>NC_066842.1:13038942-13683317 GCF_001640805.2 Lates calcarifer | reverse complement strand
TGTCATTCTGTGTTGCTTTCCAGTGTTACAGAATAGAAGGAATTGTTCACCCGAAATTTAATATTCAGTGATTAACAACTCGCCTCATGTCGTCAAAACTCCACTGAGGTTTGAACAAAAAACACACAGGAAACGTTGCATCTGAGCGTTCTGCTAAACTACTGAGGATGACAAGGATAACAAAGAATCAATGGCACGGTGTATGACTCTCGGACATGTTTTATGGAGCTGTAAAAAGATGAAGACGGAAGGCTATAGGTCTATACAAACTGATATTGATTAATCATAACTGAATTGCCATTTTTAGATGAATATGCCTTTAAGTCTGAGTTTGCCTCATTCCAGCAGATCATTTTCATCTGCTTCAGGTTCTCCTCCTCCGAAGTTTTGTGTTGTGTCTCACCCCGCTTGCAGGCCCTTCCCACTGCCCATATCGGAGGTGCCACCATCCAGTGTGACTTGATGCACCAGGACAGGCTGGGACCCCTCAGCGCGCCCACGGTGGACAGCTGTGATTACTGCTGACAATAATTTATGGTCCCCTCTGATTGAAAACATGAGAGCTGGAGATAGAAGGGGCTGGTGTGGAGTCAAGGCACCACCTTAAGATATAAAACTGAGGCCGCAGCTGCTGTCAGAAGCAGGACTCCTGCCAAGCTCTGCAGGCCTTCTGCCCATCCAGACACACACAAGCTCTCGTTTTGCTTTCTTTTCTCCTCTATTATATTTTCCTTCCTCCTCCTTTTCTTTGCCTGGTTGTAGTCCACCTCTACATTGTGCATCTCGCCATCTCTATCTTGTGCATACTACTCTTATATTTTGCCCTCCAATTTTAGCTTAATGCAATACTACAGTGTGTTTGTCTCAGAAAAATCTAATTAAATCCAACTTAATCATGCAAAAGAGGCTATTCATTTGGTTAAAATTGCAAAGAATGCATAGTAAGTAAAACAATAAAGACACTCCATGAAAGGAATGACACCAAAATGTAATATTGAGGAATGCTGTTTGTAATAATTGTGCAAAATGAAAGAGGAACAAATACTTATCCACCCTGGCTGATAAGGTGTCTCTACAGTGAGCTTTTCCTGCGCTGAGATTACCATGCTAATCCTAACAATAGCACTGCGCAGCTGGTTTGAACAACTATCTGCACCATTGTTTACGTTGTCATCCCCGCTGCATCGTACCCACGAGGAGTAACCATTTTAGTGGATTTGCATTTACCATTTCAATGCCATATCTAAGGATGATGATCCCTTCCTCTAAAATGATGCATGTTCTGGGTATTATATATTTCCAAAAGAGGCCTTGAACTAAAGAGAAAGGGTAGCAAAGCTCTTGTGGATATAAAAACTGAAATTAAACAATCCCTAGATTGAACTGAAACAGATTGAAATGGAATCAGATGGTATGAAATTGCAAATACACTTAAGTAAATAGATTTGCTTTTAAAACAGGTTATCTCACATTCTCTCTTTGTATTCCTCTGTGATATTTGGTAATGGCAAATAGAAAATTGACTGTATGTTCAATACATGTTCATATGTTTTAAATTCTATGTAAAAGAATAGAATTAAGGCAATTATATAGCTCTACTATGTTTTTCATCAAGTTAGCATTCTAGTTACATAACAATTACAACAATATCAGATGTCTCTTCTATAAATTACCATAATATATCAACATGGTTGACACTGTTTTTTTATAACACTTTGTAATTAGTTTGTTATAGTGAAAACATATTCAACTTATCGCTCTGACTCTTTACCAGACTGTTAGCTACCTATTCATATAAAAATAGTACCTCAATCTAAGGATGGAGTATGTTTCCTTTCCAAGCACAATGGTTCGCAACAGCCTCGGACTTATGTCAACATGAGAGGGAATGGAATCCCCCCAAAATTCAATGCACACTACTTTGTTGTTGTTATAGGAATAGAGTCTTTATTCACATAGCTGCATGATTAAAAACAAAAGACAAGCATTTACCAACTGTATCCAGGGGTCATGAGAAATAGATATAACAAAGTAACTAATAAAAATAACATGTGATTCCTCAGTGTTTCACCTGATGTGACCTGGGATAAGCTCCAACCTCCCTCCCACAAAATTAAAATACGCAGCCACTGAAAATGAATGGGTGACTAAGAGTGATTGGTGCACTATGGAGCCCATGTTCCACTTCAAAACACATTCATTACCAACCACTAAGACGCAGATCTGCATTAGTACTATTGTACCAGTGCCTAACAACAAGTCAATCAGTACGCTACAATTTGCCTTTTGAGAGAGCACGGCAGCACAGAATATGACCTGGACTGACAGATCTCTGGAGAGTGGGAGGAAACCATATTAACCCAAATGAACACAGGAACTCCAAAGAGAAAGGACCGGGGTTCAGAATCAATGCAAGGACCTTGTTGGCATAGAGCCAGTTTATGATCTCAGAGAGAAAAAAAAGACATATTCTCAATAAAGAATTATACTTTTTGTCCCCACTGTGTCAAGTTGACAATAACTCATATTCATTGTAATTCTGACAAATTAAATGACAGGACATAATATTGGCTGGATTTTCCAAGTAGCATCAGCACTGGCTCATGACTTTGTCTCTCACAGCAGCAAGAAAACTCTCTGATTAAGTCAGTAATGGTAGTTCATCATTGTCAATATATAGTGTATATTTTGAGATATAGAATGCAAAAGTGTAAAAAGATAAAAAATAATGTATGCAACACTGTATGCACAGATATGGATTTCCACCCTCTGAATATGAATCATTTTGAGCTGACTGTTTACACAGTTCTTAGAAAACGAATATGCAGTGTTGTGAAAATGCAGTTTCTTAGTGTTTCAGTGCGACATAAACTCTGCTATGATGGCTGCTGGATGCACGTTTTATCCTCACACACCTGATTTCTATATCTGAGAATTTCTTTTTTTTTCCCTTAATCTCATATGATTAGCCTTTGCCACTTGGTTGTGGTCATTAATCCCTCCTCCTATAGTGACTGACAATAATTCCTGCACTTTGTCCCAGAGACACCGCAACCATTCATCACTCTGTCACCTCTCACGAGGGACTCACTGGTGTCCATTTATCCGATGGAAGAAAAGTCAGACTCTATACTGTGTGCACATAGTACAGAGTCTGTGATTTTGTCTGATAATCTGAGGAGAAAGCAAATGAAAACACTGTGAAAGAAACCTGTTAACTGAGATCTGGTAAAAGGTGCAAGATTACTTACTAAAGATCTTTAAAATACCTATTATACAATTAAAGAAAAAAAGAGGAAACCGTAGCTGACATTATGGCAGAGTTGGTTGGTGGTTGTTACCGGTTGCTTGATGTTTTTTAGCTCACAGGAGGCTGATACTATCAGATAGCAATCCCCCCCCCACACGCTCTCATCCACTGTCTGCCACCTGCACACACTCTCACACACGCACACATCGATGACATAAAAAGACTGCTTTCTGATGAATAAATTTGTATATTTTAGAACCTATCCCCGTTTCAGCAAGTATTCTCCAGAGGCCCTGCCTGCTTCTCTCCTGAGTTCCCCTGCAACCCAGTGGAGTCATTAGTCTGCTTGCTGTGTTGAACTCTTTAATCATCTGTGTGTTACATAAAAAGAGGACTATTCCTCAGTGACATACAACGGCATGCTCAGCTTGGTTGGGGCTTGCTTTGATGTGTATAGGCTGTTGTGTTGTGTCTGCACTATAGGCTTCTTCGGGCTCAGTTTTTCCATTTCTCTGTGGAGGTGAGATAAGATGTCAGTCTTCCTCTTGTTGCAGTAAAGATGCGACTGCGAGTGTATAGTTTGTTACTAAATAGGAGCATCAGGCCTTTGTAGATATACATCCTACTACAGTGCAGTGTAGGGTTTGTTCATGTGCCTGTGGTGACTGGATCATCTTCATTTTTTCCTGTGTGATAGTGAACTACATGCACGTTCTGATGGCTGAAAGTCCCTCATTATTAATTCACACATTTGCAACAGTCTCTCTTTTCAGAAGAAAATGCTTTTAAAAAGTCACTTTTTAAGTTATAACCACAAATGTCTATGTGTAAATTTCATGACGACTTGATGCACGCGCCCTCGCGCGTGCGCGCGCATGCACATGAACACGCTGCATCAGTGCTCCACAGGGACGGAGGCAGGCGCCTGCTGCCGCGGTATCAGGTTGCGGGTCTGTCAGACACAATGGTGAGGAGTCGCCCGCGGCTCGGCCTGAGAGGGCAGAACAATGGAGCCGCAGTGCAGACAGAGCAGCAGAGGGCACGACGAGCCGATCTGTCAGCCTGGCAGAGTTGCGCGGGCTACTCCGGCCTCGGACCCTCTCCTCGCGCATACAATGGAGGGTGGGAGGTCAAGAGCGCGAGGAAATGGAGGGGAATTCCCAGCATGCTATAATAAAATGGAGTCCTCTATTTTGGTGGCTGGAGGAATAGGACACAGTCAGGCTACACCCAGAATACATCATAACTTTCAGCGATTACAGTGAAGTCATTTCAGTGGGTCAGTGTGCAGCTGGGGATAATCAATTTATGGGTCAGTGGTTCACTCTCTTGGAGCACTGCTCATTACTTTTGCATAGAAGTAAATGGCTTGTCTGTCTAACAGCTGAACTTGTAGCATGGGACTCTTCCTATGCTCTCTTCATGGTTATCAGAACTTGTTACTGTAAAATCTGGTTAGAAATGAGAGGAGAAAAATGTTTTCAGTGCAAGCAGCTTTCGGAATTTTATTGCAATAATGTTAAGGAATTTATGGCGTGCATCTAAACAGGCAGTTCAATATGTTGAAAAATAAAATTGAATCACATCAAGCCATGACATCCAATAAAGCTGAGTGTGTCTGATCTCTTACACCATTTACAGGAAGAAGCATATCACTTTGGACCAATGCTTCATAGAGCACAGCCATAATATCCCCATCCTTGCCTTTTATCTATCAGGCACATGTACACTGCCCCAATCTGTTTAGGGGGACCAGGCGTTTAGCCTGGGCTGTGTACAAACGGAGGTCCTGAAGACTGCTGGCCTCAGAGTGGTGACTAAGGGTGGGCAGGGGGGGGGCTGGTGAAAGCCAGATTTTGTTAAAGCTCTTAATAAGGCACAGTGTGATATATAAGCCCGCAGGCGGCAAAAGCTCTGTGTGCAAACACTTCAACCACTCGTGTGATAGGGCAATCTGTGTATGGAGCAGCGGATGGCCTAACAACTCTGTTATTTCACACGTGACCCTATTTGGCCCCTCTGATATCCTTAATTTGGTTGCTGAATTTGATATAGTGCTGCAAATATTTGCTTAGGCACACATTAACTCTGTTTGCCTGGTATGTTACGATAAACAAACCGCAATGGTGTACTGAATGTAATAAATGTTAAACAGTGCATGCAATTATATACTTCACATATCGAGCTCCTCCGTACTGAAAGCGCGCTTTGTGGACGCGAGCTCTATTTTGACAGATCGTTATTCCCCTTCCTGGCCACCTAGAGTCACATTCAGAAATGAACTGTTTATGAGATGCCTAGGGTGGATGGCAAATTTAAGCCCATATTTCAGTGTGAAGAAAATATGGATTTTGACGTGAAAATTTCACAGTTTCAGGGAGCAGAGGATACATAAAAATGCACAGAGAACTCTCTGAGTATGTACTATGAAACTAGTGGGTTGCTTTAAGCTTTGTCTTTTCCTCTATTCTGTATATTTGTTGCACTCAAGAATGGACTCTTTCCTTCTGCCTTTTGTGCCTTCACTATCATTTGTGCTGTTTCATTTTCATTGCCTTTACTGCACATAGTAGGAAATGGCATACAGGTTAAGGCCCATTTGCGATTATACAGTCAGGCTTTTAAAAAAAAATCTTCTCTGTGTCTTGTATTTTTCACCTCTCTGGATTTTGTGAAAACTCTTTTCCCCTTGCCACAGCATTGCCTATTACTCCTATTATGTCCATGAACACAAAGCAATAACTCCCATAAAGCAGGTTTTTGTGTCAGATAAGGGTTTGATAGACGTCTGCAAGAAGACATCAAACTGTGATGTGGAATATTACGTCTCTCCTGCAACTAACGCACATCTGGTTGTTGGTTTTGAGGGGATGCATTTATAACTTTTGTTCTAGCTCTTGTTACTATGGCAGTTGAACGGTCGGTTGGCAGTTGAATGCATGCAAAGCAATGTAATGTCAATAGCATGTCTTCTTGACGTTCAGCTTTAAGTCAAAAATCAACTAATCACCCTTAGAGAAGATCCCTAATTTAATACTGCTCTTTGCTGTGATTAATTATCTCAAATTCAAGCTCGGAATGGAAGGAGCGAGTGTGTGAGATCAGTGGGAAAGTAGGGCATCAGCGGTCAGCTGTATTTGGATTATAAGGCAACATGCTTTTAGCTGTGCTGCCTGCTGAATCAGCTCTTTCTTCGTAGGGACAGTGAATGATCTTAATCCTGTATATCCAGGTAACCTTTTCCGAAGGAGGAAGAATACAAGAATAGTGCAGACATAATTTTCACAGGCAATGTCTTGACAAAGACCAGAACATGGGAATGTTCATACATGAGTTTAGGATGTTTTACTCAATTCTTAAGTGAGTGGTAGTGACACTAGTATGCAACAGCTGCCATACTAGGAGAAGAAAGAGTAAGAAGTCCTGTTGCAACTTTATGTCTTTCTCTGTGTGAATACACATATACCCTGCAGTTTCAGAGGGTGCAGGCAGTTTCTCTTACTTCTTGATAGTTATTCTGAAGTAAGCTTTTCTCAGTATGGTGACAGCTTGCAGCACTGGTGTGAGAGGGGGAGAAGACAAAGCACTCTGTACTCCGAGGCTGTGTGTGATTAATGACAGAGGTGTGTGTTGCAGTGGGCACCCTCGGAGCAGCTACAGATCAGTCTTCCTGTAAGACAAATCTGACACTCACCAACCCACCCGCCCCACCTGCTACCCCCTCACCACCATCAAACCCTCAGCTCCTCACAGCCAAGTGCACTCAGCACGACATCGCGCTCATAAATCATCCTAAACAAAGCATGTTTAATCTGTGACGCGCAGGCCTGACACGCAAATTTATTACCTGTTGTAGGGAAAACTGCATGTGCCCCTCTGAGTCAAGCCTCTATTTACCTTTGAGAAACCAGTAAAATGCTGGAAAGACAAAGTCTGCAACAAAGAAAGCTGATGATGGCAGTGTCTTTCAGGCTGAATTCGGGAGACAAAGCCTCGCTTTACTCAACCATGCCGCTGCCTTTTCATGGTGGATGACATGCTTGCACGACTTTCTCGACTGCACTTGCCAAAAAGATTTAGGGATTTTTCTCAAGCACATTTGTAAAACATGAATACCAAATTATCTCTTGTGGATTAGAGTTGGATAGCTTCTCTACGCCTGGTATGAGTCATAATGCTTAGTGAGAACTGGGCACCTACTACCTACAATTGCGTGATAGGGTAGGTTTTTAGAAATCAACTGTGCAGTAATAGGGCATTGTGAGGGAATATGCATGTAATATTGTGCTCAGTGTTCAAAGGCAGCGGTGTAGCAGCAATTCAAAAAATATAAGAGCAAAAACAAGAGTTTGTATGAGGGAGAATGCTCTCATATGTGTTTTTCAAAAACACGTACACTATATTTCAGGTCTTTTGTGTGCCACCTATCAGTTAAAAAGGACCAGTGTTTAAAAAAAACAGCATTTGGAACAGAGTGGAGAACACCATGTCTTCTTCTAAATGCTGCCTACAGGTAAACAGTGACAGTAGATTCAAATATCTTTAGCTTTCTCACTATACAGTCTGACAAACTGAATTACAGTAGCATTAGCTTGATGTGGAGTCACAGCTAAAATGCCAAGGAGAACTGGCTGAGAGGCAGAAATTAGAGTGGTCTCTCCCACACACTCCCTTTGGCAGACTCCCTTGATCCTGTGCGTCCTCAACATGTCTCTACACTGGAAATGGTGGGAATGAGAAGTGATGGCACCTGCTGACTGGCTTTGGCAATGTCAGAAACTCGCAAGTACACACACACATCAAGGTTTTTTGCTTATGATGCAATCAGCAAGTCAGAAAATCTGTGAAATTAGCCAACAGTGAAATGCCTAAGTACAAAATGATCGTTATGCCTCATAAAAGATAAAGTTTTATCCCCCAAGAGCCGTAACAGGCATTAAGACATTCTTGAATGTTGTTGTTGTTGTTGTTGTTGTTGTTGTTGTTGTTTTTTAAAAAATAAAATGTAACTGTGGGAATTTACCTATGGCTCTTATTTTGAAAAAAGGAGGAAGAAATCAGAGGTGTTTTGCTCCATTTATGCTACACAAATGTATGTTTGTAGGTGTGAAATTAGCTAATTTCACTTGGCAACTTATGACATTGTGAATTATTGGAGTCATTCCAGGTGATTAATTAAATAATACTTGAAATTAGGGACAAAATGAATAATGGTAAGAGCAGTTTCATTCCTGACCTTGTTCAATTTTTAATGAGCTCAGTACAATGGAGACTACATTTTATAAATGGAGCTATAGGCTCATGTGAATGTTGGAGATAATTAAAGAGCTTGTGTTATTATCTAGATCTCTGTACATCTCTCAGGAAAAAAAGTGCGAGTGTGTGTGTGTGTGTGTGTGTGTGTGTGTGTGTGTGTGTCTGTGTATGGGTTAGGGTGGGGGGCATCAAGCAAACAAGACAGGATAGATGTTTGGGCTACTCCACCTTGCAGTTGATAAGCATTCAGCAGTGTGATAAACAGAGAAGAATACATTAAGAAACCCAAGAGATGGGTAATCTCCAGAGAGATCATCAGCTCATCATAGGGACCTTTTGTGTGCTGTCGTTCGCCGCCTCAGGAAGAGCACAGGCGTTCAACAAAACCTACTGCAGTGTGTCAAAGTTGTACAGAAGTGAGATGAAAACGAGTGGGAAAAAACATCATAGAGCACTTGAGAACTCGCTCCTGTCATTAAACCTGTATAACAAATAACACTGAAACTGTCTTGATTTGTAGGCAGAGCGTTTTGATGGCAGCTGACCGTCATTACACCTAACTGGGCACCTTTCTGCCGACCTCCCCCACAGTCACTGGAGTTCTCATAGCCCTGTGTTATCTGCTCCACTTTTCCTCAGTGAACTGATATCATGGGGGTTTTCATTTCAAGTGTCATTCCTCCGCATTAACAGTTGTGTGCTATTCTACGCTATTTGGAGCCGACAGGGCCTGGTTGCTTTTAATTACAGTGGGTAATGAGAGAAGAGATCCAGACTGTGAGACATGGAGTATTTTTAGATCTTGATCTTGATTATCTAACACAACGCTGCGGTCTCCTCAGATACGACTTTGCTGGAAGACTTTTGTACCATCAATATGATTAAATGGAGAGTTTAAGAATCAGTTAAATCAATCAGTACTTTTCTTTGCTGTGAAATCCCTTCTAGATCTGAATATTTTGTATTTTCAACTTAAATATTTCTGACAAATACTTGCACCTTTGTTTCACAAAACCATTTGGTGCTTCTGTGAGAAACTCAAACTTCAGTGTGTGTAATGGATAACCTTACATTTCAGAGTTGTTATCCCAAAAGTCACTGCAACCGCAGCATGGCATTTGCTGGCAGCATTTGTCTCGTGACTGAACGTGTAGTGTGCAGCGAGCAGAGGGACCACGAATTGGTGAGGGGTGTTGAGGGCTTTTCAGAAAGGCCGTTTTAATGAGCCTCAGATAATGAAATGTTATTTCGGAGCTGGGCAGTTAGATTGCTGTCTCAGAAAACTGTGACTCAGTGATCTGTTTGTGCTTTTCTCATTTACAAAATAAACATCTATTTCTTTCCTCGCTATCAGGATTGTAGATCAAACTTGACTTATATAGCCTAATAAAGCACACTGCATGAGTCGTGTGTTTTAGGCCCCTTTTTTTAATTGGAGAGAAAGAGTGTCTGGGTCTATTTGTGGTCTGGTGCAATGTTGGAAATGCCAGCTGTCGCGCATCAAAGCCCTGCTGGAACAAACCGTTATTTTGGCATGTCCCTGCAACTTGTTGAGATGCATCACTTACTTTGTCATAGAAATAAGTTTCCCCTCCTAATTCAAAAAGGCAACGAACTGCACATAGACGTTTGATGAATAAAGTTTTGCAAAAGATGTGTTTTTAATCTACATGAAAAAAAATATTTGCACTATAAAGACTTATTTCACTCTAAACCAGACTATGAGTGATGAGTAACACATAAACTCAAAAGTATTTTATCTAAAACTGTTCACTATGTTGTGTAAAGTTATGTTTTTTTATGTTCTTTCCAGCCTTCTGAGTGAGCAAGGAAAAATCCTCAACACCTTCTGGAATTATGACTGACAGCTGTGGCTGGTCCAGAGAGCCCCGAGCCAAGCCCCATCACATAACGCATGCCCAACATGTCCATGTCCATCTGGGGTCCTACCCTTCAAACCACTGCCCCCCTCGCTCTCTGCCGGCAGAGAGACCAAGGGGACAAGAGGAGGAACAGGGTGTGAAGACGGGCCTCTTAGGGCTCGGAGGGAAGCATCCGAAGCCAGCTGGTCTGGCTTTGAGGTAAATCAATGGGCAGAGGCAGACAAAGGCTGCAGAAAGAAGAGGAAGAGTTCCAGACAGAGCGAAAAGAAAAGATAAAGAAAGTCAGTGCACGGGCAGGAGGGGAAGGTCGGAACAGCAGGTTCTGTGAAGGAGCAGTGCAACAACAACAAACAGGTGAGACGCAGGTGTCACAAAAGGTCTCAACTCCTTGCACATGATGGGAAATGTGATGCCAATTAATGCTAATGCCATGCCAAACGTGATTCTGTTTTTTATTGTGAATCTAATACAAGACTACATCTTTTGTGTGATTATGTGGAGTTGAAAAATGATCTTATCACATATACTGTATAACAGTCTACTGCATCATGTTCAGGTGAAATTTAATGAGCTGATGTAAATCACTACCTTGGTGTTGGTTGTATTTTTTTTTTGCTAGCATCACTGTTTTTTTATTGCTGGCATCATTTTGGGAAGATGGGAGGGGTGTATGTCGACACAAAAGTGCTGCTAAAGGAGATGCTGAGAGCAATTTGGATCCACACTGTTGTCACTTGGCATCAGCCTGAACTCACAAAGAACCACTACGCAGCAGAAAGTTTACAGATTGAAAACACTCCAAGAAAACAGCTGGGGACTGTTGCTGTCTAATTGTTTTTTGTCACAACTATTGTTACACATTTTCTAATGCACAAGGAAAGAGCAGAATAACATACATGTGCGAGAAGATAATGTTCATTCTATGCCACTTTTTGTAATGAAATGTTGCTAATACGGTTGACAGTGAAAAAATTTAGGATTTTGGTTCACTGCTGCAGCAATGTGAATGATGGCTTATGTCTTGACCTGTAAAAAACAAGCAAAGGTGAATGAGTACTGAGTTTTAAGAAGGCCAGTTCCATCACTGAATAATAAGATGAATGTAACTATGTATGTGAGGCTTGCATGTCAGTTTGAAGTGAGGTTACCAGAGCTGATGTTCAGCACAACACCTCTACTGTAAAAACACCTCTGGGTGCCATGGAACTCCATCTGAGCCACCCACATAATTAAGGAAATTAACTTTGCATAGCAGTAAAATAACCATAAAAATTACAGCTAATCATCGAAAATGTGCCTTTATATTTCTCAATGAAAACTACAATAAACAATAACAATAAACAATAATAACGTTCAAAAACTCCCCAACCAACAAATAAATATAGTCTTATGCAATCTGATGGTGCAATATAAAAGAGTGACGCGTGAGAAAGAGATGGGAATGCTATAAATCAAACATCACTGTGGCTACCATGAGAACAACAACAGTGTCTTTTAGGTTTAGTATTCACTCTGCAAGATTTTTTTTAAACTTCACTTTGAATGTGCGTGTTGCACACATTATTTTCATGTCTAGTTAGTTGTAACTGGCATTGATTATAATGGGCAAAGTGGTCATTATATCTCTGCTGGGCTGTTAAAAACTAGCAGGTGGAATTTTCTGGGTCCTTTAATATTGTCCTTTTGGAGCCAGTTTGCACAGTAAAGCAAAAGTGGACCATGAAAAACTGCAGGAAGAGCCAACCCTCATCCCCTCATGTGGCTATAAAGAACGCCCTCATTTAACCTGAACTGGTCCATGGCCAGAAGCCAAAAGCAGGATAATGCCGACATGTCTAACTAAATATAATAAACTTCAAGCCATTTTCCTTTAAATTTCATTGTTGCTACGCTTGTTGTTATAGATTACAACATAAGAAGAATGTAACTATTGTGATACTCTCTCTCTCTCTCTCTCTCCCTCCATATATATATATATGTTTATATATATATATGTATATATATATATATATATATATATATATATATATATATATATATATATATATATATGGATGCTGGAACTGTTTGTATGGGCATTAAAAGTCATTAAGGACAGTTGTGACTTTTTGGACTAGAGCCCTGAGCAATCAGGAGGGATGAGAAAGACTAGACATGACCTTTTCCTGTGGGACTAGGACTAACTGGTCTAAAAAGGTAGCGCAATACACCAGGGACCAGACTATACTAGACTAATACAAATGAGCTACATACAACAGCAGCCATACTTTGTGTAAACCCTCCTCCTTCATTAGAGAGCATTCAGTGTAATGGAACAGGATGCCATTAGAAGAGGATGCCTAAATAATCGCACATTGTTGCTATTAAACCAGGGCAATGGTGCTGTTAAATAGCAGATTCTGTTTGCAGAGATATCAAAATGCTGCTATTTCTAAAACACAAATAAATCTCAATACATTCAAACCTCAGTAATGTGCCTATGAAGTCCTGTGACCTAAATGATGAAGTCATATGATATAGAAGGAGTCATTCAAATGCACTGTGACATGCCTTCACTTCCAGATAATGAGCAACCTAATGTGTGAAACTCAATGTAACTTCCTACGGCAACTTTGTTCAGCTCCTCTGAGTACACTCAGCAATAAGAAGTATCGGCGGACAAATTCATAAATGATAATACCACAATGTAATAATACTTTGTAAGTATAAAGAGTAAAAGTACTCTATACAGAGCCAAAACAATGATACACTTTGATAATTTTATCATATAATTACGTTAACAGTGATGCATCAATGCTTAAGCCATGATGTTGTAGCTAGCCGAAGTAGAGCTCATCTTGACCACTTAGTATACTGTTAGGTAGTTTTATATAAAGCAATCCATCATAAGATTATCATAGATTTTGTATTAAAAGAAATCTTACTCTGTGATAACTACAGCTGTCAGATAAACAGTGCTGTAATTAAGCACAATTTTGGGGTACTTGCACTTTTCTTGAATATTTCCATTTATGCTACTTTATATTTCCACTCCACTACATTCCAGAGGGAAATATTATTATAATCTCTACTCCATTTATTTGACAGCTTCAGTTACTAGTTACTTTTAAGATGAAGATTTCACACAAGCTTTTAAAATACAGCATAATGTTAAAGATTAAACCAGTGGTTTCCATGCTTTTTGGCTTCTGACATCTTGCAGAAAGCAGTCTGTACTTGGGCTCACATCTCAGATGTCTATGAGTTGCTAACAGCTGAACTAAATACACTCTCACATGGTTTCATTTCAGTAAATGTTCAAATGATCCAGTATCTCACCAAAAGTAAAAGATTAGAGAAAAAGTCCAAAAACTGAAAACAGGTTTGTGACATAGATCTTATTTTTTTCTTACTTCCTCTCCTGTAAATCGTCTCATGACTTCTCAGATTTGTAGGGTGTCCCTGCATGTAAAACTGTATATGAAGTAGTTCAAACTAGCTCCACCTTCAGCAGCCACAGTAACATGCTGCTTTCACACTGATGCTTCAATATTAATCATCTAATGAAGTCAAATATAATAATATACCCGTCAGTGGGACCATAGCAGTACTTTAATACTTACCTTGATACTTAAACTGCATGTTGCTGCTAATACCTATGTACTTTCACTTAAGTAGGATTTTTCATGCAGGACTTTATTTCCCAATGGAGTATTAATACATTGCTGTGTTGGTATTTGCTTAAGTAAAGGGTGTGAATACTGTCTAAACCTAGTTACTTGTTCTTCCCATCCACATTAAACACATAATCGTACCGGTAAATGATAACTGTGCTCTATTTTACTGTCGCACCTGCCTCCCGCATACCACTAGAGACAGCGGGCCAGGCAACACACCTCCTCTGATCCTGCACATACACGTGACAAGCTCATATGCGAGTCAATCGGGTCCCGCCTCCCTCCTCTAATTGGCCGCTCAACAGACGCTGCGGATTTTCATTGGCTAGGGGAGACGTCCCTTAAACCGAATTCCATTGCTGTTGTCTTAGAGATATGACGTCAAATGTACCTAATGTGATGAGGCTGAGCCGAGCAATTTGGGAAAGTAGTTGTCCAAAACTGAAGTCAGTCTCGAAGAGAACAGAATACACGTCAATATAATTACACTCTTTGCTACAGATAGTTTTACTTTTTTGTTAGTTCATGTCAGCTCTGTCAAAGTTTCCATAAGTTTTGTTTTACACTGGATCTGAGTCACCCTCAGGGCTGATCTGGGACACAGTTGTTATTATAATGAATGTGGCACGAATCAAATGACAGCACTCTATTAAAAATATGTGTATATATAACAACAATAATCAACAATAAACTCAGATTTAAGTCGACTTTATTTGCGTTTGAAAGTCTTGGGAATAAACGGACTTTTCCAACTTGTCCCAATGTTTTGACTGTGTCTGTGTGTGTGTGTGTGTGTGTGTGTATGTGAGTGAGTGAGTGAGAGAGAGAGAGAGAGAGAGAGAGAGAGGCAGTTCGTCAGATAAGGGGAGGAGTCTCTCACTGACAAGAGGAAGACTGGCTTTTCTGAGTTTGTCAGCTCCCCCTAAAATAGCAGTCAGCGTGTAAATGTGAACTGAAATTACGTTTATCCACTGGAGCCACCGATATAGAGTGTCTATATACAGCGACTGACTTGGGAGTAAAGGTGAGTAACGGAAATAGAAACAATGTTGCGTTGAGTGTGGCAGTAGCGGTGCTGTGTAGCTACAGTGAGTGAGTGTAGAAAAGCGCAAGAGGGAGACGTAGAGTGGATTTGGGAGTCGAGAGGCATTAATCTTATTTATCTATCTTCTCCGGGGTACGATACAGAATATGAGATACTGGATATAAAAAAGCCGAGCCGTGTCGCTTTAACGTTTGTTATTTTAAACTGTCGGCAAAGGTCTTTGATGCCGTGAAAGCGTCCAGTGGTGTATTTAAAGGGTGCAGCCAGGCGCGCGCGCTGTTGATATCAGTCAAATGCGAAAAACTTTTTTTTTTCTTCAGGATTCATTGTTAACGTTAACACGCCGTTGACACGCTTTTTAAAAAAAATTAAAACTCTCACTCCCTCAAGCTGTTCCATTCGTGAATTATATCTTTAGAAACTCCCTGGGACCGAAAGTGTGAAATGTTTAACTGTACTTTGTGGAAGAGGCGCACCGCTTGGGCAAAATAGTAATCAATGTGTATGTAATAATAACACAGTTGAGCCATGACAACAACAGCAGGCTACAGTTCACACACTGACAATGTCGTAGTAATAGAAGTTGAGGTCGGATATTGAGTTTAAAGCGAATTATATGTTTGCACGTCGTGCCTCTTCTGAAAAAAACATGTAATCCATTCCAGTTTGTTTGAGTTTAACTTGTATAATAATTCTTACGTATATTTTGAATTTTGCACATAAGCCAGTTGCCAGTTTTTATATTTGCCTGACATGAGTGGTGCTGAGATCTAGATGGTGCTGGTCAGCCTGAGCACTGTGGCATATCTATACTTTGCTTATAGCCATAGATACATGTTGTTACCAGTGTTGTCTGTACATCTATAACAAACTCAGTTTAACAAGAGGAGGCGCCAAGCATCAAACCTAAACTAATCTTATTTTGGCACTTTAAAGTGTTACATAGTGATTCTGGTGCCTGTATGTGATATTACATTTCCTGAATATAAACACCCCTGTCGTTAGTTTATTTTAAAGAGATAATGGGGTTAAAGCTGAAATAAACTCAGGTGATCAACATAGAGAATTAAGGTGAGATGTTTAGGGGTAATCTCTGTCTTGATAGACTTCTCACTGCCTAACAAAATCACTAGAAGATCCCATTTTTTATTATTTAAAGTGACAGCTAATGGGACGGTACATTTCATAATCATTTTTGGTTAACTGCGCCTGCGAGAGTGGATCTCTGCTGTGCGCTGCTTCTTTGAATCTCTCGGTCTCTTGTGACCTTAACCCCTGGCCACAGTGAGCAATGGCCAACAGTAACCTGACCTTCTCAAATGTTTCTAGTGAATGCCCACACCCTACGTGTCTTGTTCATATTGTACAGCAAGAGCAGTTGTACCAGAAAACACCACAAAGTTAAAACTAGTATGAATTTAGTCTTTGGGAAATGTTTGGTTGTTTGACATGTTGCAACTTGTAAAGTGTGTTTTGTGTTATTGTAAGGATAGTATCTAGCAAACTGTGCATCAGCATCCTTAAAAACCCCACTAATAAATATTTTACTACTTACCGTATGTATGTCAGTTATCTGGTTGAATTTTATTGTTACAGTAATTCCTCAGGGACACGAGTTGCAGCCTTATCAAAGCATACTTGTATTTTTCACTGTCCATTTTATGCTACCGCTGTTCTGACGGCATGTACATTACCATACCAGCAGGTTGCCAGTGATTTCTAAAGCAAAGCATAAAGCACCCTCCAATCTGCAGTCATTAGCTTCTGTGCCGCCCCAGGCCTCGTCAGTAATGGGCCTTGTTGCTCATGATCCACGTCACATGAGCTCTTATGTCTAATGTGTGGATGAAGGATTCTTTCGACGCTGCTGTACTGAATGTCATTTGAACAATTTATGTTGTATATTAGTCAAAGGGATGAATGTGATGTCTGTGAAAGTACAGATGGGGCCATCATAAATGCCTTTCTCATGCGTGCAGTGAACTGTTGCTCTAACCTCAAAGACCCAGAGTGCTGTACCTATGCCATTACACAAACACACAGGGAGAGGTTTGATAATATCACTATTAGATTTTAGCCCTGTATCATTTAATCAAGGACAGGATGATGTAGTAATGCAGGATAGATGGATGGTATTCCACGATGACTACCACTGTTTATTAAATGTTTTAGCCTTGTTACATGTTCTGTTTGTGTGCCCCCTGCATGTCTCTGTAAATGTGCGTGAGTGCGTGTTAGCGTCTTAGCACAAGTTCTCGGTTGGAAAGGGAGAAATGAGAGGTGGTGACGGTGTGAGGAACGGGCAGCTGCAGCATCTTTTACTGCACTCCTCATCCCACTTCAATCTCAGTGTCTCAGCTTCTCCTTCCAGGAGAAATGTGGAGTGTGTGGGCGAGTCGGATCTGCAATTAACGCTGGTTGTCAGAAAGAGAATGCTGGCGTTTACACGATGCCTCTGAATCACTGAGTGAAAGTCTTTCTCCTCCACTCTCCTCCTCCCAGGACATTTTTCCAAGAAGGACAAAACACCAGAAAGCTGAAAGCCAAGGATGTATTGAATGAAAAATAAGAGATAGAAGCTGAACATTCTTGGTCCAATAAAGGGGATAGTGTTTCTTTGACTGTTTGGTAAGCCGAGATGTTCTTTTATACTGCAAATGTAGCTTTAACATCACAGCTATTATGGATGTTATAATTGCCTCACAATTCATTTGTATATTTTGAATTTTCCACATGATTGTAAATCTGTTTTATAACATTTTGCCTTTATTTAACAATATTTAAATGTGCAGCATTGAAGTGACATTTATACAGGGTGGCCTGTTATCTTTGTACTGTACATTTGGCAAGTGAGTTTTAAGTGCGGTTGAGTTTTATGGCAAAGACTTAGAACATGTTAAATACAGTTTATTGGTTTGTTTGGTTGATGAGACTGGCTATGATAAGGCAATGAAACATCAGAAAATTTGCACAAGTTCACAAACAAGTAACTACATGCACTGGTGTGATAGATTCTTCTTTTAAAATAATAATTTACCTTCTTTCCTTTTTTCTTCATACAGTTGATTTTAACTCAAGGTTTTGGTAGCATACTGTGCTTAAAACTCTGTTTTGTAATTTTTATATTCATACATTTTACTCAGATCACTCAAAACAAACAAAAGACAAAATGTAAGCATGGCATGATAATGTTCAGTGTCACAGTGGAGCCATTCAACTTTCTCTTCGACCAACAAAAGCATCTTAGTAACATGATTCATTGTTTATTGGAGCATCAATATGGAGATTCCAGCATTCTCCTGTGAGACCTGGAGGTTGGATGCAGAATCTTGAGCCTGGCAGATAATGTTTTAGACCGCAGTTAACTGTGGACTGTCCCTTGTAGACTAAAGAGAAAAGCCTTGTGTTGGTTTTTTTTTGGTAAACAAATACCCATGTTAATTTGAATATATTGTTTGATTATTTCTGTTGCTGTACAGCAAGCCAACGATCAGACTAAATTATAAACTGAAAGCAGAAAACTTTTGTTAGTTTGATTTTAAGTAAAGAGACACATTTTTTACATATTTTTTAAAAACTGTTTTTACTCCCCTCTGCGTCTGGTTAATGGTGAATAGGTCACTCATACCTTCAAATATCCATAGTGTGGTGGCATCACGTTGGGCCTTTGGTTAGCACTGGTACCTCACTGCAACAAGATCCTGGGTTCAGTCTCTGGCCCTGTTTCTGCGTGGCATTTGCATGTACTTCTCTTATTAGAAAGGATGTTTGTATGGTGTGATTGTGAACCATTGGTCTGGCCATTATGACTGGGTGTCAACATTAACTTGCTGAATGCTGCTCACTGTTTTACATGGACTGACTGATTCAAAGTTTTGAACATTAAAACACAGTACATTGAAATCAAATTTTCAAAGTCAATCAGTAGAACTCACGCTAAGGTTATTGTCTAAAAAAGTGTCTTTTTTTGAACTTTTAAAATATTTATAATTAATAAATGCCATAAAAGCATATTGCTCCTTGATTAGATAGATTAGATAACTAAATTGGCTGTCAGAATTGTTTAGGCACTCTAATAGCTTGAGGTAAGCTCAGAGGGTGAATGTGTTACTTGCTGAGGCACAGTTTGTTCAGCAAGGCAGCTAGCAGTGACCTTTCAACTGTCCTGCCCTTGACGGAGACCTCTGGTGGTAAGCCACCCTGTTTGGCTCACTCAGCACATGTGCTGCTGAGCAGGGCAGAGCAGCTTAGGGCCGCACCGTCTTTTCCTGTCTCCCCTGCTCTTCCAAACAAGGCCTGACTGGAGGTCTATTCACCTCTTCAACCTGGACCACACGAGAGAATCAGCAGGAAGATCCTCAAGCAGAGCCGCACTCTAAATCTGCTGTTAATCTGCTTTCAACGCTATGATCCTAGTCTCTGTCTTGCTACACATCCTGTACCGGTCGCTGACTGGAACTCTGAATACAAACAAACATATCTATGGTGTTCTATAGCCACTGTCTCCACTGTACCCCAGTGGCCATCTGTGCAAACAGCTTCTTACGACTCGTAGTTACGTTTAATTGTTAGGTAAACTCTATAGAGTGCCACAGTCCATTTTAGGAGGAGGTTGGGTGGACAAGACACAGGACTGTAGTTATTTTCCCATTTGAGAGTCATCATTGTTTCTTTTACCCACTGTCGTTCCACAACCTTAACTGCATGGTGACAAAGGTCTTCTAACCTTAAGAAAGTAATTATTTTAACCTAAACCATGACCTTTCCCTAAACATAACCAAGTTGCTTTTCTGCCAACTGTAACCATACTGTGACCGTTCCATAAGCCAAACCACATGTTTATTATTGTAACCATGACAACAAAAAGTACTGTATGCCTGCAGGGGTAGGAGCTGCTTCAGGCGATCTGATAGGTTGTGGTGATGTGGTTGTTCAGGTTGGAGAACTTGTTGCTGTTTTCTGTTTTCTTGTACCCTCAGTTGCTGAGTCTAATCTCATGAGAAGAATAATAGCACATGCAAACTGTGTGGTTTGGGACCGTAGACTGTGGAAGCATGCATTGGGGTAAAGGTGATGACTTTGAGCAGTCAAGTCATTTAGCACCCTTCTAAGATACCACCTCCTCCTCCTTTGGCTTTCTGGAGTGCAAGAGAAACCACAGAGTCACACTGTGTATCATCTCAAAAGTGAGTGGGCCACACGTATAAGATGAATAACCCAAACATGTGTGTCCTGTGGTTTAGTTAGTCATTATTTTTTAGCTTGTTTTCTTATTGTTGTTTACATGAAGCACTCACTTCCTTGCATGGAGATGTAATAATAGTGAGTGACTCTGCTGCTACACAATACCACAGCAATATTGTTAAGTTGAATCGTGTAAAGCACAACTGATAGTTGAAAAGGAAGTTAAGAAAGACATTTCTTTGCTGAGTTGCATTTTAACTGAATTTTAATGAGATATACATAAATCAAAGGAATATATTATAATCTAATTTACTAGATCAAAAGATCTCCCATGATTGCTAATATACCCCACTGTATTGAATTCCTGATGCTCTACTGTAGATCTTTCTCCCTCACTGGAGATTTAACTTCTCCGGCTTTGTACAGAGTTGATTAAGTAGAAGCATCATGAGCAGACAAACAATTGAATTGTGTGCAAAGTAAACTTTCTTCAAAGTCTGGTAAGCTCTGTGTGAAGAGGCTGTTTACTATGCTGTTACCGAGTGCTAAAATAAGCGATCTGAAGCATCACTTACAACCTTTATCACCATTTAATTTAGTCTGCCATTATGTTACCCAAGATAGTAAGAAGTGGATTCTGTGGAAAAGTGTTTATCAATGGCTGGTGTGGTAAATACAGCTGCGAGACCTGGGTGTCACAGCTCCTACAGTGAGCCCATTGAATAAAACGTCCAGTAGCTGCTGGAAGGAAGAGTTGGATCTCCTGCAGCTGGGCAAGCCCTGTGTCCCCCTGAGCTGCAGGAAGGAGGCCTGGCCTGCGATATCCTTGTTTTTCTGTCTGTCTGAGAAGCCCTGTGAACCAGGACAGCTGGGGGGGATGTGATTCCTCCCATTATTTTGTAGCGCACATCAGCTGCATGAACAGGGAAGGGAAATGACCCCCCCCCCCCCCCCCCCCGCTCTCTGGAAGCTGCTCCAGTCCACCACAGGGCTCTGACTTGCAGTTCAAAGTTGTCTTCCTTTCTGCTGTTAGGGGCTGTGCTCTAGCAGCGTGAACACTGCAACGCCTTATGCATGCTCTTTTTGCTAGAGCACGAATCTCCGAACTGTTGTGCAATAGGCTCAGATACAGTAAGTTGTGTTTATGTTGTGTACGTGCAGATTGCGGATGATAGGAATGTCTTTTTGACCTTGCCCACCTTAGGGGAAGTATGAGCCTAGGCAAGTATAATTTTTACAAGCCATGATATTATTAAACTTTTCCAGTTCAGCTGGCATAAAGGGTAAACATGACACCTGTTTACTCCTTAAATGGACACAATTTCATAATCTCTGCGCTCTAGCAACCATATTCGCCAGTGTTGCTTTTGTAATTCATTTAAAACTAGTCTTTTTGAATCAAGGCCATCCATAAAGTATTGTCATCGCATCTCCAGTCCCTAGATCCCAGCTCTCTATAGTGTGACTGGGATTGAGATCGAGGTGTCGAGTCTGCCCGCTGTTTGTGCGCCTGCCCGTCTGTCCTCTCCCCTTCTCCCAGTCCACTTTCCATCTGTGTGCTGTGGGCTGCAAATCTAGGTGAAAACGGTGTAGTGTTTTCACCAGTGAGTTGTTGCCAGCCTGTATTCATGTCAGACTGTGTTGTGCTTGATTTTGTTTCCCTCGTCCCCCCAACCTCTGTCGCCGCTCCAACTGCCAGGGGTGTTCAGAACGTATATGGGAAAGGGGTGGGGGTGGAGAGAAAGTGGGGATGAGGAGGACGAGGAGGAGGAGGAGGAGGGGGGCATTCATCATCAGCCGTTGGCCCTGGGACTCAGGACCAGAGGCTATCGGCAAACAGTTTGACTGAAAAGATTCCTGGAGAGGTGAGCAGCAGCAGGGCCTGTGGGGGTCTCTCTCTCTCTCTCTTTCTCTCTCACTCTCTCTCTCTCTTTTTCTTTCTCTCTCTCTCTCTTTCTCTCCCCTCCTCTCTGTCTGTCTCTCCCTCTCTCTCTCTATCACAGTGTTTGCACACAGTGTTCATGTGACAGCTAGCACACATCATCTGATTTTGGAGAAACTGTGGGCTGTAACTGCAGAAAAGCCTCTTAGATTATTTGCTCAGTGAATGCCGTTCATTGATGTCAATAGATATTCAAACTGAGATAGATAACACAGGAGGAAAAAAATTGTTCCCCTCATCTTTCAGATTGAAGTCACTTTACAAGGCTGTATCAGTAATATAGAAATGATCCGCCCTGCACGTTTCTTGTCACATCTGCCCTCTGAAAACAGGGTGTTCAGGGATAGCCTGCTGTCAGAAGATTGGTCTTTACTGTTAAGACACATCATTCATGAAGCAGATTCAGAACATGCACTTATTATTCAAAGTGAAAACTGTCCCCTAGTGTGTTACAGAAACCTAATAACACAAAACCCTGTGACAAACATTTTACAGACCCAGATATTATACATTTTCCTGCCACTTCCAGCCTCTTATGTGTCATACTGTATTTTCAGAAATGGATGAGCAATCGCTTTATTTGAAATATTCACATGAAATGAAATGTGTGAATCACAGAGCCTGTGAAGGATCATTAAAAGACTAATTCTATAACATAAAATTGTAAGGAAAAAAAAAATCAATTCTACTTTAGCTAGCCCCTTTCACTGTTGTTATGACTCATGGCCATCCTCACTGCTCAGATTGCATAAACCTTTTATGTAATGGAACACTGTGGGAAAGAGGCATCGAGTGGAAGATAAAAATGGGAAGAGAAAATCAAATATTTATTCTGAGCTTTTTAATTTTTTTTATCCCATTAAAAGCAGTCATTCTCTGAAGGCAGACAGTAACTATGATCCTAAACAATATGGACTACATGTACAGTATGTATGTGTTTTTCGCTCACAGTTTATTTAGTGAAATCTGCCTGCTGATCATCAAACACTGGGGGAGAATTGAATATCTGGAATCTCAGTGTCTAATCTGGATCCTCTGTGTTTCCAAAGATGTTTCGAGACTGGGTAAATGCACTACTGCTGAGACACATTATGCATGACGTCCCTAATATCCTTACACTGTGGATTCCCCCTGGAGGAAGATCTTGGTTCATCTTCGCTGTTTACCATTTCTGAGTTTTGCGGTCTGTGCAACATCAAAAGGCTGCCATGGCACTTAACACGACTCGCAGGGTTCCTGGGAGGGTGGGTGGATGGGTGGGTGGTTGAAGGGTGGGGGTGGGGGGCTGTTACTCCCTGTGGTGTTGGCATTATTATTATTCCCTGGTGAGAAGTCCATCTGAAGATGGATAACCATGCAAATGGAGACATGCCATTGTACAACATCAGACCACAGTGCAACACTTTGCAAATTTATAAACCTCTAGGACCATGCATGTATTTGTTTTTTGTGTGTGACTGTGCAAGTGTCACTCTGGCAAAAAGCAATAAAAAACATGGTGAAAACTGAAAATAAAACTCACTCAAATGTGCGACACAGGAAGTGTTCATCCATAAAGAGTCCTGAATACTCATGTTGTGCCATGTCAGAACACTGACTTGTTAAACTGACATACTGTCATAAGGAATGTTGGTGATGGAGGGCTTTTGCTCAGAGACATAGTTTGTTAAACCAACGGCGTTAATATGAAGTGAGTAGTTATCCATTAGTCTGTCAATTGCGTTTTACAGACATGGCATGACATACTGTACATTGGCTGATTAGAAATTATTTCTAGGGTATTTCTAAGGGTCAAGAGGTTAACGTAATAAAGAAGTTTCTCAAGTCACAATGATGCATTACTCTGTGTTGCCATGAGAAATACTGTAGCCTTAACAGCAGGAAAATCCCCAGTTTGTGTCTCCTATATTACCAAAACATGATACTATGAAAACAGAAGATATATAAATAATAAAAGAATCAAATGAGGAGATTTGTCATTTCTTGGGAATATATATATATTTCCCAAGAAATGACAAATCTCCTATATATGATCAGCATATATATATAAAACTGTTCCCTCATATATATTTTCTTATCTAGATGGTTAGAGGCACCCGGAAGAGTTGTGGAGATACCCTCAGAACAGGTTTTTCAAAGATCGCCTGAAAAAGATTTCTTGGAAAAATCATTGCTCTGTGACCAAAATGTAGTGGTGGTAGTTAAAGGCACAAACTGGCACTGGTGGACACTATAGAAACCGTACCGTATGTCTATGATTTTTCAGTCGCCAGGCTCATTCATTTTTAATGAGACATAATTCATCACCCTACCCTTGCATCAAGGAAGTTATCATCATTTTCTTTGTTCATAAAAGTTTCACTCAAATATGCATCAAGGGATTTACCTTGAGGAGGAGAGTAGCTTTTCTACATGAAATGGATATAACTGCTAGGAGAGGGTCATCTCTTTATCCTTGAGAAACTGAGAATCCATTCATTGGCTGGGCTCGAAAACCTGACTGACGCAAATGGATCATTGGGAATAGAAGTGTCCCAGCAGTAATTATGTTACAACGCCGCTGCCGCACACTACCACAGAGGTGGGATGGGATGGGCGCGGGGTGCTTCTTTTAGTCTTGTTTCCTTTACATCTTTCCACATAGTTAACACAGTCATACTGTCTTTTCTCTCCCACTCTCTCTGTCTGACTCTCCCTCCCTTACTCTCGTGTTTTCGCTCTACCTCTCTTGCATACACACACCTGCTATCAAACCCAAACACACGTGAAAGTGCAGTGGAAAGTTTCTGAGTAACATTTATCCCGCTCTGGTGAGTGAATGTCTCGTACCTCTGTTGAATGACTCTTAAAGTGAGGGAAAAAGTTGGTAGCTGATCATGTCACCTATTTGTCACTGTTGTCTTCCTGGGCTCTAGATCCCCACTGCCTGTGCCTTGAAGCTAAAGCAAAATGTCTGTTTCATTTTTTTCCTGTGCTATCCAGGACTCCGTGGCACTAAGTCAGTTAAAAAAGAGACATGAAATTAATGTAATGTCAATGGCGTTTTCTCATGAAACCCCAAGGCACTTAGTCAAAGTCACCTTGCATAGTCCTCTCATCCCCTGACAGTAGTGTGAGAGTGAGATGGAGGATGTCTGTCTGGTAATGCTGTCAGCATATGATGTCCTTTGGTTATTGGTTGTTATATCCACTCATCGTCATTCAGATTTTGTAGATTGGATACATGTCCAGTATGTATCTGTGCGACATCATTTCCGTTCAGCCGGTTGCATTACGTGGCCCGCAGTGAAACATTGTCTCAGTGAGAACAGGTTCATCCTGTGGGGTTTTCTTTCCTTTTGATGTCATTTTGGAGGTGATAAGTAGCTTTCTGTCTCCTGGTCCCTGTCTTGCAAGCACCATCCCCCAGCCCAAGCAAGGTGCTAGCAGCATGGAGGATTGTTTGAACTTGCATTGATCCAATGTGGGATTACAGCTGGGTCATTGGAGAGTTGGACTGAGCTACCAGTCATCAGGGCAGATTAACCACTCGCTGTCTGCTTGGCTGCCATTTTAGTGCAGACTCTCACTGCTGGCTTTGTGACTGTCCTCACTGTGCAGGTCACTGTCTCCTTTTGAACAATGCATTTTTATACCTTACGTGATTGAGTTACATTCAGACTGATTTAATATGTAGAGGAAACATAGTGCTTAATGAAATAAGACAAGAAAGATGCTTGACAACCACCTTATATGACTTTAAATCTGAAAGCAATCTAATAAAGACTTAATTTTACCATCTCAAGATTTTGGCCTGCAGGGTTTTCTTTTATTCAGACTATATGTATTTGCCTTTCCTTTAAAACCTTCAAGGTATTCATATCAAAATCATTTTAGCCTTTAAATGTTATTTAAATCACTCTCCGGTATGAGAAATGTCACTCGCAGCAATGCTTTACAGAGGAAGGGGAAGTGGTGCAGAAAGTCCATGATTTGCAGACTGCCCCACCTCTCTCTACATCTCTCAAAGCCTCCTTTTTCACTTTTTTTGTTCGCACGCCCTTGCGATAGCTCTTATTAATTATATCTCATTAGTTGCCTTGGAAACTGAGGTGAGGGAATGTATAACATGAGTTCAAAGAAAGAGAAAAAGAAAATGAAAGAAAGACATCATGAGAAAAAGCAAGAAAGAAAGGCAGAAAAAGAAGGGGGAGGGTTGGAAAAAAAGAGGCGATGGAGAGAAAGTGGTTGTTGAGAGATCAGCCGTGTGTCAGATTAGCATCAGGAGACATTAACACTAGTGATGCTGCTGGGGCCACAATCCTGCCTTTCACTGCTGGAGAGGGAGATAAGCGCACTCTCACAAAAGGGAAGAGGGAGAGAGCGTGAGAGGGCTGGCTTGCCTCCACTCCCCTCAGGCCAACAGCCCCATTTACAGGTACAGCACCTCCTGATGAAAGCAAGAACAAAGAGGTGGATGTTCATTTCCTGCTGCGCTGGTGTCAAGGCTCCATTGAAACAAATCAGTAAAAACTGTGGATTTAGGCTGCTTCGCTTTATGTTTCCAGTCTGCCAGGAGGAAATCATAGCCGAGCCACAGTGTTGACACTTTGGGTTCGATACACTTCAGAATGTTGTCATGGATTATTTCACAGAATCCTCGTATTGCTGCACATCAGATTACTGCGGGAGGCTGTTGCATCCCATCAGAAATTTGGTTCTGTGATAATCATGTTGTTTCAATGTATATTAACTCTTGTTGTGAGAGCTGTGATTCATTCTTATGTAACCAGTGGAGTGTTTGAATAACAAGGAAAGGTCTCTGCCTACTAATTGTAAAGTGACTGGCTGAAAGCAGCATGTGCACGTCGTCCAGCCTGTGTAATGATCCTTCCAGTAAACATAATAAGCGCACACATAGCGAAGCCAAAAAGAGATGAGCCTCTGCTGTTGTTTAGTCTCAGACTTACAGTCAGGACAGTAATAAGGGGAAAAATCAGAGGGGAAGGGTGTCCCCAAGGTGGTCCCCTCCCTTTTTTCCTCCCCTCCTCATCTCTCTCTCTCTCTCTCCGGCTCCCTCTGACTCCCCCGCAGAGGGCATGTAGAAGGGTCCTGAATAACAGGAAGTGGAGGGGCAGGAAGTTGAGTCTTGTCTGCCCACGGCCTGTGGTAGGATACTGAGGCTAACACTGCCTTGCACAGGAAGCGCAACTGTCACGGCTATGCTCAAGACTTTGGCTGCTGTCCATCACCTTCAAAGAAGTGGAGGCATGCTTGCCTCACGTAGTGGGTGCTTCTTTAACACGAGTCAGAGAGGATGAATGTTCAAATAACCTGTAATATATTGGATTTTATTTGGACATTTGAGATGTAGAGTGGGAAAGATAGTGGTGTAGATTTAGCTGATACTGTTTTATTGTGTTACAAATATACAGAATGACACTGGCCTCATTTTTTGTTCATTAGGTAAAACCCCTGCAACATAAATCTACTATGTAATTTTATTCTACCTTTTATATAGGACAACAGTTGAGGGAGTAATGCCTCAACTTTGTGTGGAGTGAACACAGGCTTACAAGCAGAGAGGGAGGAGGACATGCTGGATCCAGTAATTACACTGGGAATTGAGCATGTTTTATTGATTGTGAAAGGGCCAGGGCTGTCACCAAGCCTCCCATTGTCTCCATGGTCTTTCGTAACGGAGGAGGAGGGGGAGGCAGACTGCCCCCACCGCCACCACCACCCCACCCCCGTCAATGGACCGGTCTCACACCTCGTCATGGAGGATCAGTGTGGCTCTGGTCAGAGATGACTGTTATGCTTAGTTACTTGTAAAGATATAGCATATTCCAAATCTGCGTGTGTGTTCAACAGTAAGAAATGGGCAGGTAGTTTTAGACATGTCATATTGACTTGTCAAGCTGATGTGGCTGTTCCTATGGCGACATATTCTTTGTGCATTGATTTATGTGTTACAAATGTTTGGTAAGCATCTTTCAGAAGTGCTGGACTAGTTTATATCAAAGTGGACCAGGTGTATGTGTCATATCAGGTCTTGTGTGTAATGAGGTGCCGTTATACAGTGTGCTGCTTTGTATGCGCAAACAAGGCGTCTTTTTAGAACCCAAACTATATCTGGCACCAATGCTCTTTTTTCCCATAATGAAAAATGTTTAAACTTAAACTAATGTGAAGCTGTAACTGCGGATCACTTCTTACATATAATTTGAGACGTTTATACACAAAAGTACTTTTCAGACTTTTACATTTTTGTGAAAGTCTATGAAATGTATCAACCACATTACAACAGACATATTATCATCTTTAAAAGATGTTACAGACACAGTTTATGGTGTAGGATTACTGGTGTTGCCACCTTACAAATAGCTCTGACCTGCTGTGATCAGAGGTGTTCAGATCTGATGCTGCACTCACTGTCCTCTGTGCGTCCACATGGAAAAGGCTACCCTTAGCGTAATTGCATGTTGTTCCTCCTTTATTAACCAAATGAAAACTGACCTGTTAGACAATGTAGCTCATCCAGAAGTGTTTCTTTCCATCTCCAGTTTACCAGTCCAAAAAATCAGATTGATGCGTCTCTGGTACAAACAAGGTAAATGACCGAAACTCTTACTCTTCCTGTCATTATTTGTGAAGAGATATATGTCAGTTAGTGAGGTGGGACCTTTGCAGTAGTTAGGGGGTTCCTGTTTACACTGCGTGCACAAGTATCAACCATGTGGCTGCACATCTTTATTGATGTGGCTGTATAGCCTCATATTGTCCTATTGCTGCTTTGCAAACTCCATTTTCCGCCTTTCCTTTTCTCTTTTTATGTTGATTTCTTCGTCTCCCTTTTTCTTACACACATGCGACAAAAACACACACAGACACACACTCACACACACACAGAAAGAGCACATGATTTAGGCCATAAACGGATACTCTGTCCCATTCTAGCGCTCAGGAGAAGTCAGAATGTCACGCACAAACATGTACTCTGCCACAGTGCAGACATTGTTCTCCTTTGTAATCTGAACATCTTCTGACATGTTTATCTGGGTCGTGGTGCCAGCTGAAAATTTCCCACTTAGTTCTGGAGATTGAAATTGCGTTATTGGATCTACAGCAAAGTATGTTGTGATATGATCAGCCGCACTATTAGATTATAGCGTTGACTCAAATCCTGAAAATAAGGTTTTGTCTGCATCGCACTCTAGCTTTTGACTAACTTTTGATGAACGTGGACATTAAGTTGGGAGTGTGGCACACCTGCAGTCTGAAGGCCCTCTCAGCTTGTCACTTTGTATCTGTGTAAGAGAAATGTCATGACACATAACACTCTATTATGCCTCTAGACTTAAACTGTCCTGCTGTGACAGCTCCTCTGCATAAAGACAGGACAGAGTGGGCGCATGCGTGCATATGTGTGAGGATGTCTGAAACTCTTTCTGATGTGCAGTTTCACTGGACTTTTACAGAAATGAGTAAGACTGCAGCATTATCTTAACATTATGTTACATGTCGCTTTGGTGAACACATACACGCATTGAGAACAAGAACAAAACTCACAGTGGTCAATTCATACCCACCTCAACAGATGATTAAAGATTAGTCTACCTCAGATAAGCTCTTCTAAACCAGAACCAAATTCACTCATAGGCACACAGATAAAACTGTACAGTACTGTAAATTGCTGCATTGAAATTCATAGGCAACAAATATATGGCCCCTGATAAACAGTCAACAGTATAAACCCTCTCAACCAATCCAGATCAAAGTGTGAAAAATCTCCCTATCACTATACAGATAAAATACACCACAGTGGTCAGCTCTCTGTTAAGTTTATCACTTGCACTTCAGCATTCAACTTATTTGTAAAACCAAAACTCTGTTTTGACATTGTGCCATGAAATCTGACGTAGAGAATCTTTTATATCTTCTCCTCAAAATTAGAAAAAAAGAATCAAGATCTTTTATTGTATCAACTTTATAAAAACACAATGAATTCACCAGCATACCTTCAATTCCAGTAAATTCACTGTAGGCTCCTGTATTGCATGAACACAATGAATGGTTAAGATATTAGCACTTTCTGTAACTTGTACCACTTTTGCTGACATGGTGGCTCAGGTATGTCTTTGGGGGAGCTGAACCCATCCCCGACCTGGGCTCCCTCTAATTCGAACACTGCTTTGTCAGTTTGTGTGTGAAACGGTGAATGAACAAGAGCACCGTCATTCTCCCTGGCACGTTGTGATGTGGTTTGGGGAAATTCTTTGTGGGGGTTCAGGCGGTTACTTTCCTGGCTCAGACAGCCGTGCGTGGGTAGTTAGTGAGGTGATCTCAGTCAAGTTTGCCTAGAGTGGAGCCCCGATTCAGACAGCCAGACACCATAATGCCAGTCCATCTGTAACCCATAATGACTGTGTGCCACTGGAACTGGTCATTTTCATTTTCGCTGCCAATTCGGCCCCTAGCTTCTTCGCCTCACAACTGCTGACTGCATCTAATGGCCTGAGTTGTTAACCTTTCTACATTTGTACTCATAGGGGAAATGTAGTTGTTTAGACATTTTCTATTTGCTGGGTGTAAGTGATGGATGCGCCTCCAGGGAGGGGGGCTATATCTCTTCTTGCAGAGAAGCAGAGACAGGACAGAGTTAGATATTCTCTGGGGAACGGTGCGGTCTGAACCACTGGCCAGGTTACAAGCTCATGTGGGAATATATCCCCCACCCTCCACTGGCTTCTCTCACCAGCCCAGGAGATTTCGGCTACTGTCAACCCTAGACTGGGTGCTCTCTTAATCACGTTAAGAGCAGAGCTGGCATCACGGTGGGTCAGCTCAGGAGGGGGCAAGGAAACATTGCAGTTCTGTCTCTGCAGGTAGGAGAAGGTAGATGAAAAGATTGATGCCACTCTCATGTCTATATAGTAAAAAGGAAGCTGTAGCCAGCAGCTGGTTAGCTTAGCTTAGCACAAAGACTGAAAAAGAGGGTACAGCTAGACAGCTAGCCTGGCTGTCTCAAAAATCCTCCTACCAGCTCCTCTAGAGCTCAATAATTAACTTATATTTATTCAATCAATATATACATTTAAGCTTCTAATATAGCCTATAGAATGACCAAATTACTCATCATTAATAGTTCAGTATTTTGATCATTCATATTACAATAGATTATGTGCAGCTCAACACAACTTGTGACTCTTGTATAGCTGCTCCCCTTAAGGTGTGAAGCCGTCTTTCATTGACTTCAGCTGTGGTTCAAGCGCAGCAGCTGAGGAGATAAGGCCACGCCATGTGGGTCTCACACTTTCTGTATGTGCTTGCGAACAGAACACAGAGCCCTCCGGTGCTTTGAAGTGCCTAAGGAGACATTGTTGAGTGTCAAGTTAACTTTTTGTTTTTTTCCTTCTCTCTCTCTCTCACTCTCTCTCTCTCTCTCTCTCTCTCTCTCTCTCTCTCTCTCTCACTCTCACTCACTCTCTTTCTGTTTTGGTCTTCTTGCAGATTGTGGCGTGGTCTGCCCAAGTGCAAAGAGTGTATTGAGAAGAGTGAAAGAGCGTATACAAGAAGAGCGACTGTTGCACAATGTGCTAGGAGAGCGGAGGAAGAAAGCTTGTTGTTTTTCTGATATTGTTGAGGTGTCAGAGAGACCAGAAAGGACACAGCCATGGGGCGGAAGAAGATACAGATCACCAGGATCATGGATGAGAGGAACAGGCAGGTGAGTGTCACAATTTTTCTTTGAACACACAGAATCTATCTATCTATCTATCTATCTATCTATCTATCTATCTATCTATCTAGAACACTTTCCTGAAGGTTCAAATACAGTTTATGTAAAATTTGACGCATATATGATTTATGATACTGATCATCAGGACAATCAGGTTCATATTCTCTTAGCTTATTTGAAAAGATGCTTCTGTATTTACTTAACTTTCTGTCTGAGAAAAAAAAAGTCTGCTCTGTACCTGTCTGAAGGTTACAGTCTCCCTCTATTTTCCTTCCTGCCTTGGACCAGAGTTCAGCAGCTGTCATGGTGTGCATGGATCTAAACAGACATACCTCCCTCCCCAACGTCCAAGCCAGCTGAACAGGGACCATGACATTTCTTTGTCAGTGCGGTCGTATTTACAGACATGATTCCCCTGCCACCCTGCAATTTCAGCCAGAGAAGTTGATGAGGCAGCAGGAGCGCCGGGCTGCAGCGGGGGCCTCATGGCGTGGGAGTGAGCTGAGGGTAGCGCGGAGCACAGCGAGCTGCCTGTGGCCTCCCCACACTGCAGGGCTTGTCCCCTGGCCTGGCAGTATATGGCCGGGCCCCTTCGCTGTGGCTCTATGTGTTTGCAGCTGTTTGGTAGTAATTAGGAGCAGCCACTGCACCACAGCACCCTCTCATTTGCAGGGTGGGTCAGCAGGACACACAGCACCCTTCTCTGCCTCGGCTACACTGGTCCTGGCTAGCCACAGAGAGGGAGAGAGCTGGAATTCACTCTGTCTGCTCACGTTAAATATAAACTCCTAAACAGCAAAACACTGTAGAAAACAGCCTGGGTCTGTTTGAAACAAGAATAACAGGCTTAGATATCTATAGCAGGAAGGCTGGGTCCATTTTTTTTAGATTTGCTCCCTTTGATTTAAGAGCTAAGTTGAGAAACCATGCGCGCAGTTTTTGACGAATTATACCAATTAATGTAGATGCGTAGGTTTTCCGTATTCCAAGTAGAACACATGGTGTTAACTCCTTCTCGAAATATAATTTGCATTCTTTCACAGGTGGAACAACTTTTTGCTGTGCACACAGAAATATAATAGAGGTACAGTAGTGCTTCCTCTCCTCTGGGTATTAACATGATACGGTACTATCCAATCGGTACTCTAACTGTGTCTCTATCTGTTTCTGTGAGGCTAGCAGCACAGCCAAGTGTGAAACAAAAAATCCTCACTGTGGGCCAATTGTCAGTGTGACACCTGCCTCTGGGTGGGATCCAAACAGGAGAGCAGGAGAGGAATCACTCTACATTGGTGGTATCTACAGTCTAAGCGATGACCTGTGACATCAGGGGGAAAAAAGGAAAGAGGGGAAATTACATGAAAACAGGTTGTCATCTGATCGCTAGGTGAGCAAGTTAAGCCTTGGAGTGATCCATTCTTTACAATGGATATATGAAGGGACTGAGGGGAGATATTTAGCCCTATTGTTTCTCAGAAAAGTGGAGCTCTGGAGGGAGACACTGCTTATTATTACTGTGTCTCCCAAAGTCTAGTGTTTGCATCAGATTTTAAATGTCTCACTGTATAATTTGTAAGAAAGTTTATCAGCGGCACGCAGGCATTTCAGCTCGCATTTAGTTGGTTTTAGCTGGCTCAGCACAGAATCTGGTATGACAATAGGCTGCTGTGCTAAAATAAAGCTTTGGTATAAAGTGATGTATGCGTGTGTATCTTTCTCTCCTTTTTTTTCTGTGGGCCATGAAGCATACAGTGCCATCTCCCTGGGGCGTGCTCCGAACCAAGGGGGAATATCCATTAGCATATGGTCCCCATTGTTGCGAGACAATTTGAATCTTTATCTACGCCGCTCCGCTACTACCTATCCATACAAACGGCATTAAAATGAAAGAAGTCCTTAAGTGGGCTAATTAGACAGTATTGCTGTACAGGATGTTGTGTGGGGACAGTGGGGGCTCCCTTGCATTATCACTGCAAGTGCTTTAGGAGGGCTGTTAACCTTTCAGGATTTATAACATGAAGTGTGGCACAGGCTGAGAAGGTCTGTAATTGCACAATCTATCAGGGATTGTGAGTGCACAGTTGAGACAGGCAGTGAACTTAGCTGATATTTTTCAAGTCAAGTTTTCAAGTCATTACCTACATTGTACACTAATAGCCCATTTTTATAATTCCGAGTGGTGAAGTCTGTTGTCAAAAAATGACATGCACGATAAGATGATCAATAAAACACTCTACAATTGTTGCATACTTTATGTCTACTGTAAGTAAGATCTTAGTGTGCAGCTTTATGCTCACAAAAGTGTGTGTCTTTGTTGAATGAGACACGCAGGCAGCAGAGGTCCTGTCATGCATACTGTAGGATGATGAAGAGCCAGCTCCTGAGCCATGGCCTGCATAAGTGATGGTCCCTACAACACAGCAGCAGAGTCATCAGCAAAGACTGACATCCTGATTGCACATGAATGCTGGATAACAACCAGACAACAGCACCGCCCTGGTTGATTCTCCTCATTCACAGCAATTATTACCTTTTGAGAAGCAGACAGTTACACACAGACTCAAACACACTCCGTTTTTCCATCCTCCCTATTTCTTTCTTGCGGGAGCATCTGTTGTGTTTTGACTTGACAGGTTCGGAACTCACGAACAGCACAAAATAACAATGTCAGAGCCACTGGCACTCAGTGAGCACATTCAGGGTCTTTTACCTACCTCTCGGAGCAGCTGTCAGGGCATGCGTGTGCAGATCTACCGGGGCGGGGGGGGGGGGTGATGGTGAAGAAGGGAGGATACACATTAGTCTTGTAAGTTAGTGCAGGGGGAAAGGCTGGTGTAGCCTAGTGAGCGGTGTCTAGTGACGTCCTCTGGATGCCATTAAGCAGGCTCACTGGGGGTAATTGCCCAAGTCATTAAAAGTTTGATGATTTTGCTGCTGGGTGGAGGGTTGCCTGCCCTTGCTGTGGCTCATTTTGGATTTTGCTCTGGCACGTCAAATGCCCGTGGGCACAGAGTAGCTTTCTCTCTCTCTCTCTCACTTTCTCTCCAGGGAGCAACACAGCTCATACCTCCCATTTTTTTAGCCTTCACCCAATCCTGAAGTTCTGAGTGGTCATCATTATATTTTTGACAGGTAAAGAGCTTGTTGATAGACAATGGAAAGAACAGAGGGACACCGTTAAATGTGACAGGCAGGGTATATATCATCGTTGTTCAGGATGACATGTAGTTTCCATAAAACTACGCTGAAGCAGCAAAAGTCGGGTGATGGTGACTATATTTTTGCTGTTGAGTGTTGCACTGAGGTTGTACCTTGTAACGCATCACTAAAATGCTCACACATTTAGATGATGCTAACACATCACTCTGAGCAAATTGAACAAGCCGATTGTCCTTAAACGATTACAGATATTCCTAGTCAACCTACGTATGTTTTGTTAACTAGCATGTCATCCTCTCCTCTAAACAGGATCAGTCATGGCTACTGTAGGTTTCAAGGTCAATCCCGCCCAGTGGACGAGGCCTTTGCGCTGTCAGTTGTCCACATGGGGATCCTGGGGCTGTCCTCTCTCCCAGCGAGAGCTGATCCAGGCAGACAGTTGCGGTGGCCCTGGCCTGTCTCCCAGGCCCGCACACTCTGGCGCACTCGCATAGCCAGGGCAGCAGCCACAGGGCCCGGGTCACTCTGCCAGCTGGTGCCAGACCTCTCTGTCTCTCAAGCTCGCTCTCATGTCTGCCGTGGGGGCCGTCAGAGGTGGCATGAGGTTCTAATAAGGCCGCCAGCTCCTCACCCCTCTGAAGGTGTTAGTGACTCAGGCATCTACTGCCATGCCCCAGTCACAGCTGCACTCTCAGTCCCAGATGTCTTGTTTGTCATCTTGGCACCTCTGCCCAAGGACAGACATTGATAGACCCTTTGATTGACACATCAACTCTGGGTGGATGTGTATGTCAGGGCTTGTTTGTTGAAGCATATGTTATTATGTACTATACAGTTTTCTGCAGCAGGGTCTCTCTGGTGGAGGATGAAAACGGTAAAACCTAAATTTTCTTTTATCCAAAAGACGACCGTAACTGGTGAGCCCAGTTTTTCCAGAGAGAGACTTTGCTTTTTCCTGTTTTTTTCCTGAAATTTTCATCACCTTCAGTTTTATTTTGTCAGCTCCAGTGAGGGAAGATTCCCATCAGTGACCACTTTTATTTAGGTCAAATAAGGTGAATCTACGCTGCTGCTTTTCTCTGCTGTAGCACCACTCTGTGATTTTGACTGATTCGATTTGCACATTTTTACAGAATCACCTTGTACATTTTAGTGTTGCTTGAAATACATTTTTAGAGCCTTGTTAGCTTGCGAACACATAAAACACATGCCTAAAGTGTAAAAGAACATGCATATAAGGACTGAATTACCAAGCTCAATTAAAGCTCAGTAAAAACATGTTAGGATAGTGAGACACCTGGGAAGAAGTTGCAAATACAGAAAGTGTGAATTGAGAGCAGAATTACCACCTCTTCATGACATCATGAGAGCATCTTAAAAGGTCAGCTTGAGTTTCCAGCTTGCCACAGTCTAAACGAAATGCTAGTATAGTTACTGATCTGTCTGGTATTGTGTGAGCTGTTACAATGACCTTATCAAAGGCAGAGAAAGTTGGAATATCTCCACTTTATTGGAAATTTAAATGTAGCCTACCTTCTCTTTTGCCCTGACATTTGATGCCTCGGAACAGCTGTAAATGCGTTCATACAGTGCGCAGTATGACACTGCCTTACAACACTGAGGCTAATCCTGTCATTGTGAATTACATGAATTAGTCAGGGAGCTAGACTACATGTACCACATCTTACTATAGGAGCAAGTCACATTTTTGAAACCACATCGAGTGTCTTTGTGGGTGTCTTTGACTTGGTGAACCATAGGAAAGCTACGCCAGTGAACCTCCCACTTGACCTCAAGGATGTCTGTGGTTTTCCACTGTCTCACCAGTCACCCCAGAGAAGATGGGGGTGGATGGAGGTTATATTAGTATATGTTGGTTTTTTTAAGCTGTTTTGTGTCATGTCTAGATTTCTTAGATATCCTCAGGGCAAAATAGCCTACTTTTTTTCCCTATTAAAGATAACTGTGTAAGTACAATAGAGTAATGCGGCTGTCACCTTTAATGGCATTGTATGCAGCAGCTGGCTTTTTGTGAGAGGTACTGTGTGTCAGTGGCTGGGGCAAGGACTGAGTCTCGGTGCTGCTGCTGCTGCTGCTGCTGAGGTTGAAATGAAGCCGTGCCTGGGTCAGCAGCCCTGCGCTCAGCACTCTGCCATGCATCCAGGTGGAACAAAGTCCTCGCTCAGCGTCTCATCCTGGGCTTCCTGTTGAAAGGTGACATCTCCATGGCTTAACAGCCACATTCATCTGCTAAAGAGCATACAATTTGTTAATCATTTTCCCTCATGACAGTCCCTGCTTTCCGGTTGGTTAGGCAAACAAACAAATATGTAAGCAGGCGAATGAGGGGTGGGGGGCGTGAGTGGGCAGCCTTCAGTGTTTTGTCAGAGGAGACTATTATCAGTTGGTTAGGAACAGCAGGTGCTCTGACTGGGTAGAAACAGACCTGAGACTGGCCACATGCATTATCTCCTTTTTTCTGCCTCTATGCAGCAATCCACCTTGAGAGAATCATCCAAATGACATCTGTGAAACCTCACAATGCTTTTTCTGGTCAGCCAAACTTACTCAAAGACTTAACGTGTCTGCGATTTGCAAGGAAACATGTCATTTGATTCAGCTTCTCCCGTATTTAAACCTTGTCATTTCAAGAAATGACATTTTAGAATACAAACTCAACTAACATCGGCGTACCGAATAGAAAATGACACAAGGACAGGCTCCTCCGTGTCTGGAGCGGGAATAATGGTCCTGTGTAATTACCTGTAGTGAGGAAGATTTGAAATTCATTTATCACAGTTGGAGTGACCCCACTGGCAGAGCAGTTACATAGACTCTATGCAACACATAGGATTATACTGCATTATACCAGTTAAAATGAGGGTATAGCCGCAAGCTGTGACCAATTAAAGTTGAACAAAGCCAGCTCATCTGCTCAACTCCTCTCTTAGTAGGTCAGTGAAACTGATGGAGAATGCAGACACATGCACTCCTCTGTGGCTCTGAGCTTTTACCAGCACATTCAATAGCCACAGTGTATAGTACACATTTGACAAGAAAACATGCAATAAGAGAAAAACATAAATCTGAAGCAATGGTTTGAAATGTGCAAATTTAAAACTATTTTCTGCATACAGCCATTACAAAACCAAAGGAGAAAGGCTGCCTTTCTACCCTCCCTACTTGTGAATAATGTTTTTTGCTTGAGAAATGAGTGTAGCACACTGTAAAGAGGTGGCGTAACATAATGACATGTGTGTATGGGTCTTAGGCAACCACAGAGACAGAGCTGCAGAGATGCAGGACATAAAGTCACTTTGGAGAGAGGGTTTGCGTTACCATTGGAGTGATGTATGACCCAAAGTCCCATCTGAGGGCTCATGTTACAAGGCTTATGCTGCACTACAGAGATAGCTTTTCCGTATATGGAGTCAGGGGCTACAGTAATGTATGGACCCCCGTTGTTGCCAAAGCTCTGACTCAGCTCGCTGACTCGTGCCTCTAACCCTGACCTCTGGCCTGATAACTAGACATTTCAGACGTGCACTATGTTATTGCAATCATTCCTAAAGGAGGAATGATCTTGTTATCTGTCACCTTGGTTACAGTAACATTGTTGTAATATAATGAGGCCGTTAATACTGTTATTTTCCTGGCTTACAGTCCTTATGAGAGTATTCCTTTTTCCGTTTCAAAGCTTTTAAAACTTGGCAGCACTCCTTACTCATAGATTTAATACAAATCTTATGAATGAAGCAGCTCTCTTTTTGGATATTGTACTTTTTACACTAGTACAGATTAAGATTTTACATACAAAACATATGATCACTTTATAAAATATGATGCTTTCGTTTAGTTGACAGTATATAAAATATACCAACTACAACATTTAAAACTTCCTTACCTTCTGAATGCAGCAGTAAAAACTAATCCAGTGATATAATAAATGGTAACATGTTGCATATCCATGAAGGGTTGAATCAAGGGCAACTGGACTTAAGTAAAACTTCATCAAGTATCTCCAACCAAGTCAATCCAATCAAATCAAGGGCAACTGGACCTGGTTGGAGATACTTGATGAAGCAACAACTTGTTGCATAATGAGTATTTTTTTTTACTTGTCATACTTGTAGTACTTTTTACTGGTAATACTTTTTTACTTTCATGTTAGTAAATCAGAATGCAGGACTTTTACTTGTAATGTGTTTTTACACTCTGCTATTGCTTTTTTTTTTTTTTTTTTTTTTACGCAACTAGAAGATGTGAATACTTCTTCCACCACTGACAGTTACTGCATTTTACAAACATGGAGAAAAATAAATTACAGTCTTTGTAATAAGAATCCTAAATTAACATTTACACTTTAACAAATTTGCGTGTAGATGTACAAATTTTTACTTTGTTCACTTGACTTTAATCTTTGTTTGGAGAAACAGTTTCCCTCTGTAATGGATGGTTTTGTTTTCTGTGTGTTCCTCAGGTTACCTTCACAAAGAGGAAGTTTGGCTTGATGAAAAAGGCCTATGAGCTGAGTGTACTATGTGACTGTGAGATAGCCCTCATCATTTTCAACAGCTCTAACAAACTGTTCCAGTACGCCAGCACAGACATGGACAAAGTGTTGCTGAAATACACAGAGTACAATGAGCCCCATGAGAGCAGAACCAACTCTGACATTGTAGAGGTGAGTGAGCGTCGCTTTCTTACTTTTTTGGGGAAAACTTCCTTCACATAATGCCTTTGTATACCTCACTGTAATCAAGGTTTTTCTCTTCTTACACAACTTATATAATTGAGCCAAAAAATGTAAGTAAGACATTTATGTTATCTTAGGACTGGATTTGTACTGTAACATATATTTAGCCTTAAAAAGCTTTGATAAATGTTGCAAGGGTAACCGACAAAACAAGGGTTGGGAACAAGTAACAGTTTCCTTCTAGTCATCATTCAGATAGGGCACACAGGAGGTCTGCACTCCCTGATAAGTTCAGCTTCTCTTGTCCCCATCAACTGACGTGGAGAACCTATCTCTGTACACGCATGCATACAGTAGCTGCTGACCGCCATGTTGACCCTGTTTCCCATAGATATTGTACCTGTGAGGGCTCAGTTCTCTGGTTCTTCCTCATTACAGACAATCATCCGGCTATTGCTGCAGTGTTTTTCAGTGAAAATACAGTGTTTAGTACATTCCACTCTGCTCTATAAAACTCAACAAGCACTTGGGTTTCCTGGCAGCTTGTGCATGCCCGGCGACCAGCGGAAGAGTAAGCCACTTGTTATGCCAGCATACAAAATTGTCAGCCAAAAGTGTAAAAGCCAAAGTAAATGAGAATGATTAGGGATACATCCTGTTCCAAACATCTTTCGTTGGCGCATGTGTGGTTTCTCAGCTTATTCAAGATCTGTTTTAAGAGGAAGGTATCTTCATTCTGACTGAATGAAAGCACATACAATGTATATTAATGCCTATTGATAAAATTACAACACTGCCAGTATAAATTTGCCCATTCATTTTTACAGCTATTCAAAATAGAATAATTTTTTCTGTGCAAAGATGTTTTTATTAGACAATGCCGACTGCTGCATTGCAATACTCTTTTATTTTTACTGCCACCTGTCCACTACAACATACAGCATTTTTATCACAGCTTCTCAATTAAGAGACATTAAAGGTTTAAGATGGGTGAGATTGAAACATTTCAAGAGTCCCAGCTTTGGAAAAGACTTTTACTTGGAGGAATTAGTGAAATTACATGCAGTATAAAGGAGTCAGCTGTGGCCCATTATCTTTTATTCATGCTTCTGCTGCTGCTTGTGAATTACCTGCTTGGCAGAGCTGCAGAAGAGTGCTTTGGCATCCAGTAGACTTATGCAGTCACTGCTCCATCAGGGGCCCTCAGAGCAGAGCAGGGGCTCACCTGCATAAAAAATACATGGATACATTCCTCACTTACGTAACTGTGACCACAAATTTGTTTTGCCATGACTCTGGAAACTGTCTTATTTTAAAGAAGGCTTTGCTGCAAATAGAACAACAACCCCCCCCCAACACACACACACACACACACACACACACACACACACACACACACACACACACACACCACACACCCAGAATCATTATGTTATTTACTGCCTATCAGCTAGGTCACCCCCCCACCCCACCCCTCAGCCTGTTATATCACATATATCTGTGGTCTACCGATGTATGTTTATGTTGACAGCATGGTATAATAGCGATGTATGTTGTACATAATGTAGCAGCAGTGGTCCCATGCTGATTTCCCACTTAGCCCTTCTGGCTACTCTCAAGGAAGCTGCCCTGCTGCACAAAAGGCGAGAACAAGCCACCGTTGTCTCCGCTCACTCGGCCAGTATCTTTGCAGATATGCACAAAATCCCCCCCTCTGCCTGCCGGCTACGTGGTCAAGGTTCAGAAGTGAAGAAGCAGAGCAGAAGTAACCAACCCAGTTCACTTCACAGCATCACATACATAACCCCACTATTCACTTGGCGAGAGAGCCAGTGTTGGAGGTGGTTTATAATCTGTGGAAACTATAATTGAGAGAAATAATCTTAGCCGTTTTTGCTGTCCGCCTCTTTTAGTGAGCACTTTTCCAGTGTTTGTGCTTCTCTACAGCTGTACAGATCCTTGTACACTGCACGGATGGAGCTGATGCATTTGTAATGATGGGAAGAATCCACCCCTCCCCCATTTATCTGGTGAAATGCGCCTCACATGAGGACACTTACACTGGACACTTATCTAAATTTTTAAATTGTGTTAAACCAATCTTTGCCATGCAAACAATCATGTGCTCATTTGTCTGGTTTGGGACAGGCCAGAAAAACCCTCTCCCACTTTTCATTGGGAAGCTCGTTCCGTGTGAGAAACTGAATCAAAGGTCACATTCCTGCTCAGTAGTACCATCTGTAGATAAAGGCTGAGCTGTGCAGTGTGGGAGAACAGTCTCCATGTTTTCCACAGATGGATGCATGCCTGGGCCACAGTTTGATAACCCAGTGGAGGGCTATGGACTTTGTCTCAAACTTGGCTCACAGTCCAAAGCAGAGCAGTGGGCTCCGATTTTTCTTCTACGTGTGTGTTGGTGTGTGTGTGTGTGTGTTTGTCTGCATGTGTTGTGTAGTCTTAACCTTACCAACGCTCCAGGCGACAGGTGAACTGCTGTATGAAATCTCTCCTTTTATGCATTCACCTGTGTGTGTCACACAAACGTCTCTTAATTTAAAACATCAACAGTGGTAAGGTATATTTAATTGTTTTACATATAGATGTTCTTATTTACTTAGTCAAAAATGTTAGATTGTTTTCTCAAGATTATATAGTAATTAAATGAAGAATCAGTCTTGTTTAACTTGTCTGTTAAAACCACCAACAAGTTCACATTTGCTGTATTTATATACTTTTGTAATTCAGAAGAGCAACACATGCAAGTGTTTGGGCTGATGCTTTCCTCCCAAGGTCATACTCATTTAACATATAGTAAGTTTTTTCTTGGAAATAAGTGTAGTATTTAAAGGGTTGTGTTATTTTGAACCCAAGCAGCGTATTAATCACTGAAAGCTTTATGCCGTTGTTTCTATTGTGCTTCCTGTCGAATGCTGTTTATACCACAAATGAAAATGCTGCTGTTAGTCATTAGATTAATCTAATAATATTTACTCTTCCTCCCCTCTCCGCGAGTGGAGCTAATGAGATTTTGCTTGTGCTCCACTATAACCTCACACCGCTCTCCTGCACACAGAGAGAGCCCTGTGTCTCCAGCAGAAAGCCTGAAATCAGATCGCAACTTCACAGGCATCATTTGGCATTTATGTGTCCTCTCTTTGAGCAATTCAATGCAATCCAGGTATATAATATAGATTAGGATTAATTGAATTTGCAGGCACACTGAATTAACATTAAGCCAACACTTAACTGTAATTGCATAAAATCAGGGTTGTGAATAGGCTTTAACCCAATTTGAGAATGTAATTTCAACCACTGCTTCGTAATTGTAAATAACTGGACTCCACCATATGCAAAGAATTGTTCCGTGTGAGAAAGAATTGACTTTTCACTGCTCTTTTTTGTCTTTTACCCTGAGGATTTGTTAGAGTAAACAACCTGAGATCATTCATAGGGAAATTCTGCTTATCTTCTTCATTATAAAGAGGGGTGGCCATTGTTACCGTGACTTGGGGAAAGCAGAAAAATGCCCCTGTCTGTTTATGAAGGAACAGTCCTCCCTCTCACAAGACCACTACAGTAAGAGGAAATGAGCATGAAATTGTCAGGTAATTTCAGCTAAGGTTTTATTTCACTATCAACTTTTGTGATGAATGGAGCTGTATTAATCATTCAATAAGATATGTAAATTTTGACCATTACTGAATGTCAAGTAAAGGTGCGATTCGTCTGAATTGTTTGTGAATTTCACCCTGACCTTTGCAGATTTTACAGTGACAAAGGCTAGTATACACAATCGCCATGATTAAGGGTTCAGTTTGTGGTTCAGTTTGTGGTCATGTCCCATTTCTGTATCCTTCGTTCTTTTTTTTTTTTTTTTTTTTCACAGATGGAGATGATCTATGTGATAAGTCACTGTGCTTCAGAAGTGCATTTTCAGTGACTTACAGCTCAAAGAAAAATTTATCTTATTGCCAGTTATGGAATGAATCCCTTAAAAAGCTCTGGGCTGAATGGGCACCGGGAGTTTCAGACAGGGGATGTTTATGTTGTCAATCAAAAGCTAAGCAGTGATTAAGACTCATTTCTATCTTAATGAATGCAAATTGGCACATCTGCTATGGTGGGCTAGCTGTCCAGACTCTTCAATTAGCATGATTGATCAATTATCTTCCTGCTGGTGGCTCACTGGAAATGGAGGCTGGGGGAATGGGGTTGGGAGTTGGGGGGAGGAAGGAGAGATGAAAGAGCAGGAGAAAAAAACTCAACAGAAAACTGTCTTAAACATCCGCTCCATAAATCTGATTCTTTATTTGATTGTGCTAAAAGATCAGTGAAATTTCATTTTACTCAAAGAGGCCTCTCGCTTTAACACACATTTCTTAAAAATAGATGGTGATAACTACCACTGAAAAAGCTGTCATTTTATTTTTGAACATAAAAAAAGGGGTCAGGTTAGAGATCAGAGGTTAATATTACACAGATTAAAAGAGAGAAATACATGTAGCACTATCTAAAGTCAGTTATATGGCCAATACATCAACTTTACATGAACAAAAACACAATTTGCATTTTAAGTCTGCATCTCCATCAGCGTGTTTTCAGATCAAATATCTCTTTGAGAGATGAATGCCAGCCATACAAATATTCAGTACTCTTTCAGCTCTGAATTCTGTTGTGGCATGCAGCTTGTTTGTGTTGGTTTTAACAGTAAGCGCAAATCCTTGAATATCAAAGCATACTGGTGAGACTACTCAGAGTACCAAAAGCAGATCGTTCATTGAGTGTGTTTTTATAATTATGCAAAAAAGCACAAGAGGACGGACAAACAAGGCTTTTGCTGGCGCACAGAGGTACTGTCATTGTTACTACTGTTTTGCAGTTATAGGAAATATTAGCTGTTAGTCTAATTAATTAATAGAGTTAATACAAAAATGACTAATTATATGTGTGATAGTTAGAATGTATAAATAATGGAATGAAAATATGAGTCAACCAGTAAAAGGTCACCCTGTACAGTAAATATTGCATGATAGACACACAAAGCTGTGTGATACTGATACTTAGTAGCAGGTCGCATAATAGGGTCACTTAAACGGGGCTTTATGTGTTTTCAAGAGTACCATCCCATGAAAGGGTAGTTCAGAACAGTGACAACATGAAAATTCAAATGGAAAACATGACATACAGATGAGGAAATATTTAAGTTGATTGTAAGAACAGAAGATTTGGTTAGTTGCACTTAATGCAATTAATTAAAAGAATGAATTACTGCCTAATAAAATCTTAGTTGTGTGGGAGAGTTACAGTGTGTTCTACTGGTGGTATATCAACATTACCAGTCATTTTGCATGTAAAAGCTGGTTGGCTATGTATCATGCACATTACTTTTTATGTAAATTATGTTACATGAAAATTAATGTCATTTGTCTGTAGTAATGGAGCACACAATTTACAAGTTCGTGTGATAAAACTAAAATGACCTTAAACAGCTTTCAAATCTCTGTATATTGATTATATACAGAGGCATTCATTAGACTATGTGAAAGTAAAGTATACATAATTTGTAGCAACCTTAAAGTTATATTAATGAAAGATTATTTAAACTACTTTACCATGCCTTAGTTGAATAGTATAATATACAGCAATTTATGTTATTACTGTTCACCAGTTAACATTTTACTTTTTCACAGCTGTGGAACATGCAGTATTTTATTTTTAACAATGCAGTGTTTTGCGCTAATAATTAGATGTCTTGTATTAAATGAGAGGATGTCCACATTAATATTGGCTGCATGAGTGTAGGAATTCACTTGTATTATAGTTATTGAGTTTGAGCTGTGCTTTGGTTAATTGTTGTTGTACGAGACTGGTGAAAGTTGGTAGTCTTAATGTGGTCTCATGTATTTCTGAACGTCTTTTGTCTTGGGTTCATGTGTGCAGACATTCGTTTTTCTTTTGTCTCTGTGGCTGTTGTGCGCTTCTAATGCTATTTTCTGATATCTGTTTATTCTGAGGAAACTGACACTGCTGTTGCCAGAAACATGAGCGTCATCAATTCCTTTGCAGCGGAGCTTTTTTCTTCAGAAAGGCGTATTGTTGGGGCCATCTTACTTTATGTTGATATCCAGAGACAAAATCTAAACACGGGGGCTTCTCAGTCTGTCTGTCTATATTTTGACATAATAACTGTAAAAAAAACTTTACCCGTGAGGTTTAAAGTTTCTGTTCCTTCTTCCCTTGACTTTTGACCTGTGGATTTAAATCAGCTGCACTGCCCTGGTCTGCACTATGTCTGGGTGGATCTTCAGTATTCAGATATCACAGAGGAAGATGCTACAGATGCTTAAATCCATTAGGTTTTGTAAAATGACAATAACATTCAGGCAGTTATCTCCACCACCCCTTTTTCTAATCATTTGGTTGAGTTAGCCAACCAACTCTTTCAGTTTTCGGTTAGTGGTTGAGGTCTTCAGAGGCACACACTTTTGTTCTCAGTGTTTTACTTCTTTCTTTTTTCTAAAAGCCAGTGAACTGACATTTTGAGAGATGTAGAATAGCAAGTTAATTAAACATTTTGTATGTAGGGTAGATTACACTTGTGGCAAGTCATTATTCTAGTTGGAACTATCCGTGATTTCTTATTGTCTGACTGGCCAAATTGCTCAGTCTTTGTATATAATTATCTACATCATTATCTATCATTTGCTGGTCTATTTACAATGGTTTGGAAAGGGAGCACAGCAGTCTGAATGTAACAACAAAATCAGAATTCAGAGATCTTTTTTAAAGTATTTCAGATGTCTGATTGATCTTTAATATTTACCAAATTTACTTCTGATGGGGTGAAAAATGTCAAATCAAACAGAAAGTTTTCATTAATTAGATATAAAGGTTCATTGGCTTCATTGTCAGGCCTCTATCACATTCTCTATCCAACTCCAGCTCTTCACCAGTGTCTTTCTACTTCAGCCTTTCTCCTCGATGGTGCCATCATCATATTACTATTCTCCTTTTTGGTATTTCACCATAGAGCTCATAGCAGCAGTGATGAGATATCCCTTTTAAGCTAAATCAAATGTCATTGCTATTGACATAGACTTATTGGGTTGATGTTGATTTTCCAGTGCTTTTCAATATATGTGAAATTTTCTTCCAGGCCATTTTTAATATTACAGAAAAAAAGTATGTGCACTTTTGGGCTTCTGTGATTTATTGGAGTGATATTAAAATGATTTTCTATATTTTTATTTTGACTGTAAGTCACGCACAGTACTGCAGATTACCTTAAGTATGATGATATTATATTTTTTTATCAATGGCTATGTGCATTATCTGTGATACCGCCTTGTAATGAAGAAGATGTTTCTTTTTAAGTATCTTCTGTGTGTTGCCACATAAATAGAAAACCTGTCAGTCAATCTGTTGTCTCTCCGGAGAGGATGGTAAAGTAACAGCATGGGCAGTATTAATTTGTGCTTCTGAAATCCTATCACCGCCTCTTCATTTGGCGCTCGTATAAACACGCTGTGTCGCGGAGATGAGCTGCTTCCTATTTCCTGAGCACGCAGATTGTTTTTGTATACCTGAGAGCCGGCTCTTAACCTTTTGGGCCTGTGTTTCAGGCCGGGTCAGCTCCAGAGTTAACTTGTGTTGCTAGTCAAAACAAAAACACTGGCTCTTCATTCGGCACCAGCATCTATTTTCAGACTAGTGCAGTAGGACAAGATAAAAATAAATAAGAACTCACAAATGTTATAGTGAAAACAGAGAGAAGGATTATCTTTGTTAGCCACAGTAATACCACCGATAATGTTACTTACAGTTATAGCATGAGGTTTCAGTTACATAGTAAGTCAAAGTGAGTCTTATTTGCAGAGTAGAGAGATACTTAATAACAAGATAAAACCTAAAACACTACTATAAGTTGTTTGGTGTTCAATGGATGTTTTCAACAATGAATTCAGACGGTTGGACATATGACTTAATTGGAATATTGACTGTGTCTTCTGATTTTCGTATATTCTGTACATAATGTGGTAATACTTTATTACAGCCTCTTTTATAAAGTTAGGATTGTGGTAGTGTAAATTATCCCATTCATTTAATTTTGTCATTACTCTCCTCTTGATACACAGCATTACATCTTCACATTGATATTTCTTCTGGACTAGTCTGGTACGAGTTGTCTGAAAAGTCTTGTCTTGCCACAGTGAGTGAAGCAGTATTAATGGTTCTGTTGCGAGCAACATGCTGGGTTTCAAAGTGCCTCTTTTTATAGGACAAGGACTCCTTTTCCTCTGGGCTTTTAGTGAAAAAGGGTCACCAGTCCTCTTTTGTAGTTTTCTGAGTGTAATGAAACAGTTGTGGTAATGTTCATGTGAGTATAGGGCAGACTCTTCTGTAGTATGTGTCCTCTGCTATGGAGCAGATTCAGTACATAGTAATTGTCACCTGATGGCCATGTAATGGCCTTTGATTTTCAATCTGTGAAAATGTAGTGTGATTACTGGAATTAAAGTGGCCATAACCAGCAATATCCCTGGGATAAATGGGATTTTGTCCTGTAGAGCTTTACAACAATTTTCCTTTGAATTGCTGAATGGCTTAACCCTTTTATCAAGTACTAGTTTTTGGTGGTTTTTGAATTCATCATGCAGTACATCTCATTGTTTTATTGTGTCTCAGCTCTCCGGTGTGTGATGCTTGTTACCAGGTTACTGCTAAGAGATTTTTGCTTTTGGCACATGTTGTGCTTCATTGACGTCAGAGCTTTTTTTTTTCTCCACCCTCTCAACTACGTTGCATATGTCTCATTTCAAACTGAGGGTCTCTTAGAGAGCATGTAATGAAAGGAGACACAACAACAAAATAACATAAGCCATGGTGCCTTCTTCTAAACATTAGTTTCCAGTGATACTAATGAGTTAATACTCTAAGGTCTAAAATTAGACATGCTATATCTGAAAATCTGGAACTAAAACACCACAGTTTATTCACCATAGAGAAAAAGTAGATATGGTTATTTTCTAAACTGAATGACAAAATGTTCTGTTACAGTATATGAATATTTTTTTCCGTTACTATTAAAAATGATGCTTACCTGTATGTGCAAACAGGTATGCACAGATTATGTACATAACACAAAAGTAATGTAATGAGCACTGTAACTAAATACTTCTCTTTGGGACATATTAAACTAATTAGCTCATTGCTGTTTTTAAAAAAAGTAATAGTAAGACAATTTGTTGCTTTTCTGCAGTAACAATGAGTTGGATGGAACCTGCCTGGTTGCAATGCACTACTGAGCTCAAACCACATACCTGTCATAAACTGTGGCAGGAACCACATGAAATAGGTCAAACAATGAGCTGACCTAATTTGGTTTGATCTAGTTGCAGACCGACAGTGATACTAGTTATGTTAAAGATCATTAGAACCACAAGCCGTGAGTCCACCCTCTGTGTTCTTCAGTGACCTTGCGGGCTGAACGGCTGAAGTGAGACCTCGCTTTTGTGCGCAGCGGCTTCTGTGAGTTCGCTTGTGCAACAATCAGCTTGCCCTTGTGCCCCCCTCCTCCCACTGTGCGTGCTGTGCGGCCAACCCCTCCTGCCCAGGGGCGAGGACAGAGCAAAGCCTGCTGGGATGGGGTGGGGTGGGCTGAGGTGGGTGGGAGACTGGGGTTTAGCTGGCACTGTGCCACCTTCCCCTGGCTGCCGGGCTTGACTGGGGGCAAAGAGGGAGGCTGCTGTGTCTCAGATTGATGAGGACAGGTCTGTGGTCTGGGTATAGAGTGTTGCAGAACAGACGTCCTGCTGGCACATCCTGCCCTCTCTGCCGCACGCCCCCCAGCCCTCCGTACTCGCCTTATCGGAACTCCTAATTGTCCTTATGAATATTTTAGAAGCGAGCAGGAATGGGAGTTCAGGGTTGGGGGTATGGTTTCAAGGGCCCTGACAGCTAATGATCCACTCAATGACCAGAGAGAGAGTGAGACAGAGAGACCGGGAGTAAAAAAAATGGTCAGAAAGATTTTCAATAACCTATATGTAAATGTTTTTATCTGGATTGTAATTTCTTCTGATCATTTTTTTTCTAAATCTGTGCCACCTTTTCTTTATGTAGAGTGGGAACAGAGTGCATGTTCTCGTTCTTTTTAATCTGTAGATAATGATGACATTGGTTTGCCTTTATCCTCAATTTGTAGTTTAATTCCCTCTTGTCTATACTGAAAATACGCAGTCCACTGATTGAGACTGTTCTCTCTGACTGAGGCAGCTAATAGCTTTGTCACATCAGTCATTCACCACAGTCTCAGAGCAGAAAGCTCTGAAGGGACTGCTCACTGCACAGCAATTGCCTCTTATTCAGTAAAATGGATGGGCTATATTTAATTGGCAATCTAGTCAGTCAATGCAGGTAATCACTTGCAGAATTCAAGATAGAATATGATGAATTTGTCTCAAATATATCTGTGGCTGCTTAAGTGAGCGTGACTCACTTTGGATTAATGTCCCACGGACTTTGAGCTCTTACCTCACTTTGGTTTGTCCATTGTCACTGTGATGTCAGGTGGGATTGAATCTCACTATGTGCTGTGTATTGTTTTTCTAACAGCTGCAAGACAACAATATGAAAATAAAACGCGGACGGTCGAGTTGAGAGCCTGCCCCCTCCCGCTGCTCTTCCTGTCCACTCAGTAACTGGACAATGGAGTGAACCAAAGGAAGGGCATGAATCCAGTCTCATATCCTGATATCAGTCAGCTCGTTAATGTGTAATGGTCATGAGATTAGACAAGATATGTCTTGGAATTGCAGAGGTCTCCTTATCTTATAGCCCCCCCACTCCCAATTCACAATATGTGGTGGGAAAAGGAGGGAGAAGAAGGCTGTTTGTATTACAGTAACTTAATGTTGCATTGGCCGTGGTGTACAGTTCCTAACGACCAACAAAAAGATGCTTTTATTCCCCTCAAGTAAAGACTACAGAATGACACTACAGCAGGGGACACGATGGTGGAGAAAGTCTCTTAAGATATTATATAAGAGCAGAAATATTCCTTAGCAGATAACAGCCTTCCTATCAGCCGCCTCCCCATGCTGATTTCCTAGTGCGTTCACACTCAAAGAAGCCCTTTGATAAGCACATTAGATGGAACAGCCCGGACACAATAGTGATGTCATGAGGATTAGCACGCTACCTTGCTTAGTGTAGTGGCGGGCACAAGGGCTAATTCACATCAGTGCGGGGTGAGAGGCTGGGAGCAACCCGGCTGAAATGAGGTGAGGGGAGGCCACTTCACTACACCCGGTTAAAATATAGCTTCTATGTACTTTAGGGAAGGATGGAACAAACACAACATGCATTAAACATTCATGATGTACTCCACTTTTGGAGCATTTTGTGTAATTTCCTGCTGTATTGCCATTACGCTACAAACTGTCTTGCCGTTGAGGGGCCTGTAATTCGAGCTGCAGTGCACAAGGCGCAGGTCAGGTGGTGCTCCACCAGCAACAAAATCTCCGCGTAAGTAAGTATAGCCTTTTGCTGTGATTCAGGCACAATGGAGGAGACTATAGAAACAGCCTCTTCATGCCTTCCTTTCAGCTGTCTCCCCCACAATTTTGAACTTCAGCTTTTATACCTAACTACTATCTTTCTCCTTTCACCCTGCCTTCTATTCACATACAGTACTGTACAGTACATGAATAAGTTAAATGCAGAAAGCTCTCTTGACACAAGAGAGGGAGAGCATCAGAGTGAAATGGGTTTCCAAGACTCACAGCAGCAGAGTAAATTGCTTGGGCCCATTTCACTGAAAGTGCTCCTCAAGAAACAGGTGATGGAGGTGGCTTACGCAATGGTTTGAGTTTTATTTTTAATCCGTGGAATAGTGTTTGCTTCAATTTTGAAACAAAAAATGTGAGTATATAATCTAGGGTTCAGAATTGAGCATGAATGATGAAAATTTTTGAACAGAAGAAATGCTTATACATTTTAATAACAGTTCTTAAGGTACTCATTGTGTGGAATTACATTTAAAGGAGAATTCACACTGATTTCAAACCAAAGTGGTATGTCAGGTTGCCTCTCACTGCAGCCTCCTTTTCTGACCATGTGCTGCAAGCCCGGAGAGGCAGTTACTGTGCTGGTTGTTCCCCATGGTTACAGCTTGGTTTGCAGTCAGGGCTCAGGTAGAGATGATGGACAGATGTTTTCTTCAGGACAAGTAAGCTTCAAGGCCTCCTGCAATGGAAAATGCTTCTTTAAGAGAAGCTGAAGTATCACACAGGACAAACTGACAGATACACTTACAGGCAAACACAGACAATAGTGTCCAGTTGGTTTGACGTCAGCTACTCAGTCTCATTTTGATTTGAAGAGCCAAATTTCTATCAATACAGGTTTGGACTGCTGTGAGAAAATAGCAGCTGGCCTTGGTGCCACTCATCTTTGTGTGAGCCTCTCAGGGCCTTGTGAATAGATTACACAAGTTCCCTTGTCTATACTCTCTGTGGCCCCCTTCCCGCAACAAACAGCCCATATCTTTCATCAGAATTGCTACTGAAAAATCCCAACCTCAGCTGTATTCACATCCAGCCAACTTTACTTTCCAAAATACAAACCCCACAGCTTGATTCAACATTTGAGAGGCATTTTTTGAAACTGCTTTCTTCAAACTATTCATAATTCAAGTTATCTTTTCCTTTTTTTGCATGCTGATTGTGTAGCAAGTTTCCCCCTTTTTCTAGGTCAGAACGCTGTAGTGTCTGGAGCAGTCTGCTGCATTGACTTGTAAGAGCAAAGTTGATCCGGGGTCGGGTGGCCTTCAGGGCTACATGTGGTCCCTTCTACGGCTATGTCTCTGCGCGGCTGCCTCTGATTGGCCAGCATGGGGAGCCAGGTCTTGACAGGTGTTTGGAAGAGGGACACCTGTTTGGCCATGTGCTGATTTAGTGATCCATTTACTGGGAGCTGTGGGCAGCGTCTGTGGGACACCCAAAACATGCCAAGTCATTTAACAGAGAATTACAGCCATGCTTTCCCAGGCCTTCGGTGTTATATACATTAGATCTGCACAGAGGTGATTAACTCTTGCGCACCAACTGCCGTGCTTACACAGCACCTTGCATGGCAGCTTCAGTGCATCTTTTAGAGGAAAATATGTGTTGTACTGACTCCCGTCATGTATCGTGGAACAGATCTTAGTGCTGCCTGCCCTTGTCCGCTTGCTGTCTGGTTCCTGCTCACCCACTGTGCTGCTGCAACCCTTCCCTAAATGGCTTGGGCCAGTGGGTGCGGCGTACTGAAGGCTGGCCAGGGTTGTTGTGAAAGTAGAGCAGCCCTTCCCATCTCGCACAGCCGTGCCTGACCACTCCGACCAAGATATTCACATAATGAGCAGGTTGGAGCTTAAATTTGCAGGTTGAGATCAGATCTCTGGCTCGCTGGTGGAGAAAGTGCATAGTTTAACCCCAGTAAACACAGGCCTTTCAGGACCCTAACTAGGGAGGGTTCGTTCAGTAAACAGGAAATGAACCAGCAAGGCGTTTTCTTAGAATGAGAAGAATGCCACTGCTCTGTACCACACCAAACAGTAATGCATCTGTGGTACAGTGCAGGCCATTCATTATCCAGAGGACTTCTCTCTCTCTCTTTCTCCTCTGGGCATTGTGGACGCTTATGTTTGAAGAAATGTGGGTGCTTTTCTGAACTTCCTTATTTCTGTCTCAACTGTGCATAGCGTCACGTTTGTGTCTGTACGCTGTAGATTAAAATTGTTTTTACGCCCAGAAATGTACAGTACCGTCACCTTAGAAATCTCACGCACATGAATGCGTGGGTATGGAGCGAGCGGCGAGAGACTTAGCTGCGTCCTGTATTAATGAGCAATGATATTATGCAGGAGTCTCATAAGGCCATGGCACAGGTTTTAGGAAATGTGACTTACACTGAGGTTGTGGTGAGCAGCCCTGGGTTAGCCACATTGTCTGCACAGACCTAAACGTACTGTCACACCGCTGTCAGAGGATGTAGCAGCTGTAGAAATAACCCCCTAACCCCCCCTCACCACCCCTCCGTCTCACACACACACAAACACTGAACACACAGACATTGCACATACGCACCACATACTCCTACTCATATACTTTCTGTTTCTCTCCCTCTCTCTCTCTCTCTCTCCCTCTTGCTCACACACACACATTTTCCACTTTGTTGGGTGATGAAGACCAGAAACAGAGAGTAAGGTCTCATTAGTGTGTGTAGGTAACCCTCCTCTGGCTCACACTTTGACCCTTACATCCACAGGAGTCAGTGACCTTCCTGTAGACACGAGGCCTCCGAGGCAGCCCACAGACAGGGCAGGGCGCTGCTGTGGACCTGCAGCAGCCTGATAGAGAAACCTTGAGAGCCACACATAAATCATGTTTTGATGTACACTGCCTTGATATCACAAGCTGTCACATGCTGTCAGCAAGTCTTGTTAACACCGCTATTCAGAGCTGTAATGAGGAGCAGAGAACAGCCTGTATGAAAGTGAGCAAAAGAGCACAGCGTTGAATTTATTTGTTTAGTTGTCTGACATGTGTTTTTTTCTCCACTGAAGTTAGAAAAGGCTCTTTATAACACCACAACACACCACCCTATGTACTTAGGAGTGTTTTGCTTTTACAATAATTGCCCAATTTCATGGTCGAATAGGCATTTTTGACCACATTTGATAATCCATTTTATTCCCCACATGCATTAGCTTTGATAAGATCCCACGATTGACAACCATACTGAATTACAGTCTGGGACAAACTAAAGTGCTCTGCTGTAGAATCTTCTTATGCAGGGGTTTCTTCCAGCTGGGTGGCTCATGATAACTGAAATATAATGAAAAATGCAAACACACACTCACAGCGAGAGGGAAGGAAGAGCAGAGAGGGATGGAGGCTGGGAAGTGGAGGGGGGTAGAGAAGGAGAGAGAAAGAGAGGAAAAGGGAGGAGGACAATATTTTGTTTCTCTGAACACTTCTGAAGGGTAAAAGGATATGGAGTGACATTTCAGTTTCCCCTTGTTCCAGGGTCTTGTATTGAACTATAGTTTAGCCTAGCATTGCTGTAGCAGCTGTTTTTCTGTAACAAAAGGAAAAAAAAAACATATGAAGGACAAACATTAATAAAAGGGACAACAGTAATAGCTTTTTATTTTGCTTGATGTTTTTCAGATAGAAATGTATAGTTAACAAGCAGCAACAACACAGAGCCACATCTTGTATCCTGTTTCTTTTCAACTGTGCAATTTCATTTCAGAAATTGAGAAACAAAGGCCATAATGACTGTGCTAGTCCTGATCCTGATGACTGTTTTGGGCACAGCCCCCTCATGGACGACCATTTCGGCAAACTAAGCGAAGAGAGTGATTTAATGTACAAGCGCTGTGGTGTAAGTACTTCCTTTGTCCCCTGCTATTTTGTGTTGATTCCTGTCCTTTATGTTGATGTTCACTACAGGCGCTAAACAAGAAAGAACACAGAGGTTGTGATAGCCCGGACCCTGATGCCTCATATGTCCTCACTCCTCACACAGAAGAAAAGTATAAAAAAATTAATGAGGAGTTTGATAATATGATGAGAAATCATAAAATCGTAAGTACTGTAAATGCACCGTTTTTGCTTGGCTTTGTGGCACAAAAGGATTTTCACTCTTTTTTTCATTTAACTTTTTTCCTCTTTTTGTTACCCTACCCCCAGTAGCTCTTTCAACTTCTTTCAGAACTACCTTAGCTTAAGATTGATACCCACTTCACTGGGTGTGCATTGGTTTCTTATGTTGATTTGTTCTGCAACTGATATTTTGGCACACCCTGATAAGATCACATTTCATTAACAGGTGAAATGTTGCATCCTTCTGCTGGAAAGATTATAGTGCTAGTATCGTAGTCATGTTATCACAAATTAAACAGCAGTCGCTATTTAAACACATCTGGAACTTACAGTAAATACTTACATATTGTCAGTGTTTATCATAAAGATCTGCAGGTTTTGTTATATAGGGGTGGTTCGTCTCCATCTCAAACCTAATTTTCATGTCATAATTCAACAAAAAAGTTTAGAAAAATGTAATTATTTCCATAATTTCTTGATAATTTAAGTTTACAATTTTTCCTCATAAATCTTTCTATTCTCTTTCTCTCACTGCATTCTAGCATAAAACATCTCTTACCTCTGAACAGTTCTGGCAGCAAAGTGTTCTCTGAGCACACTAACACTACACTATCATTTAGCATCTTTCCTCTCCGTCATCAAGCACCACACTGGCTCACCCTCTAAAATACTGCAAATCTTTTGTGATCTTATCATGCGTGACAATATTAGAAATGTGCAAGAACATAGTGCTTACTAAGCAGTCATTTTCTCTATGTTCCTGACTTGAAGAGCATCACTTTTGCCATTAACAAACTAATGATAACGCCCTGACTCTGGCTCACTGGATAATGCTATGATGAAAATGTTCTCACCGCCACCTATCATTCTCACTTAAGCTTTGCGCAGTCAGCACTTTGTAAGGTAAATGCAAGTGAGTCACGATTCTTGTAGTTGTGAATCCCCACTACCCCTCTCTTGTTGTGCTGAGAAACACATTACAGACAGTGGTGTTTCGAAAGGGAAAAAGTATGTGTGGTGCTGACTGCTGCAATGCCAAAGTGATCACCTGAATGCATGTTTTGGATTTTTGTTTTCTGTGTCTTGTGTGCACTGTGGTAGCACTGAAGATTTGTGTGTATTCTATATGTATTATGTTAACGGGAATAAACTTTTTTTGATGGTTGTGTGGTGTCACTCAATAGTATTCAGATGTTGAGCAGAAATGTTTCTTAAAATGCAAGTATATCTCTTTTTTTTTTTTTTGCAGTTCTTTGGCGTGCTCAGCCTGACTATTTTGTGAATTTATTTTTTTTATTAACCCTCAAGGCTAGCTCTTTGTTAATGATGCCATGACAACCACTGCCCCATCAGGCTCATCATCAGACCTTGGGTTTTTGGATGTGTTTGTGTGTAAATATCTATTTGTGTGTGTGTCTCCCTCTTCTAGCCCACAGCATTGCCTCAGCAGAACTTCTCCATGCATGTGGCAGTGCCTGTATCCAATCCTAATGCCATGTACCAGCCAGGAGGGTCTCTGGGCAGCCAGTCCCTGGCAGCAGCCACAGCCTCTCTGAGTGATAGTGGGATGCTGTCCCCTCCGCAAGCCTCTCTGCACAGGAATGTGGGCTCCAGTGGAGGCCCCCAGAGGCCCACCAGTGCAGGAAGTGCAGGTTAGTGGAAGACAGCTTAGTCATTTGGTCAGCACAGGATGAGGATGATCCACACCGCTCATACCAAGTTTAATTTAGTAGACTAAAACTCTTATGCATAGTTTTTTTGTGATTATAGCATTTTTGAAATTATTCTGACAGCATTCCTTTTGTTTGTTTGTAGAAAAAGTTTGACTTTTTAAGTGAAAATTGGTGATCAACCAGGGGGTCATTAGCCTAGCTTTTTGATAACCAACAGCTAGTCTGTGCCCCCAGCATTTCTCTGAGTCTGTACTTGCCTGGGAACCTCACAGTGCTGACGGAGATACAGGAAGTTACTTCACCCAGCCAAGAAATATTTACAGCATATAACCCCCCCTGTAAAACCACAAGACTTAAGAGGTGTTGCTCTCTGGATTTTTTTACTTTGGATAGAGCCAGGCTAGGTGTTTCACCTTGCTTCTACTATTTATGGTATGCTAGGCCAATCGCCTCTTGTTTCCAGTTTCATACTAAACGCATAGACCCAGGTTCAGTATCAATCTCGTCATCAAATAGTATATTTCCCAAAGTGTCAAACTATTCCTTTAAGATAATATCTGTGCTTTTGTGGTTGTCTTTAATCCATATACAATAGAGTTTACATTTTATTTTTCCAAAATGGCTTTGGATGTAAGGTTGATATATTTGTGTGTGCATGTTTTTTCACACCCTCTGAAATGCTCATCATCACACCTTGTACTGTGTCAGCATTGTGGAAAAATGATGTCAGTCTACACTAGTACTTGTACGACTGGTCTGACTCAGTCAGTCCAGATGGCTTTTGCAAGATTCAGCTGCACTGCATACGACAGAACTACATGCAACAAGGTGTGAAATGCCTCATTCAAATTTAACCACATATCAGAATTGGTTGACACCTACCTATTCACAGGGGGTTTACTTAATGGTTGTTTTTCACAATAGCTCCTCTTTCTTGATTGTTCACTGTGAGGTGTATATTGTTTTTTCCCTTTTCACGTTTCGTATTGGTTTAGCATACTTCAGAAGTGGAAAAAAAAAATTTGCTTTGTGTGCTTTCATTTAAGTGTATCTACTGAAAGTGGCTGACTGGTAGAGCGTTCAAGACAATTAAGAGAGACTCTAATACAGAAGATGCCTGATTTCCAAGTGAATGAATAATTGCTTGTTGAAGGTGTATCCTCATAGTGGTTAGCTTGACTTTGCTCTCTTTAATCATATAGTGAATATGTCCCCACCATGACAACACTGGCGGCAAGCACATGCCTCCCCTTTTGTGTGCGGTGAAGATAGATCTACATGACATTTTCATGTCTGGTCTGGCATCTCCATCACATGCTCTGCTAGTTTGCAGAAGGATGCAGATGGTTAATCATATCACTCTGTGCATCTCATTAGGTGGCATGCTGGATACCACAGACCTTTCAGTGCCAAGTGGTGCGGGCTCCAGCCCAGCGGGTAAGTCCTCCCGGAGAGATTCATTAGCTCTCTGTAGTTCTGCCCAATAGGCCTCCCGCTTAGCACGCGAGCTGGATAGTTGCGTATCCATCTGTGATTGGTTCAAGACGATTGTCACTATCATTGACTGATGGTGCCTTTGCCTGACTATATTTTCACTGCATGCAAAGGGACTTAATGTGTTGCTCCTCTCAACACAGGAAGTGAATGATGTGCTTTTTAAATGCACGTCTGAGAGATGGGAAACTCAGCTTGGCAGCATTCACACCGTGCAGTGTGTGTGTGCTTGAAAGCAGTAACCAGGTGAGGTAATTAGCTGTCCAACTGACTTTGGCAGATAAATAAACGCAGCGTTTCCTTTAAACTTGTCACCTCTACATAGCCCTCCCTCCTCCTGTTTCCCTCCATCTATTGACAGGTGCATCTGTTCCCCCCACCACCATCACCACTACTCTGGCAGCCCTTAAAAGGCTGGAGAGGGTCTGTAAGATGCCTAGACCAGCATAACCCTGTAGGTATTCGGGCCATGACATCCCTCTAACTCCTGGGTACACAATGACCGGACAGCCTGTCATGGCTGCAATGTGCTGTGTGAGAGGCGGAGGCAGGTGGAGTTTAACTCTTTCCTTGTCACTTAACTTCCCGTGTTCCTTATAGTATTTCTGACAAAATGGAGAATGTTGTTACAAAACCGTGTAAATCAATGATAATAACTAGCCGAAGACCACAAGAATATAGGGTTAATTTGACTAGACATCGATTAGAGGGTACGAAGACCACTTTACAGTCAGCCTTTTAAAGAGAATGCTGGGTAGGTTTTAAGTTTTGGGGTGTGGTACCGGGTTGGGATAGAGTTAGGATCCTCTGTCAGGGGGGGTGTCAGCGTTTGGCATGGCGTGAGTATGCTGCAGCTGTTGTTTGTACCAAGTGTGTAGAGCGGCGGAGGCTACAGGGAGGAGAAACCTCTCTAGCCCTGCTGTCAGATGACCATTCCTGACATAGCTCCGATTTTTCACAAGTAGCAGCTATGACCGCAGCAGAAGCCTTTCAAAGTGGCCAGATGGGAAGATGTGCCTGTGTGACATCTTCTCTCCTGCTCGATGGTGTCACCATAGAGGGGAGAGTGAACGCATGTACAGAAGAGCTGAGTGAAAAACTGACAAATAGAAGACAGCTGTTTTAACTGTCGGATCTGGAAGAGTGATATTAGTTATTAGTTGATTGCCTATATATTGCAAGCATGTTGCATGTGACCTAGACAGTGAACAGAGAGATTTTTCAAACAAACAGATTTCTGTTCTTTCTGAAATAAGCCATCCATTGTTATTCTCATCCCGCGTCTGACTCAGATAATGGATCAGCAGCCACTACACCTTCAAAAACATCTTTTTAAGTCTGATTTTATGCTGTTACTCTGGTGCACAGTTCTATAATAGATCTTTTCTCTCAACAATTCAGACAATTACACCTAATTACAAGCTGTTGTCCTTGACTGGTGCGTATTCAGAATGAAAGTTGCGGTGAAGAGGGAGGATTTAAGAAGAGCGCTCTCTGTTATGCAATATGTCTCCAAGCTGTACACATCCCTTCATTAATATTGGAGCATTACAAGCTCTTGGAACACAGTTACAAAGCATACTTGTATGTTCATCAGATCACATCTGGCAATGGAATAAATAGTTCTGTAGCTGGGCCAAATTTGTGTTGGTGCAAATTTGACTTTCTGAAAGTTATTTTCTTTTATTGTAATTTGTCATTTCTTCATGCCAAAGTTAATTGACCATGTAACCTGTATTCCAAGATGGAGGATGGTGATGAATCATACCCGAGCTGTAAAAAAAAAACAATAATGTGAATGGTCTGCCAGTTTTTCCACAGTCTGCAGTTTTTAGGAAAAGAGTTGGAGGCCAGAACAATTATTTACCTGGTTGCCAGCTGTCTTTAGTCTTAACAAATTACTCTCAGCACATCCTGCTTGGTCGCAGGCTTCTGAGACACAACAATAGGACTGTGCAGGGCATCTACTATTAGAAAATGGTTCTCTTTTTTGAGGCCCTTGATTCACATCTATTATTTCTTCTCATTCATCAAGATATTTTCTCTTTCCTGAACCTGACGCACGTGGGATGTTGGGCACAATAAGTCACTGTGTTTTCTTTCCCTGAACTTAAAATGAATGTTTCAGTTGTAAACACATGGCCTTATGTAATGCCTCTTCCCAGACCGTGTTAATAATTCAGGACAATGAACAGAAACCAAACAGCTTTCAACATGCACAGTTTTCAGCCAGAGAGGATTTATTGGCACAACCAATCTGTTAGAGAAGTCTGAATATAGAATGAGGGCAGACATCAGAAAAGCCCACTGAAATGTCCCCGCTGAGAGGCTGGGCCTTAACTTGTGGCTGTTATCTTGGCTCAGAATTAACTTTGTGGTCTGAGTATTTGTTCAGACATGTGTTCCCGTCTTGGCAATTATTTGAGAGAAGTGTGGGATTCAGTCATCCTCAGACATCTGAAGTTATTATGAGAAGCACATTCCAAAGATATGCAAGTCAGGTGGGTTAATCCAAGTCTAAATTTGCCAATAAAGACGGCACTGAGTGTCTGTCTGTCTGTCTTTGCCTTGTGATGGACTGGCAAAGTGTCCAGTGTGTCACGCTGTCTTTAACCCAGCGTATGTTGGTAAAGACTCCAGTGCAATGTGAACGGCTATAATATTGTTTTAATTTTACAAAAGAAATGCAATAAAAAACAATGAACAATGAACAGCGTAGGCTACAGAAACAGGTGTATTTAATTGCCAGTAAGAAATGATTGTGTAAGAGATGCACATAGACAGAGTTGTCAGTTTGCCAATTACTTGGAAAGAGCCAGGGAGATAAGGAAAATACCCCTTTTTCAGGAATAAACTTGAGGCTTACAGCATGAGTTTTATTTCAGTGCACAGTTTATTTAAATTATGCATTTAGATATATGTAATTTGAATGTACACTTATATATTCAGTATCTTTCTTTCAGTTTTGCATATGTGTCACTGGGAGATGTTTTGTTATATGTTCTTGCTGATGAAATCCCAAATGGGAGTAGTCAAATGGCAGGAAAAATGAAAACAAGCTAACTAGTTAAGTAGCTAACATTGGGCCTTTTTCACAAAAGATTTTTATTTCATAACAGAAAAGCAGCTGTAAATAATAAAACTAATCATGTTGTATTACCTTGAGGCTGACCAGTTCCTTAGCCCTGTCACTGTGCATGCTAACCAATGGAGTAGCTCATTACAACGTATTCTGTTACATCTGTGTATTTGCACCTATTACAAGTCAACATATCTTCTGTTTCTTTTACTTTCTTTTTCTCAACATTAGCTTCATGTTTTGGACAAAATCTAAAAAACTGAAATATCACAGCTTAGTGACTGTAATCAGAAAGCACTTCATTTGCCAAATTGCCACACTGCAACCCATTCCTTCACATCAACTTCTATTTGCACAAACATCTCATTCCCACTGAATGACATCTTCACTGCGTTTAATCAGGTTTGCTATTTTTAGGGCCTTGGACATTTACTCTGCTAATTCTGTAAACATTGTTTTCTTGCAGCAGCCAAGTCTCGTATGATCAAAGCCAGAGTTGATGGCAATAGCTGCTTGTATATATACTGTTGATTCAGCTGTGAGATACTATTGTAGGTGTCATAACTGTTTATTTGGCCGTGAATTGTTGCTGTCCTTATCTGTAGTCGGAGGGGCTATTGTTCCATTATGTTCCTACGCAAGAGCCTACTCGTTGTGCACACACTTTGTGTTTCACTGGGATACACTGAACACAATGGAGAAGTCAGCAACTTGTTGAAGTGTTACTGATCTGTTGATGCAGTGTTAGATACCATTCATTCGCTCTTCCCCTTGTTTTCAGGATCTCTACACATTTTGGACGTATGTTGTAAAAGTATAGTTTTTACTCAGACTTACGTAAAATAAATTCAGTTTGAAATTCAAGTGCACTTGAAATACTGCTTTTGTTTGGTTAACAACTCACTCTTTTTTTGTTTGTTTGTTTGTTTTGAGTATGTTTCTGTGGAATCTGCAGAATCCCACTGCAGACCTTGTTCAGATGAGTCACACCAAATCTTGCCCTTGAAAAATAATGTAGTGACTGTACGCTAACAGAACCAGGAAGAATGAATGTTATTGTGAAATCTGTATTTAAACAACAACAACAACAACAAAATGGCAGATATGAAAATACCAGGTGCAGACAGTTTACAGTGCTCTCAATTTGTGATGATTACATTTCGAAACTGTAGTTATGCTTCAGATTGATTTGTTTTAATTTGCAACTTCTTATCTCTTAAATCTGTGAGCCACTGAACAAAGAAAAAAAAAGAAAGCTAAACATCCTTGGATAAAGAAGCCACAACAAGTGACAGATAACAGCAAAAACAATTTCTCTAACACAATTTCCTATTGAATTTCAATCATCTTTTCTCACCTAATGATAATATTCATCCTTTTCATGAGATATTTGTATAGTTATGGACTGGGTGTAAGGAGGTTGCTAAAATAAGTTTGTGGGTACTCACTTTTTGAAAAAGGAAATGACTAATGGCCATACACATCAAGGTGCGACTGGTGAGGGAGGCATGTAGCATTTTGCTATTATTTGTGTGCTCAGTGTAAAAACAAAAAAGACACCCACATCTAGAGTTCTTTTATTGTTTTTATTCAACTGTAATGGCTTCAGCTATTTCTTTTAAGCAGTCACAGTACATTTGTCAGTGAACTGCTCCTCATCCCAAGATACAAAGAACTGACTTTGATGTAATCATTCACAATAAAAATAAAAGGCTCATCAATTTTGAAATGGACATTTTATTTTTGTAAATGTGCAGGATAATTATCCAAGTCTATTAAAACTTCCCAGAGGGTTGGAAACACTTAACGCTGCGTGCTGCAGCTAGCTGGAAAACAACACTGTGCGAGAGGTTTGCTTGATGACTGGGAGTGTTGTCAGTCACAGTCCGTGGTTTGATGATGTGTTTCTGTTGCTTTGTATCTCCACAGGGAATGGTTTCGTTAACCCCAGGGGCTCTCCGGGCCTCCTCAGTACACCCAGCGGCAATGGCCTGGGTAAAGTCATGCCCACCAAGTCTCCACCACCCCCTGGAGGGAACTTGGGAATGGGAAGCCGCAAGCCAGACCTAAGGGTTGTTATCCCTCCGTCGAGCAAAGGGATGATGCCCCCGCTGGTGAGTATGGAACACACCACTGCACATGAGTATCACCGACTTAAGGACCTTTAAGTCTCTCTGCTGCAGGGCAGAGGAGAGCATTGTTTAGTATGTTTATCTAGACTTTCATAGCAGAATGCTCTGCAGGATTTTACCTACACACATTTTTGATGTTATCACATCAGTGTAGCATGCTGTGCTAGTGAAGTTGTCATCACCAAGGACTATGTTTATCTGCCAAGTGGAACTCACTCCCAGTGTTTGCAGGCCTCCACTGAGCAGCCCTCTTCTTGTGCTGCGTTCTTCAAGAATCTGCACCCCAGGTGTCATAACTCTTGCTCATTTATTCACATTTAAATGAGAGGCTTTCTCTAATTATAATAATGAAGGTGCGGAGCGCTCTGACCGCAACGAACACCTGAGGCTAAACTAGATTCTCCTGGTCATAAATCAGCATTTTAAAAAAAAATAAATAAAAACGCTTCAAGTGGGGGATTTTCAGACACTGGCCAGCAATGTAGTACTATTTCCAGCTTAGCATGTTGCTGGTGTTGTCAGCAACAGGAACCACGCCAGGAAAATGATTGTGTTTGGTAAATAAACCTAAGGTTACTGTGGGTGCTCCTCCTTTGCCGAGCCTCAACTAGCCTGGATCAGTGTTTGAACAACTGCGCGCTGCCGTGTCGGCATGTGGAATCAGTAGAGCGGGACAGGTTGTGTTGCAAGAGGTCTGAAACAGGTTAGGCAGTGGTGGGAGGTTGGTTCTTGTTCTGTCTGAGCCAACGGAGCATTTTGGTGCTGGCTGTGGCAGGTCTGCAGACAGCCTGTCATTAGGCCATAATGGTATTAAATTAATCACATCTCAGTGTGACAGAGTGTAGATGAAGACTTAATCATGGGCCCAGGGTGTGAGCCAGATAATATCTTGTCGCCCTTGTCGTGTCTTCCTGCCGCTATTGATTGAGTGTGGGTATTAAGACAGCCCCGGTCTGGTCGCAGTATGTCCCACAGCACAGAAAAGATGGAAGATGGGCTTCTGGTTCTTCTTTCAGCACAGGGAGGATTTAAAATGCACAGCACTATGCGGCCATTGTCGGTCCCAGTGAAGTAACTTTATCTGTAATCTCTGATTATTATGAGGCGATTGCAGTGTCATATTCACAATCAGGTGAGCATTAGTAAATACCCAGAACAATTCTGCAGCCTTACTGTACTCTGATTTCCTAAGCTCTTGTGCAGTCCTGCACTAGAGCCAGTGAAGACCTTGTTGTGGCCTCATACCTGGATGTTAAATAAAGACAAATAAAGTTAATCCGGTGCCTACGCTTTGGACAAAGTGGTTCTTGAGTATTACAACAGCCTACAGATACAAAATGAGTGTGATTTTACAAGGACTGCAGAAGTCATCCACTCTTTTATATCCCCTATTGTCCCTTTTAAAATAGAGATAGCTGGCGCTGTTTTCCAGAGCGTTTTCCAGTCGCTCTGCTTCTTTTCTGTAACTCTGCCTCTCTTCTTTTCTTCTGTTGAGGGCAGTCGGAGGAGGAGGAAATGGATTTGGTGAGTTTTGACAAATGCCTGGACAAATGGCTGAAATGTGAACATGCTTCCGGTAATCACACATGCTAGACTAAAGGCAGCGCTCAAACCGGAGATTGGCTCTCATAACTGCCAGCAATAATACATTTTAAAAAATCGTTTTGTCACTGCATGTTTTGGGTTTGGCCTGCGAAAATTGCCTGAGCCTGTTAAATTGGCTCCTCCATTCCCAACACGTCAGTGTTAGTCATATACCACCACTAGTGTGCGTGTATGTTTTAATATGTGTGTGTGTGTGTGTGAGAGAGAGAGAGAGAGACAGAGAGTGAGTGAGAGAGAGGGAGAGAAAGATAGAAACAGCTAAGCGCAAATCAGTGTTTCATTTCTTAAAAGTATTAAATTGCAATCACAACCTGAAAAGTTTGAGAATTTAAATAGTAAAATATAAATCATTTATATTTTTCCAAGGAAGAGAAGGTGACATCATCTTAAATGATATCATTCTGTGAGATACTTGGGTTTGGTGAAGTCATCTGGCTGGAGAGTGTTGGAACAATACAAGGAAGCCATCAACTAGATCATGATGCAATGCTGCTTCGAACGTAACTGCTGGCAGCCGCACATATGCTTGTTACATTATATTCTGAGGATTTGTCATGGTATTGTTCTCTGCGTTGGATTAGTGTAGTTGGAGTGTGTGCGTTTGGAGCTCACGGCGTAGTTTGCTGCATGACGACATCAACCTCTGTAGGTGTGTTTTTGTGGACTGCATGCCAGTCACTGCACTAAAAACCACTTGGAGCTCTGCTGTACGTCACCCTGGGAATTGAAATGTGTCATTTGTATTACCCTTCTGCTCCCCCTCAGTTAAGAGTTGTTTATTTGGTTGTAAAACTGATCTGTAGGCTCACTTGGATTTGTCTCACTCCTGCACTATTTTTTTTTCGTGACTAACAAAGTAAAACTCATGAGCAGATTCTAATAAATCTGATTAATAATTTGTTGAGCCTATAGCTGCATGGCAGTTTTTGTGATTTCTGCACTGACTACATCTGTCACTTGTCCATTTAAAACTGAAAATGAATAATTTATTAGAATTTATTGTCGTCCATCTATTTCAAAGGCGGTGGTGACTAGTTTTGATGTGTAGTAAAGTCATGAGTATGTCTGCAGTCTTTGTAAATGTTTGGTACGCATATCTACACATATTTTTGATGAGCTGTATTTGGATTTATATCAGAAAATCCCTGTAAGAAACCATCATCTATAGCTTATATTGTTTATATTGAATCAGAGATTAGAATATTGACTGTCATAATGCTACACCACCACCTTGTGGCAGCTTTTATCATTACACTCACATACCTGATAACCACAGTAAGAAAAGAAAAATGTGTATAGGCTGTAAAATGTATAGGCTCTCAATGAAATATCTTAAATGATAACAAAATGTGTTTAGTATTAGAGTGTGATGTTTTTAGAGTGCTTTATTTTCGGCTAATGCTTACTTTCTTTGTCGTTTTTTGTGTTTTTCAGAACACCCAGAGGATAAGCAGCTCTCAGTCCACCCAGCCCCTGGCCACTCCAGTAGTGTCTGTCACCACCCCCAGCTTACCCCCACAGGGCCTGGTCTACTCAGGCATGCCCACCTCCTACAACCCTGCTGGTGAGTCTGGCCTCACTCTCCCCTCAGACTTAAAAAACAATTGCGTTAGCTGTGACTGTTTGTACTACATGCTGTTGGTTCCTGCTCTGCTCTCAGTGGCACACAGTGTTGGAGCTGAAATGTGGGTGAGTTCTAACTGTGTGTGGCTGCTTTTGTTTTTACAGAGTACTCCCTGAGCAGTGCAGAGATCTCTTCCCTACAGGGCTTCGGCTCTCCTGGGCTCTCACTGGGCTCCATGTCGGCATGGCAACAGCATCAACTGGGCCAGGCAGCTCTTAATTCTTTGGTGTGAGTAACACACTTCCAAACAAAAGCACACTCTCCAGACGCCCTCACATAAAAGCAACACCCACTGCGCTCTGTGATATTATGCTGAATCACACATCTACATATTCCTGGCTTTTCATATTGTTGTACCTCACATTTGTTGTCTCGGTGTGAACTGAGCACAAAACGACCTGCTTATCTTCTCCGCAGTGGTGGAGGTCACCTACCTCAGGGCTCCAACCTATCCATCAGCACCAGCCAGAGCATAAACATAAAGTCCGAGCCCATCTCGCCGCCACGGGAGCGTGTCACCCCGTCTGGCTTCCCCCCTCAGCAGCCGCAGCAAGGGTCCAGCCGACAGGAAGTGCTGGGACGCTCGCCCGCCGACAGCCTCAGCTCCTCCTGTAGCTCGTATGACGGCAGCGATCGCGAAGACCACCGGCCCGACTTCCACTCCCCGCTGGGGCTGGGCAGACCCCCCGCTGGCTCTGAGGACAGGGAGAGCCCCTCGGTCAAGCGCTTGCGCATGGACACATGGGTGACATAAAGAGCCCTGATCACGCCTCCAGTCACCAGCCAGTCAGAGAGAGGGAGGGGTTAGACATGGAGATAGAAGAGAGAGCAAGGGTCCTTAGAGCTATCATTATGATACTATTATTCAACTCCATTTCAATTTGTAAGACTGAGATGTAATGTAGTGAGACATGTCAGGACATATCTAAAGTCAATTCTCAAACTGATACAGTAAGATTTGATCAAATCTCAGTTAGCTGGACTGAATTATATGCACAAGCAGGTGGTATCAGGTACTTGGTGCAATTCAGATGACTTTTGCAGAAGAAAGAAAACTGTTAAACAATAGGCGGTAGATTATTGTAGTCACTGGTCTAGTCAGACACTTACATGTAGTTGCTGTTTTGCTGTTGTGCTCGCATGTTGCAAACAATCAGAGAAAGTCGTGTTGCTTTCAGGCGCAGGACCCTTACATATGACGTTCGCTGCAGGAACTATCTTTTAAAAATCATGCTGTAACCATACAAGACCTTTATCTCAAGTGGCCTCTTCTAATTTATTGATTCGGTCAATCAGAAGATACAGGCAGCATGGAGTCAATTAATACTACACAGGAATTTTGGTCACAACAGTTGAGACTACTTTAGCGAATAAATGAAACAAAACTGTTGGGGAAGTAAAAACAAAATAACAACAGAATTTATCGCAATAATGACATAAATATTCATTTTATAATTTAAAAGAGTAGGATATATAAATGTGCAATTAAGATAATGCGAACCTGTCCAGTTGAACTGGTGAGAAAATCAACATGTTCACATTTGTGTAACAATTCATCAGTAATATAAGCCAAAGCTGTTCTTTTGTGTTGTTTTGTACAGTTGCTATGGTTTCCTAACAGTTCACACAAACGCACCATTTCTCCGCCATAGTTTGGAATTTTTTTTTATCGTGCTTTATTACAAACAGTGTAAAGTCATGTGAACCAGATCGTGAATCAATATCTAAAGCCATGAACATTTTGCTGTTCTGTTTGTATAATTGAAAATTTGAGCCAAACATTTTCTTTTGTTGTGTAAATAGCGACTTTAATATATATCACCGGGGTGTGAGTACATGCTGAATGTACTGTGCGATCACCGTTTTCAAGAAAAGTATATTTTTGTGGATTACAGCCAAGTTTACAAGAGTAGACCCTTAAAAATCGATCATTCACTGGTCAACATTTGCTATTGTGTTAATTTTACTGTAATCTCTTCTAAATTGAATTATCAACATAATCTCCTATGTGTTTTATTTCCAGATGGTCGAATTGTTTTTTCTTTTCTCTCTATTAGCGGTGACTGTTTGTCCTGAAGACATTGTAATAACAATGCCGTGAGGCTGAAGTTCCACTATTTTCATATTTGTGAAGGATGATCACAAGGCTAGGGGAAATAGGGTTTCTTCCCTCCTATTGTGTTAGCTTGTGTTAGTTGTATACCAGCAGCTGCGGAATACACTGCCAACATTCAAACCCAAGGTCCCAGCCCCACATTGAAGAATAATCTATTGTTATTGCATGTAGCTCAACTGACAGACATGCCATCTCTCAGGCCGTTTCCACTATCCTGTTACTGGTTCATGGAATTTTAGCAGGAGACATAAACATGGTAGAAGTGGCTGCTGACCTTCCCGCAAAACTGATCATGCCTGTGCCCACATGTGGTTGTAAATATCACAGTCTACTTGAAATGTCAGTCATAATTCTGTACAAAAATGCTCATGTGTTTCCTTAATTGGCTCAAGAAATTGTATCTTATATCAATGCCCTGTAACTAGTAAGAGTACTGTAGGCCTAGGAACCTTAGGAGCCAGAAAAGTGAAAATCTGAAGGCGCTGAAGTCATGTACGTGAAAGGTGTTGCTAAGGCAAGGCCGTTGCCTTGGTTATCACACCTTGCAGAGAGGTAAAAAGGCAGGGCTGTGACTTGTTTTCTTCTCCATCATCACAGAAGCAAATAATTCAGCAGCTAATTCATAACAACAACAACAACAACAACAACAACAATGATGCATTGTCATTGACTTCAATCTCACTGCTGGATTGCACACATTTGTATGAGAAGTTTGCTGTACGAGGGAGGTATCACTCTGCATTCACCATGACACGTCTTGTGTGTGTTTCTGAGGTTTCTGTTCTCTCCGCCCCCATCATTGACTCCATGGTAGTTCTCAGTTTAAGCCCATAATGATCTATGCAGTTTTAACCTGAATCCACGGGATATATACAGAATATGATGTCATTAAAGGTCGTATGTGGTCCACAAAGCAGTAGGAAGAGGAGCATCAGTGGGTTGACTGTTAGCCTCTTATCCTGAAGTGCCACAGCTGGAGGTTGCTGGCCTTCAAGATGCATATAATACATTTTATTAAATGATTGATTTGGATCCCCCGGGGCAATCTCTTCATGTTCATATACATAAGTAGACATTACATGATGTATAGTAATTCATAATGTAATCCAGTATAACACAGCAGGTGAAAATAGCAATAATAAATAACTACAACAAAAATTGTCTGCCAGTCTCGGCAGCATCACCTCGTAGTTGAGCACATACTTTAGCACTTGATAACATATCAGGGAATTTTGTAGTTTCTCTATCTATATGCACAGTTAGGAAATGCCTTATCCCAAAGAAAAATTACACCACTTTTATTTCTCTCAGTTAGAAAAACAAGACAATGCAGATATCACTAAAACTTGACCAGACCTGCCTCTTCTCAGACAAGACTCACACAGGAAAATGCATGGTGAATGCACTGTGATACGCTTTGCTCTTTTGTCCAAATTGTGCACAACTTATGAATGTGAAAGGAAAGGGTAATCAATGAACCTTTGTAGAGGACTTTCTTCACTTTGCTGTGCAAGAGTACACTGCTTTGCTTCATGGCTTTTATAAACAGAACTACGTGTTTGGTAAGTGTTTGTAGTTGATAGTTCACTTAACTAAAGAAGCTGTTTTCGGTTTGGATGCTCAAACCGTTTGGCGGCACAAGCTGGACTTTGTTGCCAATAATGAAATTATTTGTTTCAAAATCGAAAGAGATTTTAAGTTAATCTACATTTTATTTCCCTTGAATGTGTTATTTTATTTTCATCATACAATAAATATTCAAGTGAACTTTTTATTAAACAATTAAGATACTATGCTAGATATTGTTGTACAAAATTTGTATTCTTCACAAAAGTACAAATATTGGCTTTTAATGTGTAATTTAGGTTATCTCTCTTATTCTGTACAAAATGAAGTAAACAACTCTTACATAGAATTTGTTCTCCTGTGAAGTCCCAAACAGTAGAAACTGTCAACTTTATTAAACACCTCAGTGTATGCTCAATCTGAACTCAATGTCTATTCATCCTTGAATTCCACTTTGAAAATGCAATTTGTTGACCTCACACATCAATTAGTACAGACTGCACAACTACAGATTTAATGGCTGATTGCAGTGTGGCAGCCTGCGGTGGTAGAAACACTCAGATCCTTTGCTTAAGTAAAATAATAGCACAGTGTAAATATGCTACAGTAAAAATTGCACTTAAATACAGGTAAATATTATTAGTGAAATTTACACATAAATAAAAGTACTCATTAAGCTGAATGACTGCAGTCAGAATAATATATAATATAATTTTTAAAAATATTATTTGATCATTATTACTGGTGTCTCAACAAATAAGCAGCTTTTTAATGTTGTAGGTATTTGAGGTGGTACTAATTTTAACAGCTTAAGAAAGAAATAGGACGGTCTACATTCTTCTGTAACAGTGTATCGTATTTCACTAACTGACTGACTCACAACTATACTGATATTTTGAGGGAAAAATCTGAATCTGCAAAATTATTAGTAACTCTAGAGCTGTCAGATGAATTCAGCCTGGTACACAACATTTCCCCCTAAAATGTAATGGGATAGAGGTATAAAGTACCTGAAGTATTTCAAAATGTAAATACAGATGTACAGGTGAGTCTACCTACAAAGTGTCCTTATCTACAGTGCTTCCTTAAATGTAGGCTACTTAATACTGTAGAAGACGTATCTGTAATTTTAAGTTTAAGCCTTCAGTTGGCTTGAAAAGTGTTGAGTCAGTGTTTGAGGTTTCATCTATATAATATGGATGTTCACACAAATCAAATGCAAACACCAGTACAAAGCACGTTTAACAGGTGACATCTAGTGATATTTCTCTGTAGTACAGTTTTAAGAAGAGGGGAGCAGTGTATTTCCAGAGTGTCGCCAGCAGGAGGCACTGTAACACTATAAATTACGGCGGCCTGTTGATACAACCTGTTAGCTCAGGTGAGGGTAATTAGTAAACCACTGAAGCTAGCAGGCCACAACAACTGTTTGGACAAGAAAATATCAGGTAGCTAACCGCTGGGTGGACCTGTCAGTCGACCCTTTTTAAAGTTGTGAAAATATATAACCGTATATATACAGTCAGGGACTGAGGTAGTTGTGTGTTTAATATGTGAGGGAAGTTTAATCATTTCAAAAACTCGAATTTCAAGAGTTGTAGTGTTAAGACACGAAATGCAGCTGAAACATTGAGGTGAGGTAAGTCAGCGTTACTTGTACTTTAGCGTTACGTGAGTATTTTCGATTGGAGAGACTTTTGACTCCACTGTGCATTTTAAATGGAAATAGTAATTACACCCCTTACTCTATTTATCTGTAGTCACCAGTTTCTGATACGTCCAAAGCATTTAAACAAGCCCATAAAATATGACGCACTGGTTTAGCTAGCTAGTGAGTCCCGGCAGTAATCACGACAAGTTATATAAAGTAATTAGAGCACGTTTACTTTTGGTAGAAGAGTACACTTTGCTACAGACGGTTATTTGCCAAAGCTGAATTCATGAATTCTGGACTTTATTTACATCTTCTCCATTGTGGTATTGCGACACATATGAACAAATAAAAAACACATTTTCCAGAACCATCTTGAATAGTAAAACATAAAACACTGTGAGACAAACAGGGGTTTTAGGTCAGCTGTGTCAATCTTTGATCCTGTACTCTGAAGGCTTGCATGTGCATCACTCAGTATATTTGTCCCCAAGTGCATGTTCCTGGCTTCCCATCCATGAAACCAGCTGTGCTACAGGCTGGAACTGGTCCAGTATGCATGTGTAGAGTAACCAAACAGGGTTTGGGGCTGTTTGAGTTGTGTGAGAAGAAGGGTGACAGGCCACCTGCCATAGGGGCTTGCCCCGTTCGGATCACCAGCCCTGCTTTTCAACTGGGAGCCAAGTTGGGGTTCTTTCATGTGGGCCTGATCTCCTTAAGACATCAGCAAATATTGAACAAGACTCGGTCCAAACTCAAACACATCTGTTGTCATATAGTCTCCACCGTTAGGCACAGACAAGGAGAGAGAGAGTGAACACCAGTGGGTCTGTTGCTTTAGCTTCTATGTGTGGACAGACAGCTATAGTTTATACTTTGCAAACACAAATGCTCACTTTTGACGAGCTTAGGCTAAACCTTCTTCCACTGTAAACAAATATGTGGCTGTGTGAAAGAAATGCAGTTTGGTATGACAAGGCAGCCGCTGAGTGCCCGATCTGTGCTGAAGATCAGGGACGAGATAAGACGAGCAGATAGCCAACATTTCATATGCCTCAGTCATGTTGCAGAATCCATCAGCAGTATTTGGGACTGTTTTGGACAGATAAGAAGGACAGTTGTATTGTAGAATTAGGCTAGATTATGGCATTAAGTATATTTTCAAATGCTTGGACCTATAAGGGAACCCACATTAGAGGAAGTGTAATGCATGCAAGTCTTAAAACAGACAAATAGCCTAACAAATGCAAATAAACAGTCAAATATTCAAATCAACAATAAACAGACTGTCAAAACAGGCTGTTCAACCTACTGTACTGTGAGCAACTTGTTAATCATAGTTTCAGTGCTTCAGTGTCTATTTAATCTCTTGTCACTGTGTCTTAATTTACTGAATATTTGTCACCTGATTTTTTTCATAGATCCCACATAACCTGTAGTCATACTGTGTGTGGCTCCTGTCATCATGCAACACCTGGGCAGGTCTCAGGTCTAACTGTGGCATTCTCAGTCGTTGAAACTCACCTTGTGAGACTGGTATGGCTAGTTTCACCCAGTTTGGCCTCTCCACCTATCACTTGTCTTCAAAGTTACCAGCGAGCAGAAAAGTGCACTCACTACATTTTGAGCTGCCTGAGACACTTCCTCTTTTCCATCATAGTTAGGATGGTTGAGCTGCCTGTTGGAAAATTTACTGCTGCTCTCGGTGGAAACTGAAAAACTGTTAGACTTTGTCAGGCAATTCAGCAGAGGTCAACTGAACAGGTATAGCACTGTGTTTTCTTTGTCTAAATTAGACTGAGATTATCCATAAAGTAATGTAATGTACAATAATCTAGGTGAAATAATTTATTCAGAATTGTTTGTAAGAATAGACGGCAGGCCTTAGCACTAATGCTAAGATTTTACTATGATATTGTAGCTTATCACCTACTTTTGTTTTTGTAGGTGATTTAGTTATTAGAGGGCATTATTTGTATTTTTATTAGGTTAAGACAGAAAACTAGGAGAAGTAGGCACAGTGTATTGTGACACTAGATATTTACTTTTATCTGTGTATGGTGACAAATCCTCTGAAGGGGTAATCTTCCACTGTGTTACTTCTGTACAGTAATAGGGTTTTAATAGAGCTAATTGTGCCTTTATGAAATACAGTATTATTTGAGCTAAAGTCTCAGACAGGATGTAATCTACTGTAAAACAAAATAGGAAATATGCTGGTCAAAGCTAAGTGTGAGTATAGCCAACAATTTTCAACCTGCCACTGATTAAAGTTTAGCAACTTTAAACAGTGGCCACCTCTAGTGCAATTTACATTTGACTGTTGTAGTTTATGTTGTAATCCATGTACTGAGTCAGAGCACTATATGTTTATCTTTTCACATTTAATACAAAATTACCTTGACTCCACTTTTTTTCTTTTTTTAATCTGAAAGGTATCGTACAAGATGGATGGCAAGAAAAAGAACTTCTTGGAGAACTTTCGTCTGAAAGCTAAGTTGCTCAATCTGAAGAAGCCAGGTAGGAAGGCACTTGCCAAGCAAGGGAGGAATCTGGCCCATCGGCGCAGTATTTCCGTACCTGACCTAAGGTTGGTGCCGGGTGAAGCATTTTCTACAGAGAATGCCTTGGTGTTCAATGACTCTGATACCATCTCCTCCATTGGCATCTCTCCCCGTCTGAGTGATACTGATTCTATTGCAAGTGGATCAATAGTTGATGGGCCATCTTTCACAGTCCCAGAAATCACACCCCTGGAAGATTCAGAAACTACACTCAGGGTTCCTACAGATCGCTCAGCTGCAGCGGTTAATAGAAAAAGTGCACCAGTAGAAACACTGGGCCTTTATGAGGAAATCAGTGATACGATGAATTCAGGCTCAGAGAACAAGGTAAACTTGTATGCACAAGTTAATAAAAGGGCACATGTATCTAAATTCACTTTTGACCCTATTCCTGCACCAAGATCTGTTTTAAGCAACGCACAAGTTCTTTCACCAAGACCAGACCTTGCAGAGAGAGAGAGCCTGTCTGGTGAAGACGCTCCAGCAGAGAGAGTGGTTTCAGGTAGCCTCGCTGCAGCATTGGCCAGAGCAAACTCACTGGGAGAACAAATGAGCCCATACGTAGAAAGGAGGACCACATCATTTGAGCAGAGAAACCCATCATCTGAAAAAGGGAATCCACCAACAAAAAGACAAACTGTTCCTCCAGATAGCATGCCTCTGACATTAGATACCATGGGTGTTCCTTTGGAGAACGCAGATGGTACCTCCCTGGACTCTGCCTGTGGCACCCCTAGTGAGGAGCGAGTCAACCTGCCCTGGACGACAGACTCAGAGGAACTGGACCGGGAACCCTGGTCTCCCTTTTCGAGAGATTTCTCCACAGAAGAAGCTCTGCTGGAAGAGGCTCAGCACGAGGAGGCCCTGGACGAAATAGCAGCGGTCAGTTTTATTGTATATATTTAATTACAGGTACAGTCAGAGGATGCTATTTTTATTTAAAGTCTATGCACTGTAGATTTATGTTATTTGAAATTTGTATTCAGATGTCATTTGGGGATTTCTTTTTATATCACACAGAGAAATCACACAGGTAGAAATCCAAACCAATCCATAGATGAAACTATTAATCTCTTAGGAATTAGATCAAAGTATGCATGCAGTATGTATGTCTAGTGCCATAATAAAATGGTCAAGAGGACGTTGTATGAAGGTTTAAATTTATTATAGATAAAACATATAACTTGTTACAAATATAATATGAAGCAACACCCCAATAAGTACTATGAGTAACATGATGTATTTCAACATTGGTCACATTCATTTGAATATGTTCACACTTTCATTTCACTTTCAAATAGTGTGGTTTGGATTTTCACATACCTCAGCTGTAATACTAAGAGATGTCCTCAGGATCTAATATGGTGACTTGCATGAAATTGACATTTTTTTAAGCTTGAGCTTATACTTTATGACTAATTATTCAGTCCACTGGTGCAACATATCAAAAGCATCCTATACGGCTGATGGTGATTTGACTTTACGCAGTTCTTGGGTATAGTTTAAACTAAGGCTATCGTATCCTCTTTTGTTTAGATGCCTTTTAGATATGGAAACCAGTGGAAAACCAGTGTTACTAGTTAGAGATAGAATGCAGTGTAGATAACTCTACAAAAAGTACACAGGACTTATAAAATCTCACTTTGCCTTACATGTGGGACTTTTATTTTTTACATGCTGTAGGCACACTGTTTGTCCCTAAAAGATATTATCTATAGTTATCAGGAACATTAGAGTATGTGTTGAAGTGGATAAACACCTTTTTAAAACCATAAATATCATGTCAACCACAGAGCAGTACACACACATAGACATCCCAGTTTGGCTGTACTGTCCTAAACATTTGCAATCTGATGTGTCATAAAATGTCATTACAATTTCTTTCTTCATAGCTGTCCAGTGAACAGTTGGACTTCTTTGACGAAAATTCGCAAGATCCCTTAGAAAGCTCTGTGAGTACTCATTAGACTGCTGTGCCCATTGAAATAAGCCAAGTATGACATGACATGAGAAAGCATTTAAATGTCATTGTTTTCTCCACGGCAGATGACAACAGGGCCTGAGGGCCCAACACCTCTTCCATGCCAGAGATACCTCCTGAACATCAACTTAAAGCGGGGAAAGAACCTGGTCATCAGAGACAAGCGCTCCGGTAGGTCAACAACCTGCAAGGGATGCATAAGTCTTGGCCTTTCAAAGCCTGTAAGACTAGAGAGCTGTCTCATGTGACACTTAAGAGGAAAATGACTTTATCTCTTCATAAGCCATCATCAAACTGTTCTCTTAACTGATTTTTTAGGTGGATCAGCACAGATCAAGACATGCCAGATCAGATCAGATTTCTTGTACATTCCAAAAATATGCAGTTGTTTGTTCCTCTCTGTTGGCTTTTAGCAGCAGCTAAAGGGTTGATGAAGCATGTACACACAGTGCATATACAGTACATCTTGTTAATCTTGCTGTGTTTATGAACCAATCAAACAGTGGAGAGTTGTGAATGGGAAATGTGTTGTTGTGTATAAAGGCAAGATGGGCCGTGTTCAGTTAATGCTTCTGTTTACTTGTGGGGATGACGTCTCATGTCAAGTGGTGTATGTACAAGAAAAAAAAGCACTAGAGAAATATGCTGTCAGACCAGTAAGACAAAAGGCAGGCTGGGATAAAACAATCAGTGCTCTCTAAAGAGAATGCACAATCTGCACATGAAACTGATACCTATTTACACAAATGATTTAAAATGCTAGGCCAGGGGTAATGGTAGTGGATTGTTTGCAATATTTAATAGACAATCAGATGGCTCATAGATTTTAAAGTAAAAGTAGTCTTTTAAACTACTTTGTTGATGTCTTTAGGCTTGATGTTGAAAATTACTGTTGGATAATCTATATGAGTGATATTTTAATAATCTAATCATTATAAAGTTATAAAGTTGTTTGCAATTATTAATTGAGACATCCAGGTATAAAATCAAGCATGAACTTTGAGAGAGAGTTTAGATTTTAACTCATTTTAATGAGCTGATCTCCATAACTGGGTTGCCTATTGAGATTTGAGTCACCAGTGACAGTCATATTTGTTTGTGAGAGAAAGAGAGTGTGAAACACAAATTTCCACTCGTCATGACCCTTCCCTGAGGCCTGTGGCGTTTACTTTGGGAAAGCAGCGACCTCAAGTGGACATAAATGAAATTACTATTTATACGTAAATTCATGTGTGGTCTCAGTAAGTATGATTACTTACTGACTCTTTTTTTGGCAGTTTTTTGGACTAATATTGTTTGGTTTACTTAAAGGAAAAACAATAGTTAAACAATAGTCATTTTAGATTGTAAGATGCATTTTATAGCAGAAATTTGTGAAATGATATGAGAGTATTTTGAAGCTACATGGATCTTATCTCATTGAAAATACAAACCCTTAGGCAATGCTGTGGTTTTAACCAGTACTTTACTTGCAGCTCCTGTGGCTTTGGGAAATCACAGACAGTGTAGCGGTGAAAGGACTTTTTTCTTACAGTTATGCAGTTTTTTTTTTCCTGCATGGTGGCAGGGCACCCTCCAAACCCAGTGCCCTACTCCCTGCTAGTTGAGACCTTACTTTCCCTGACAAGATGGCACCATGATGATGCAATCCCCACACGCCCCCTGTCTCTCCACTGTTTGCCCAACAATCAACACCGTGCCAAAGGCTCACCAATGGCATACATTGTCATTACATATTCTGAAAGGACCCACGCCACCGGCCCCCACTCCTTGGTTTTTGTTCTCCCCTTTTTTCCCATTAATTTCCATCGTCACCGTTCTCAGTCATGCCAGAGCTTTTCTCCTTGCTAGCTGCCACATTCTCCTCCTGTCAAGTTGCCTGGAGGTTTCCCTGTCACAGGCTGGCAGGGTGGAGCTGCTGTGGGTCCTGCCTGCCTTTGCGAGATGTTCATTTGGAGTGGGGAGCTGACAGGCTTGACAGCCCATCCCCACAGGGCCTTTGTCATGTGATTCAAGCCTCCCTGCAGGCTCTCTCAAGCACCCCTTTATTCCCCTATACAAATGAAGGCATGGGACTGGCTTTCATTTTTTGGCCAATCTGCATGCAATTGCAGAAACAAAGAAGTCCCATACCCCCACCCCACTCACAGACAGACTTTCTTAACAGGCTTGGGAGATTAACACTGGTTGCTTCTAGATTTTGGTTTCTGGTTGCCTCATGCTGGCGAGTGTTTCTACTCCTTCACAATTAAACAGCTACATCCCTCTGTTTTTGCCATGTGTGGGGTGCACCTCCTCCTCACATATTTCAGTCTCTCACGCAACCAGCATGGGGGAAGGGTGTATATGTGTGTGTATTTATGTGTGTGTTTTCATACACAGTGTACATTTTTAGAGACAATATGTTCCACATGAAGTAAACATAGTTTGCATTAAATAACCATGGATTGCCATGAAATCAGTGTTTTTACACTTTAAGCCACATTCATTTGCTGATTTACTCTTTTTTTTTTCTCTGTTGAATTGTAGGCACCAGTGATCCTTACGTGAAGTTCAAACTCGAAGGAAAACAGTTCTATAAAAGCAAAGTGGTTTATAAAAGCCTGAACCCGCGCTGGAATGAGTCCTTCTCTCATCCTCTGCGAGATCGAGCGCATGCTGTGGAAGTTCGTGTAAGCGCTGTTTGTTTGAAAAGGAGTGCATTATCTTACAGTACAGGAACCCATATTTTCAGTTTGTCATCTTAATGATATTTCTAATGTTGTTGCAGGTCTATGATAAAAACCGGACCAGTGACGACTTCATGGGTTCCGGCTCTGTTTCCCTGAGAAATCTTCAACTGTACAAGTGAGGAATATTTATTTGATATGTTTTAGGTAATCAATTATCACAAGGATATCCATTAATGGTGATTAGTTGAAATCTTCATGGTCTTTCTGTCTTTGAACAGAACCTATGAAATGGAGCTGCCCCTTAATGATCCCAAAAGTAAAGAAGATGACATGGGAGTTATCATTGTTGAAGTCTGCTTAATGTTCAGAGATGCCACCATCAAAAGAAGCCCTGTGAGAGTATTTCTAATATGAGAAGTATTTCCTGATGCAATTATTTGTCTATAGTCTCTGAATGTCTTTACACTAATTTCTGTAATCATTTTCTTTTATAGAGATGGCCAGTAAAGAAGAATAAGGTATGTATTTTGATCAATAAATTTATTTTTTTTCCTTGAATTTCCAAATTATATCCAGAATGCCATTAGTATTGCTGTATTTGACTATGTCATTTACACAGTAGAGCTTACGGTTACCCTGATATGAAGCACTAGGGGGCAGTAGCTCACTGTACTATGGTGCAACAAAGAATGAGGTGTATGTTAAGGACTCAGGCTTTTGTGTGTAACCTTGGTTTCAGCATAGCCCTATTTCTTTTGTGGTTTTATAGTGAACCTTTTTTGCGATGCATATTATTTTCAGTGGTATCATTTGCTGTGAAAAAGTATGGTACAAATTACATTCTGATCAAAACCAAAATAATAGTATTGTCTGAATATGTTGTCATGAAAAAGCCCTTAGAAGAGTATTATTTGGTTTTGTAGTAAACAAAGTTCCATCTTTTCTCAAGTGGTTTTCAATATATTGCAGCTGTAATTAGATTCAGAGTGAAATAGGAGGGTGGCTGTTTGGGACTCACACTGCAGCGAGTGGGTTTATATTCACACCTATGTAGTCACTACATCTGCCACTGTTCAGTCTCTTGATGGTCCAGTAGACAATCTCAATTTGAAATTAGATGACAAAGGAATGAAGCCATTTTCATACACATTGTAGGTTATCCACTACAGATGGTTAAAGATACTCAAAGGGAGACAGAAATGTGTGATGGGACTCTACACAATGTTCTGCTGCCTAAATCACAGTGCTAATTTAACAATGTAACAATGCCATTTTTTTCCCATTTCATTTTTGACAAACGTACAATATCTTATTGCATTTAACACCTATCCTGGAAGTGCTGAATACCCAGCTCTTACGGCTCTACTCCCCCTCTTTCAGAACATCGTTTTCTCCCTCTGTGTTACCACCACAGAGACAGGGAATGGCAAGTGCCTAAGTAAAACTCTGCTGTGTGATAGTGTTTCAAACAGGAGGGGGGCGTATGGTAGAAGCGGGAGGGGGGCTCTGCTGTTCGAGGCATGTTGCCAGTGTGGGATGCCTAAGATCGGCAAGGCTGATAATTCCCAGGCATAGCGGGCAATAACCCAGATGTTAGGATGTAATATCACAGCTGTGGATGGACAGTGCTGAGGTACTAGCCAAATGGTCCTGGGTCTGAGCTCATCGTGCTTGTCCCCATGCTGTCCCACCATATGGAAGCAATCGCACAGCCCTTTTAGGACCAGGAATAGATTCTCTTTAGGGGCCACTTACAGTTAAGTGGAATTGTTTTATTGGCCGCTGAGATAGAAATGTGTCCAAGATAAACACTTGGGATGACTTGGCTGAGGCCTGTTTTATATCGCTCCTCCACTCCCTCTGTTCCTCTTCTTTTGAAGGGGCTGATATTTATAGGGCTGTGCCTGTGGTATTCCATGTTAATTCAGGTCCCTGAGATGTGCTTTGATCCCCTTCGGATTGGGTGGCAATGTGGGTTGTGACCCCGTAGTGAAGAGGAGGGGCCGGAGTGGCAGGGGAGTTGTAGTAGGGCTGTTTGAAGCAGCGTCGCTGGGGCAGCTGAAGGAGCTGGGCAATCAAAGAGGCTAGAGCAGATTACGGTCCTGCTCTTTAATTACAGTCAGCCCTACACAACCTCTCTGCTGTTTGTTTTTACAGCCCTGGCCTATCACCGCATGGCCTCACGGGAACTCTTACATGGAAACATATCAAGGCCTCTCTTTCTCACTCCCTCTGTGACACACGGCAGGAGAAGTGGATTATTTGCTGTGCTTGTCCTTGATTTCCAGAGTTCTCAAATGCACAACATCTATTTAGTTTCATTGCTTCACATTAGTAGAAAAGATTTGTTATTTTTCCGGTTAAATTAAAATTGGATGAATTTGCCAACATGCAGTAAACTCTGATGCTGGCCATACATACTGCATGTATGCATAATTTGCTGATGAGAGAGCTGTGTGGTTTGCATCATTACTCACTGCTGCCTGCTGTCTCTGGTGCAGTATGCCAAGTGTCCTGCCTCCCCACACTCAGTCTGGGAGCCAGTGATGAGTGGGACTGTCACAGCCAGGGACATCTGGCTGCTTGCTGACGTCCCTCTCTTCCTCTCTCTCCAGGAGCCTCCATGGTGTGGCTTGCCTGTCAGTAGAGATGTGCTAATGTGCTCCAACAGAGATGTGCTGTATAGTGTAAACCTTTGTCCTACTTTCATGCACTCTGTGAACATGATGAGGTGCCAGGCTGAGGCAGGAGCAGGTAAACAGAGGGGAGCGCACAGAGCTTCCACATACAGTGCTTTCAATAAAAAAAAAAAAAAAGAAAAAACTCGAACTGTCTGTGTGTATCTTTACCCTGTAGCAGAACCAGGCCACACCATCCCAGCGTCCAGCTGAGCCGCAGAAGAAAAACCAGATGTGGACCGGGGTGCTTGGTATCACCTTGGTGGAGGGACAGGACCTGCCGCAGTATGGCCACGGGGACATTTACGTCCGCTTCCGCCTTGGTGATCAGAAGTACAAGAGCAAGGTTGGACTTGTTTTTTAAAAGTCTTTCTCTTTTCTCACTTCTCACTTTTCTCATGCTCCTCTGTCTTTTTAATGTATCCTCTTTATACTTGGAAGTGTTTCTTCCCAGCCCCTATCTCTTACTTCCCCGCTTCTTTCTCTCAGCAGGTGCCTGTCAGTGACTCACCTCCACCTTGGCTCACTGGGCCATGGCAGAGGCAGCTCATTAGACTGGGCAAGGCTGCCACTCACTTCTCCCTGTGCTGCGGGTGCTGGGCTTCATTGCCTTCATTTGCATACCCAGCATGCCCTGTTCATCTACCTGTACTTGTTGGCCTCCCCCCTGATGATTCTATGGTGCACTTGTCTTGTGTTGTCGTGTCATTTCTTTGTAAACCTCTCTGCTTTCCTCTCTGCTTGTTTGTTTGTTGAACAAAGCTGATTCTAATTGGAAGCTGTCAGTGTTTACAATCCCAGAGTGGCTACTGAGGTGTACACATACAAGCACACACAAATAGAGACACATACACACAACACACTCCTCTTTCTCCTCTCCTGCCTTGTTCTGGTTGGACTGAATGAAGACTTAATCCACCTGTCATGCAGAAGCTGCTCAGCCTGATAATGCATTAAACCTGACATCACGTTGAATCATGTGAGTGTGTGTGTTTCCACGTTACTGTATGTGCTAAATATGTGTCTTTACTGCCCTCAGAACCTTTGCATTCAGGCCAATCCCCAGTGGAGGGAGCAGTTTGACTTCAATCAGTTTGAAGATAACCAGGAACCTCTGCAGGTGGAGGTGCTCTCAAAGAGAGGGAGGAAGGGTGAGGAATCATGGGGGATGTGAGTATTTCCTGGTGGTTAGTGTTAATTTTGCTCACATTAGCTCCTTCACAGAACTAGTTGGCCTCATGTGTTTCAATGGAGCAATTTTCCTTTTGTGTGTCAGGTTTGAGATTGACCTATCAAGACTTTCACTTAATGAGAGGCAGCTCTACACTCATGTGTTGGACCCAGGAAAGGGCAGGCTAGTTTTTCTGGTCACCCTGAGACCCTGCTGGGGAGTCTCCATCACTGACATCGAAACAGCTCCCTTGGAAAAGCCGGATGAGAAAGACACAATAGCGGATAGATTTGTAAGTTTGTTTTTTGGTTTAGTTTATTTCTATGTTAAAAAATGTTAAATTAAATGATGGTCCTTATGTTGTCAGCTGATTTAGTAGGGAGTACAAATATGTCATATGGTTTGCATGACACATTTTCAGTAACATCAGTATTATCCTGTAACAGTGTTAAGGATGCAATTTTATGCAGTTCATTTTTTAAATCATGGTCAGAAAAGGCATTTTGGAGAACATGTTTTTAATCATATTCATTTTTTGCAGAGCTTAAAGAACTCACACAAATGTGTGGGGGAGGTTGGCTTCCTTCAGGTCAAGGTTATAAAGGCAAATGATCTCCCTCCAACAGACCTCAATGGTAATCTGTAACAACAGTTCACCTCTTTGATGTTTTTACTCTCTTCTTCATGGCCTCATTGTTTATGATTAATAACAACACTTATTTGTTATTTGCAGGAAAAAGCAACTCATTCTGTGTTATTGAGCTTGGTAACAGCAAACTTCAAACTCACACAGTTTACAAGAGTGTCAATCCGGAGTGGAACAAAGTTGTTACATTGTAAGTAAGACAATGGGAAAAAATCAGGACATTATTTTGTACTACGTATTTTAATATCAATAATATTTGTGACACTCTTATGTTGCAGCCCAATTAAGGACATTCATGATGTGGTAGAGTTGACTGTCCTTGATGAAAATGGAGACAAAACCCCAAACTTTTTGGGGAAAGTGGCCATTCCCTTACTGAGTGTATGTTTATTTAGTTTATAAAGGTCTCAAAATATTAATTCTTTGTAATTTGTAAAAAGATTTTAGATATACAATTATAATATACTGTAATATATGTAAATTCTCATAGGTTCAGAATGGGCAGCAGATATGTCTGCTCTTGAAGAAGGAACACTTGGGAAGTGCATCCAAAGGAACCATCACACTGGTGCTGGACATTCTCTATAATAAAGTGAGGATCAAACTGAAGTTTGTTTGAATGGTGATAAATACAGTGTGAAGTCAAAAACCTAGTTAAACTGCAGTATCATTATTTTTTCTTTCTTTATCACAGGTCAGGGCTGGCATCAGAACTTTCCAACCAAAGGAGACAAAATTGATAGAGGAAAACGTGAAGTTCTCCAAAAAGGTTATCTCTATTGATGTTTTTAGCAGAATATAGCAGATGGAACAAAGAAGCTTGCCAAAAGGTTCCCTTCACATCCCACTGATAAAGTAGCCACAACAAAGCTACACATGGTCATAGTTTGGATCAGTCATAGTCAAGCTAATTAGTTTAATTGGCTTTAAAGATCTAACTTCATAAGTAGCAAATAAGGGATTGTAAAGCTGATTCAACCTCGTTGCAAAGTCATAAACATTATGTCCAGTATCAAATGATACTAACCGGTGTTTGTTCCAATTATTTCCCATTAGGTTCTTGCCCAGAATATATACCGGGTTCGAAAAATCAGCACAGCAGTTCTGTACACGTTACAGTACATTAAAAGCTGTTTTCAATGGGAGAGCACGCAACGGAGTCTAATAGCCTTTCTGGTAAGTCATTGCCTCACGTTAATGAACTCTCTTTAAGCCTAGGGGCGAACAAGTTTTGTCCCATTTCACTGCAGCCCAGTTTTAACTCTTTCATTTTATGTGAATTAGATGTTGAGGAGAATCTTTGGTTTAGCCATTTTCTCTCTCTGCTAGTCTTTTTCCCATGAAAAACAATGACTGCCTTCTGTTTTTATCCCGTGTGTATGTGATGGATGTGCTTTATCCTTTAAATCAAACCCCACTTGGCTTTCCTTCAGTTCTGATGACATTAGAGTGTATTTGAAGGGATGGGGTTTGGGCGTTTGTACATCTGACTTCTTAGCAAAGCCTCCTAACCCGGGGGACGGTGTAAGGAGGATCACAGTCTCAGCTTCCTTGGGTGGAGGAGTGACAGTCTGCCTCCGAGATTTGAACCTTGTTTAAATGTCTCTGTTTAGCTGTTTTTAATGAGGGTATGTGATCTAAGGTCCTAAGCTTAAATAATCTTAAATCACCCTGTGAATCCCCCTCAGTACAGCACATGTAATGTCATGATTAAGAGTGTACACTTGCCATGAAAGCCCTGCCAGCACCGTGTCAGGGTGAGGAAGCGGTCACAGACAGGGTGTGTGAAGAACTCTCCTTTCACTGCCTTTCTTCTGTCTGCGCTGTCTCAGGATGACATGCAATTCATACCTGGTGTATTCTATAAGCCCTTCTCACTGATCCTGAGGTGCAAATCCCCCCAGGCAATGGCCAGGCTCAATGTATCACAGCCTTTAGAACAGCACGGCACACAGACAGGCGGGCGGACACACAGACAGGAAGACAGAGAACAATGCGGGCGATTGTATAAGGATAGAGTGGGAGGCAGGCTCCTATCTGGGAAAGAAAGTTGGAGCACAGAAAGAGGAAGACAGTTCGGTAAGAGCGCGGTCTATGACGGCATATAGCGAGAGACTTGGAGGCAGGGATATGGGCAGGAGAGCAGGAGGATAGGCAGGCTGACAGGGGACAGGTCAGCGGGATGGGGCCATCTTCTTCCACCTATAATTAGATCCTCCGCAGGCGATGGGAGTGTGTGGTGGCACACTCTAATCTTTCATTTCCACTTCTACTCCACCTGCTGTTTAGGAGTGCAGCACACAAATAGAGATCGTAGAATGAAAGAAAAAGACTTACATACTCACTGTTTTCATCATGATCAACATTGTTACGGTAGTGTAGTGCTTCTCAGCCTTATTTTTGTCAGTTGTATGTCGTCTGCTCCCTGACAGTGAAATGGTAATTCTTGTGACACTGACTGCAGCTGCTTTGTCCTTTTATTTGAAACAACTGCTCTGTTTTCAGACACTAACACCATTGTAGTGGTTGATATTTTTAAAAGCAGACAGTAACAGAGTAGTCGGAGTACGCCTTTTGTCTGCAACGAGGTGTGCTTCAAATAGTCTAATAGTGTCGAAGGTGCACGGTGAGGATCGCCCAAACAAAGTGAATCTGCCACTGTGCATTCATCACCCACTCATCAGCAGACAGAGAGTTCAACGAGTGAAAAGTTCTTTTTTTTCTCAATGATTTATTATATTCTCAACAAGCAGAAGGCACAGTGAAACATGCAAATCACATGTAAATATTGCATGTAATTGCTAGTAGCAGGAAAAAACTCTGAACTTACACTAGTGTCTGATAGTCAGTGAGGGCAAGAACTAGGTCTTGACTGACTGTCATTACAAGCCTAGTGCCATGCCACTATCCACACTGGTGCCCCTGCCCACTTCAAGGCCAGCCCTTGCACAGTCCCTCCTCCTCCAAGTCATCATTTGCAATTAAGTTAGTGTTTGGAGCTGTCTAAAACAGCATGCCACCATGTGCCTTAATGAAAGCAGCTCCCACTCCTATCTTTATATCTTTAGGCAGTGGTAATAAGGTAACTGATTCAGACATTGACAGATGGCCTCTGCTTACCTCTCAGATGTGCATAATTATACCACTAGTGTCTGCTCTTTTCCACTGTGGCAGGCAGCGCAGGGCTTCTCAGGGTATGCCGGTAGGAAATGCTGCAGTGGTGGGTCTAGCTTTAATATACATTACAATACATTATTTATCAAGCAGGCAGACCAGTCCTACCCTTTTACACCATATACATCCTGTAATGCATTACCGCTGTTGTGGTTTCTACTGGGACTGCGGGATGCTCGCGTAGTGCTTTACCAGGAATACTTAGCCATTATATCACTCAGTCCCATAGGCCAATTTTCTGACCTCCACACAGCATGCAGTCTACATTTCTATCCTGTTTATGTAGATTCATGTATGCATTATGAAGTGGTTGTTGGTGTGTGGTGTGTAAGGTATTCAAATTTTGCATGAGAGATCACCGTTCCGGTTCATGTTAGTGAATGGCAATGTGGGGGAAAAAATGTTGTTCTTTTTTTTTTCTTTTTGAAGAAGTCTTGTTTGTTCATACCAAGATAACTTTTCCCTCAGACAGCTGCACATCCAGGAACATATAAATTGGGCATTTAGAGATTGATGGGTTATTTAGTTTTATGCTGCTATTGACTGTTATTGTTTGAGAGGAAACTCTATAAGGACTGGAAAGACTTGCAGTATTGTCAATGTTTGCAAGTGCAGGAGGTTACTTGTTTTGAGCAATCTCATCAGCTGAGTCCATACTGTTTGAAGTTGGCTTTGATTTTCCACCAATGGGTTGCAGTTTTAAAATAGTCTAATTAGGTAATGTAACAAAAAAAAAACACGAAAATGAAAAAAATCTTTCTCACGGATTTAAGCAAAGTTCTGGCAAATCCTCATAAACATTTTCATCAGTGAACGGAAATACAAACAAGAAATTTGGATTTTTTTCCTCTGCTTGTTTATGCTACAGTAATGAGCCTAGGATCTGTGCTTTTCAGGAGTTTGACAACAGCATGTTCCTTTCTCTGAGAGAGAGAAAATGTGACAGCTAAAATCTTCATAAAATAACGGCCTTTAGATGTGCTTTTCACTAAGACTGAGCGAGATGAATGTGCTATACATCAGCAGTGACTACAGAGGGGTCACCCAGAGTTCTTTGCTGCACACAAGAATAAGACCTGTAGATGGAGCTACAGCACTGCTGGAAATATGAATTGAGGCACTAAGGAGATCAGTTACTTTTCCCAACAGGAACCATTCGTGGGAACAACTTGGAGTGAAATCCTCCATTCTGTGCATTAGACCAAGAGAAGCGAGTTTTTGCCACAAAAAGAAGAAGAAGAAAAAAAGCTAAATGAGCATGTATTATCCAGCCAAATTAATCTGTTTCAGAAGTTTAAAGTTGAGAACAATTTTGATTTAGATGAAATGGATGAAAGTTAAAAAAAGAAAAAAGATCATTTACACTTGAAAGCTGATTTTGAGCTTTGCTGTCATTAGAGCGCTTTAAGTATTTAAGTAGAATTAATATTTTAACATATGAGGTACCTCATCTGTCAGGAGTTAGACTAGAAAGAAACCTGTATACCTTATGTGAGTATTTCTTTTTGACACTGCCAGGTAGCAACCGCTTTAGACATCATTTGACAGCCTGTGAAATGCTGATTGCCTCACATCACACACTGCAAAGATGGCATTTGATGAATGTTTGATGCAGTGCAGCTGTAAACACACTTGGCAGCTGCAACGGGCGCTTTTTTGGGGCTGATAGAATCACCGTCTCCCCAGATGAGGGCAGGACAGGGTCAGATCTGGCTCCAGAGGTCTCAGGAGACCACCTGTGTAGAGCCACAGCAGTCGGGGCCATTAACCAGAACACCAGCCCAGCCGAGATCAAAGCTATAATCAGAGTTGTCATAATTGTTCTTGTTAACACTGTCTCTGAAAATGAGATGCTTTGTGAGTCTTGGATCTGCCCATTTGTGGTTTACTGCATTGCAGTGTGGCCGAGCTTTTGTGAGAACAGCGAGAGGACTGTGCACGCCTGTGAATTGTCTCCTTGTTTCTGCCTTGCATCTGTTTTCTCTCTGTTTGAAAAAGTTGGAGGCCTTAAAGGAGTGGGTTTCTTCAGTCTCATGGGGGTTACACTCTCCATCGCCATGGCTGTGGGAGTTCTCACAGGCTGTGCAGTGGGAATGTGTCTAGTGGGGGAAAAAAAAAATGATGGCAGTGATGGCGATCTGTGTATTCATGGTTTTGAGTTTGAGATCTATTAATTATTAAATGATAGGCTATGACTACTTGCAAACCGCTCAGCAGTGCCTCATGATTTAACACAGTATTATTAGTTAGCTGCCCTGAATGGCTGTGTGTCAGTTGACAGCTCTTTAGGCTGGCTGAATGCAATATGTAACCTTGAAACATGTCCCCTTATTAGTGGGATTAATAAGACGTTCACTGCTAATATTCACTTCATTAGGGCTGTGAAATTGTTCCCATTTTTATATGTTTTCGGACATGGATTTCAGTTTTGAGAACATGTTTGATTCAATTTATACTAAAATTCATTATTATTATTTAACATTATTAAACACCATAAAGTAGAAACAGGTAAAGTGTCTTCAGATTAATATTGGTTTACTGCACTGAATAAACGTGTTGACACCTGAGAAAGCAAGGTTTTATCTGTGCATCTGTTGTGCTTTGTTGTTTCATATTATGCGTGTTTCCAGCCTAGATGAAGTGTGCTCTGCATTTAACCCCATTGTGTGTGCTGTATCATAATGACTGCCTTTAACATACTCACCACCTTCCTAGTCACAGAGGACACCACTCCCCAGGCAGCTGAGGCGGCGACCTGTCCGCCCCTGTGTGTGGCAGTTCCAGGGCCAGTCTTGGCCCCGCTACGTTAACGTGCGTGTGAGCCGAGCTGACAGGGAGAGAGAGTCCATGCCACTCCCTCCCCACCTCCTCAGGGGAAAAGGCTCGCATGGCAGATCTGTCACCCAGGAGGTCGCTCAGTGTTAACGCTCCCGACACGGATTAAACACTAGTGGCCAGTGCCGGAGTGCGGGGTCAGTGTAGCCACCACTGACAGGCACCACGGGGCCCCCCGCTGACTGCCCCGCTTCAGCCTGGTACTGGTGCTACTCTGGCCCTGGCATGTGTCAGACAGGCGGGGAGACAACGGCTAGTGCTGGCCCTGTGAGCAAATGCTAATGCTTTGCCTCGCACGGCTGCTCTTCCTCAGCGCTTTGATAAAGAGCTGCTATCACTATTGCACTGTACTGTGCAGGCGTCCTTACAAGCTGTGGCATTCGCTTATCATTTTGCCATGGCTAACCTTTCGTTTATAAATTAGAAAAATTAGTGGACTCTGAATTAGCTGAAATTATACTATACAACATATTATAGTTTATTTTTCAGTTTGTTTGTTTATTCTTATATTAAGCTGTGGTTTTATCACTGAAATGTTTTCTTTTGTTGCTTATTTAGTTTTTTTTAAGCCATCCTAAAGAAGAATAGTAGAAATAATTGCACACAAAGTGGAAAACACTTAACTTGAATAACTTAAATACAGTAAATACCAATGTTCATATCTCCTTGTTTGATTTGAAAATGGAATTGTAAATTGTATCACACTTCAGAGCCGTTGCAACCGATTTCAACCCGTTGAAGAGGGACATGAAATTCCCCATTTTATTGCTCTCTCTTGAATGTAGTCTCTCTCTCTTTCTCCCCCTCTTCCTCCCTCTCTCTCTCTCTCTCTCTCTCTCTCTCTCTCTCTCTCTCTCTCTCTCTCTCTCTCTCTCTCTCTCTCCCCCTCTCTCCCCCCAGTCGATAAGACTTGAGTTGAGCGTATGTGAAATATTTATTCAGCGTTAGCTCAGAGCACTATGGCTGCCCACACACTCTACCTGCCCTGAAGAGAAATCTTATCTGTGCTTCCTCTGCCTCCGACACCCCCTGAAAGCCTGTCCCCACACTGGCCCAAGCTCAACACAAATTACATGTCTCATTGCTCTGCGTTTACAGCTACTTTAAAGCCTGCCGCTCCTGTCCCCTACATAAGCCCTCAGCCAGACTCAGTTTCAGCCTGGCTTAAAAAAAAAAAAAAAAAAAAAAAAGACCTGCGTGAGCTGAGCTGCTACTTGTGCTTGTGATTCATTATCAATCTTCTTTTTTTGTCTTTTAATTGAGGAAGTAATGCAGATTAATTTTACTGCCCTTGATTTCACCCAGAAAAAAGGACATCTCTATCAGAGATAATACTATTTAAGGTTTTGTAGAGGCTCCTATCAAAATAATAATAATTTTCATTTATTTTCTCAATATTTGTATATCACATATTTGCACATACTCACACACATTTTTCTCTCTTGCGTGTTTGTAAGCGCAGAGACAGCCATGCACATATACACACAAACCTTGCAGCCTGAAGTCAGTCTTGTTAAACTCTTCCAGTATATGTTCACGTAATCTGGCATCCGTCCACAGCCCCCATGACTGACCCTCATAATGCTGGCTGGCGTTCTCCTCGCTTTGTTTAGCTTTCCAAGTGGAGTGCAACTGAAGAGAAGTAGTGAAGATACGGCCAAGATTAAATCTTTTTTTTTTTTTTTTTTTTGATGGTACATAGACTTAAAAATAAGGGTATTTTTGAAATGTACCATGTAAAAAATAGTGGAAAGGGTGTTTTTAGTTTGCTGTTTTTCTTTTTTTATTTTACAGTAGCAGTCATGATATTGTATGCCCCCATGTGCTGTGACATTACACTTATTTGGCACATCAACAGTATTATGTGTGTTTTACTGCTGTGGCGCTTATATTTATAGTTTTCTGCTGTAGTGTATAAGGAGAGCATTTGGCAGCCTTGCAGTCTGGTGGTACGTCTGCCAGTCAGTAGCTTGGGTTGGTAGACTGGGCCACCCCCTCCTCTGTTAATCAATTTACAGGATGGTAGAAACTCTTATAGAGGGTGTCTTTGTCCCTTTGTTCCTGCTACGATCCCTTCTCCTTCTCCTGGGAGAGTGTGGGTGGCTGGGAGCTGCCATGCTTGCTCAGCTTTAAGTTATTTTATTCACACTTTTAATCGCTGAGTGCTTTATTATTAGGTGCTGGATTCTGCTGGCCAGGGGATCTGCATGAGAAGGCGCAGAATGCATTTAGTGGAATCATATTAATGGCACTATAAAACAAATCTGTCAGGCTGTTCTTAACCCTGCTGGCAGAATTGCTCTGCCCAGGGTTGCCCCCTTCTCCAAGCGCTTACAGGTGGCTAAGGAGAGTGCATCTCCATCATCTACTCCAGCGTGTGCTAATAGTTTTATTAATTCATTCTTTTTTTTCTCCCCAGGCACCCTGTGCATAATCATACAGACATTTTTCAGCTAAAGGGTGTTTGTCAAGGGAGGTTTCCTACATTAGAGACACTCCTCCCAGACATACATACTAACACTTGTTCAATTACAAGTCGTTTGTTATCCAGTTCTGTTGTGTGTAAACCTGAATGCCCAGGTATATCATTAATTATTACCTCCCTTGCTTTTGTTTGTTGCTTTATGTCCCTTTTGGTTTAATAAATGACTGTTTTACCGCTTGAGCACAACATTGTCGTGTTGAAAAAGTTCAAGGTTTTACTTGTCGTGCATAATTTGTTGACAAATGAAAAAATATGCCATCAGGCCCTTTAAACTGAAATGGGACCCATCTTTGATGGCAATTATAGAGTGGATTATTTTTTATACAAATTTACACTTACGCCTGAAAGGTTGCACTTTGTCCAACATGTCCTTTAATCACTCAGCTGCTTGCTAATAAAACATAAACCACTTAGTGGGGAATTAGTTGTGTCTCCATTTCACAGAAACTCTTCTCTTGAGAATGTGAGGAGACAAGGGGAAGGTATAGCCCTGCCTCTGCTCATTACTGTGGGATATCTGACGGCAAAGTCTCAGTCTGTGCACCTGAGTGAAGGAATCGGAGAGGTTTTCCCCAGATGTTTTTCTCTATCGTTTTTATTAGTGTTAAAAAAGCATGTAAATCCGGAACACATGGGCTGACATACCATGAGGGAGGAATTGAGAAGATATTTCTGACAGTTTTGGTTTATACCCTCATTTAAGCACTCAGTTTAGACACAAGGCATTGTATTTCTGTAGGCTTTTATCTTGTCCACTGAGCCAGAACGTGGTGAGCAGAAATTTGCATTAGTGGGCGATTATGAATACCTGTGACAGATTCTCTCTGCCGGCTCCCTGGGCGGAAATGAATTGGCTCCCTCTGTTGACTTGCACAGGAAGACAGAGACCAAGCAATTAGACTTTAGTGGTTAATGTAGCAGCTTTTGCAGGGAGGGCAAGGAGGTTCAACATTCCTGCTGGGCTCATGTCAGTTTCCAGGCACATTTTCCCCCCTTTTCTTTTCCCTTTTTTTATGAGAATACTGGGAATATGACAAGCTACCTGTCCACCAGCCAGCTGAATTCCTCTGGGGTGAGGGGAGCGTCGCTTTAGAATTGCCTCATGGGAACTGAGGTGACAACACATGACGTAGGTTATTCATAACAGAGAGGAGATGTACTGCAGCTACCTCTGCACATCATGCATATTCATTGTTTACCTTTTTATATCCCCCACCAGCTTTAGTTGTTTCTGTATATGTAATTCAAAGGAGCGCTTATAAAAATAACAATAACACGTTGTTAATATTGTTAATTTCCTTACAACTTGGTCATCCTGCTGTTTTTCTGCATGATGCTTAAGCTCATCCACCATCTCCCAGGTTGTATGGAGGGATAATAAGCGGTTCAGTGGTGAAGCCTAGGGCACTTGGGCCACAGTGATGTCTGCATTACTCATGGTTCACGTTTCTCTAGTGGCCGTTTGAACCTAGGCCTGGTGTGGCAGTAGGTAGACTGGCCCCCAGAGCAACATGCACCGACTCTGCATGCCTGCTATGACAGGAGCAGTCTGCTGTTTACAGGCCTGCTATTGAGGCCTGAAGGCCCCAGTGCTTCACATCCTGTCTCGGGCTTAACTCGAACATATTGTTCGTACACTAACCGGCCTCCAGCTCTTTCAGCCTAGACTGCACAGTGCTACCACTGTGTGGGGTCAGCATAGCAGTTATATTCAACATTCTGAAATAAACTTTATTTACTTTATTTAAAAAAAAAAAAAAAAAAAACTTTTTATGAAAGCACAATAAATGTAACTGTTGCAAAGGGTGCATCAATTATAGAATATATATATAAAGAATGAGAAAAAATGTACATTGTGAAAGATGTCTGTGGTAAATAAAAGTAGACCATATGCTAGGTGTATTGGTGCATAATCACACTATAATAGATTTTAAGATTCAACTTGCTGTTGGGGACATTTTTATTTCATCCCTGTCAACCTGCTGGTGTGATCCTCCTCACACATTCCTGATAATTTCAGTTGGAGACAGACTCATTAGGCTGTCACTAAATGGGTTTAAATGCAGCCGTCCAATTAGTGCTCTGCTGTGAAATGCAGTGGGTGTTGTGCAACGTGCTTAGCACCACTCCTTTACTGAATTATGAGGGATTACTCATTCAGTGTGATCCATCTTATTTCTACCAGGGGTCTTGGCTTTTCTCAGTATCATCGCCACAGAGGGGGTAAATGTTGCAAATGCGTCTCCAGTTGCCATATGTGCCTCGTCAGAGAGCCTCGCTGCCTCTGAATCTAAGAGGATTTGATGTGCTAGTTAAAAGACAGCATACCATGCCTATCCATGTCATACTTTCTGTTCAGCAGTAAGGCACTCTGCCAGCACAGTGTTATTGGTATATATAAATAGGATTTCAAGATATTAAAAGTTGTCCCTGAATGTCTGTTACTTTCAAACCACTAAGAGTAAAATCTGTCGCCATTGGCTGTAAATCTCAGAGGCTTTACATGCTTGCTTTTCATGAGATTTAGGACGTGGTTAAATCTATTATATATTTTGTTTTGGGAACTGGCTTGCTGAGATTTGAAAGCTGGGTGATGGTGCTATAGTGTGATGGGCTTTGCGTCATACTGTCATGTCCTGTCTCCTCAGATCTTCCTTGTGACGGTGTGGCACTTTGAGCTCTTCATGCTGCCCCTCTTCCTGCTTCTGCTCGTCGGCTGGAACTACTTCCAGCTCACCACGGGGAAGGCCAGCTCCAACCAGGACCTGGTGAGTGACGAGGACTCCAAACTCTTCAATGTTCATCCATAAAGATCTGTAGAAGCATGCTGTTTTAGTGTAAATTCAGTCTCTATGTTAACCCACCTATGGTCATACCCTGATGGAGTGAAATCCTTTTGGTACACCCTGGACAAATTTGCCAACTCTCACACTTGCATATATGCTGTATTATATAATACCAGAGTTGTTCTATAAAATGTATTCTGAGTACAGTCAGTTGTGGCAGCATTTCACATGTTTTATAGCTGGTTAGACTAGTTTCTACATCGTCTCTAGAGGCCCAATAAAACATCAAGCAGCAAAAAACCACTGAAATTAAATCACTTTAAATGTATGTGTAGCCTGTAGTCTGTTGATATAGTTTCACCACATCTGAAAAGGCAATGCTATAGTTTTCTCCACAGCATACCACTATCTCTTCTCTATCCACTGTTATGGAAATTATGTTTGCCCTACACATGTCTGTGAAGGTTAATGCTGTTCACACTTCTGACTGCCCCCCAATTTCACTGTGCCGTAAGCCTTCTCACCGGCCAGCCGGGGGCCTGGCCTGTTCACACACCCTCCCCAAAGCAACATCCCCGGCCCAGTGATTGTGTTTATGGCTGCTGGCAAAGATGCCGTCCCTAGGCAATGTTAAAGCCCAGGCTCACCCTCATATCCAGTGTGGAGACTCTGTCACCCCTCTGTGACCCTCTAGCTGGCAATGACACAGCTCTGTTCCCAGGCAATGTCACACTGTGCACCACAGTGGGGTCAGGGAAGACTTGATATAAAGTGATCTAGGCAACAGCATCCAAATTAAATGTGTTTTTTTTCCTTTCCTCTTTCTGTTTTTCTGTGTGCTTATGTTGTGGTGAAATGAGATTGCTTTGGTGTGACAGTGCTCTTGTGAAGAAGGCCCTCTTTCACCTCTCCTTTTGTGTGAGGTCACCCCTGTGATGCAGTCTCTATGGAAACAAGCCTCTCCCAATAGGGGTGAATGTACTCAAAGAAAATTTCATTACTAGGTGTTTGTTAAAAATGCTCCAGTGCCCACATGTCCCGTTCGTTTGAAATCACCCTCTACCCTTTATTTTCTCTTAGGTGAACATGAGCATGGGTGACGAAGAAGAGGAAGACGAGAAGGTATTTTATCTTGTCTCTTTCTACCATTTTAAGGGATAATATGTTCTGGTGGATCACAAATATGAATATGTCCTTTAAGTTTTACCATAAACACTGGCTGTTTTAACATTTCACCGTGACATTCCTCAGTGGTTTGTACAGAAATCCTTTGTGAGCCCTGCTAATATTCCTCTCTGAATAACCAAGGTTACATTAAACACATAACAATGTCTGCATGCTGCTGGGTAGTACAAATTCCTGCTTCAGCAAATAGCTGCGATTCTTATACAAATTAACACGTTTCTTTGAAAACAGAAAATATTCTACCAAGGAGCTGTACAGGTTCTAGTCAATATTCTAGCATAGTACCAGTGACAGTTTCTTCTCAGAAGCTCTTTTCTAACTAAGAATAGAAATATTTTCATGCATCCCAAATGAGGGCAACATCTTTGAAACAGTTGTAGCTCTTTATTCTGATCCTCTGGGTATTCAGTGTCACTCTGAAAATGCACTCCTCTGAGATACTGCAGCCCTTTGAAAATCTATAAATCAAATTTAAGCAGCATCATCAATTAGATTTTTCACAGCTGTTGGGGATAGAATTGGTAGGGTTTTTTTTGTTTGTTTTTTTTGTATCATCATTGTCTAAATGGAACGTCTAAATGGAGAACAAATAAACAAAGTACAATAATACAGCAGTAAACTAATACTCTGCCCCAAAGGTTATCAATTATTTTCACTTGTTCGTTTGTGAGAAATCATAAATGATAATGTTTATTAATACATCTCTCTGGTGTCTCTTGAAAAACAGAACAACAGGAAATCTTTAAGTAGCCTGAAAATTATACTTCCCCACAGCAAATAATATTCAATTACACTCATCCCACTGTTTTCTGTAAAGAAGGAAGAGTTAACAGGGATGTGTATTATTGCTTTATGGCAATGAAGTGTGGAACTAACGCAAAGCCTCCAAGCAATGACCCTTGTGCTGCGTGTCTAGGCCCAGGATTCATATCCATAATGCGCTCAATATATTCTGTTGTGATGACCTGGGGCTATGAAAAAAGCCAGCTTCTTTTAAAAACACAGGCACATCCACCAAATCCTGTCTGAAAGGATGGGCTAATTCACAGATGAAACTCGCATGATATGTCTGAACACACCAAGTGGGAAGGCGCACTTGCTATTATTGCTAGGAACAGGCAAACTGGTGCTTAAACAAACAACAGTGATACAGAAAATTCAGTGTTTTTATGAATACTAAATCTGACAGGATTAGAGTCATGCATCAAATTTAATATCAGTGTTTCATTTGTCTTTACCTTGAAATCTCAATATATTATATAGCAATGTCTACTTTTTTAGTTTAAGGACTGGCAGTGTCTGTAGACAGGGTTTAAGATTCTCTCAGTGTGCCGCATGTGTTTCCGAACTCAGCCTTTGCCTCTTTAAGCTTTTTGAAAGGTTTTCCATGAGGCTCCTAAGCCCTTTCACACTCAGAGGAAATGAAATATCTCCTTTCATTTACTAATTAAGCACTCACCCATGTTTGTTTTAAGCTGTCAGCTTTAATTTAAAGTGGCTTATTTGAAAGTCTTGTTATGGTCTTGCTGTCACTTGAATGTGATATCATGCAGTTAGATCAAGCAGTGTAGCTTTACACCTCCTATCAAAGTCTTCTTTAAAAATATTTGGGGTTAAAGAGTGATCAGTGTTAAATTTGATGACTTCAAAGCCTTTGCTTTTTTTCCCTTAGTCTCTCCTCTAACATGTGAAAAAGGCTTTTCCCTCTGAGAAGGTTATGATTACCACTCAAATATGTTTTTATCCCCCCTTTTTCCCCCCCTCGAGGAAGGAAATATGTAAACCTCAGACAGAGCTGCAAGAATGTGAAGGCATGACGTTAAAGAGAGACGAAAGGCAAGGCAGTATTACAGCAGGATAATACAGAACAGATTCTCTGCCTGTGAACAAATCTGTCCTCAGGGAAAGAGACAGCTTACAAATTATATGTGGGCAAAGTGACTTCCCTTTGGCCTTAGGTATCAATTGTGCAGATAGACAATATTTAATCATAACATAAAGAAACAGAGAGGCAAAACAAGTCCATAGATCTCCAATAGAAATGAACAGTGAAGATGAAACGGCCCTCTCACTGCCCCCCGGCTGGCAGCGCTGGTCTGGGATTGACTTGCTCCCAGAGCCCAGCCCAGGGGAGTTGGGGGGAGGGTGAGGAGGTAGTTGTAGGGGTGCTAGACTGGACTGAGGGGTTACTCCATCTCTCACCCGATAGTCCACAGTCACTGCTAGGTCTCCTTGAGCACACCAGTCAGACAGGCTGCCTGTGTCATGATCTGCGATGTGCACTACGGGAGCCACCACACACGGACCCACCAACACACTAAAGCCTAAAGAGAGCTTTTTTTGTGTGTTTTATCCCAGCAAATTGTTTGTTAGCTCACTTTAGCTCCATATGAGATAATTTGCCAGGAACACAGGTGTTTTTCATTTAGATGCACTTCTTATCTTTGTTAGAAAAGTCACGAGAAAAAATATTCAGTCTGAGAAGTCAAATTTGGCACCGTTTATTCTAATTAAAATGATGCTAAATGAGCTTTTTCCCGACTTTGATAGCACCCCACGTGTCTGTGAGAGTATGTTTACCTTTGTGCAGGAGATCAAATTGGTTCTCCATTACTGCACCTTAAAAGGAAGCTTTTACAATTTTATCTGAAATGAGAATATGATTTCACACAGGTTTTCTAATCAGTAGACATTTAGGATTCATTTAGTCCGTCCCTCGTTTACCCATCCTTTTCCATTTCAGAAGGAGATCTTTTATTTATTTTTGTTTTCTCTGTACTCATGTACATGCTGAAAAGAGAAATGAACAAAGATAAAGAATATCATCAAATGATTAATGTGGGGAGGACTTCAGTTTTGGTCACTGAGGAGATAGAGGATTTCAAGAATCTTAAAGCAGATGAATAATGATAATCACGGGAGCTCTGTCTCTTGATGCATACTTCAGAGTACATCTATTTGTCTGTTTTTCATTTTAGAAATGAAAGCGAATATAGTTTCTTTTTTTTTCTGCTGGAGCTGTGTTTCTGGCTAAATTTACCTTGCATGTGTATCCACTGCAGTTAAATAATGCTTCATGTCTCCTATTACATTTGAATTCTAAATCATGTAATTGGGTCGCTTAGGCAAGTTTAAATGGAAATATGAAAAGGAGTATGAGCCTAACTGATGAGCCTCAGTGCGTGGCTCTCTGGGTCCATCAGGAGCTCACGGACAGGAATAGTAATGGCTTTTAGCAGACTCTAACGGTGTTCCCTGCTTTCAAAATAAACTTAGGATAAAGAGCTCAATTAACACCTGATGTGGAGTGAAGAACACGTATGACAATTTGCTCAGCCTCCCAGTGCAGTGGAATGGAGCAGAATGATGCATAAACACAGATAGTCCCCTTTCCCCATGATGAGACCATGAGATGTTAATCTCAAAGAAAGCATATTTGTGATAGTTTTCCCTTTTTTGGACAGTGCTGAGCCTCCAGTGTCTGTCCAGATCCGGGCCCAGTGGGGGAGGCTCTGCTAGTGTGGGAATTGCTCTCTTCCTGCGCCTTTCGTGGAGGAGAGTGGGCCTGACAGTGGGGAGTCTCTCTGTGCTGGCAGACAGTGTGTTCCCAGGGGCTGCCTCATGAAGCTCTGATAAAGGCATTCTGTCTGGACCTTGTCAATGTACACAGGCTGCGGCTTTGGCTGACTTGTAACATAAACATATAGACATCCTCAAGCCTCCTGTTAGGGTCCATCAGAGCACCCTCCCCCAACACTCTCATTCCCCTTCTCCCTCTCACTCTTCCTCTCCCACCCACCTCTCTGTCATCATTCCTGTCATTATTTCCTCCTTTTGATGTGAGGCTTCTCAGCCTTCTTTAGCTTGTGTTTCTCGTGTTATCTCCAGTCACTCCCCTACCTCTGGAAGGCTTCACTTTCGTTATTTCTAGCCTTGAAGTGATCGCATTTTTCTTTTCTTTTTCATTTCATTTTTTCATTTGTAGACAAACCCTCTAACCCCCTCACGTGTTGACTTATTGCTTTGCCAGACTCAGTCATTACTATCTTAGTGCATTAAAAGCAAAGCTGGTGGTGACAAGAATCATATGAACAAGCGCACGTTGCATTGGTGCTCAAAGCAGGATGAAGTGTTTTTGTCATGCAGAGAAAGTGTTAAGAGTAGGTTAGAGAGCCAGACATTACAGATTTGTAAAAACATGTTCAAACTTGTCCTGTGCAGGCTCCTGGAATGGAATCTCTCCTAGGTTGGGAGGCCCCTGCACTTCTTGTCTAGGTCGTCGTCTAGTCTGCCTGATTGCGGATGGCCATTTTGTGTACTTTTCATCTGCCAGAGAGTCTTGATTGTGCTGCACTTGTGCAACAGCTCTATTGTGTGTGGCAGACAAAAGCTGAAATCTCTCAGCCATCCACATAACAGCCTCTGAGACCTGAGTCTGTCTCATCTTCAAAAGCATAGTTTGAAGATGTACAGTGTTTGCTCATTATGGGCCATTCAATAGATAAATCACACATAATAGCATAGCAGAGATAAACTGGTCTTTGTCTACCCTGCCCAGCAATTGACATACAGTGTACCTCATCAGTGTCTGTGCATTTTTTTGTTTCATTTTCAGGAATCTGGAAAAAAGGGTTTGATGGATAAGATACATATGGTGCAGGAAGTGGTGCTGGTCGTCCAGAACGTTTTGGAAGAACTCGCAAACACTGGAGAGCGAATCAAGAAGTAGTTCCAACCATTCAATCAGTTTATTGAAAAATGCATTGTCTTTTTAAATGGTGCTTAACATTGCTCTAACACAATTACTATTTTACAGCATCTTCAACTGGTCTGTCCCCTTCATGTCATGTCTGGCCTGCTTGGTTCTGTTTGTGTCAACAGCACTATTATATTTTATCCCACTGCGTTATATTGTGCTGATATGGGGTAAGTTCTTCATTTAAAAGGACAATTTAATTCATAAATGTGTAAATAAAAAAATACACATTTTGCATATTACAAGTGTATTGGGAATATATCAAAAGCAAACTCCCACTATCTGTTTCTCTCTAGATTCTTCATTACTATGACTAAAAACACCCTAACAAATAGTATAAAAATCAACGGCCATATCACTGTTGTAAAACACAAGTCTTATTCAATCTTCCTAACTGCAAATCCATGGTTTAATGAAGTAGTGTAATTTAAGAACTCTGCCATCCATACACCTCTGCAGATGCACAGAGATCAGACAGCTGCAGAGGTTTGCTTTGCTCAGTGTGGGCTGATGTAGCAGAGCCCAGCAGAGGCAAGGCCTAGGGTTTGTGTGAAAACAAAGCAGAGGTAGAGTAGCAAGCTGTATATAATACATGATGTCCTTGGGCAGTCTGTAGGCTCCTGGTCTAGCCTCTCATTATCTGCTGTAGTCATACAGAATAGACAGTCATCTCAGTGGTCAGGGAGATATGCTGCCCTTAACAGGCTCTCCTCCTCCAGCTGTAAGCCCACAACCACTGTACTTCCACACTGCCTTCAACACAATCAATACCAAAAAACCATCATATCAAACAAAAAACACACAGTCTGAGACACTCCTCTGCCTCCCCAGTTAACCCCCATCTCTGTGGTTGCAAGGCAGCCCTTTCAAGTTGCTTGCACATATTTAAGTCCTTAGGTTCTTTGTCTGCATGTTGAGGTACAGGCAGTACCAAGCTGTGAATATAATGGTCCCATTACAAGACCCCAGAGATATTTCTTTCTCTGTGGTATGCAGCCATGTGCAAAGTAAATATAGATGTGCTAGAAATCGTCAGATTGAAGCAAACAGAAGTAAGGAAAAGTTGGCTTGAAAGTATGCCTGTGTGTTCAAATTATGGTAACATATTAAGTATTGCTTTATCTGTACTTGTCACCATTGTATTGGTCAGGTTTGAATTCAGTTTGGGTGAAAGGGATCAATTGAAATAACATCATATAATGCAGTTACTGTTACATTAGTGGTACCTCTCTTCCTTAGCCTAGATACAGTAGATAGGTATTACACAACTCTTTTTATTATTATTGTTGTTTTTTTTACACTGTAAAAATATGCTGGTTGGTATGACACCTTTATTTATTAATGTGTTCTTGTTTTCACAGGCGTTAACAAATTTACCAAGAAGCTGCGCAACCCATATGCTATTGACAATAATGAAATACTGGATTTCCTCAAGAGGGTGCCTTCTGATGTTCAAAAGGTAAGGGTCCAGTTTTACATACAGATAGGGAGGGAATTCCCTGAAGATGTCTGCATTATTTGCTGTACCAGAATTCCCAAGTGTTGCGGAAATATATCCTCTAGCTTTGTTTGATTATTAATGGACTCTCGCCTTTAAAGCAGCCCTGGCCCAATTATTCCTCAGTGCTGCTCCATGTAGTCGCCGTAGTGCCTGAGTGAGGAGATGCTTAGATCTGTCCTCAGCCATATTGCTGCAGCCCCAGCCGTTATTAGCAATTTTGTCCGTCTGATTGAGGCGCTGTGACATTAAAAGTTGGTGATTGGCCAAGGGCCGGCAGAGGGCTCCTGACGTCTCTGGCTGTTGTGTCAGCGCAGAAACTCTGATGTGGCCTCAGTCACTTCAGGGTGGTAGAGTCAATTAATGTAGTCGTGAGCCCCAGTCGTCTTGCTGGGTGCCATATGTGATTACATATTAGCCATGGCTGATATGTCATTTGCATTTACATCACAGAGCTGAGGAGAGCTGTCAGGGTCTTGTAAGTGGTGCTGGGCGCTCGCCGTTCTCTGGCTGAGAATTTTGCTCGGCCAGGAAATGAAGTGCCACGCAGAGCCTTCATCTCGCAGGTAACTTGCCAGGCAGAATTCTGTGAGAAATCCTGACAGTCTGGATCTGGAAAGACACTCTCACCCCAGTCTGTTTCTCTACTGCACCCTTGATGTCCTCCTGCAGCAAGCCATTGCTGACTTCTCTGTGATGTTGGAGGGAGCCTGTGTTGTTTGAGATTTGGCTGACTGAGTTGGCAAAACAAGGTGGTGAATACATTTTGATTCAGAATCCTTTGTATGTCCTCTTCCCCATTGGGATACAATGTTTGAGCTTTGAAAATGACTCACTTTCAAATCCCATGGAAACAATACTTTTTAGCCTGGTTTAAAGAGAAACTACATCTTGAAAATAGCTCCAATCATAAAAAACAAAACACCCTTAAGATTCATCATAAGTATGTTTCATTGTGTACTGTGAAAAATAACCTTAACATCATATACACAGGAGATCCAAAACAATAGACCACATATTTTGTTTTTGTTGACTTAGAACTTCAATCCTCAGATAGGTGTGGACTCAAAAACACCACAAAGGCTGAAAATTGACTCCTGTCTTTCTTGCAAATGTGACTTGGCAATTAGTGCCTGTGCACATCTACAAAGTCTGCCTCAAACGGGAACTTCTGACAACGCTGTGTCTGTCCCGAAATAAGAAGCATCTGTCAGTTCTGAGGACAGTTTCATGTTCTGATGCAGGAGGCAGTCACTTTGTTCCCACATTCCATCTCCCATTCTAATAATGGAGACCAGCTAATTAGCATAGAGTTCTTACCTTTATTCAACAGATTCACCGTATTGTTTGAGCTCAGCAAGCCTGCTTCAAAAGCAAGTTTTCAAATTCCAGCTCTTCTCCTTTTCGGTTTACCCTATGATCACTCTTCTTTGGATTATGGTGGAAATTTGGGGGGGCAAAAAAAACAAAACAAAAAAACGAAAACACACCATTGAATTTTTCAATGTCAAAGAGAACAAGACTTTACAACATAAATTTATTTTGAAAATCCATTTGAACATGATGGAATTTCTGAAAGAAAGACTTAAACATAAGCGAATCAATCTAGGGCTTAGTTCTACATATGTAACAGGCAGAAAAATACGAGGTTGTGGGTTCAGATATCACATTTCAGGTCTTGTTTTTGTCTGAAGAAATCAGTCACACCAAGGGTCTGTAAAGCCATGAACAAAGTTACACGTCAGCCAATGTTGATAACTTCTCGACTCAAACAACACTCACTTCTACTATTCTCACTATTCTCAGGCTTTAACAAAGTTTTCTTAAGGGGACATAACTTACAGTGAGTGATTATGCAGTTTGTAACTCCCTCTCTGGCCTGGCAGGTCATCTCAACAGTTGATGTCTGTTTCTAATATTGTGATTGTGGTGCAGAATGAGGGGGGCGTACACTGGTACGGAACCCTTGACTCTTCAAATCCTTCCTCCCTGTGATTAATCCCCTCTGCTCCTGTGTTTAAAAAATGATTCATTACAGGCGAGCCCGCCTCGCTTTCCCCTGCACCAGCTCTCCTCAGGGGAGCCATTACCGTGCGCTCCACTGAGCTCGGATTACCTGCCTCTGACCAAACTCCTGTTTGTTTTTACAGGTGCAGTACAGCGCGCTGAGGGCGCCCACCAGCCAGAGCCAGCAACGGAAGAAAAGGTAGGCTCCGCGGACATGCTGGATGAAAGGCTGGTCTCCCTTTGAATATAGTACGACGCAGTCTACCTGACAACAATGCTCCAGTGCTAGCAGAGCCCATGACCCTGTGCACCCCACCATACCACCCTAACTCTGCCCCCTGCTGCTGAGGGGCAGCCAGCCACTCTCTGGCTTGTGTGTTTGCCACCCCCCTGACAGGGGCTGTGAACTGCAGCAGCTAGGAGGGCAGCACATGGTGCTGTCAATCACAAGCCTGGAGGTTAAGAAAAGAGAGCTCAGCCTTCATCTTTGGATATAATTTAGAAAAGGAATGAAAAGCGTCGGGTTTGGTTTACCTTAGACTTCCACTATTTTGCCTTTTTTTTGACTTTGGGGAAACTGAGAAATTTGCCTTAAGGTGAAGTTAATACAAGCTTAACAGTTTACTGAAAACAAACCATGGCAAAATTTCTTTATCCATCTGTTATTATATTTAAAGGTTAAGAGGTCATATATATTGCAGATATTTAAATAATCAGGGAGAAGTCATATGTTTTGTTGCACATTTAACATTTTAGGACAGAGTACTGAATTCTTTAATTGTTTATAATATAATGCTGTCAGCTTTCTTAATTTGATCTCAGAAACAAATATATATTTATGTACTGTATGTGTATTAATTCTCTGGCTGACTATTTTTTAAGGAAAGTTTCTGTGTTTTATGTCATGTTAGACTGATTGATTTGAGAGTTTATTTTTACTCAATATCATGTCTGTGTCATCCAATGCAGAATTTGCAAGAATCCTGACTAAATAATCTTGATCAGTTTGAGCTTTCGTTTTTGCCCATGTTTTTGCAATAACTGCACTCTAGTGAGGATGGATTACACCACTTCTTTACTTGAATACACAGTAAACACATCTGATTACACAACACAGCCATTGGAACAGAGCTCACACACCGGCCACCGCTGCGCCTTGGTTACCGAGCTCACATCAAAGCTGTGTGGCTCCAGTGTGCTTCCTAATGCATTGCTTTGTTGCCTTCTCACAATAACAGGGTCCAGATGAGAGAGAAAGAGCTCATCTCACAGGGAGTACTCTCTCCATCCTCAGCACTTTGTGCTTTACATTCCCACTAAAATCACCTGGCCCATCTAATGGTTACGCACACACATGTACTCTGTTTTTTCCATCTGTCTCCTCACAATAGTTTTTCCTGGTAGAGGGATGTAGTATATTCTCTATCAATGTTCTCCACCATATTTAGTTTACATACTAAAAATAATCAGTTATTGCCCTGTTTTTGCAAAACAGATGAGGCAATTTTATTCAACTTTTATCATTCTTACATAAATGTACCACTGAAAAAAAAAAAAATTTCCTTCAAAATATTTACAATTCATACTGTACCGCTTTGCTGTATCTACATAGGAAGCAGTTAAACTTCCACCATGCTAATTCTTGCATGAGGAAATTTGTTTCCTCCCTTACCTGCGTTCTGTCTTTCTGACAGTAGACAAATGTTAAGTACTCTCTTTTTAAATATACATAGAAGTGAAGTTGGGCTGAACTAAGGCTTGGACCCCAGCAATGGGAGTTTGTTCTAACTGACTGGGGGACTGAGCATCACGGCCGGGTGCCCCCCCATCCCCACTCGCCTCCTCAGCAGTAGCACGCTGGTGAAAGAGCATCCATCTGTGCTTTGTGAAGAGTTTGATTGGCTCAGGGGGACCTGGTGGAGCCCCGGGCTATCTCTTTTGACAGGCTGATAGAGACATCACTGGGCTCTCCCAGGAGCTGCCACCAGGGGTCCATTTCAAAGTGAGAGGGTGTGGAGGTGACCCTGAGCTTCTGACGAGCTAAATCCCACACACTGGCTGAAACCCTCCTACATTCTTGGCTCCACTGGGGCTGGGGGCTGGGGGGTGGGGGGTGGTTGGGGTGTGTGTGCTGGTTTTGGCTATGCTGGGAGGAGGGCAAAGCTGAGAAAGGAGGGAGGGTGTAGGGGAACAAGCAGATCACTGGCAAGACCCAATGAAGTGTCCCCAAGAGGTGAAACCAATTAAGTGATACTCCCATGGTACTTTTAATCGACATTTCAGCAAACAACCAAATTGCTGCACCAGGACATCTAAATCTCTGACAGAACATATACGAGTAAAACTCTGGCAATTAGTGGGCACAGAGAGCCCAGTTTAACTAAAATACTCTCTTTGATGAATGACATTTTTAAGTTGAAATAATATTGTGTCATGGGGAGATATATTATTGAGGCAAATGCTGCTAGTTACATTACATTAGGTCATATGGGACTACGGTTGCCTGCCTCCAAGCTGTCAAATCTTTGAATCTCTGGCACTGAGGTTGTGGACTTGAATGTTCCCTGTATCATTCATAGTCAATGGATCATAGACAAGAGTCTGACAGGGTTACAACAATTGTTGATTTGGTGCTGCACACACCAATGCACACTTGTGCTACCTACTTGTGCACACATACACATGCGTGAACGCAAATAAGCCCCTTTTCAAAGAGGTGTAATGATATTTAAGGAATTATTTGTCGATGTATTTTCTCTCGGGAAGGCTGTAAATCTCTGTAGAGGAAGTCACTGTGCAATATGGTCCCCGAATGCAGTGGGGAAAATTCCCTGGATGTTTTACAAGCTCGCTAATGAACATTTGAGCCACACAGCAGTTAACATTGTCTGATCACTTTTTTTTTTCCTCCAGTAGTTGTTGTTGTTGTGCATGGTGTGGCAGTGATGTCTTCATCAGGCTGTCAAAAAGGAAGTGCCTGCAGCTGTGGCGGATCCCCCCAGAGCCTGTCACACTCCTTGTTTCCATGGCAGTCCTTCAGGCAGCACCACAGGCAGGCTGTGTGCAAGGACCCATACAACCTGTTTTTTCAGCAGCCGCTGCTCTGATGTTCAGCCCCGGAGCGGGCGTCAAACTACCAAGTGCAGAGAGAGAGAGAACAGTGCACCCTTTCTCTGTCGCAGTTCTGTGCTGCTTTACAAGGAGATGCATAGCAAAAAAAAAAAAAAAGAAAGAAAGAAAAAAACCCTCCTCATTTGAATAAGCCACTATTCTCAGCACCTCCTTAGTAATTGTTACATGTGCAGTGCCGTTAAGGTTCTCTGACCTCCTCTCTGAGAGACATAATGTGCACAGTAGGACAAAGTAACAAAAGCACGACTCATAGTTGACTTACATGTGTTAAAGCTCTAATGCATGTGTTATTTGGTCTGCTTGTACCACCTGAGAAGCGGGTCATGGAGATCAGTGGCTGCTCTCCAAGTCCCAACTGGCCTAAATTAAAGGTGCAGAGGTTACAGTCTGCCTCCAGACAGAACCCTGACACCAATAAAGAGCAGGATTTTCCTGGGCGTCAACTCAGTGGAAACATAATCCAAATGACAGACCAAACTGAGCTTGCTACAGTTAACTGATTGCTTTGCCTAAACGAGCACATATACTCGAGGAGGTTGCACAGGGAGCTTTTAAAATGATGATTAAGGCCTGCTTTTGTAGTTTTTTCTGGACTGTAACTTAACCAGTCGGCACATTGCTTTAGTCTCTCCTGATGATAGAAGTTATAAATCATGGTAACCAGGATTGATGTTGTCTCTGGGAATAGGGGTGGGAATATGACTGAGATAACAACAGAGAGAAAAATGGCCGCTAATAGCAGCTGTTTTCAGTAGCTCCAGTTTACTAATAATTCATTTTGTGGCCCACAGTACACACTGGTGTTAAGACATGGCAAAAGCCATAATTCTTTATAGCATCAAGAATAGAAGATGGCCTTTAAGAGCTGAAATTAAATCATTGGCCTTTAAAAGCATCTCTCTGAGGGGCAAGCTGCATTAATAAATTCAACTGATTCTGCTTTAATATTATTCAGAGTGCATTAAAATGAAGACAACAGCTGGGATCGTGCCCAGTCTCGGGAGTATTGCTTGGGCCAATGAGAGTCGGCGAGATGCAAAGCATGTCTGAGCGCAACCCAGCGATGCAGACATGCACGCTTAGGGGGGGCACAAGGTCTCAGTGTTACAGGTGCAGGCCTGACAGTTGCTGTTCCCAGATCAGAGGTTGTTGGGTTCTGACACTGGCCACAGGACAGCTACTGCCTGCCTCAAAAACAATGTCACATGGGAACAGACACCCGGCCACCCAGCCAATCAGTGCTAGCTGCTGCCAGGATCGTGACAGCTCTGTTTATGAGAACTACAAGAACCTTCAAATTCTTTGTTTTCAGAGCCACTGTGGGGAATAGTTATGGGTTTACTTTGTTGGAAAATGGATAAACTGTGGTGGGAGAAAAAAAACTGCACTGTGGCTTTGAAAAAAAAAAGGAGAGGAAATAAAGTGTTAAGCTTTCTAACATTTGGTGTTACATCAGTGCTCTATAGTTAGCACGAGCACATGCGTCAGGAAACAATACAAAGAATAACTGAACTGCATATTTCATTCTAATTAACAGTGCTATAACGCAATGTGACTCTCAGCCTCCTGAGGAAAGAGCACCATATTTTGTTTGATGAATCTGCTGAAGCCACAGCTAGTCTCGCCACTAACCCCTGGGGAATCAGGTATCATTAGAGATATGAACAGATCTGCTTTTTGTCTCGGTGAAAGAAGGGGAAAACACATTTCCTCCGTGCTGGCACATGGGTGAATGTGAAAGTGTTCAATATTAATAGCCTTTCATCAAGGACACAATTAGGACACCTCTATTTGACACATTCTATAGGTTCTGAATGAATATGAATATATGGTCCCAAGGAAGGAGCCACTGGCTGAATAACAAATTTCCAGTAAAATCCAGCTGAATGAAGAATGCGCAACATGACAATCGGGGGGAGCTGATGTATTTTGAGCCAATGTGAATTTAAAAGAAGCAAGAGGCTCTAAGTGTATTATTATTAGCCCGATTTATAATTCACGGCCCAGGGCAAGTTGTATATTTATCCGAATTAGCATACATGCCGCTATACAAACACACAAATGCAGCCCACATATTAAAGAGGCCACATTACTTTTATCTGGTGCACTTGAAGCATACTTTGAAAACTGATAGACACAACTTGCGTGTTTCTTTTCCTTACAAGAGAATAAAAAAAAAATGATTAAACCCTGACACTGGTCATGGATCAGTCTGAGGTTCACAGGGAGCAGATTTGATTAGTGAGAGCAGCTTAGGATATGCGGTTTTTCCACACCAGAGGTTTGTGGCGCTGACTGCGAAGCTAAGGTGTGAAGAGGGCTGTGGTGAAGTGAGGAGACTAATCACATGTGTATCACCCCTGAGCACTGTCTCCTCCAAGCTCTGCCACATTATGACACCAGAGAGTCATGTAGCACACAAGCACAGTTAGGCCCATTAACCAGAGCGGCTAATTATCGGCTCCTACAAGGTCTTCAAGCTCTCAGGCAATGCATACTCTCGTTTCTGATTAAAAACATAAATGCATACAGGAAAAAAAAGGATCAATTACAGTGAGGCAGAAAAGATAACAGCCCCCGTACCAGAGTAATTAGGCTGGGTGTTTCATCGGAACCGCTTGCTCTGTGATGAAGGTTTAAAGAGTCCAGTGGCAGAAACACCACAACTGTGTTTGTTTTATTTATGATGCTGCAGTGTCACCCACCGGGGCCCAATTAGCCTGCGACTGATGCCTTGGAAAGCATCTCTCTGCTCCTCTTTGACAGGAAATGAAAGCTCCACTTGCTTATGTCCTTCTGGTGACCTGCGGGCTTCAACCTGTTAAGGAGAGACTGGCCAACAGCAGTGACTTGAACATGCCACTGGCGACGCCCCCTTTCCTCCAGTACTTTTAGGGCTGCCAGAATATTTCATATCATTTAACTGTGACAGGGGAGAGGATAAGACACAGGTTTTGGGTGGTATTTAGGCTTAAAGACTCACTTCCACACCGCTTTTTCCTCTGCTGATTTGATTGCGATCCCCTGTAATGTATGTAACAGCCTTCTCGGCGTTCCTTACCCACATGAGGGAGCACCACCATAAGGAATGAGCCTGATTGCAGTGTTGGCTTGAGCTCTTACACCAGCTTCAAACGGTTTGTCAAAGTAATTTTCTTAATTAACTACGATATGCTCTAATTAAAATAGTATTTACCAATTTACATCATATCAGCCAGCACTGGGTTTAAATTGGCTTTCATGGACGTAATGCATATGTTTCACGACAAGAGAGAGAAATAAAGCAGTAAATGATCTAGTCAAGCTTTGATATGGTATTATAAATACTCTTAGATTTTTTAAAGGACATGCTCATTTTAGTGAGCAGCTTCTCCTTTCAGCCTTTATAACAATAACAACCGTCCTTAAAACTACTGTAATAGCAGTCCTTCACACCTTCCTCTTTTCTCCATTAGAACTACACAGTGCTTCATGTAATCCTTGAAATACTACACACACACACACACACACACAGACATAGTTTATTAGTTTCAATAGGCAAATGAAAAAGAATGTCTATGGTCCTTTAAGCAAGCAGCAAGAGACCAATTAGCAAGTATCTCTATTCAATTTCTCCATATCTCTACTTAGAGAGTGTGAGGTAGAGAGAGGTCTGGGGGGAGGAGTTTGAGCAGCACAGACAGGAAGAGAGAAAACAAAGCCATCATCTCCCAGTGCTTGCCCTCCTCTCCCCTCTCCTCTGCAGCTCCAATTACTGGCTTCTCTCCCTGCCATCAGTATGCAGCAGGGCCGCTCCTCTCCTCCACTCGCCCCAGGCCATTGAATACGTTACCTCCGCTATGGGGCTCGGGGCTCAGGGGCACTGCGCCCCCTAACCCCCTGGATAATTTGGGATTCCTGCTCCTGCCTTGGAGAGCTGAAAACAAATAAAACACCCCAGATAAATAAAGAAATAAGGTTGCCTCACAAATATCCAGAGCTCTACTGATTTATTGATTTGTTCATTCCTCTACTTATTATTTGTAAATCATTACTGATCCGCAGCCATCCACACCTCCATCCTAAACCTACACGAGAGGACGAGAATGCAAGCTGAAGTTTTAGCTAAATCACATGAAAAACACTTTTTTTAAAGTTTAATTTGTTTCTCTTCTAACAAAAATGACCAAAGAAATTTTTATTAATAATGCACTATTTTATAGAATAATATTATATACAGCTGACTCCATCTTTTGTTGTATGTTATATTTGAATTATAGTTAAATGTAGATTCATATTTTGCTTTTTATATTTTCTTTATTCATCTTTATAAATTCCATAGAATTTTTTTAAACTTTAAAAACTAAATATTGATTCACTATTTCTTCTGGCATCACTTTGTTTCTTACTGAAAACTGTCTCAAATCACTTATTTCTTTAAAAAATTCTCTATAAGAATACAACCTCTTTGTTTTACGACAAATACTGTTGCCAGGTGAAAATAACCTTTTTTTAAAAAATAAAAAAAAAACAAAAAAAAAAACAAAATCTGCACAGTGCACTCGAGGCAAGTCTGTAAAGCTGTTCAAACTGGGCTGCCTTTGGCTTAGATTTCTTTTCCATCTCCTTGTCTTTGTCCAAGGTTTAAGGTTTAAGATAGCTCACAGCTTCACACCATACAATTCTTATTAAAGCGCAAAAGATTTCATGCACAATACGGAATATGTGTGTGTGTGTGTGTGTGTGTGTGTGTGTGTGTGTGTGTGTTTTAAAATCCTTTTTGAAAAAAGGAGCAAACTATTTTATGGAGAACTTGTCAAACTATAACAGCACCCATAATATAGTCCCCTACATCACTACTTGTATCAGTATCACAATGCTTAAGTGGAGCTGAATGTACTGAAAATGCTTGCAATCGTGAGGTGGAATGAATAACAAAGCAGTGTTCCACTGCAGATCTGAAATTGTGAAAGAGTATCTCTGTCTGTCTAGAGCCTTTTTATGTTGACAAACACCTACACTGTAGTTCTCATGCAGTGGTCTGTGTCCACAGCTGCTCTTCCCACTCCGCCTGCAAGCAGATGCATGCTCCGCTGTACTGGGCAGGAGCCTCATGACTGACTGAATTGTTTTTGGAGATAGGGATAACAATGAAATGCAAAGAAATGGGGTGGAAATGGTGGCGTGAAAAAGGGAGATCTTCCACTTCATTGTACAGCTCGAGGAGGTAACTAAGAGCGAAACCCTCGATGTGGGCCGTCCAAATCATATAGCACCCCCATCGCACCCAGAACCGCTCCATCCTCCTCGTAGTGACATTAATGCCTGTTTAATATGCTTCTCTTTCTCCAAAAAACAGTTGGTGTAAGTGATTACTAGATTACTTAATGTAGCGCTGAATCAATTCTCAAATGTGTCTGTCCCTGCTATACAGAGCAGGAGGGCTGGGGGAGCAGAGAGAGACAGTGAGCATGATAGAGCCATAGGGGAAATTATGAGACTATTAAGGAGACACTGTTGCTGCTCTTGGCTTCTCACAGGATTTTGTCAGTGGCTGTATCTCCATTTTAATAGTTGGCAGCAACTGGTCAGGCGATGCTAAATCTGCTGGCCACATGATTTTAAATTGTGATATTGTCAAATTATGTGTTCACAGATTCAACCATGATGTAATGTTAGGTGAGGTAATCCACTTACAATGATTAAGAGGCCCAGTTTTCTTCTTTCTTCCATCACAGTGAACTAGAAGATCCTAGCCTCAACTTCAACGCTTGATGACCGTAACGAAGCGCCTCCCCATAATGGTCCGTATGCTGCAAAATACTATGTTTGAAACAAACCACATACATAAGGCAGAATTTGACAAGCTCATAAAATATCGTCTGCTTAAATTCCTTATGACAATGCAAGATTAATGACAGTCCATTCAGTGCTAAGCAGCAGAGGTAGAAGAGGCACCTGCTCCTCAAAGGCCAGCTCTAATCATTCTCATCTGGACTCCCCGCTGACACACTAACCTGCTGTTCCTAAGGAAAGGAGATCTGCCTCCCAGATCCTCAAACACTTTTCTGGGCCCGCCGTATTACTTTCCTAATTCAGCCCAGATGTGATGTCCCCACTCTGCAATCCTGTTTTTTTTCCCCCCGCTCTGCTTCATCTCATTCCCACCTGCTAGCTGACCTGGGGACCCAAGGCCCAGACTCTCATTTGGTTTCCCTCTCTCAAAGTAAAGTCCTGTTCTTTGAATTGCAACATTTTTTATTTTTTTATTTTTTGCTTCAGCCTGGAGGGTCTGTGGTGGTGAGGTCTGCGTACTATAGAGAGCACAGGAATCTTCCTGCTGTCACATCCTCACATGCCTTTTGTTGTCTTAATGAGAATCCCCTTTTTCATTGCAGAACGGTCAGCCTTCAGTGCAGATGGGTAACAACTGTTAACACTCACAGTCCACACCTACTGACTCCAGTCTGTTATGCCCCATGCATGCTGTCATAAACACCACTTCCTTCACACCACTTTATCTCATGATACATACACCAGTGTAGCTGATGTGTTTTGGTCCATTTTACTCCTCCTCTTGGTACAAGCTGCAGTTGACTTTGCATATTTTGCTCCTCTTATAATAAAAATATGTGTTTTGCCCATTTAAGCAAAGATTTAAATTACAAATTATTAAAGCAATGTTATCCTTGGGTGATGAATACCATTGGTTAGCACTGACCGCTTGAAAGATCTCTACTTTAATTGGATTGCTTGGCTTCCCCAAGCTGATGGACATGCTTGTCTCTTAGGACCACTGAGTGTCTGTCTCCACTGGATGGGCCCCAGTAAATAATCTCTCTCCCCTAAATGCTTACCGTTAATTGTGTTTTTTTTCCCTCTTCTTCTTCTTGTTGAGATGTAGTGAGAGGTGGGGGTTGAGTTGGGAAGGGGGATAATTAAGACAATGCCTGTGCGCTTCACTTTGGAGCGGGGGGATCCCACTAGGGCTGAGGCAGGTGCCTCTTACTGGAAGAGACTTACTGACAAGGCCTGCCAATCAAGCCGGTAGAGCTCTCCATTTCTCCAGCTCTTAGGTGCTCTATTCCCTTTAGTCCGTTTATTCCAAACACCGTTTTAAAATGCTGGGGATTAAGCAGGTAGCAAACAGGCCCAGTCTGTCAGAGGAAATCACTGTTCCCCACAGTGTGTGTACATCATCTGTCTCGGCTCGTCTACAGCTGCACTCGTGGTGGAAGGTTTTATCTTACAATTGATTAGAGAGTTCATACTCAAGAAGCTGAATTGTAACAACAAAATAAAAACATTGCAACAAAGGCTTTGTGACGTTGTATAGCAATACAATGCCTTCATATTCCTTTTATTTTCACTGCCTTTGCCCATTCCAAAGGTTGCAACCCGTTCGTTGTGCTCATCCAATGACAAACAACATTTCTATAGTTTCTCTACTTTCTTAATTTCTGCTGAGCATTTGCATGGAGAGTAGCAGAACTATACAAAGAGTCATTGAGTAACAAAGAAGAAAACTCTTTTTTGTTACACTTATACCTGACATGGAGGGCACTGTCAAGCTGTGCAGAACTGTATGGACAAAGTATATAGTATAATAATATAATCAAGGCAAAACTGTAATGCTACTGGAAAAAAAGAAGAGCAAAAAACAGCAACAACATAAAAACGTATCTCTTTAAACTTGCCTCTCATCTAGTCGACAGGCTGGAGAGAGGTGCCAGCAGCTATTCATGACGGAGCGGGAAAGCAGGTCATAGAGTCACGGCCACTAAGAGCTGCTGTGCTATAGAGTGCCACTGACAGGCTTGTACAAGGCCAGAGCTTCATCTGGCTGCAACGCCAAAATTTAGGCGCTGAATATGTCTACTGTTGAGACATAACAAAGATATCCTTGCACAAATACAAAAGAGTATGCATTTCTATCCAGAAAGGTTTCATAAAAGAATTGAAAACATCTCAGTGAATTAAAGTTTAAAATCTGAAATATTTGACTCTCATACATTTGGTTTGATTCTCATATAACATTTTTTTTTTTTTGTTTTAGTTTTGAAAAATGGGCAGGCACACACTTTGTGCTAAATGTGATATGGGAGTTAAGTGAATGTGAGAGTGGGTCTGAATTCCCCAGCAACCATAGCCACTCGTCACACACAGACAGGAAATGGACAGCCACTTTGGGGAAATTCAATTCAGTTGTCGTCCACTGTGAAAAAGATTGAATCATGTAGACATTTGAGGTGATTTAATGGTGTTAACATACGCACAGTGGAGCTCCATGACTTAAGCTGCACAGGCTTTGGATTATTGAGTTCAGTGTAAAATCAGTCACTTCTCCAGAGTCCATTTGACTGGGAGAAATGGATGGACATTAGCAGGAATTCTGAAAGTGATCCATTTTTTTCCCCTTTTTTTTTGGGCTGGGGGGGTAAAGTAGTGATGGACTTTGCCTCGGGCACCGTTGTAACAGTCACTTGAAATTCAATGGATCTAACCTCTGCTTTGTTTTTCTTCAAATGCCTTTGGTTAATATCAGACTTGGACATTTTTTAAGTTTTCATGCAAGTTCTGACATTAATGTTGAAAAAGAAGAGTCTGAAAGACATGTGGGGGGTTGGGCTAGGGGGTTTTGGAAGCTGCTTTTGTCTTTCCTTGATGTGAGGGGCCAGAGGGTCTGTAGCATCGCTGAGACTGGCCAATTGGCAATTGTAAGCTTTGTGAATAACCATTTGTTATGTATGTACTTCTCTCTGTGAAAGATGGAGATATGGCATAGTGGCAGCATTTTCACTATAAATGGTCACAACCCCCTCAAAAATTTGTCACTACATAAAATAAATGAATCATGATACTAGATATAAATGTTATTATATAGGCTACATTTTTATGCTCTGCTGTGGTGCTTGCCACGCAGCAAGACAGACCAAAAATGGTCAATGATGTCATCCAAGACGCTGACGTTCTTTATGGACATAATGCATTTTCTGTTTTCCCCTGCCAACCTTTCTCCATTTACTGTTGTTATGTATCTTTGCTGGAAAAAATATTGCCTAAGGGTCCTTGGCTTAAAGTGTAGATGATAAATTATCCCTTGATCATCGCACACTCTACTAATATTTGAAGAAATGTGTTGCATACACTAGTTGAAAGAATAAAAATGTGTTCGCTTTGGCCCTGCTGGCCGGATCAAGTCTTTCAAAGAATGGAAACATTTACTTGGTCAAGTACTGTGTAAGGACTATGGCCTCTAGGGGCTGCTAGCAGGGATTTTCCCCTCTTGCTGGGTCCAAAAACTGAGTCACATATTCACTGTTTTACCAAACTAAACAGTTTAGTGTGTAAATTTTCAAAACTAGAAACCAGTGGCAAACAAAATTCACTTTACTCTGTTAGTTACTCCTTCTTGTCACACTATAAGGCTGTGTTTCTGTTGATTTATGTCCTAATGCATGATTTAGGCTGATTAGCATTGATTTTGTGGCCATTACATGCCCATTACTGTTTACATTGTTATTTATATAACAACATCTTTATATAACTCAGAATCCAAAATTTGCCTTAAAGGGGTTCACAATCTGCACAGCATATAGCATCATTTCCCCCAAAGATGGGAAAAAAGATAAAACTGTTATGAATAAACTTCATAAGAAATGTCTGGTGGAATGACTTGAGTCCACTATATAGGATGTAATGTAAATTAATTGACTCCATATGAGCTGAAAAAGACATATATACATTCTTTAGTTTTTCTATTTAAAACACTGCGTTTCAGTTTTATTAATTGAAGATGTAACTTCTCTAACATTCAAAACGCCTTTGTAAGATCAAGAGAACTCACAAATACTTAACTAAGCAACACAAATTCCTCATACTTTATGTACTGTACACATAAAATGTCATTAAGACTCCCACTGAATTTTTCCAGAGGACAAACTGTCTGTTGCAGCGTGCGAGTGGCCAGCAGACTTGACCTTGAGTTTCACTTTGTACACTCGTAATAAATAAATATTGTTAAAAGCGAAATGGACCCATTCTCTCCTTTCTCGCTTTGTTATTGTCAGTTTAAGTTCGTCAAGTGTCGAACACTCGCTGTTTTGTCCTCCTCACCAGCAGAGATATGAACAATGTCTGTTTCTAAAGACTTCCTCATCAGCTTCAGAGAGCGTGGGAGTGCTGGTATCTGGAAACAAGCTTTAGCTGACTTTTTTCAGACTACAACAACATCCTCCTCCCTATGCTCCATGCACATGTCCTCTCACTCCGTGCATTATAACCCTGATGAGCTGACCACATCCTTGGAACACTTCACAAGATAAATAATTGAACTCTCAATAGCCCTTGATGGACAAAAATTGCTCCTCCAGCTGCCACTTCTTCTTTTGCTTTGTTCTCAAGAGCAACAACAACAAATGGGCCTTTGCAGAGTCCCACACTAAGAAAACACATTTCACAATGATAACACATAAGAGCTAGGGTTGCATTACTCTCCTGCTCAGATGATTTGTGCCATTAGAGGTACCCTATGTGTTGTACAAATAGTAATAAAGAAGCCTTCAAAAGAGATATGTGATCTTAAAAGAGTGTTTTATCCCAGCAGATGACTGATGTCAGTATCATCAGTTATCTGTTACCAGCTAACTTGTCTTTTCAGCAATCAAGGGAGAAGGCAGACAAAGGTTTCAGAGGCAGAGGTAAATGCTTTGAACAATAGGTGGCAGTGTGCTACCACAGAAGGCGAGCTGTGGTCTCTGCAAGTTGTCTGAATCCAGTCTTGGCAGAGGAAGGCTTGAGGCTGTTCTGTGGATTTAATTAGACAGAAACAGATACTCACATGTTCATTTCTCAGCTGCCTCCCATCCATTTCTTTACAGTCTGTTGGGGAAAAACGCTTTATGGTCCAATTGTAACTTTAACTGTGAGCACAGAAAGAACCACACATTCATAGTGAAAAGCCAAGTGTTAAGACCTTGTTTCACACCTCCTAGAGGCAACCATTACAGCAGGTAGAGCTGTCAGAATCACGGGCCATCTGTTAAAATACACAAAAGAGAGGGCAGAGACTTTTTTTTTCATGGATAAAGAAAGTATTTTTTCAAAAAGTCTTGAGGTATCCTCCTGGCTGGAGACCACACCCCATACTTCTCAAACAAAGACGTATAGAAACCTTTGTATTTGCGAAGACAGAAATATACACACTTAGCAGATGTATAATGATTTAAAGGCATTGGCTCTTTCTTCTTAGGCAAGCTTTTTTCTTTTTCTTTTTTTCTTTCTTTTTTTTTTTTAACCATACTGTATATTTTAACTGTTAAGTTATATATTCATTATTCTTGTCATGTTTGATAATGTTCTGGTTATTTGTGACATTACTCAGAAAGAAATGAAGACATGTCATGTGAATCAAAGTTTTATTCCATGTGGCACAGGGGTAAGCTAACATCATGTATGCTAACATACATGACGAATGCCAGCAGAGGAACAAAGCATGAAAAAAAAAGGGGGGTATAATTGAATCAGAGGAAAAACACGGTGGTGTTGGTGACAGTCGGGGGACAAGGAGCTAGAAGAGCAATATTTAGACCAATAGTAGTTGAGAAAGTGGCTTGGCCTACCACTAACCTTCACATCCATATTAAAAGCAAGGTGTCACTGCATGCAAATTAGAAGTAGCCGGGTAAAGCACTGTTAATGAACCCAGCCATTGAACTCCATACAGCGGGCTTGTCGTTAGATAGGTGCACCATAAATAGTCCATTTGGCCAAGAGCCAGAGGGAGAGGCTAAGGCAGAGTTACTAGCAGTAGGATAGGGCCTTTATTGTGTTATGACAGACAGAGGGGACGATCAGACAGGATAGAGATATGGGCTTTCCTTTCCAGATTAATTAAAGAAAGGATCAATTAACAGTGATGAAAACCATGGCGGCATACTGACTAGCTGATAGGCCAATCAAGCCTTGAAATGCAGAGTAGTTGGCATGTTTTATCTCTCCAAACTTAATTGCAATTTTCCAGAGGGAATGACGTGATCAAAATGGCAGGGTGAAATTAGCTCCACATGAATAAAGTATTTATTTGATGCATTTGTTCTATGATTTCAGGACTAAGTCTGTATTGTATTTATATAGGGAACATTTTCTCTCTCACTGTCTTCTTTTTTTTCATCTTTTTTTTCCTCTTTTTTTTTTGCCGTACACACAGAAGTTCTAATTTCACAATTTATTCTCTCCCCGCTCACCTTTATCACGGTAATTGTGAACACGGCTCCATTCCTCAACGTTAGCTTTTGCTGAGTAGCAAAATGCCTTGGCTGAGGACAGTTTGTCCCACACTGCCCAATCATGCCAGATGCATGTGGTTATACAATATGGAGCATTCATGAATTAATTTGCATATTAGGACACAATTTTCATACCCCTCCACCCCCCCACCCTCTTCACCACTGCTGCTTTACGGCAGATTCGAGGCAATAATGACCTTACAGCAGATGAAAAGAACAAAGATGTGATGGCTCACTTGTGGGGGTAAAATGAATATAGTCTGTGCAAAGAATTAAAAGAGGTAAAACATGCACTCAAGAATGTGATGACGAACTTTTCTAGAGGAGCAGAAGTTTGTAAAAGTCGTGAAGTTCCACTGTACTGCTAAAAGTCATAAAATACTGCAACAAAGTCATGTTGCATTGGTGGTCTTTAGGATGTTACCATTTGCTTGTTTTTAATAATTTATCCAGTTATTATAACAATATTAGCTAAGATTAAACACACACACACACATTGCTCATTACCTTGGGAACACAGCCCACCAAAAGCTCATTTCCTGTTGAGGAAGACTGCCTAACCCCGATTGACCCTCAGATATTCCCATTACCATGAGCCAATGTTTAAGGGAAAGCTTATTGAGCTACCTCAGCTGGAACACCCACCACTGATTTATGAGCAGGAGACTACTCTGCTTTTAATGATTATGTGTTTATTTTTATTTTTGTCCCCCCGCAAATCGCATCAGAAACGAGGAAACGATGAATTATTATTCAAATGTGCCAGAAAATAAAGGAATCAAAGGAATCACATCATCTGAGTCTTCTGCTTGTTGAGAAAAATTGTTGAGTATAAAAATAAATGTGAGAGAGGAGAATATTTTGAAATTCTCCTGGGGAGGGGAGGGGGGGGTGTTTAGTTAGTCTCTTTTGAAGTTAATTTCTCATTTGGTTAATTTTTTATTTCATGTTTATGTCTTTTAAAACCTGTTTATGTGCAAGAAGACATAAAAAAAGAGAGATGTCAATATGCTTGACTCCCTATACAGTCTATGACTAATTAATCTAATCCCCGTCAGTCTTTAAACAGCATCCCGGTGGGATGAATTCAGTCCACCTATGTTCCTCTGACACCTTTCATTACAAGAACAAGGTCTAAACTGTAGACAGTGTAACCTCTGCTTTCTCCTGACGGTGTATGACCATTATGCACAACAAGAATCCTGAGATCTATCCATGTCAGTAATGCTGCTAGATGGAGGAGAAGCTTAAGTGAGTCTGTCATGGTAATTATGGTGGATAGTTGAGGACTATCAGGTCCTCAGCTTCACTCACTGCCAGTCTGATCCATCCTGAACATAAAGAGTCTCCTGTGAGCTTGGGGAGGAGGGGGAAATTGAAAAGATGCACTTATCTACCTAATGGCAATAGCTGAGGCAAATCACATGCATTTTATGGCTAGGAATAACTGTATTTGAGGCATAGTATCAGTGCGTGCCCTGTGGCCATATTCAGCTGCTATGTTTGATTATCTGTCAGGCTGTGTCAGAATGTGATGTGAGTGAATGCTACTGTAACCAGCTGACTGGTTTAGGCAAGTGCAATGTCACAGATTTGTCATTCATTTTCTAATTTGCTTACTGACAATCCAGCCAGTCTTAGACGGGTGGAGTGTCTGAAAGCAGCAGCCAACATCTCACACTGCCCATATGAAGCAGGCATGCCTGTTTTTTTTTTTCTTTCTCATTTCTGCACGTCTGCTGACAGCTTTTGGCGCAGTACGATGCCCTCTAAACAGAAAACACTGAAAATTAACTTAATTTTTCCTGTAGAGAGAGAGGGATTCTGGGATTTTGCATTCTGGATTTAAATGATCAAAAAAACGTTTGCTTCACTGCCATTGCCGTGTGTAGTTTTGAGATGTTTTTTAATCCACAATGATGCTATTGTAGCACATTATCTCAAGTATATAAGTTACGTAAATGAGACAGTGGGACTCTATGAAACCAGAGTAAAGCAGTAAATGTAATGTGTTTGTGAATGGACATCAATGGTGAGTCAGAGCTGTTTTACAGTCATTTATCTGAAAATGGCAACATAATGTAATAACATTTGGGAAGCGACTGTTTTGATTGGGATGGGATAGTCTGCTGAGCTGCAGTTACATGCTGAAAACACAATATTAGTGTCCATCATTTGAGGTAACTAACAGGGTTTCGGTTTCAGGGTTTTTGGGAAATCAAATTAGTCTGCCAGACATCCAATTTGTGTTTTGGTTTAGTCAAATGTGGCTGCTGCATAATATGCTGGAGGCCACAAGACAAGAGGAAAGTGGCTCATTTGTGTTACATAATACAAAAAAATGTGCGCTCTTGATGTGAAATGGAAACTTTTATTTTGCTAAGCAAAGAAATGACCAACGCTTGATGTACTGAAGACCTTGTAATCAAAAGGTTCACACACACACAGCAAGCTGCTGCTTGGCAAATGCAATGTGAATAATCCATTTCCATTAAAAAGGCTCATTAAAATAATTGTTGGTCAATAAACTAGTGAGAGTAGAAGTTAGCCTCCGAACGGTCGGCGGGATTGTCAAGCTTCTGCGGTGAGCACATAGTTCTTCCACAGCTAAATCATATCAGATGGACTATTGACAACATCCTGTCAATAGCTGAGCCCTTGGAGGGTTAGCTATTTGCACATTGACTGATTGACTGTTTCTTAATAGACACATAATTGGTGACAAAGACCTTCCAATGAAGTGTCATTTGCCAGAGCATTTGTGATAATTCACAGCCTGTCCCATTTTCTGTTGGACACAGTCCCAAAGTAGAGGCTGTGATGAGAAACATGAACCACTAGACAGTGTCACACTGACAAGAAAAAATGTACAGTATTTGTAGCATGGTGAAATAGCTCAGCAGTAATCACAATGAATACATGACAAACAAACCAGAGAGCTGGTATGGAATCTATAGATGGAAACATGGAGGATGCAATATGGAGCATCGCAAACTTTGACCTGATATAACATTATTCATTGGCAGTAATATTACATGCTATTTCCTTTCATTCCAGACTGTGGACAATGTTGATGGATAGTAATTTCCACATGGCACTTTTGTTTACCTTATTTATCTGCCCTCCTGTCTGACATAACCGTCATTGCCTTCATCAGGGAGACAGAGCATTTACAGCCTGCTGCTGTGATTGCAATGTAGTGCAGACATTTAAAGGAGAGGAAGAAGAAGAAAGATTAAAAAAAAGAAGAAGAAGAAGAAGAAAAAAAACACCCCATGATCCCGGAACATTTCATGAAGGCACTGCTTTTTCAAACCAGCTGCTTGGAGGATTTTTAACATCTATTAATGCAGAATTACTCCAATTACAAGCCTTCTTTGCACCAAGGCCCCCTTCCGCTGCCTGCGTTAGATAGTGCACACCTCTGGGAGCCAATCACAGCCTTCACAGCCACTGGCAGCAGATGTAAGCAATTTACTTCTGATTTCTTCATATTCAGTGTGAGACGAGCTCCTGGTGACCCGCGACCCTGGAGCCTGCAGGATTCTAACCCTATCAAATTAAAGCTCTCTGCTCACTTATTCCCTAGCGCTCCTCTGGTGCTAAGCAGCCATCTCGCTGCATAGCAACGCCAGTCGGGCGTGCTCGCTCATACGCCCTGCCTCATCAGCTGCTATTAGGGAAAATATACAGTGCTCTAATTGGATGAGATTCAGCTAAGGAAGTGCAGTTAAAGGTCATTTTCCACCGTGTGCCTCCTGCTCTTCAGAATAATTTCTGTGTCCTCCGTCTTTGGGAGCTGTTAAACAATAGGGCCAAAGTTACAATCCTTTCTCTCTTTTCCTGACAGACTGCCACAGTCCGTGATGAGCAGCGAGTCCTATGAATCATGTAAACAACATGGCCAGACCCTGACTGATATGCTCTGTGTCAACTGCACATCTCCTCTACTGTCTACCTTTAAAGTGTCCTGGTGCCTCTGTCGTAACCTTGTCGTTAGCCAATTTTATAAATTTGCAAAAGGTTAGAAAAGACCACCTACTATTCTAATTAGTAGTCATTTTGCTATATTTTCTCTCCATGGTGTCAATTTTAAAGGCCGCTTTGCCATGTGTTTTCTCTGATAATGAAAATAGGAATAGTTAAAGAAATGAACAAACATTTATAGTATGTTTTCTCTGAGCTAATATGATGCAATGAAATGGTCAATTAGGTCACTATTGGCACTGATGATTTTAAGACTATAGAAAGTGATGGAAGCAATAGAAGTAAAAACTATTACTTAAGCTGAACAATCATTCATTATCAATAGCAATTAAATTGTTAACTAACACTTGGTATCATTTGCTATTTTGCATGCGCAGTAAATGGCTGGCATACCTGGTCATCAGAAATGTTTAAGAACCTTACAACAGCCCATTGTAAAGGTAGACCATGTGCTAGCTAATGATTGGCATTGGCTTATAACCTAAAATAACATGCCAATCTGTATTGTGAAGACTTGTTAAGTTGTCAAATAATCTTAAAACAAACAGAGTTGCACTGTGCAACTCTGATATTGGCTTACAGTTGGTATTACTTCCCATCACATGAGATCATAGGACCCTAAAGGATTTCTGAAGCTGCCATAAACAGCTTTGTAATGATGACCTGTTATGTTATTTAAATGCACATCAGCTGTTTTATGTTACAGTACGTACTGTAAATCCCTCATAAGATCCATGATCCTCTTAAGTCACGGGCCACTTCATAAATAAATGATTTTCTCCACTGAGGGGATTGTGGCTCCAGTTTAGCTCAGTTCTCCAGCTTGTGATGCAATAATGATGAATGCAGACCTCCAGCACTCTCACTGAGTGCTTTAATGTATAGAGACTTACACTATAAGGATCACTATACTGAAGCAGTGTTCAAGCAGCAAATGGTACATAGACACAATTTCTAAGAAAAAGAAAGGACGTTAATATAATACAGGTTTTTCTTATTCTTTTTCTGTGTGGTGTATGACACTGAAATCATGGGGTAAAGCAAGTTCTTAAAGTATTAGTTATTTGATTTTTAATTTGAGCAATGTTTTTAAAAGAGAGACCAGTGCCAAACCATACAAACATGTTTAGAATTAGTTTGCTTCTAGCAAGAACTATGAATGATTGAAGAATCTTAAAAAAACATCTAAGTAATCACTTATCAAAATGATGTATTTCCTCATCTCTACACACTACTGTGATTTTTTTCTAGTAATCTACAGTATGTAGCAAATCCATTTTACACAAACAAGATTGCTGATACATCAAATCATGTCAAAACACAAAAGATTAGGGTAAATTCTAAACTAAACCCTCTACAAAACTGCAACTGTATTATGCTGTTGTCTTTGTATGAAACAATAACTTAAAAATATTTTCAGAGATCACAATTGTACTGAAGTTTTTCTTTATAGTTTCAACTATGACATCATCTTTCTCAGATCTGTATAACAGCCCCATCAGTATAAATTTCTTTTAATTTAACCAATGTGGATGCATTAGGGGTGCTGCCATTTTTCTTAAAATGTTTATAATTTCTTTCATGGCTAACAATAACTTCATCCATTAATCCACAATTATGGAAATACAGCACACCGCATACAACATATTGTATACTTTTATGTATAGAGCATTTGTGCTGCTCCCCCTCTGAATAAAGGTATGCAAAATATGTTTTTTTCAGTCCCTACCACAGTCTGGTAAGGGCTGTGCTAAAGCCTGGTTAGCTCCTTCAGAGTAAATGCTGCAGTTTTGTGTGGACTCACAGTAGTAGGGGATTTCAGAGGCTCCCTGTCTGCCAATTTTACAGCTGGAAGGGCAAAGGCCTTTTGAGCTCCACTGGAAAACTGAGAGACATTCACCGAATGAGAGGGCTGGGCCCTGAGTCCCACAGCTTCTCCCACCTTTTGTCCTGCCTGAAAGGCCTCACTGCCTGAAACGCATCACTTGACGCCCAGTGTTTGCTGTTGGGAAACCTGATTAAAGGAGGCGAGACGTACACATACACAGCCTAAGCCTATCAATGACTCTCACAACCCCCCAAGATACTGTATTTGTCCTTGCAGCTTGGGTGCTCAGAGTGAATGCTGCCGTCCATTGATCTTTGTCTGATAAAGCCGCTGGCGTGGTGTGCATGGTGCCTTATGGGTTTCATTCCACTCAGGCGAGTCCATTTCAGTGAGCTGTGGTTGAGCTAATGTGGGACACGCTGCACCAGTCACGGCCTTTGGGATTTGGCCTAAGTGCTGTGCGTTGTGATGCTTTGCTCTGAAATTCTCAGGCACAGGCAGCCTTGAAAGTCTTTTACACTTCTTTAACAATCCCTCTGAGTTTCTCTCAAACATCTAGGTGAGTGAAAACGAGGCTAAAGTCAATAGAAGATTGATTAAAAGATGTAGTATTTTTAGCAACAGTTTTATTACTGTTTAAATAATTTAGTTCACAATAAACAACCTTTAGATGTTGCACAGAGTCATAACATTGGAGAATATCTTTCCACCCACAAAGTACTTGTATCTCTTTAAAAGAATGCCGTCTGATTGCTGAGCAAACACTCCTGTCGAAGACATCTGACAGATGCTCTTTGAGTTCTATTGGCTTAGATCCTGCTGCCTGTCACCTTTCACATCTCAATGGGCCCAGAGGTGACCTCTCTGTTGCCTTGGAGCTCCATACGTTATTGGCCCTAACACAATCAAATGCACGTTCAGCATTTGGGGGTCGAAGCGGCAGTGGCCACAGAGGTGCCCTCGTGCACAGAGAGGGTCGGCTCCTGTGACCTCCAGCACCTGAACTGTGACCCTCATTTACAAGCAGGTCACCTCTGCAACAACTGCATTTACACGGGGTCAGCTAAGATCTATGTACACCAAACAGCTCTAAAAAGCAGACAGATCTTAATCATATAGTGTTCCCTGAGAGTGGAGACATGACGACACATCAGTGGCATAAGACAAGGGTCACAGCTGGGCTCTGTGTTGAAAGAAATCCAACACTGCGAGTGGAAAGACATCAACACCTTTCCCTCTAAGAAAATCACACAAGATCACACATGCTACATTCACTCTCATGCACAGGGGCCTAAGGTCAATTATCATCACTGGTACTGAAGTGAAGTGAGTATTGTTCTGAGCTTTATAATTTAGGTCACAGGTGTTACTGTACATGGAAGCTAAACACTGATTCGTAGAGTATTTTTACATTGTAGCCACATGAGGAAAAACAGAAGAAAAGAGGAATGTCACATGTTTATATTGCAACATTAAGAAACAGGTCAGTTTCATATTTCCACCCATCACAGTTTCTCAGGCACAGATCTTGATATAAACAAATGCAAACTCTGTGCTGAAAACGTATTTTTAATCATGGCGTGGGTCTGGGAAAAAAAAACCCTTACGCTACTGCCACTCAAATTATAACATTCATCCACAGAGTGCGAACACATTTTGCAAAACAATATGTAAATCTGTTTTGTCAGTAACATGATCTAACCATATTTCAGCCATGAACCAAAACCTCCTTTATTCTGGGTACAGTGAGGTCTGAAATGCGATGGCACAGAGACATTCATTGTTGATGATTGGCCAGTCTTGGCATACAGCTGTGCTGAAACAGTACCCTTATTGCTGAGACATCTCAATAAAAGTAAAAAAAAAAAGAAAAAAGGGGAAGGGAGGGGGGTCCTTTAGCTCTGACCTTCTGGCAGCTCTAAACGGCATAAATAGGAATGACATAATGCACCGTTTTATGGTTAATCAAATTCCCACAGAACAGAGAATCAGGACAGCAGCTTTACAGTTGACAGATGTGGTTGGATATTGTTCATCTGCCTCCCACTGAGTCATTACAGCTGAAATTTAAATTCTGCATTTGGGTTACATTTATGAAAGTCTTTATTATTAACACAAGATTGATGTATTAAGTTATACCTTACAGTCGCAAAAATCAGAAAATATTTCTAGGGCTTTGGTAAATCAACCTGAATAGAGAAGGAATTTGATTTGATTCATATTCTGCTTAATACTCCACACACAGAAAGCTTCACCTGTCATCTGCTACTCTCTCATAACACATTTATAGAGAGACAGACAAAAGGGGAGCGAAAAGAAAAGAGGAGGATATGGAGGGAGAGAGAAAGGAAATAAATTGAGAGAGAGGGAGAGAGAGAGGGAGAGGGAGGTCACAGCGACCGTGTGATGGTCGCTGACACAGGAGTTCAGCCTACGGTCAAGGGAAGCAGTTGAAGATGAAGCAGACACACAGGCAAGGCTCTGTGTGCAGGTGCCCCCTCGCTGCCCCGCTCGCTTTCATCCCCCATCCACTCCCACATTGCCCCGCCAGCCCCGCCTGCTATCCACCAATCAGGGCACAGGGGGGCGGCGGCACAGTGGGGACACATCAAAGCGTTCTCTCGGTGAGAGGCTCAGGGCTGATGCTGGCACAACACAGAGGAGCACAGAAGAAAGCAGGGACGGCCAGTTAGAAAAAAGGAGTCCAAATGGAATGGAAAAAAGGAGTCCAACCAGAACAAAACATTTCATTCTCTTCACAAACCAGCATTATGCCAGCCGTGCATCCAAAAACCCAGACACATTTTTCTCACTGCCTTGAGCCAATGGCCCCCTTGAGTATGTGAACAAGGGGGATAATTTAATTAAGAAAATCCAATCTTCCAGTTTGAGGGAACAAAGTTAGATTTGAATGAGCGCAATATGTTCCCTCCTTTCTTTTTTCAAATTAAAATTTCATAGCTGAAATCAAAGCGTTGCTGAGGTGCCCCCATCTCTATTGAATGTATGCTGTCAGAACAGACATGAAGATGAGAAAAACTGCAAGTTTTTCAGTGTCCTCGAATCTAATTAAAAATATTTATAACATTTTTGTTTCTCTGAAAAAGAATGCAGTGGTCTGTAGGTGAATAAAATACTAAAAATCTGTTTTCAGTACAAGACAGAGAGAATGCAAGGTTATACCTTGTATCTTTGAACTAAAAAATGGATAAACACTGAATATGAATAAAATTAATAATGTCCAGTCTCCAATCTTATTAAGTAATTAAGCTGTAGAATTTTCAAGATGCTCAAACTCATACCAAGACATAATAATGTCTCCTCTCTGATGTATGACCCTTCATGTCCGCTCAAAACTTATAATGACTTTCTTTGTGAAAGCCCTCAGAGCGAGGAGTGCTTTCTAAATGAGACGCACCCCTACAATAATGCTGAGCAGCCCGCACAGAAGTACGAGCTTCATAATACGAGTGTGTCAAGTCCCTAAGTGAGTATGATGCACAATCCAGCAAGCTTTTGCATATGTTAAGAAGGATAATAGGCTCCTATGGGAGAAGAGGCTAAGGCCCAAAAGTGAGCATGACTATAAAAGTGCTGTGAAGGGGATGCACGCTACATGGAAAAGTGTAGAAGGAGGCGCACTGAACAAACACCACTTTGAATTATGAACTACATCGAGGAAATAAAGCAGCACTTGTATGTACAATACTCACAGTTTAAAGGTGCGGGATCACCTTCCCTAAGGCACTGTCAGTAATTTGAACAAAATGTCACTCAAAATACAAAGACGGAGAAAAAAAGAGAAGAAAGCACTCAGTACCCTCGCTTAAAAGAAGATCTTTTGATTTACTAAATGCTCTCTTTACTCATCTTTTCCCCAATGGAAGCCAAACATGAAGCGCAACATTAAGATCAATACTTAACAAAAACAACAGCAACAAAACAACACCCTTGTGACTTTGCTGGATTGAGCTGCAAGGGAGCGCTGCTGCTGTTACTCTCCTCACATTGCTCATGTTCGGAGGCCCGTCAATAAAACAAGGAGTGCCTCAAAATTCCAAACGTTTGAATTCAACCTTTGTCTGGTGAACTATAAGAAAAAAGAAAAAAGAAAAAAATTTAAAAAATGGGATCATTGGACACGCTACAGCACCTTGATGACCGGAGGGGGAGGACGAAGACAATCCTTTCATCATCTCCTGCCCTAGGAAGAAACTATCATACTGTATTGACTGATGGCAACCCCTTGTTGATCATTACAGGAGTGAGGACATACAGGTGTGGAAACATGAAGTCTTATTGATGGAAATATCAAAGCCACAGACAGACGCTGTTGACCCTTTCATGATGTCAACTCTCAGCTCTTGCTGCTGGGCACTGTTTAAGTGATAATATAGACATGGCATCTCAACATAATGAAAACTTATTGATGCCCTGTGCTGCTGTAATGATGAAATTGACTGAATGCACCAAGCTATTATTTGTATTATTCCAGGCGTTTGACATGTGTCAGTGTCCCAGAATAAAAGGGAAGGTTTTATCTGACTGGTGTCAATCACTTTAAAGCACATTATAAACAGTTTGAAGACGGCAGTGGCATACAAGTCTGAACAATGAAAAATGTGGCAGTTGTGACAAATCTCAGGATTTATCACTGAACAATAAAACAGAGCTGCTCAGCAGGAAATGGGACACACTGAACACATGTTCCATGGTGTGTGCAATCTCATGTAAAGACCCAGCTGACATTCTGGCAGCGTCCTCCTTTCTGTTTTCACTTGCCGTTCTCTGCTCCTGTGCCAGCTTATCCTGTGTGTGGTCTTTGCTGTGACTTGGCACCGTACCTCCGCGGCTCAGATTACCACATTCACATTCGTTTCTTTGAACGACGCTCTGCAGTAGCTTTTTGGGTGGAGAGAGGGCAAACGCAGCGACATGGACGACATGAGCAAGGTCGGATTTGAAAGTGCAGGTTTTAGCAAAGCGAGAGGTGTCACCGTGGTGCTGTGGCCACGTGGCTCGCCAGCATGTATTTGGGATGACCTTCCCATTGTTCGTGAGCAGAGGCTGCCCTGCCCCCGGTCCAGGCTGGGGCTGTGCCTGCGGCCAACCTCATCAGACACTCGGCTACTACCTATCCATCTTCCCTCATTGTGCACAGAGGTGACAGCTGGCATTCAGCTGTTTGTAAGAGGCCTTTAAAAAACACGCAGGGCCTCCGTACTCGGCTACATTAAAGTAATTAGCTGCCAAGCTAGTAGAAAGCACCCCCCACCAAGTGCCAGCAAGACTGCGGATTGAAGTCGGCATCCTGTTTGACACATCTGGGCAAGGGAGAGTAATGAAAACAGCTGCTTCTGCCCATATGGCATCCAAAGGCTGGCAGCGTGGCGGTGTGCTGTGCCAACCTTAGGCAAATTATCCATCATTAATCCCGGGATCTGACCAGCATACGAGTTGCTGCTAATCAAAACATCTGGGGATGGTGGCAGAAGAAGGGGGGAGGTCTCACTTGAAAGGGACGTATTTTGTGAGTGGAGTCAATGCAAGGCGACTGTTCAACAAAGAGCCCTGGGTAGATTACAGGTGTCTCTGCAGACAAATAGTGAACAAATAAAGCACTGAAGATCTTCATAATTATCTATCTATTTACCTATCTATCTATCTATGGATATCTGTAATGTTTCTGTCACATTTTCTCTATAAATAACATTGTGCAACATCCATCAGTGTCAGGATTTAACAAGAACCCAACATGACTTTTAAATGTTGTTGTTTTATGAAATCCTTGCACCACAAACATTCACCCTGACAAAAAAAAAAAAAAAAAAAAAAATCAATTCCCAGCTATTCTTTGATTAGCTGCAAATTGCCCCCACATTTGTTTCTGCATTTGTCTATTGTGTGTCCTTTCCGTTCATAGGCTGGCCTGTTCAAAACCAGGCTTCAAATTCCCTCAGAAAGTCAGTGACATTAAAATGTCCTTTGATGTGCCTTCCCCAAGCAGGGAGCACTAACAGTAATAGTGATTCTGTCACTTAATGCTTTTCCGGGGATCAATAGCTCTTAAATGCTAAAGTGGGACAATTAAAAATAAATAGGAGGTTGCTCTAGTCTAAATCAGATTATACATTGCTGCCCCTAGCAGGTCCTCAAAAGCACAGTATGCCTCCTCTGTGAGTCATCTGCACAGCACCCTGGTTTGTGACTGATGCATATGTAAGTGAGGATGAATTGGAAACACACTGCTCATTTTTTCTTTTCCTACCAGAGGCTCTTTCAGACAGTCAATACAATAATTGCAGGGAAACAAACCACGTCATTTAAAATATTATGTGTTATAAAAGGGCATCCCACTCACGTGCTGTATACTGAATATAACCAGCATCTAATAAAGATTAATAAAATACAACTAAAATTGGAGAAACCCCCCAAATGGCAAAATAACAACATGACTGAGATTTATATTGGCTTTTGAGGATCCATCAGCCTGAGCCATGGCAGTGAGGTCGCAGGTTGGCTCCAGTTCCCCTGTGGCTGCTGCTGTAATGTCAACTCTGGCAGTAATACAGCTGTAACTGGAGGCAGAGCATGATGGGAGCCCGCTCCTGACAGACATGACCAAACCCAACACAATTAGCTAGCGACAGCAGGTGCTGCCTAACTCTGTTGCGTTAACACGTCTCAGGTTTCCTTGTAATGGCCACAAAGTGATCCTAACTTTCAATTAACACATCCCCTGCCTCCACCGCCCCGGCCAGCCACTCATTTCCACATCCCCGCCATTAGCTGCGTGGGAAGCACTGCTTTGGCACAGGCAATCTCTGTGCATGCTGACTGTGAGAGGCAACAGTTTTCACAAACAAAGACACTCATGTACTCACAGTTTCTATCTTTCTTCCTCTCTCTCTCTCTCACACACACACACACTCAACACAAATACACAAACACCACTCCATTCTTCAAAGCTTTAAACAAACACCATTCTTCAGAGTTTTACACCACAGATTTGTAGCAAAAGCCACTAAGGCTTTAAGAGGCTGAATATCAGTCTCTGTCCAGCACAAAGGGGAAGTACTGATGTTGCTACTCCAGACTAAATCAGGATAAATGGCTGGACCCTGCAGGAGAAGACAAGGAGGAGGCAGCACTGCTGAGTGCACAAACACACATACCCGTAGACACCTTCTCACGCATAGGAAGAGGTTCATCTTCATTCAATAGTGCACCATCCATCACATCATGTGACTCCACAACAAAGGGCCTGAAAGCTTGGAAACATCTCTGTGACACAGTGCCAGGGGAATTACATGGCACAAATGACTGCTCGGGTACGGCAGCGAGTTGCTGTCGAACAACAGTCTCATCTTTAAGTTGCTCTCTGCTCTCCGTCAGAGCAGAATGGAGAAGCGTTCAGCTCCGTCATTCGAGTCTATTGACCTTTACTGATTCACTGGTGGGCTGTACCTGAAACAACAGACAAGAGGTGAAGGGTTTGGGCCTAACCCTACACACCAGCACACACGGCCAGCCCAATGAGCGACACAGCTCTATAAAGTGTCATTTACCTTGTCAGCCGGCAGATACACCATCCATATGGATGGACACACATCCTCTCTAGGTCACACATGCTCTGCGCGCAGACGGAATTGCAAATGACCGTTTGGAACGAAAGTTCACTTTACTTTCTGTGACGGATATCGTTTGTCTATTATCTTCTATAGCAACATCTTTATACAGTACACAGCCTGTGTTGGAATTAAATGGATTAAATTTAGATATTATATATATGATACCTCACACTGACTTTGGCTTGTGATGGGTTGGTGTTAAAATCATATTAAATCATGTACAGTGGAGACGTGTAAGATAATCCACCATGCTCATATTGGCAAAAGCATTTTATCTTACGCTTTAACTGATACACATTTATCATACACAACAGTAGCTGAATGGCGCATAATGCAGTGAGCCCAGCCTGGTCTCAGAGGTACACTACCCAGTAGCACTTGTCATGCTGGCTCTATCACAGTTTTGACCTTGTTTGAGGGGCAATGAGAGTCGTCAGGAGCTCCCTTAACTTCCCAGGGACTCAGTAAAAATGACAGGTCCCTGCAGAGTCTGAATAAACATGTGTTTTAGTGAAAGTTGTGTGTAATTTGCTCTTTGCCATCTTAACTGTAGTTATTACTATTTTAAATGGATACATCTGTCTATGTGAAGTCTTTCATTACCTCCACTCATTACCAGCACATCACAGTGCTCCCCAAGGACACGCCTTTTACGTGCTCATCCGCTGAAATCCACTTTAATGTTCTGTATTTGACGCTTGTCTCAAAACAAATTTGTCTGAAGCAATTAAAAAGTATCACCTTGCAAACAGCCCATCCTAAATGGTATGTTTTACACCAGCTTTTCTCCTACTGTGTGGAAAACATGTGCGGCTCTACATGTTTGACCTCACTTTAAACTGCATGTCTGACATGAATACATGAAAGGCTTACTTTTGACTTCATATGGAAAATGTGTGAAGCTCAGAATCATGTTTTGATTGATATACATCTGTTATTTGTGTATTGCTGTGTGAGTTTCAACTGTAGAACGGAGCAAACATAAAACTAGATGCATTAATGGGATGTAAAACTATCTTAACTTTCCAACTTGTAAGTATTTTATTTAAAGAAAATATTGTCTTTAACGTTCAACGCATGTAGAATCTAAGTTACGTGCGTTGAATGTTAAAGACAATATTTGTGCTCTGATGTTGAAAAGTCTTATACTGTACATATATATATACTGTATTTTGCCCTCAAAGAAGCAATTAAGGTCTGTGTGACTGAAACTATTAAGAAATAAATATGTTATTTTTGCTAGTTTCCAAAAGTGAAACAAAACCAAATTCCGACTTATGCTGGATGTGCACACCAGCAACTATTCTCTTGCCGCTTCCCCAAACTGCCGACGTGCTGAGATGTTATATTGTAAGTAAAGATCAGAGGACTTAGAAACACAGACCCGTGAGAACACAGTCTATGAATCTGGATGGGCTACATTTAATAGGTTACATTCACAGACACTGAGTAGGTGCAGATCTTAATGTTGCCTTTTGTGCAGCTACCCGTACTTTTTGTAACACACAGCTGAAGGTCCTCTAACCTGAATGCTATATCCAACCATGACATCAGACATCTAAACGTTTGTATGCAGCCTGCCTCGGACACACTGCCATGCTCAATAAAATCCAGGCCAACATGATACCAGTTGAAACTGAAAGTAGCGAGAAAGGTCTTGACTTGTTCAAGTGGACAGAAATATGAGCCTTTTAGGAATGTATAGTAGAAGTCATGAAAAATGCAGCTGTTGCTGATGAAATCAGTTGGTTCCAGGCCTCATTTAAAGGTCGGAGTTGGCTGAAATGACATTTGTGTAGCATAGTCTTGTGATTCAACATATGCCTGCACTTAACATAATTACATTTTGAAGGTGGCTTTTAGCTCATATTTACTTTTGAGAGTGTCACTTGAGTACAGTCCAAAGCACCAAATGGCTGTGTTTAAGACTATGAGAGTATGTTGGAAATTGTCTGGGTCTCAGGGTGGGGGTTCAGTTGCAAGCAATTCAGTCTTTGTGTCTTCATCCCCACCTTGCCTTTGATTTTGGGGTGGATTACTGGCTTCCTTTTGAAAATATTTTCCTTGTTTGTTAATATTGTTTGTACAGCTGTAGTACTCAGCTGCACATACCTGCTGGCAAACTGGTTTCCTGTCTCCTCTAATCCAGTGCCTCATGGAAGTCATTGGCTTTGACACAGCTTTGATCCAGAGGAATGATACATGCACCATTCAGAGGGCAGAATAGGGTTGGTTTAAAGATGGATGTGTGCTGAGTGTATACAGCAGCCACTCAGTGGCCAACATGATGGTTGTTGTAAAAAAAAAAAAAAAAATTATAATTTAATATGCAACTTGGTAAGAATAAACAGTCACATAAAGCCATCCTTAGGATCCAAGGTCTAACTGCAATATATAATGTCTTAATGGCAATTTACAGTCTAAATAGCACAGCTCTGATTAGTACACAAATTACAAGTCTGATTAGTACAATGCAGAAGACAGAGGAAGTTTTGTTTTGTTTGTTTTGTTTTGATGAGTTGGGTAGGTTACTGGAAAAATATAATGGATTACTAAATATATTTTGCTCTTTGAAAAAGCAATTACTTTACTAATTGCTCAACTAATTACTTAGTTACATTACTTGCTATTTTGCTTTTGCTACCCTTCACAGCCCCACCCCAAAACACACCAAAGATATCTTTAAAGAATTTTAAATCCTTCCATATTCATCATATTTACACATCTCATATTCAGCATTCAACATATAGAAATAGAAAATTATACATTATGATTTAAGAGGCAGCTAGCCTACATTTTGTAGGTATTTACTGACTATCAATAGCCAGATTATTGTCGGCCCTGGTGACTGTACACAGATCTCCAGAAACCACCTGATGATGTAGTTTGGAGGCTTAGCGGCTAATGCTAGCAAGCCTGCAAGAAAATATAGCAAATTGATGACAATGACAACCATGTACCATCCTTGCACCATGCTAACACATAGCCTAGTGGGCCAGTCTTTCAACTGAATACAGAGAAACCAAACTCAACCCTTGATTGAACTTCTGGTTAGGCAGCAAGAAAATCAAAGTAATGGAGCATTAGTGGGATGAGTGCATGTAAAGATTACATTTAAAATCCCTTACACTACTTATTACTTAAAATGTAAACACGATGCTGTAACACATTGTCTAACACTAAAACTGTTATGTTAAGAATAGGACAAGTTATTTTGAGTCAGCTAAAGTTTTGGTCTATAAAGTCTACTTATAATTTCATCTAATTTCACACAAAGAGAAGAAATACATTTCCAATGAAATTAAGTCACAACATACTGTATCACTTAGATGCCAGCACCACTTTAACATGAATTTTAATTTTACCTAAAAGTTTCTTGTTAGCTTATTTCCCTTCCACCTTTTGTCTTTTTGTGGAGTATATTTTCATTAGAAACACGTATCTATGCAGAGTGGGTTTGTGGGTGTTATGACATATCCACCAATAACCTCATGCTGTCAGGCAATTGCACCTCATTGGAAAAAGCCTGATGAAATAAATGCTGGCTGCTGACTCCTCCAATTTCACGGCACTCCTCATTGTCACCCCGAGTGCCTTTCCCCAGATTGAGATATTTGCAAACTGTCATCTCCCATAAATAGCTGTCTGGTCTGACGCTGCCTGTGCCCCTCTAACTCTGATTCTGAGAAGCTTTGGTGCAACATTTCCTCATCCTCGCCTGTTAGTCTATTAAAAGTCAGAACTGTTGAGAAAAAAAAAAACACACACACAGTGACAGTGGCTGACGAGTGATGGAGCAAAAACCCTTTTAAACAACACATAAGCACTCACATAACTATGCACATACCCTTCCTCACTTTGTACCCAGTGCTGTCACTCACTTCCCATGACTCCTTATCTGACATGCTGCAATCTTTGAACTCCATTAGTGGAAGCAAATCCCTCTCCCTGTCTTTGGGATAAAATGGGCTTTGGCATAGTTCCATGCTGAGATTAAAAGTTGTCATGTCTTGTGTGGCCACAGAGGTAGAATAAGTCTTCACGGCTCTTTAGGATGATATCTGGCAGCTCATTATTTCATGCACATTTTCATCTGTATCAGATAGAAAATAGATAAGAATGAACTAATTTTATATTTTTTTCCCCAGATTACTATGTCATACAAACTTAAATATAATAGAGTATGTATGACAAATTGAATGTTGAAAGAAAAACTTCAAATTTTCCATTACCTTATCGCACCAGTAGTTTTTGCTTCCAAAAATCAATGCACAGTACTATTTTGACAATGCCAAAGCTGGGTTTATTACTCTATGAAAGAATACAGACCTCATAAGTTCAACAGCATGATTTGTAATCATATGCCTGAATAAATGCCATGTTATATTGTACTGTTTATCCTCTGATAGTAACACCTTGGTTTATTGGCAACTGTTCTGGAAACACAATAGCCCACATGGAACTAATGAGAAGACGTAGCAAGGTAAATGTACAGCCAATAACAAATGGACTCAATTTGCCAAAGAAATCCATATGTGCAAACAGTGTGAGGCTAATTGAACATTACAAAAGGCTGTAAGAGTGTGAACCCCAAAACACATTATTTGGGCATTCACTTTTCCGAGGCCCCTCATTAGCTATGGCACAACTGAAGCTTGAGCTGAAACACAATACTGTATCAAATATGGCAGAGGAAGTTAAGATTGAGGTTAATGAGAGGTTTAACAAAGCACCATAGAGCCATGAAAAATAAACCGTAAAAAGCTACTTTTGCAACCATTAAAATGGTTGTTCTTTCCTGCTTTTCCTGCCAATATCTCACTGTTACAACAGGAAATGCAGACAGGCTGTTAGGCAGCAACACAGGCCTTTATGAGCTTAGTTATTACCACTGCTGGCCCACTTTTAATAGCCATATGATCCACCCTGCGCACAATGGGCTGTGCCTGATAATATCATAACCAAGTATTTACCATGGAGCCGTTTAAGATTTCCCCGATAAAGCTGAAACACTAGAGCTGCAAATTTGTTAATATCATTAAAAGATGTTACCAGTAACTGAAGCTGAGAGAATATGATCCCTCAAGGCCTCAGTCTGTGGAAATAATTTATAATGTAACAGCTATAAAACATGTACAAGTTATCAGGTTCAAGACCTGTCCCAGTATCTGAAGGCTCCTGTTACACATGGCACTGCCTTTAATACAAGTGGTAAAACAATTAAGGGAAATGGATTTTCCACTGTCTGGATGTCAGAAATCAACCTCCCAAGTCTGTCATAAAAGCTCCAATCAGAGTAAGTACATTTAGAGGTAGTCATACAGCACAACTCATAAAAATGTACTTCGTTTTTGAGCATAAGCATTTTCTCTACCTTGTGGATCGTGGTGGAGAACTCCTATGTTTTCCTGTAGATTCACCACATATACTAAAACAAAAAAGGTGTGTGACAGTGGGGCATTCATACAAACTTCTTCCTTGAGCACAATGTCCCTTTAACCTTAAAACAAACATTTATGATAAGTAGTGAAAAGCATCATATTTAATGGAGTGTTTAACCTATCCTACAACAGGGGCAACAGGGTTTTTGTAACAATACAAATGGCTAAAAGCCTTTCATAAATTATCTTATCTACAGTATCACCATATGTATAATACCTATCTGTATCTATTGTGTCTAAGGTGACAGTTCTGTGTAACAAATTAGCTATAGCAAATGGGGCATAATGGCCCGGCAGAAGAAAGAAGAAATAGATGGTCATTGAAGCTGCCATAGTGTTTAGTATCTCCTTTATTGTATTCACAGTGGTAATGTGATATGTCACACTGTTGCTAATACACTTCTGTACGCTGTCATCTGGCTGTAATGCTTATCAGGCCTGTGTTGATGATTTGCCCTCTTGTCAGGGCCAATTATGCTCGGATGTGTCATGGTGGCAGGCCGGGCGACTGTTATTACTGGTGCAAGGGAGGGAAGATGACGCGAGACAGTCGCAAACTGCCTGGCCTCTCCACCCAACCCCAGGTTAGCAGGTGCTGCGCTCAATCTTCCCTACTGTAGGTCAATGTAGGGGCGAGAACCCATTTTCAGGTTAAGGCTAGCATGGATTGTTGAGTGTGGAAAAATAATCCATTGGTTGTTATAGATATGACAGAAAAAGAAACAGAGAGACATGAAACGATAAATAAGCCGAATTAAAGCTTATGAATAATCTGTTGTGCTACAGAATTTCCATTAAGCTTTAAATACAACTGTATACTGTATATGCACATTCTCACTGGAAAAGCTCATCATACTTGTGACCTTGAAAAGCTCATAACATGGATGAAACCATATTTGACATGACTGAAATGTTCCTTTTTTTATTTCGTGCTTGATTGAAGTTATATCATTTGCCCTTGACTTTGATTAGTCTGTCACTTGAAAATATCTAGATACACCCAGTGTAACGCATGAATTTCACAAAGGTATGGCACCTTATGAAAATGCTATTGCAAAATGATACTACCAGCTATAATAATTCGTGCCATCAGGGCAGGAATATAGGACGTAAGCTGTCAAGCCTACGTTGGAACTCTGAAGGTGTTGAATTGCCTTTAGACCATGATAGTCAATTCCTGGACTAGGACTTTGTAGTGTTTCCCTTTAAGCTTTGTTTGGTTCAGAAACAAGACAGTTTCCCAAAATAAAACTCCTCTCAGTGACCTTCCCTTTCCACTGAGTAGTGCAAATCCCCATTCTCTCTGCCAACAAGGACTCATTACTCCCTGTTTTAAAGAGAGCTTTCTGGTCCAGGAGGCCTCATTACAGCTGAAAAAGACACCCATGGGACATGCAAGGAAAACAGTGAAGACCCCCCCTTGAGTAATAAGCCTGCAAACTTCTACACAAGACTCAGTGAAGAACTTACTAACTGTAAAGCGAGCAGCCCCCCACTGTTCCATAGGAAAGGTGTCTTTGAGGTGTGCAGATTGTATGGCTCAGTAGTCAGAAGAAGTTCCAAATGCTTGCAAACTGATTAGCGCTGCACAACGGTTCAAGACAGCAAAGTAGATACTTTGACACGACTGATGCCTTCACTGTCAAACACTGATAAAAAGAGCATACTTTGAAGCTTTCCTTTTAGCCAAATGTCACCACTAATATGCTGTTTCTGTCCTATCCAATTGTCAGAATAAATTAAGAATATACTCATTAAATTAGCTTCATTAGTAACATAATCTCCCTAGTGAAAACAAAGACTAATATCTTTGATAAATAACTGTACTGTATGTAAAATAAGCTCCGTCTCTGCATTTGAAAATACAACAATTGTTGCAACAAGAAATTTTAGAAGGAGTTATTTTTAGTTGGTGTCTATTGAGTGACCTTGTGGGCAGGACTGAAAACACAGCTGCTCATTTCTTTGGACAAAAATGTTATCTGAACTAATAAACTTTGGACAGAAGTTTACTTTAAGAGAAACATTAAGGGACCGAAAAACTCACAATTGAATTTTCCCACAAAGTCTTGCAGACGTTTTTGTTTCAATGTTGCTGCAAGCTGTGATTCCCACGTGAAAGGCATCAGTGAGCTGCCTCCTCCTGTCACTCACTGCTAAGGACAGAGAGCCTGGTACGTCAGTGTCGTGACCCCACGCTCCAGGCAAGTGTATCCACCCACAACCAACTCTGCGGTGTCGGTTACACAGTCTGGACTTGATCACCATACTCAGTCCGACACTTTGGGCCACGGAACAAAACAAACATATAAAATGTACGAGGTACATGCAGTGTGAGGAAGGAAGTTGACAATTCTCCTCTTCCATCCACAAATAACTTTTTACTCCAAAGGGGGGAAAACTGCAGAAAGAGTGACTTTACACACATGCACAGAGACAAACTGACAGTAGTATTATATTTTACACCTGGCACTCTTTCCATTTGTGTTTACAGGAATATGACCATTTCTAAAATAACAACAAAAAGTGACTGTCAGTCTGTTTAAAACTGCAAGTCTGTGTCTCCAGATCAGATCAGTTTTGGATGACTTCAGTGTCTGCAGAGGTCAGCATTCCCAACAGTTAACACAGTGGCAGATGGCATCTCCATAAGATTTAGTAACACATGTCAACTGAGGCTCCCTTAAGGGAGTTACCCAGCCCATTTATAGCATCAACTTCAATCTCATCTGTAACAACAGAGAGGTGACTACAGCTCGCGCTCCTCATGCAAATGCAATGTTTCTTCTTTTTTTTTCATAATGCTAATGCAACTGTTATTTCTAGACTTTTCGTATTTTACATTATTAATTTTAGTACGGAATCTTTTGTACCATACCATATGTATGAAAATATACATTTTCTATTGTACTGTATATCACCATAGCGTTATATTTTGCTATATAATCCAGGAAGCCTTGTTCTATTTTCCCACCACACAGGTTTTGGTTTCTGTCCTTTCTGACAGAGGACTAGTTGGTACAGAAAGTTAGGAGATGAAGGATTGGCTTAGAATGTATGTTGCTGTACAAATAGCATGTATAATGTGTGCAGCAGCCTCAAAGCACGACCCTATCTATAATGTATCATCCTTGAAACTGCTGGCAGTAACTATATACAACAGTTTATGTACATTTCTTTCTCCTTTTTTGCATCATTGAATAAACTGCAAAAAAAAAAAAAAAAAAAAAAAATCCAATAAATTGTTTCTCGCACATATACATATAAAGATGATATTATTGCACTTTAATGTTTTTAACTTTAACCAACCCCTGCCTGCAGCACATACATGCATATGTTTGGTTCATACTGTTTAATAATTAGTTGTGTTTATGACATTGAGGTGCATTGACTGGAGACTCTGCACATGAGCCAAATCCACACACTTCAACAGGTAGCATTGAGTCACAGGGGACTGTTTATTGACAGGCCTTTAAATGTTCAAGTCTTTTTAATTGATCAGCCCCGGAGCGTGCAGGCTGCGAGTCAGGGGGTGCAGGGAGAGCTGTAGGGCAGGGGAACTTAAGAGCCATTAGGCACAAGTGAGTGCACAATCGTTGATGTGAACAGATTATTGTGGCTGGTCAAGCCTTAAAGAACACTGATCGCAGTGATTATCTTTTCAACGGGAGCACTCAGAGTGCACTGACACTGGCAAAACATTTAAGAGATGTCCAGGATGAAGTGCAACTGGAGAGGGTTTCCTCTCACCACTGCGGATCAATGTGCCACGGCCTACCCTGGTAAGTGGCTCGCCGTTGACAGGAGGTCATCTTAATTTTCCTAAACTTATTAACCCATGGGTTGTGATGCCTACTGTAGGCCAACGGCATTATATTACATGTGCCAAGCCAGAGTAACAGTAATTCTCTGCTTTTCTTTCTGCTACCAGGCGAGCTTCAAATGTTATATTCACCGTGTAACACAAGGTTGTGCAGTTCAATCCCTGCAGCTTATAAGACATCCAATTCACCACCAGCCTTCTGATATGTTGTATCTTTTCTTAAGATGTGGAACTCCTGTGCTCACTCATTGCAAGGTGGAAGATTACAATGTTACCTAAAGGCAAAAAATTAAATGAGGACAGCTCCACAGTTAGGAGTCCTCAAAGTCAAATCATTTTTTTTACTATAGGATATCACCACAGTCAAAGGCACACTATTGCAAGGTGAATCTAGAATACTATATGTTGATGCATGTAATGTATTGGTTTTACTACCCCTATCATTTTGATTCCAGATGCTCTGATAGATCACACTGTGAGTTATTTCTGTAATAAACCCAGCTTTTTGTTTGCTGCGCTGTCAGAGTTTTTGTTTATCGATACCCATAGCAAATTCTGTTTGAGTGACAGAACATTGCAAAATGCCAAAGTTGGAGAGAGCTTTCAAGTGGAGGGAAATTGAGTATGCAAGACTGACACTGACTGATTTAGCAAATGTCAAGCAGTTATCTTGAGCAACAAGAGCCACAATCATAATCGGAGAGGCTCACTTTCAAGTAGCTGTTGAAAGAGGAGATATTTAAAAAAAAAAAATGTTTCATCTACTTTCCCGTTCTGCTCGAGTCCATAATTCTGAAGATTTCTGCACTTCTGTTTTCATAATGATAGATATAACCTTGATATTCCAGATTCCTTGAATCACATGACTGGGAAAAATATCTGCACAAACTTTGGATGCCACCAAGAGAAATGTGCACAACAACATTCTTAGTGTATTTGAGCTGTCACTGAGTTGTCAGAGTACAGTGATGCTGACAATTGATTCATGTGCAAATGTCTCCGCTCCCCTGATGGCAGTCAGAGTATATAAAACTCACTTTTCCCTCTGTGAGAATGACAGGATGCAGTGAGTCAAGACAACAAAGCTGTCACAAACAGCTGTCTGCACTGACAATTATCAGATTTATTTATTGACAATGATCGGGCAGAGCCACTTCATGAAAAGCATCGTCTGAAGACAGGGACATCCTCTCCTGTTAGACAGGATGGACAACTATGATAATACACCACACACTTACACTGATAGGATGTTGTCAATCACCTCCTCTTTGAAAGGCTATAGACTGATGGCTGAAAAATTCTTTGAGGCACTCGTTCATTACCTTTCACCATCCACACAGAGGAAAGAGCTCCCAGTCAAGTCAACCAAGTACCACATATTGAACTGGGTCACAGAAAAATAATGTTCAACTAAGTGAAGTTAGTGAAAAATAGCCTTGGTAATAAAGATTTACTGTGTTAAGCACATAATGATGAAAAGGCTAACACCATTGCAGACCCAGGCTCACCTCGGTGTCATACTGGGCTCTCTGAGGACAGCTATACGTGCATCTCAAGAAACATAGAGTATAGGCCGTTGCCCTCAAGTGGCTTATGTACTTCTGGTCACAAATGCAGTGCCCTGCGGTTAATTTAATGATCTCTCTATACAAAACCCCCTCTGAAAGGTGAGAGTAATAACACTTGTAACCCTACTTGTTTGGCAGAGAGCAGGGGATGCATGTGACTTGGCTGTGGGGGACATGTGTTAATCCTAGTGGCCCGATAGTGCTCGCCTCTATCGAGAGGCAATGGCCCTTCATGTCTCATCATTTCTTTGCTGTGCCCCACTGCTACCCATTACATAAAGAGGCTGCGCTGTTTGTTCACTCCTGTAAGTGTCAGACCTATCTGAGGAAGTTCATTTGTATTAGTGGATGCACACAGCATGCTCTGGCACTCACTGCTTATGGGATGGATGTATACTGAGGGCCACCAGCTGATTTGGGTAACAAGGTTTTCCGAAGAGCAAATATTTGGCTTGAGGTAGCTTCCTAGCGGCACTGAATAAGAAGTATGTAATGAGTGGCATGGTATTGGATTCTGGCTTTGTGTTATGATACTCCTTGTGGAAAATCCTACTTGCCCAGATAATGTCAAACACTGTAATATCTGACGATACCTAGAATATTTGCAGCTAAAGATAGAATATGTAGCTACTGAATCCAAACATATGCAAACCATTGCTCCTTGTTCTTTTTTGAGTCATAATATATAATCAGTGAATAATATAAAGAGTTTAATGATGTTCTTGCTGATCAAGGTACCACTCCCCTGATAATTTACTCCCATTTTCCATCTGTTCCTTTGAAATGCAGCACAAACACTTTCTAAAATTAGAGGTCAAATGATTCAAATTATTACCATCGTGTTCAATCCCAGACTAAATACTAGTCAAACAGTGGGGAACAAAGGCAAAAAAAGGGATTTAATTTCATTATTCAAATCAGAAAGCTGCAGTATGGTCAACATAGCTCTTCTTCTCCTTCTGTCATGATGATTGTTTTGAATATCAGGAACACCCAAACATGTGGTCTATATATAAAACAACTTTTGCTAAAAAAAAAAAAGAGCAATTCTTTAAAAAATAGAGGAAATTAAAGCAGCCATTTAAACCATGTATTACTCTACTGTATGTATTTAGAGAAAGAAGACTGACTTGCTTGAGCAAATGTGAGGAATGTACTGTTATAATGTAGTGAAGCCAAAGCCAAGATATCAGCTCAGAGGAAGTCACTTATTACACATACAGTATCTACTATGTTACATTTTCACTTGTGTCTTGAGGGTATTATTTCACATGGAGTGGCAGATAAGTTACCAGAGCTGACAGCGAGCACTGGCAAACTTTTGAAAGTTATGCTGTATCTCCTGCTCTGCTGAAGTGCACAAGTGAGGTCTAAATGGCCTGAGAGGATGCAGTAATGCTCTGAAGCCCACATATGAGCAGAATTACGCCTGTGGTCTGTATATGGACCATTTTGTGTCTGCATCATCTTTGGTGGAGTGTCTTACATTTTAATGTATATTCCTAGGTCACAAGCAAACTTATCCATCCTCATTGTAAACCACATCTCCACGCTACTTTTTTCATTTCTTTCTTTTCTAACATTCGTGGTCTGAGAAGAAAAGATTTTTCTTCAACTTTTTAATTTTCATTTCACACAGGCATGTCACCAAGGCTGAATTTGCAAGTATGATTTTCATTGTGCTTCTTTGAAAACTGTGAGTTTAAAAGAATCACTGTCAAAAAATAAGTACTACAGTTTTCATGCTGAGATCACTTGATGTTATGTGTAAAGTGTTTCAGCAATGAATGGGCCCACTGCTGTAAATCCCCTTGAATTTGGTGTTGGCCCAGTACTTTCTAGGATCCTTGTTTGACCTTTGTCTTGTGTTAATGCTCTTTTAACATCTTATTTAAAAACGATCACATAAAATATGGGAACCACCTAATGATTCAATTGTCAACTCAAGAACCTTGGGAAATGTAGGAAAATTCAACATACCATTGTTCTGCGATCACCATTAGCGACATGACACTAATTACGCTTTCGTCCCAGTCTCCCAGTAAGTCATGACAGAGTGACTGTGAGCCAGCATGCGCAATATCAGGACCCTGAAACTGAAGCAGCTAAATGGAATTCAGCCATCAGGATTTTTTTTGTTCTTTTCCTACTGTGACATATCAAAATGTCTTTTGTAAAAAAAAAAAGGCCTTTCCTTTTGACATCATTTCTTGGTGATTTCCAATGTTCTGAGAAAGGGTTGCATTTCAAGGTCACTTCGTCAGGATAAATATCAGGATTGCCAAATTTGATGCTATGATTCTCTTCCATTGGCGATGCTTTTTACCAATATGTGGATGGAAAATACCACAAAAATAAACACCTCTAGAACACACAATAAGGGGACTTATGGTGCACCTTTCCAGACTCTGGTTTTACCTTTTCTAAGAATGCCAAAAGCACAGTGGTCCATACCCTACTTAAGAAAGTTTGTAGGGGCACAGAAAGGACTTTGTACATTTAATACATTGCACTTCAGCGACTTTCGTCTACAGCTATATGGATTGGTAAACAAATCATTCTCAAATTATGCCAGGATGGCTCATTTTCTTATTGAGTCCCAGGTGCCGCTATTTTAATCATTACCTAATTGTCTGGCTGCTCTATCGACAGCATAGAGGCCTCCCACTCTGATTCTGCTGACACTGGCAGGGCCTCCAAGATCTGGGTTAACCTTTCGATGTCCATTGACGCTCCACAGGCTGATGATGATTGATCGAGGTGGCCCTTGCTGTTAGATAATACCTAATCAGCGTTCAGAGTAATTTGTGTAAATGAGACCTCATTATTGATGGTAGGCAACTTTAGGAGCTTTCATGCACGCTGAATCTAAACAGGGATTGGATCAGCACTAAAACTTTGCTTTGTGCCTCCTGCATCTCCTGTTAGAGATTGAGGGCAGGCAGGATTGTTGAACTGTTGAATGGCAAATAAGTGGGAGAAGATGAGTTGACAGAGTGCACATAGAGAATAAGAACAAACTGCATACTACAGTGTAGACCTACAACAAGGCTATGATAGCTGAATGGTTTGAATAGCCTCACTATTTAATTTTATAAATAAGATTAGCATGCAAAACAATAATAGCAATATCTTTATTACGCAAATAATACTTCTCTCCGTGCTGCCTGGAGTTTTCTTTTCCATTTGCATATTCCTCATAATGCGACTTAGATTTGTTCTTTCTTATCTTAATTGAGCTATCTGTGATGAACCAGGGGAAAATAATTTTTCCTTTCCATAAGACGACTTACTCTCAGAAACCATTCTGTCAGCACCCTGGTGAAATAAGTCCAAGCAGGGTATTAAAATGATAATAGAGCGTGTGGGTGCTTGACAAGCCGTCTATGGTGGAGATTATGAAAAGTAACTATTATATTCAGCTCTCTACAAATTTCATCTCTGGTGGAAATGACTGCCAAAAGACAGACAAAAGTCAGCATCTGGACAGCAGTGCCCATGGATGATAAGCCTACACTGGATATACACCATAATAATCATATACAGCAGCAACAATTATCCTCTGATAAAAACATCTGTCCCATCATCTGGGTGATGTAGCTTTGATTTTGTCATTACCTGCTGGTCTTAGCGGTATTTTGAAATCAGAGTGATTGCTTTAGGTGCTGCTGCTGTTTCTGAGATGTTGATGTTGGAGGATGGATGGTTGCCCCAAGGACATGGCCGAATCCTGGCCCCTGTAGATGGAGCTCTGCCCCGCCACTCAAAGCACAAGGCCTGGGCTCTGACATGACGACACCAGGCCTTGATGATGATTGATCATGTTGTTTTCTTCATTACTTTAAACCCAATCAGTGCTTGCTGTAATTTGAGTAATGATAGCTCATTATTGGCAATTGCAGAGTTTAAGGGCTTCTTTATTTTACCCCACTGCTGGACCCTTTGGGACAGCATTAAAGGATCAATGATTTTCCTCCTTTTGCATACACATAGCTGGGGTTGGAAGTCCGATTTCAAGTGTGAAGTTCAAATTAATGATCTGTAATTTATGATAAGGCTTTGTCATTTCACAACACTTGTAAAAAAAAAAAAAAAAAGAACACTGGTGATTCTTTGAAGCTTGAAAATCCAGTGAATCATGAAAATGAAACATCATTTACTGCAGTGAAATGAGAGACCAAAGGGCCAACACACTGTCTATGATCATCTTCTCTTCTTCTTCTTGATTTGATCAATACATTATAAATGAGATATAATGGAGAAAACACTGCATATTTTTAATCTCATTTCAATATAATTAAGGTAAATGGACACTAACTAAATATGAAAATACAAAATCTGAAATAAAATTGGGCACTTTATTTCAGAGCCCTTAATGAGCATCTCATTAAGTATACAACACTTCAATTATACTGATTACTGCTGCAGATGTACTTACTTTTAATAATTCAATTAATTACAGACTTGTGTACGATTATATCAAGAAATAGTTTAAACCTAATTTTATAATTTCATTCAAACTTGAGGCAGGTGTTTTCCCTTTGCTGTTTATTGGAACATGATTTTTACATCATTAAATAGTTTTTAAAATTGTTCAAGCCAGACAGGTACATACATTTATTGATTTTATATGATTTCATAACAACATAATTCACTGACTTATTGTTAGAACTAAACAGATGACAAAACAATTCTATATAAATGTTGTGTATTTTGTATGGACACCATACATGGCTTTTTGAATATATACACAAGATACAGTATACACATTATAGACAATGAAGTCAAAAGTTAAATTGAAATTTCTCTTTAGTCAGGGCCTGGCCCTCTCACTCTCTGTGAGAAAATATGATATATGTATGGCCTGGCAGATGATTTATATACTTTGATAATGTAATATGATATATTACATTTTAATTTACACTAGTATGTAATTCCAATAGATTACAAATACTCTAAATAATCTATAATAATAATCAATAATCTAAATATATGTGTTTTGATACAAGATGCATTCTGTCTTCATATGTTAACATATCTAAAGGTCTGACTAGAAATTAAAACATCATTTATTGAGTTTGTTTTTAACTCCAGCTGGATGCTTATAAGCTTTGACACACACATTTTGGGTGCGTGATAATCAGCTATTGATCCCAACCATACAGATGCTGTGAAAAAAAATCAAATAGAACAGTTATTAAAAAAGGATTTGCAAAATATGAAATATGACAGCTTAATTAAAATAACTGTACTGATTACAAAGTGAAATGACTCTGAGCTGTGATAGAGACAGACATCTGAATACCATCTCTGTTGGGATTCCAAGAAAATAAAAAGATACATCTCCATTTCTAAAGCTGAGTACTGCTGTTGAACACTGTCTATAGTAGCTGCAAAGTATAAAGCTATGTCAAAATGAAATTGTTTCTGAGGTAGATTGGGATCATATATTCTTAGATGAAGGAACCAAGGCGATCTGACCTTTGTAATAAATACTGTGCAGGTGTTTAACAAAACAATCACAGCAAAGAGTATTTCCAATTTCACTCGATGCCAACAATCAATCATAGGTCCAAAGATGGGACATAGCAATAAAGGCACCTGCAAAACCATTAATGAGCCTTTCTAGTGCTGAGAGACACAGATGCTGAGAGAGACCCAAGCAAGGAAATTGTAAAGAAAGGTCAAGCCACAACTTTACACAGTCTGATCAGAATCAATACAAAATTTGGAGATAGAATATCAGCAGTCCTCTAGGAATCAGTGGCAGATAGGGTGATTAATCATGCTAACACTTTATTATTACTCCTATTACTCTTAAGGTCACACAGAAAGTGTGTACAGGACACTTAAAATAATATTAAAATAAGGTCTTGTGTAAACTAAACTATTTCCGTATCTTGTTTCTTTCAAACGTTGCTCTCCACTTTGATGCCACCACAATGATCCTACTATCACACACTGTTATGAAATTTGCTGCATAAAAGAATGATGTGAGACACATGAAAGAATCTGCAGTAGTGAAGTCTATAACAATTCCTGTTTGTAGCCTTGACAATGTTGATCCTGTGAGGCACTAATGCCCTGAATTAGAGCAGATGAATGGACCACTCTGCTGGTCATGACAGGGTTTCACTAGCCATCTAGTCTTTCCCTTTTCATCTTATTCCCTTTGGTGATTCCCTGGTCCAAATGTTGTCCCCTTTCTTCTGGTCTCAATTTCTGTTCATCAAAAGAAAGGTGAACATATGTCCAAATCCTGTGGCCTCAGCCACAACATACTGTGTCATTAGAGCTGAAATGGGAGGGTTTTGCTGCAAAAACGCACACGCACACACACATGCACACACAGACTCAAACATAACATAATGGTAGATAAAAACATGGATGTACAGCATGTATATAGATATACAGGCATGTTCATACACAGCAGTATTCACAAAAGCACACACCCAGTGGACACTCACTCTCACACACACACACACACACACACACACACACACACACACACACACACACAACGGTATTTGATGTCCTCCCTGTTTGAAGCCAAATTCTTGTTATCACTGCTAGCTATATACCGTGCTCCATTCCCAAGGTTTTTGAGGAGAGTCCAGGGCTTTCATCTGAGAGCCATCGTCTATACAGAAGCCAACAGTCTCAGAACCAGTGACATACTGACTGGTGGTTAACATTTCAAAACCCTTGCCTTATATTAATACATGACAGGTACAACTAAAATACCAGGTGAGAAACCACACACAGGCACTCAGATACAGACAAAGGATGTATGCCTCTCACTGCCTCTCACAGACACAGTGTAAATTTGACTACCCCTGCCTTCACTCTTTAGATATATTTAGCTTTTAGATGTCATATACCATCTCTATTAAATCGACCTGCCCTCTAAAGGACACCTTAGCCAACAGCACCACTCTCCTCCCTGCACCAACACCCACCGCCTGTAGAGAACCACTTACAGACAGAGTAGGTAGACATTAGCAATTAAGCTTTGTTGCTGCCATTTCCTGTCTGATATTAGCAGGAGCTAGGACTTTGAGCAGCAGGGACTTGAAGAGACTGACGGTTCAACTTGTCTAAAACATCTGGGGTGTGGGAGTGGGTTTCACGTTTGAATGTGTTCCTGATGCTGAATGTTGAATGAATGAATTTTTCACCTCAGTGGGGCCCTTATCAAAATCCTGCATTTAGACAAAGTTTGTTTTAAAAAAGAAACACAAAATGACTAATCGTATTTGGGGGCACCCCATAGGTTGGGGTGTATACCACATGGCCAAAGCACCCTGAGAAGCTGGTCCCTGGATCGACTCCTGGGCCGGCCGGACCTTTACTGCATCTAATTCCCCTACTCTCTCTCCCTGTTTCCTCTGTAAATTGATAAATGTAAAAATAAGATGATGCCATCAACAAAGAAGTAAAGAAACAATTACTGTTCTTAAATGGTGACAGATCACACTTATTTTTAATATAAAAATTCAATAGCAACTGCACCATAATTTTCACCGTTTCACATACACCTGTTATTTTTGCTAAGACTCTGAGGTAAATGCATTTGCTTTTAATGTAAGAAGAAATATATCCTAGTGCCTGAATTGAATAAAGGAACCTCACCAGTAAAATTAATTCTCTCATCCTTGAAAATACGTGGAGGCTTGGTGAATACTTGTGCTCTTGGTCGCTAATTGGAAAGTCACACAGCTAATATGATATCTTTCTCCATTATATATCTCTCTGGCTTTCTGTTCCCACAAATCAACACTGTGCTGATAGATGCAATGGCTCAGATTTGTGTTTAAGTTGAAACCTGTGCAAAAGCACCGTGCAAACTGATGTTATCTTGGCAAGTAAATCCACTGATTGCCATGATTCAGTTGCTATGATGATGATGCTATTTATTTTAGTGTAAAATTTTGATGGGGCCTTAAAGCTAAAGCCAGCAGTTTACACTTTATCACTATATGATAAGATAGTTTAAGCAACTAGCAAGTTCTAAAGATGACAGAACAGTTTTTGTTGTTGTTTGAATTTGGAAAGGCCTGTTCTCTGTTAAACATACAAAACAGTGGGAGACATACAGTAGATTGTCTATACTGGATCTTGGCTGTCTTTTAAATAAACCTACTTTATGTCATCCAGTGGACAGCAGGACCAAGGTCAGTTTCAACCCACATTTTTAAGCATGGGAGTCAGGTAGAGAATCAGCAAAGATGTGCCTCAAAGCCCACTGATGACCTCTGAATATTACGTGAAGGAAAGTGCAAGAGGAAGAAGTAGCAAGACCCAGATCTGTTTTCTCAACATTCCTTTAAACACCAGACAACATTCCGTAATAACAGCTATTAATAAGGAAAATTTGCATCAAGACCTCAACACATAAATTGCTCCTAACTTACCTTTTGTATGCAAGCAATTAATGTGTGCATGAAAGAAAGAGAAAATGGTGCAGACAGAAAAGAGAGAGAGAGAGCAAGAGAGAGAAAGAGAGAGAGAGAGGACAGGCTGGGGGTTGAGGGTGTACTTAACTCTATTGTTCTAAAAATGTTCACTTCCTTTTTGTACACATATTTGATTTACTATTTGGCAGGATTTCAATGCACTTTTACCCTCCATTTTCAGCAGAGGAGGAGTCAGCTGACACTCTCAATTCAGAACTCTACCAAAAGCTGAAGGGATCCCTGGAGAATCACTCATTCATTCAGCATTCCCATCAGCCCATTAGACTGGCCATCAGCCAACATAACTGCTTCCTGTTTCTCTTAGACACCTTTTTCATCCTCGGTATAATTCAGTTGTTTGAGAAACTTCCAATGGGAAGAGGAGGCAGTAGATTACTTTAGCCTGAGGATTCTCATGCATTTAACAAACTGAAACTGGACTAAATATCAGGAGAATGGTGGTGCATTTATTCCTGCAATTCATCGCCTACTCAAAAGCACGAGGATTGGATTGAGATTTGGATCTATGGCATGAGCCTGTACTGGAGTTGTTGTAAAAGTGCCTCAATGTGCGGTGTAAGTGAAAAAGTAAAGGGTCAACACGTGTAATTGGATTTCACAGATGCAACCATTTCCACTGGCTGTCTCTTTGAAAACTGAATACTGCGTGAGTGCATCACTGAGTGAAGTAGACACCTTCTGTGTGATACAGAAATATTAGCCATTTTCATTCTGGAGTATTTCTTGTGACTGTGTAAAATATTACCTATATTAAATATTACCAAGTCTTTTTAAAAGGAAAAAGTCTTAATAATTTGGATTTGTCACATTTTAAACTAACAATGAACAGCACATGGAACATTTCAAGAGCTAGTTTTGGAAAGTTGTGTCAGAATATGTTTCACATTAAACTGATTTTGCAGTAGTAGTAGATTAGTCGTAGATTCCATACAGTAAATGATGCAGTCATAATACTACATCACTTACTGTATGGTATCCAATAGATGTTTGCTATGACATGTATGCATGCTACATATTAGCCAAATTGAAGTATAGAGGTTGAAAACAGAGAAACAGGATAGTGTTTTTTATACATGTAGGGCATAAATTATGTCCGATCGTGCAAGCTTGATGCCACCGTTGAACAGCTAGTCAATGGAGAGGGCAGGGAGAAGCAATGGAGCGAAGTAATGTGTAATCTTACTACTCAATGGGCTGTGCCCAGCAACGGGCCTCTGAATGCTAGAAGTGTCAGAGAGATAAATAGCAGAGTGTCCCCCTCGAAAAACATGATTAATACCCCGCCTGGTGACGCTGCTGAAGATGAAGTGGGAGCAGCTGGCTCAGGCAGCGTAGGCACGCAGGGAGAGGTGGGAGGGGGGACGGGAGCGAGCGCAACGGAGCAGAGAGGGCAAAGAGTAGGACACACTGGCAGCTAGGGGAAAGGAAGGCAAGGCAAGGGCAATCCGGGCCACCATAGGCACAGAGACCCCTACCTCCCCTCATCTCCCTGTGAACGCAGCTTTATTTCTTTTTTTCCCCCCTTTTTTTGTCATGGTTTAGCACTTAAATAATCTACAGCTACTCACTTACTATACATGCTGTTTATATTAGCACATGCACACATGCAGGACTTCACTTCAAATCGACCCATGAAAGTTGAAGCCTGCGTCCTTTAATTATAAAAATCTAACAGGAAATCAGGGCTACCAGGAAATTCATCTCAATTCAATTAAACAGCTCAACAGTTCATAACCTTGTCATTTATGACATCTTGACTATAAGGAAATATCCCACTAATATATGGCACTCAACCATTTTCATGACTGCTATTAACACGAGTGTGCACAGGGCTGAGTCCTGCATGCGGTGATGTACTGCAGAGCTTACTGTACTTTCTTGTATATGTGTGTATCCCTGCCAAAAAGTGCATTTTACATTCTTCTACACCATATGTTAGTTTTGTTTTTGCAATAGCTTTGTAACCAGCCATGTATCAGCCTACACCTTTCAACTGTGACAGAACAGACAAAATTTTGTCAGTTAGTAAAAATTCCACTTACTGTTAAGTACAGTGTCCCCTGTTGAGCCTGTTTCAGTGGAAACAGTTGAAACTCTCAAAACACAGTATAGAACACATGGAGTTATTGGGTCTGTTCTGTTGTGTAAGTAAACATGTCGAGGGGTGGGCTACTTTTTCATGGTTCAGGGGCCCCAACCCTCCCCTCACACAATTAACTTTTCCAGTGTAATGAGATGATTGATATGCTGGAAGTGTGTGCTTTAAGGAGATATTAATCATTCCCTCTGGTAATTTTAATCATGCGTTCCATCATCCCCAGCTGCTGAGGATCACCTTCCTAGCAAACAAAGGGCGGCCACGCCACTTGCATAGTCATTCTGTTCTAGTTTAACTTTATTTTATGCTGGTTCCTCCCATCTGTTCGCACAAGCCTCCACAGCCCACGTTGCACGTTGACAAGCTGGGGAAGCAGTGTGTGGGTGGGTGATTGTATGAGTGTGTGCGTGCACATGTATGTGTGTAAACTTTAGAAACACAGGCATCTTTGAAATGGTAAATCTAATCCTCCAGGTCCGTGACTAGCTGGTACACCGCCACCAGCCACCTCCACTAACACGTACAGTAATGCATACAAACAGCGGGCACACGCACACACACACAAAGTCTCTCTCTCACACACATGCACACACACAATCATTGGGACAAGCATACTGATGCACACATGCAAAGACATATACACAAGTGCATATACAAACACACACGTACACCACATGGTGTGGGCAATATGTCAGAGCAAAGCATAATTTGGCATTTGAACCAGTCACTATTATTGGAAGTATGAAGAAATGCTGCAGGGAAGATTTGTTTAGATGACAAACAACTTGGAAACTCTCTCTCTCCCTTGACTGCCTTGAAAGTCAAAGAGACTTATATATTCCCAAAACACTGATTAGTTCATGTTCAGCGCCTCCATTGTGCTGTACTGTACCCCTGCGTTGTTGTTCCGTGTTTTTACCCAAGGCTATGTAAGATTTGGAAGGGTATTCCACAATCAAAGGCATTTCTCCTATGACTTTTATTCAGCTGCCGTATTGTCACAGTCAAGGCCACGGGGAAGCTAGTGTTGACCCAGCGGTGTTTTCAAACACAAAACAGAACAAATCTGACTATACAAAAGCAAAAAAAATGTACCTTCTCAGTGGGAAATACGGATTCCAAGCATTTCCAGGAGGTCAAATAAAAGCTGTGCAGAGAATAAGCTGATGTAGGTAGCAGTTACAGTAAAGTTAAATAATAAAAAATAACCCTGAACAAGAGGATTATCCATAGAGAATCACTGAAAAGTCAGTCACGGATTTATTTTTATTGACTTAATAATTTCACTGACCACAAAGAGCCTTAATTTTGCTACATGAGGTAGTAAACAAAACAAAGCTCCACAAGGTTGTATAAAAAATGCTGCTTGTGCTCAAACCGGCGACAGCTCAAAACTTCCTCTTGACAAGTGTCGTAAACGCATGCTTAATCATGTACAAAATTAATGACATCCAGCTGACAGATATTCCATCATCAATGCAGAAGTTTTTGAAAGTTATTGAAGTGGGCTTGCCTGGTTGTGCGCAGATTAGCATTGCTTGCATGCAGTCAGAGGCCAATGCAAAGTAGATAGGTTAATCCCCAGGACGAGTTGATAGGACACATCCCTAAATGCACTGAGCCTCGCCGTTTCTAAAACCCATTAATTGTGCCCAATATAAAAAAAGTAATTTAATTTTACATCAAGTCCAGCCTCATCTGTTATCTGTGGCACACTTCTGCAGAGTACATAAAGGTAATAGAGGTTTTCAGGGGCTATTCCCCACTTATTATCTAATAATGATGAATGAATATGCCGGGAAGTGACAGCTGTTTAGACGTTTAGTCGGTGGAGAGGCATTTATTCGCAACTTTCCGGGAAATCGATTCTTGTTTGAGGACATGAAGCAACTTTAGTGTTCTGGCTGCCTCAGTGAAAACACAGGAAACACTATAGCTCCCTAACTCAAGACTAAAGAGCACCCTAAGGTACACAAAGAGTCTTGGAATATAGATCCAAGCAGAAGAAATAGAAAGAAATATTAATTAGGTGTTAAAACTGTATTGGTATTTGTTCAAAACATCTTTACAAAATCTTACTGTAAAAATGTCCTCATGTAAGCACTTTGCCATAATTTTTGGTCAGTTTCACTTCTTTATCACTTCTTCTTAAACTTGACATAAATCTACAACTTTATGTGCAAAAATATAAAACAACTAAAACATCTTTTCAGTAAATCATAAAAATTAATACTAGAGATTTAAGAGGACAAAAGGAAAAAAGGCTAATTATGTAAGACACCTCCAACCTGGCAGGTGTGTTTTCACAAGCTGCACGGCACCAGTATCATTACTAATGCAGTGTGTGTGTTTTTTTTTTTTTTTTAAACAAGCGAACAGGTTGACAGTTTGTCTTCTGTTCAAAAGCATTTCACGTTTTATTATGACTTCATGCTTATCACCAATCCAATCTAAAGAGTGTTGATAGAGTGAATGACTATATAGCAACTGTTTTGTGAAGGGTGCTTATAAAGAAAACATGACGACTGCTGGCTGGCCCTCATTATTTCCACCTTGCTTTACCCTGGCACTCCTGCTCCACTGCATGACTAAAAGACAATTAATCCTAATAATCAGGGCCTTGGCCATCATTCCTCATTCTGGCAGGCCTCTTTTTCCATAGGGGCACAGAGGGAGTGCCCGAGCCATGGATCTCTGCTGCACAGATGAACCTCTTACAGATGTTGAGTGAGCAGCGCGGTTAATCGCTTAGCCATCTTATGGCCTTCACACGTGCAAAAATGGAAAACTGAAGGTGGCATTTTATCATGTCATGACTGCCACTGAACGTGAAACAGACTGGTTTGGTATTCTAAGAAATGTCACATTAGTGCAAAACAGGAAACTTAATAATAGAAAGATGTGAACGTGGGCGCCTGTTAAAGCTTGTTGTAAGGCATCGGTCCAAAACGTTGGCACTGGTAATTTTAGCCTCAGTTAGCAAGCTATATATATATGTGTATATATATATATATATATATATATATATATATATATATATATATATGTGTGTGTGTGTGTGTGTGTGTGTGTGTGTATGTGTGTGTGTATATATGTGTGTGTGTGTATATATGTATGTCATTAAACCATGGACCTTTCTGCTGAGGCAACAATCTTAAAATAAGCAGGACTGCTTGCTGGCGCTAGTGCCGCACATCCTTTTGTCAGCAGTGCCAAAGCATAGTGACACCCTTTTCATATCACAGCAGAAAGGCTCTGATGCAATGTTTGACTTATCAGCATGGGGACCTAATCTTCTCAAATTAGAGCCCAAATGTTTGGTGAATGCTACAGGCCCAGTGTGAGGAAGCAGAGGGAGTGCTATGACCGCCGCAGACAGGAGGCCCAGGCAAACAAGCAGATGCTAAGGGGCTGCTTTAGATGCGGAAGAAGAAAATCACCATCACAATGCAGCAATTATGGCAGTCTCAAATTCACTAAGCTGGAGCGCAGTGTGTTCTCACAGCGTCTCAGCAGCACTCACAGCATCCCACACAACAAGCTCATTAGGCCGGCACATCCTCGCTCTGATTTAGGGTGGAGGAATTAATGCAACAGCACCTGGTTTTCTGAGAGCCATCCATCCTGCCATATACAGCCGGCCACGCTGAGGTTATGCATTATCTTCTTTAAAAGCGTGAAATGTGGCCACCCCTGTTCAGTTTTAAGCTACACCTCTCTTTTTCCAGAGTGCTATGTGAGGGGCAGGCATATTAATCACACTCACAGCCACTAATGCTAACAATCAGTCAACACAGTTGGCCAGGCTCTCCATCTCTGGTGACAGCGAGGTTTGTCCTGAGGCCTGCTGATTCGTCCTGCTATGTCTGCCTCTAGGACAAAACACACAACACGGGCAGCCTTTTATCCAGTAATACCCCTTCATTGTATTGTTCTCCAAATTATATGATGAATGTACATTTACTAATGTTTTCAAGGGTAATTATAAAAGGAAACAGAAAATTAGTATAATAATAATAATGATAATAAGATTTTTACTGCTTAAAAATATCAATGTACAAACAAAACACAGCACATTCCAAGGGCAGATACAGATTGGGGAAAAGTAATTTGTTATTGGAGTGATTTTCTACAACATGGATACAACATATGTCAAACAGTCAAGTTTTGAGAAACAAACAGCTGGCTAGTTCAACTGAGAGGAAACTTCCTACTGAGCAAGAGTGATCTCTCCCTGAGTGTCATCCGCCAGCAGCATGAGGCAGAACCAGCATGTTTGGATTCCTACTGTACAACAAGAATATGGCTCCTCTTGTCAACTTCAAGCTGACAAGTGTAACTTTGACACAAATTAATACAAAACCTGCACAATTAATTTCATCCAGAGCTCCAGCTTACAAAAAACCCCAAACAAATAAATTAACAGGAAATTCTATGAATATGCTGAGCACAGTGTGTCCGTGTGTGTGTGTGAATATATGCGTGTCTGCGCAGTTACTTACGCAAGTCTGCGGGTGCATGTTCTGTTTGCTTTTTTTTCCCATTGCTCAAAAAGAAATGCTAATTATTGGGCTTCAGGTAGCGTAAAATGTACAGCTGTGGTGACTGTCAGTGCTCGGTGGACTATTTAGCTGGTGTACAACTTGACAGTGGGTGGTGTCTCTCGCTCTCATCCCAAGAATCACCCAGTGGCGTTGCCATCTTCTGCCAGCATCAATCAGCAGGTTGCTTTTGAAGCACAAGGGAATCAAGTTTTATCTGCTATATGTCTGTTACATATTACATTATATTGTACATAATTGTAAACTATACATTGTTATATTATACCTATACATTTTATCTCTTTGATTGTCTAGAAAACATTAATCTAAAACACAACTGGTGGTTGGCCCCTATTCAAGGTTTCTGCTTCCTGGAAAATTAGAATATGCCTTTAGATGTCAGATATAATTCTATAGGTAGTTAGAATCTATTTGATCCTTAACTTGTTCAAACAATAACACTGAGCCTCAATGGTATAAAACCCTTAAATGAATTGTTTTATTAAATTGTAATGTAATTCTCACGCATTTCAGATCACCTCACCTTCACTGGCCATAGCCAGATGGCAGCGACAGTCCACGCACAGCACTTATAAGTCAGGTCTGCTGGCAACAGCTGCCAGCCACATTCTGCTGCCTTATATGACTATACATGTATACTACAAGTCACTGCTATTCGTTAATAAAAATGTTTCTTTACACTTTATACCAATATCGAGCCAGATTGCTTGCTCTTGGGAACAAACTTTACGGACCAGCTTGACGTCAACTTTGATTACTTCATTTCTGAAGAATTCCAGATGTTTGAGTCTTCACTCAAGGGAGTTACTGGTACCTGAACTGACAGCATTTGGAGCTATGTGCTGTCACAAGGTAGTGTTAATATACACATAGGATAACTTTAGAACGATGATTGTTGATGGTTGTTTTTGGTTGATGGTTATTTTATCAATTAATTGCTATTATATAATTATAATTTTCAAAAAAGTGTAGTGCAATTCTTAATTTTAAAAAAGAGTTAATTGTGAGGGTAACTGATAATCGTTCACTTGATCAATTGATTGATTGATCTCAGAGTCTGGAAGTATTTTTTACGATATGGTGTACATCCTCTTACAAAACAAAATTTTGTATTTAAAATGACTTGGCCACCTGTGTTGATAGGATATATGGTTCATGTCCCTTGGTGTACAGTATGCTGCTGTTAATGTAGCAGACAAATGCAGGAGCCTATGTGATCTGTGAATCCTGGGCCTTTCCATTTGTAAGACAATAGCAACAAGGGGAAATCCTGTGTCTTAGAAATTATGTTAATATATTTCTAAATAAATTTCCCAGTTACATTGCAGTAGCAATGAAATCTCTGGTTGGATGTTAGGTGTACAAAGCGTACAACCATCACACCAGAGAGCAGAGTTTGCATCCTCGGTCCCATCTCTGATTATGTTCAGGCAACGAAAGCAGTTTGGTTGTGCCTAAACATAACCATATTGAATATTTTGTCAAAAAACAAATATGTTGTCTGTGAACATTTTACAACATATTTTCTCTTTATGTTGCCAGAAAATTGTTACATGTAATTTGTTGTATTCACACATAATTCCTAGGAGACAGGGTTGCCATGGGAGTTGTCTGCAGTGACAAAAGTGAGGTGGTTTGCAGCACTGACCATCCTAAGTCCTCTGATCCTCTCCTCCTGCACTAGACACACCACTGCTGTTCACCCTTTGTTTTGAGGATGAGGATAGACATTTGATGCAGTGTGAGAGCTATCTGGCCTGCCTTTTTTTTTTTTATTAGAGAGGATTTCCTACATGATGCAGACTGCCACTGCCCTAGTGTCTATACCATGCCATTGTGTTGTGGAGGGACTCATCAACCTGTATACAGTGAAAAATTCTAAATCCATTTCTCTTCAACATGATCAGAATAAGGATGCCAGACCTGCTTCAGGTTAAGGCACAAACAAATTAGGTTGTGCGGAATAGAAAATGTTTCTATGTGTCATTCTTGAGGGTTGCTATTTTAAACTAGCAATGGGGAACCCTCACATCCTGACAGTAGAACACCTTTTGAAAGTAACCTACTAAATGCCTAACTCTGTGATCACAGTCCCCTACTTTAGTTTCCCTGCCATTCCACCCATTGCTGAATACTTAGTAGATAAAGAGTTGAACAGGGTTGAAAAGGTCCATCCTGATAGCCAGAGCATGAAAATTTTAATGTGATGTGATATAAGGAGGAATGTGTCTATAAAGCCCCATTAGTGGTTTCAGCCAATAATCATAACTTATGTTTCACAGCATTAGAATACTGTACATTTGGCCTCACATAAAGACTGTGAGGTCCTCAATTCTTTCTTGGGAGATGGGGTTGTAAAGATCATTTTCTGATTGCTCTCAACATTATGTCATGGTATTACTGTAAAATGCATTATGTATGTGTTGCACATCTTTTATTGTTTGTAAAGTTCATAGTTCACTGCAGACATACATGCAATCGATCATGTATAGTTGAGTTACGCTGAATCACACTTGCCGAGTCAAAGTGCACAACAGGGAGATGTTAAGGGAAAAAATAAGCTGAAAAAAGGGAAATTGTAAAACATAGCGTATGTAGTTGAGCAGGCTTGAAACTCACTTGGCTGATTTTGTCGCCCCAGGGAGAGCTAACACTAAAATGCTCTTTGACCATGAAATGGCCCTGCCCGGTAATGGTGGTTAATGGCTGTATGGTGCAGTGGTGCCGATGCTAGGCAGGAGGGAGACCTAACAGGGGCATCCTGCCTGCTCCAGTAGGCCCCATTCAATGAAGGAGAAGGGGAAGGTTGGGATAGTAATGATATTTTGCTTGAAATTAGAAATGTCAGTGTGCTGTAGTCAGGAGAATCTATGTGAGATGGGTAAATTTAGAACATCAGTAATAAGGGGGATATGTGTTGGGTCCAGAAGTGAGAAACAACAAATAGCACTGTATTTTTTTCCAAGTCATGGTGGAACCAAGCTGTATAATGGAAGAATGTGAATTATTTATTGTAGACACAAGTGTAAAATGCACCTTCCTGAGGCGCTGCTACAGAATAAAATTCATGGTTGGCTAAATGAGCCTTCCAGTGTCCAAGTTACTAAAGATCACAACATTATCATTAAGGTTCAGTATCATAATTAGACATTTTCTGAGTTCATATGACTCATTTAAAAGATACACCAAGCCAAGCAATTAAACTGCACTAACAGCAAGCAAAATTGTCCACGATTGATGTCTGCAGAGATGATGGAGCAATTTAAGTTATCTTTTTTTTATCAGTTAATTGGAGTTTATGTAAAAAAAAAAAAAAAAAAAAAGATTCTGCATACGCACAATTTATAGTCACATATTTGTCAGAATCTTTAAGAATCTAAATTATTATGGATAACTAACACTGACCCCAAACTTCTGTGTATACTTACTGTATGTCAGATTAAGTTTGATTGACTTGCCCTTTTCAGATTAGAGCATGTATTTTACCCTTTATCCTTTGACTTGTTGGCTGCTGAACTACAGTTGATGCAACTCATTACTTGTGTCAAGCAATGCTATGACTTGAAGTGCTTCTGAAAGACTTATTGCCCTCATACTGCAAGGTTTCACCGACATATCCTCCAGCTGAAATCCATAAAGAGCAAAGCCCAGGGGCAAGATGTGGGTATCAAGACCTCAACAGAGCAATGGCATATCATGGGCCAACCATGACCAGATGAGGTTACCATCTGAAAGCCATCTGGAAATATAGCATGTGACAGTACAGATGGTAATGCATGTATTGTAGCCTAAAAGTGTCTTGCAGTAAAGGTCATCATGGACAGACATGACATTACACCACCAGCCCTTGCAAGTATCATTGCCACTGACAAACTGATGCATATGTTTATTTTTTCATGTACTTTATAATTTTTAAAGGAAAAGGAAAATACAAGAAACTCAGATGGAATGGTAACAGAATTTAATTCAAAACTGCAGTACAGCACCTTCTTTTGAAATATTATTATGCTGACAACTGAGCAATTAAAAACCTGCAACCTGTAACAACTGAGGAAAAAAGCTGTGACATAACATCAGTGTATTAGCACCTTATTTGCTGATATGGCAAACTTGTTAGCAAAACCATTTAAAGTACACATCTGGCAGATACAGAGCAACTTTAGCATTCATTTGGAATTGTGTTTTTGGCCTTTTAGCTCTGTTTGTTCTCCACTATTCTGCAGAAAGTATGTATCTAGCAAATTGGTTGGTATTTAGAGTTAACTTATCGAAAACAGCTGTCCGCTGATGCTGAAAATGATGTCATGAGAGCAGTTAGAGTGAATCAAAACAATAAAGTCTGTTAAACCACAACAATTCCCTGAAAGATGCTACAGAGCACAGTGAAAGTTGAGGGAAAAAGCAGAGTTGGTGAATTTAGTGTAGGTTTTTTACTATGAACCTCTGTGGTTTAAGCGTATTTGTTTGAGTGACTATAGTATTTGTCTGATTTCTGAGTCACCAAACATGTACACACATGTACACGACATGTTGTATGTATATAAACAGACATATCTATAAATATTGATGTAAGCGCACAAACATAGACATACATTTCTCCTAAATTAAGACAGTGAATTTGCCAGTACTGGCTGAAGAGCAAATCCAGCATTAATCAGATTTGACGATGAGTTGTGATAAGTGAACTGAGTCATCAGCTGGACTGTAGATGGTGAGAGACATCTGAGGGTTAAGCTGCAAACCTCTTCTGACAAACCTTGTCTGAGGAAGCTTTAGTGGACACAATGACAAGTGAAATATGGGGTCAACTATCAGTCATTCATCAATGAACCCATCCTGTCATCATTTGAATTTTGAGCACTTGGCAATATTAACCTTCATAACCCTAAGTCGCATAGGACAGCTTGGCACTGCCTAAGACTGACAGGCACGGTATCAAAGTAACTGTTGGGTGTCACTGTAATAAATGCTTTCAGTCACATAAAGCCAGGGATGAAATGGTACCAGCATGATGATGGGCACTTGAAGAGCTCTTCATGAAAGTCTTATCCTAGTTGCTTTACACTTAGGCTTTGGCAACTGCATGTGGACTCTACAAACATAAAATTTAAGTACTGTATTTTGTAAGAATATATTAAAAGAATTACCAACATTTGTCTCATACACTGCATGCCCTTTGTGCTCCAATAGATAGTTGAGCCAAGTAAAGCTGCCAAGGGCCATGATAAAGCCCAAGGCTATTTAGTCTAATTGTTATGATCCATATGAGTAGACAGAACAATGTGGCCTCAATGTATAGAGGGAACCTCTGTGACCTCTACTGACCTAAAAGTTCACTGGCCTTAAGTAAGTCTGAGATAAAGTTACATCCAGTGGGTGCTGGGTGATATCCACTTACTGCCATCTCCCTGTGGGAAATTACTGTGGTTGACACAAGGAACTGTGACTTCTAACACTATACAATATTAACAAAGATACATGATCAGCAGGCTCCGAATGTAAATGATAGCTTCATCATGTTTGCTATCTTTGTAAAATAATAACTGGAGATAAGTATCACTGTGCTGAAGTATAAAATGGCTGCTCTCCTTTCCTGCATTTAGCTGGATTATATTCTCTGTTTGTAAATTACTCCCTTTGGAGAGAGAAATTAACCTAGATTTCCATATCAAAGCATTATGAATTGAGCCATTTTCCCTGCCCTCCCGTTCTGGTGAAAGGAGAGAGTGGAGGGAGTCTGTAGAAGTAGCCTGCAGTGATATGCAGGCCATACAGGGCTCCTTTCTTACAGGAGCAACACTGCAACAGAGAGAATCAGCAGCTTTCTACTGAAGCGAAGAATGAGATCACTGGGCTTTTTGTGCAAGGTCAACTTCGAGGCAAGACACATCGTGTTTAAAATTCAGTCCTATCCTCACCGAGCACTTGAAACACACTGTGCCAGCCGGGGAACCTGCTTGCCATTATGCAAAGAGGCGGCGGGCTTAAAGTAAATACGTAATCTTAATGAATGCTGAGATCTGTGGAGGTGGGAGTGAGGGGAGTCCAAGTCAAGTAGAGAAGGGTCGGAAACACAGGGTGAATAATCCTGTGTGTCAACAAGACACAACTAGCTCTCTCTATCCCAATATGTAGCCATGTTTACAGTGAGCAGAATTCAAAAGTTTTCCGACATCTGACATTGTTCTATTGCAAAATAGGGAGTCCAGAAAGAATCTTACAATGTATTTTTTTCATGTAAGAAAGTGTTGTTGAATACCTGGTCTTATGTAGAGAGTGAACAAATACAACCTAATTATAATTACTGATGGAGATAAGAGTGGTTTATGATAAATCAACAGATGCTAATGGTTATTAATAAGGGAGGGTAATTATGTTTCTATCTGCTGGCAATATGGTATTTAACTTGTAATTTTAGATTTTTAAACATTATGTTCCTTTGTGCTGTTAAAGAGCCTGCTTACATTTGCTTATATGTCTTACACACTGTGACCTATGTGACTGGCCCCAACTTATCTCAAATGCATAAATTTAAAACAAAAGGACAGCCATTAGATGACATGTCACACAATATAGGGGTCTTGTCCTGGCCCCATGCCTGCTGGCTGTGTCCTTTGCTTTGCCCACTTTGCTCTGCGAGACTGCCAGGACATTGAGCCTGACACATCAGAACTGCTGCTCTCTTGGTGCCCTCTTTCATTCGCACTATCACAGAGTCAAAGCCTGCAGAGACGAAGCTGTCCAGAGACTGAGCCCTGCTGGGTTTGACTGGGCCAAGATCCGATCAAGCCTCGAGGAGAGGGTCATCCTCTTCCCTGACTTCTACTTGCTATGATCTCTGAACCGATTCTAAAAAGGCCTCTGACTTGATTTGAGCAGACAGTCCCCCTTGAAAGCTGCCTTTGGTTTGGCTTCTGTAGCCTGGAACGGGAAGAGCAGGGTCAGGCTACACACAGGCAAGAGAAAGCTCAAGCAAAGGCAGTGTGTGTGGGGGGGGAACAGAGCTTATAGCCATGCTCCAGGTGCAGATGGCACACTGTTTTATGTGTGGCCTCAATGGATTATGTCAGCCAAGCTACTGGAGGCATATAATATGGAGAGATCACACAAAAACATTGTCAACCAAAATTCAAAGATTCATTAACAAAGGTCATTTCCATGACAGCAAATGCCTAATAGATGGCCAAGACTCTTGAAGTCACCATGAGGATAAAAGCAGACTGAATAAAGAAGCCTTGAAATGAAGCGAGAAATTTTGAAGCCTTATAAAAGGTTTGTACAGTAAATTATACTGCATTCATCTGGGATTTTGTTAACAACAACTCATTCACATAAGATTTAAACAATTTACACTAAAAACAATTTTAAAATGAAAATGCTTACCCAGATCCTCACATTACTACAAATATAGGATACATGATACACATACACCCTCTAAACAAAAGAAACACTTGGAATAAATGGCACTTTCTATACGAGCAGAGTCAGACTAGTTTATCTAAGGGTCAAATTATTAGCTAGCACTTACTAGCTAAGTATTAGCTAAGTAAAACTCCTATCTGAAGTAAGGGCCCCCAAGGCTATGGAAAGACCTGCCTGAGGAAATCAGGCTGGTGAAGTCAGTGACATCTTTGAAATCCCTCTTAAAACACACTTTTATCGCAGAGACTATTCTGACTTTATTTGAGTTTCTACTTTTGTATTCAGTTTAAATCCCTGTTTTATAATTTATTTAGTCTTACATTACTGAATTGGTTCTATTTTTATCTTTTATCCTCTGATTTTGGTTTATTTTGCTGCCCTGTGGTAACACACTGTAATTTGATCTTGTTTTTAATTTGGTGCCCTGTGTGAAGCACATTGTAACTTGAGTTTTCTTAATTTGAAAGGTGCTCTACAAATAAAGATTATAGTTATTATTACTATTATTTCTGCGCATTGGGGTGATATGATCAACGCAGACACTGCCCCTAAGGAGCCGTGGCTGCAGCAACCCTGAAAACCAGTAACGGTCAGAGGTCAGAAAAGGGGAAGCAAAGATCCAAGTCCCATCCTATTGTGTGACATGTTTCCTTCGCCTACTCGCCCCAAAGGCTTAGTGTCAGTGTTAACACTTCAAACACTCAATATCTTCACAAAACACAAAGGACACAACTGCTTGCCATCCACATCATTTCTTCCAGGAACAGAGATATGGATCCTTCCCAAAGGTCACTGCCAGCTGAAGTTTCAATGATTAAGCAAAGCTTTGTTGTTTGACTTTTTTCCTGAAGCAAAATCTACTTTTAGGTGCAAATTGAGTTTGTTCAATATTACGAAATAAAATTGAATCATATTTTATATGTCAACTTTAAATTGTAATGGGTGGGCATTTTAGTTTGATGACAATTTTATAATTCAGAGATGGATAATCAAAATCAAATGTCAATGAGGAAAAAATATATTCTGGTAGATAAAAGAACCCATCATCTTCACAGAGATGGCCTTTTTGACTATAGTGCATATCTGAATACATTGTTTTATTGTTGCTCATGACAAAGAATAAAAATACTGCAGCAATGATTCAAACAGTAATGATGTATAAATATGCAGAGGGCAGTTTGAGTGGGTGACTATAACACACCTACATATGTTCTTTAAGTTCTTTTTTTTTCTAGTAAGGGTGATAGTTTTCTCAGGAACTTTCCTTGTCCTGCCACTCTTGAACCCATGAATACTGTGCCTGCAAGCATTTCAGACAGCTCCACTGCCACTGAAGCTACTTTAACAACACGCTCCTGAATCAGTCAAAAGACAGCATTGTTACCAGACAAATGAATCGGCCGTCTACTCTGTTACACAGTTATGGAATCATGCACCAGAACGTAGACAATGTCATTGGCTAATCTCACAAGACTGGGATCCGATTACAACCAGGCACCGGTGATTCAAGAATCAATCTGGTTAGCTTCCTGTATTTAGCCTGCTGCTGTTATACTCTGGGTGTAACTCAAAGGGATCTTCAGTTTCCCTGGAATGTGTCCCTGCTCCTAAGGTGGTGATAAAACACCTGATTTTATGGGTCAGTGATTACTCACTGTACCCTGATGTGTGTGCTGATACCAATCTTAGCAAATGCAAAAACTGGAGGACCCTCTGTACAGTATCCCTCGATTTTGCATTTCTCTCCCATTCTCCTGTATGAAAAATAAAGAAAAATCTCACAAGTGTGGCAGATAAATATATAATTGTTTGTTCAAGTGTGTTTTGCACAGTATGAGACCTTCCGATTGCTGCACCAAGTAGAATGCACTGCAGGCAGTCTCTTGAGGGAAGGTCTCATTTTCTGCCTCCTGCCGTGAAATATTCAGTCCGGCCTGAAATAATATGGGACTCGTTTCAAGGCTTAGCACTTTTCAAATATGCTGGCAATAATGGACAGGGCATCAAATGAAGCACAGCCTCTCATAGCAAGGGGAGCAGAGGTTTTGAATCCACAGCCAGGGTTTCACATAACACCATAGACAGTTGAAGTGCTGTCTACATGTATGGTGTAGTGATTAGTTATTAGTGGGATGAGCCTATGAATTCTTGCCAATGCTTGAAATCTAATCAAACTGTATGGGGATTTTTTGGGTTTTAGAATACAAACGTATACACATTTATACCATTTTATTTCTAAATACTTGAGTTTGGATACTGTGGAGTGCCAAATTATATTTCCATATTTCTCTCTTGCTGTTTGCATATCATCACAGAATCTGAATTTCATTCAGCCTTAAAAAGAAAAGAGAGGAAAATCAAGGGCGCACCATAAATGCACAGAGATGGAGTGCAGAAGAATGTTATAGGAGGGGGCTTTGGTGAAAGGATTCAAGGATTTAACAATCCCACATCCTCTCAGCCTGTCCTTCATCTCTAATAATCAAGCTTGGCCACAGAATATCCCTCTGGATGGGAAAAAAACATGTTGCCTGTCTGCCTCTCACTCATCTTTAGACTGCCAGTCTTGGGTCTTCCTCTTGAAGTCTTCTGTCACATTTATGGCTTCAAACACTAAGCACAGCCTTTTTTTTAACTGACTGCCATGTCTTTAAAGCTAGATATCTTTTTTGTACTACATTAGCATGAGATGAAGGGCAGTGTGTCTGATGCAAAGGAAGCCCTGAGAAGGCTAGACCACAGACTCTATGAACTTGTTTGTTGCTGAACACCAAAGGCCACCGACACACGCTAACCAGTTTTAGCCCAGGTGAAATATAATGTGTAAGCCCACTGTATTCTTGTATATTCACTGGCACTCTTAGTGCAACTTAGGACAAAGCTAAACTTGAATTCACTGTATGTCTGGTTCATATCTCACAGACTGAGGTCAAATTTAGATTGGTCTCCAGGCCCAGTTGTTATAACTTTTAATCACAAAATGAAATATAGAACGCACTTAATTGTGAAAAGTTTCGGAAAAGCTACAGTGAAGTTATGACAAACTGCTCCCACCCTTTCTTCCACAAGTGAGGTGGATAACTGATATATCATAAACATCTGAGCATCCATACTGTTATCTATCTATCTATCTATCTATCTATCTATCTATCTATCTATCTATCTATCTATCTATCTATCTATCTATCTAACACTCAGCTAACACTGTGCACAATGAGGATTATTACTAGGATTATTTAAATAGTATGTTTTTCTATAGAGATGCTCTAATCTTCAGAAATGTTTTGATGTTTTCTTATATTCAAAGTCAGCCTTTAAAAGAACATAAAAAACACTACTAACTGACTACATTTTTTTTTTTTTTTTTTTTTTTTTTTTTTTAAAGTTGAAGATTCGAAAACTTGAAAAGGCTTTGTATATTTCTTGGATGCCCGGAAGGCTGCCGTAACTGAGAGGTGTGTTGTGAGAAAGAAGAGCTCCTGATCCCGGAGTGTCCACTGAGCGGCGCCGCAGCCCGCAACTTACACACAGCCAGACATGGCCGGCGCTTCCTGCCTGTGCTTGCACGCTGCAGGGCCAATCCGCTCGCTTGCTTGCTTGCTCCGTGTTGGGTTACAGTGACAAGGGGCCCTATCTGAACCACGACTTTTAGAAAGATAATATTACAGGTAGGTGCAAGCCACGGACCGTGTCACTATCGATAGACAAATTAAGCATTGAAAAACAAGACCGTGACCCAGAAATTCTCGCTTTAATCGGGTCACCGTGCTCGTTTTCAGCACTGAGTGATAATGGCACCTCTCACTGTCCTTAGCATTTGAAGTCCCCTTACCGCAACCTGTAGCTTTTGGGGCAGTGAAAATTGTCCAGCTGGACGCCTTGTATTTCCCCCTATTGGTGCCTTTGTATGTGTTTTGAGCTATGTACACCTGCCTGCTGATAGCTTTCAACATTTTTTCTTTTTTTTTCTTTTTTTAAATCTAGTGGAGGTCAGTTTACCTCTCTAATGAGCTGCTGGGAGGGTTTGTATCAGCAGGGTTGTAATCATGGATGTAGATAAATGTGTGTTGCCTTGATTCACTTGTAAATGTAATTTAAGTTAAATGTAATTGTAAGACCATGTAAAGAAACAAGAATTCTCTCCAAATGTAATTGCTTTTTTGTTTATAGTGGTGGGTGTTTTCCTTATTAGCCTCACTGTATAGTGGTCACCGTTTACCTTTTTAAAAACTAAACTGCAGAATTGACCACATCATTCTTGTTAACAGTGCCATATGCTAGAGGACTGCACTGATTCAAGTCAAGTGAGGAGCTGCAGTAAAAAAAAGAAGGGTAAATCTCTTAGCTGGGTCTTCTTTATGCTGCACATGGGGAAACAGCCTGAAAAGACCAAGTAAGCTTGTCGGGCGTCGAAAGAAACGCTGAGATGCAAGCTGAAATTTCTCTGAAATAGGCCGAACACAAAGTCTTTTTGCTCCTACAGGGTTTTGCTCAGGGTTCCACTGAGAAAGCCCAATGCAAAGTGGGCCTACAGCCAACTGGGATGGATTCTAGGGTGGAACCTAAACAGATGGGAGATAGTATAAAGGTGAATACAAGGTCAATCTGAGCTTCAGTGATAAAGCTGTGGGCACTGCTCATAGCAGTGTTTTAAAAGTTGACTTAAGAAAACAGATTGTGTGGTCAGAATAAACTCTTAAGACCATATTGGTCCTTTTTTTTCCAGGCTTCTTTTGTCTAGATTGCCACAGGCGGAAGCAGCAGACACCAAATGGTCAAAAAATTGTTATCATTATGTTTGTCTGGAAATCAGCAGAATGGGGGTGTTGATTTCCAGCGGGTGGGTTTTTTCCTTTGTCCCTTTTTTTGTTCTAACCCAGATTTTCATGTTTAACAGGCTCACAGCTGATCCATCCCCCAGTACACAATTGAGATAGAGGAGGTTAAAGCACTCTGAACGCACGGGACCATATTGCAGGTAATTAATATGTCAGCTCAATGATGAACTTCGTCAATACGTCTATCACCACACTTACTTGTAACTGGAGTAGCACATGTGGGATGCTGCAGAGAGAGCAGACTGAGAGTACATTTGTCCATTAGTAAACACTTCATAGTGTGTGTTGTGATTGGGGAGGTAGCGGGGCTCCTCTCTGTCCAGTTGCAGTCATTTTTGCCCGTCACCTCCTCATCGCTGTAAAAACACTTGCTGTGGTTTGGTAGATTAACAGAGAGCCCCCTAATGGAGTAATTACACTGAGCCAAACATCTATTTTTCACCTGTGCTCTGCCATTATTCTCTGTCCCCTATCCACTCCATTGGAAGTCACTTACTCTCCTTACAATGAGTTATCATTGACTGCCATTTAGACGTTCTGGAGCAATTTGTCTTACTGAGGCCATGCGCTGGCCTCATTGCAAAGAACAATCATTCTCCCTCCAATATATAAAACATTCATGGGGAAAAGGAAGAGAAAATGCCCCACAAACAGATAGTAGAGAGTGGCTAATAGATACTATAAAGGTGACAGACAAGGAAAATAATGTAGGAGATTACTGGAGCAGGAACAAGCCTGCACAACCAGTACAAAAGCTTCAGGGACTGTAGCGCTGGGAAAAAAAATCCTTCACGAGACAAATGTGTTAAATGGGTTGTATGGCAGCTACTGGTAGTGGTAATTGCTGTTGTCGCAAACAAACTATAAGTCTCAATTTAAATTTTAATTCTAAATGTTTAAATTGTTATCATGATTTTAACTATTTTTCTTTTACTTATCACCACATTTAGTTTTGCTATGTTTAGCCATGAGATTACTGAATTTGGCATTTCTGTGGTGTAACATTTGCTATAACATTTTGGAGGCCCTTTCCTCTCTTTTTGGTTGGTTCTTCTTTGACTGTATGCTTATTGATTCACTATAAGGTCCTTGATTCTCTACTCCTGGTTTTTAAAGTCTGAGATCATTTGTTGCTATGTTGTCTTTAAGGAGGAAACCTTTTTCATCTTTTAACCTGTAGGTCACTTTCATCTCATCACGTCAGTCTGAATTCTGCAAACCAGTGGGAATAATATACAGAATATCACATTGAAGTTGGAATTTATTGTCTGTGCAGATCCACTGTCTTTTTAAGCCTTTACCCACCCCCCCACCCCCTTTTAGCATATTTTTGTCTTAAACACAATACCTCTTCTACACAGTGTTTTAGCTGCTGATACATTATTCAGCTATGAATCAGTTTGGCACAGCTCTCCTGTAGGCAAGCTTTTATTTTTGACAGAGACTTGACTGCTGTGCACAGTCCAACACGCATCCCACACAGTCTCACCAGAAAGGGTTAATCACATTCTTAACTGAGTGTTTTGTTAGATTAGTCTCTCTCCAACTGCTTAACACAATGACAAATAACCATTATTCTTTTTCTTGCACTGATAATCGGGACAACTTAAACATTTCTTACTAGCACAAGTGAAACCATTAATCCTCAGTGATAGTGCTGATAAGTGGTGACTTTGGAGTAATGGCCCTGTCACCTCAAAAAAAAAAAAAAAGAAGAAAATCTGAACAATTAAAACAAGATGCCTTTTATATTTTGTGCATCCCATGCCTTTGTGTCATCGGGAGGCATCTGTCAGTGGTAATAGGCTAAATAATGAAATGAGTTTTTGTTCATTGTGTTTATTTAGAAGGATGTCCTCCATACCAAAAATGATCAGTTTAAGTACTTACAGGCAGTGGGAGGGATGACTTGGTCAGGAGAGGAAAAATGTCAAGTATAACCATAAAGTATATGTCAGTTTTATTGTGAGTTGGCTGACAATGAAGATTGATACAGGGAAGATGATAACGGACATTCAAGGCTGCTTGACTTGAACCCAGGTTCACATAGTATTTTATCACAATCTTCAAACTATTTCCCTTTCATGATTCTGATATTTCATGATATTTCAGCTTATTGATATTTACTCAGTCAATTTTGCCTCTTGAGCTGCAGCTATTGGTCGATTAATCGATTAGCCAGTCATAGCAAGTATTTTGATAATTGATGAATCGTTTAAGTTAATTTTCCAGCAAAAAACATTTGATGGTTTCAGCTTCCCAAATGTGATCATTTGTTGCTTTCCCTGCCTTAAATTACAAAAAACTGAATCTCTTTGGGTTTTGAATTCTTGGTTTGACCCAACTAGACATGATATGACATCACCTTGGGTTCTCAAAGTTGTTACATTTCTCAAGTGAATGACTGGCAGATTAATGGATGATGAAAAACTTTAGTTGTGGCCCTATTTATCTCTCCTTCGATCGGCATCAGATTTATGATGTTATATTGCATTTTGGTCCCATGAAGCTTCTCAAGAGGCAGTCAGAGGAAACACGAATAGCTCCAGATGGCATTAAAGGTGAGAGTTGTAAACCACAGCTGATAGGCTTACCAGAACAGTGGTGCTTTATGCAGTTACATGCCAAACAGTGTACTGATGATTTGTCTGATACCCCACTTAACTGAGTAGAAGTGGAAGAAGGCATTGATTCACTGTGTATGTATCACAGCTATGCCTGTTCCTCTGCACTCTCAAACATAGAGTACATGTTGTGCAGACAGTCTAAGTACAGTGTGTGTTGTTATGATACAACAGTCACACTGTGTGACTCACCATGCACCTTTTCAGTACTTCTAATGTGGACCGGAAACATGATGACAGCTTTTCAAATATGAGCTAACCACCAGTGCCATGAAGAAATATTTGAAAACCTTGCATAGGCTAATTGAAATTCTCTCATCTTTAATCATCTTCTCCATCAAACGTTCTCTTTGTCATTACGGTTGTCTCCAGGACTAATCAGTTGTTGATGTAGCTATTATTATAATGTAACACTAGGGCTGTTACACTATAACTGACAGGATGATAATAAACACACATAATTGAGTTTGTGATTGAGTATGATTTTAGATTATTTGCTCATTTTCATTTAACAACTTAACATATCTTGACATTTAAGGAAATAGGCTTGTTAATTGCACTGTACATTTGGCCAGGTTGTATTGTTAGCCTTATTATCAATTTGGTAATTTTAACTTTCAACACAGTTGGACTTTGTTGGACTTAATGGATTTATCATTAGAATAAGCTGAAAACATGCCCACTTAATAGCTCAAGGCTGCTCAAGATGCAAAAATCTGTTCAAGTTTTGATTTTGAATCATTTTCTTTCTTGTTTGTTTCATCAAGCACGTTGACTTAACAGGACACTTGCTGAGAGTCAAAGTAGAACTAATTAGCCAGTTGAATATTCCCAAAGTTAACACACAACATCCTTAAAACAGATGGTGAAAAATGCTTTTATGACTTGATTTATTCTTTATATGTCATTAGTTAGTAAAAGGGATAATCCAAACCTTTAGCTAAAATTAAAATGTGGCTGCACTCAGCACCCATTCCTTTTTGAAACAAAGAGGCTTACAACTTACACTTATGCAACTTGATATAGAAATGTCAAAATAAAGTCTTTTGATTCAGGAAAGTCAGGGCTAGTGTTGGTGCCTATCAATGTTGAGGGCCATCTGGCACCATCAAGACAACCAGTCTTGAAAAAAATGGAACCTTGAGAATCATTATAATAAAAATAGTTTTCATACTTCCTGCTATACTGTTCTTTTTATCTGTTATTGAACATATACTGTCTCATCCTACATGTGAAACTCATTCACTGGCAGCAGCATAGTCCCAGGCACTTGATACTTAGTATTTCTATGGCCGTAGCCCTGTTTTGATCAAAGCAGTTCAGGGGCCTAAGTTTCAAATCCCCCAAAGCCCATTTTGGTTACTCTTTGTTTAGCCCATTGGCATTCTGACCCCATGCTTCTCAGACTTTGAACTCAAAGCTTGGTAAAGCCTTATCGCTTCTTTAAACACATTATCAGTGGGCTACGTTTTAAGAATATCACTAATCATCTTAAGGTTTTAGTGCAGTGTGGCAGTATCTTTAAAGCCTTGGGGCCCATTTACTGGTATGGGTACTGTAAGAAATTTTCTGTGAAATATACGATAACTTACTAGCAGTAAGTGGTTTGTAAGTTTATGCATTTCAGATTAAAACATCTTAAATCAACACCGTTGCAGTAAATGACTGTTAGAATGGTATATTTTATTATATTGGTTAAATTCAAAACCTGGTTTTGGAGTTATACCAGGGTTGGTGCAGGTTTGTGGAAAACATGGCACTTGAAATAAGTATGATTTTGCTAATATCTCTGGGGTGTGGTTTGAATTCTTGTAGGATTCTCCATTTACCTCTTTATACATGATTCTCAGTATTTATTTACTTTGATCTCACTTATTTAACTCTGAAGGTTGTTGCCCTCTGCCAAGATACATTGTTGGATTTCATTTTTTGTGACCATTTTCCCTGTTTCATTCTCAGTCTCCAAACTGGATATTTTCAAACCACTGAAACTGAAATATACTGGATGATGTTAATTGATAACTTAAGGTTTTGCTTACTTTGTGCGTGAGGTTAAAACTTCCTCCTACACATCAGAGAACTTAACTTTTAATGTCAACAGTTAATGCTGCGGTTTGATAAATAATTTATGTATTACTGTCAAGAAATTGGCATGGACTGCATATCTTTTGAAAGGGTGATGAGTGTTATGCAAAGATTATACAAAGTGGAAATAAGGGTATCAGATTTCTGTAGAACCTGCTTGATGGTACGTGTTGCATAATGAATGCTTACCACCGTTTTAAACCATGTCAATCAGTCAAGCTGGATGATTCTTTTTTTTCCATTTTTGCAGAACTACCACCAATTTACTGTTTGTCTCAGTGGATACAGTAGATGGTTGTTTTTGTCTCAGTACTAGTAATTGGTAGTACATTTATTTAAACACACCCAACCCTGGAGGTGGTATAAAATGTGAAAACCACAAATATGTGTCCAAATGTCCGTATGTTAGATGCATCTGTTTCATCCTATTGAACACTATACACTACCTGCAATGAAGCATTTAATAGTTGATGGTACTAATGAATACACAGTTTAATGTTACAGCATTCTAGACTAGATTTAATCAAAATGAATGTGATAAGTATTGGTCCATTGTCTTTAAAATGCATGTGAGAGCACACATGATTGCCTGAAAGTCTGTTTGTGCCCCTTAGCTCCTCTCACACCTCTTCAGTCTCATCAGCCCCCATGATTAAGATTTGGCACCTTGAAACACATTGTCTTCATCTGGAAATATTTCAGCTGCATTTTTGCCACTCTAAAGGGAGATGAAGATAAAGGAGAAGAAGGTAAAAACACACCCTGTTGTGTGAATCCTACTGAAGGCCTTGAACCCTGCCATTCATCCCTTTCACTTCATCAGCTGAGTCTAATTGCCAGAGAGGACAGGATACCCAGGGCCCAATTGTTCCTTATCCTCTTTGGAGCCTCTGAGGCATGAAAAGCGAAAGGCCTGCTTTTGATCTTTTTTTTTGTTAGTTTTTTTTTTTTTCTGTCATCCCCTACTATCCTTTCCCTCAGAGTGAGACACTCCATTCACACTGTGCCCCCTTCTTCAGCCACGCAAAATAATTATCAAGCTCTGCCTCATCAAATAATGGTGGATATTGGAGGTCATGATGGGGAGGGCCAGAGGTCTGCAGGGGTGGCCCAAGGACGTGGTGGAGCTCCCAGCTCATCTTAGAGCCATGCTCCTTAGCTGTGACTACCTTTATATACCTTGACCCCGGTTTTCGTTTGCCTGTCCTAATGAGACCCTCTCATGCAGCCATTGCAATAGAGGTCTTGCAGTGGCAGGGTTGGGAGGCCAAAGTACAATGAGACACATGGCTGTTCTCAGACAAGGGCGCATCTGTGCCATCTTATTAAGCCTTGGAAAAGAGCTCATGTGTCTCAACGTCCCATAGGCGCTGAGAGCAGATCTATTGACACCTACTTGTCCTTTGCGGTCAACACCTTTCTGTGAGGAAGCAGGCACGCCCAAGTTCTTGATAGAAGTAATTCTTGGCAGAGTATTTAGTGAGGCAAAGTGTTTAACTTGGCTTGGGTGGCCATGTGGTGTAATGATAAAGAATGCAGATTTATAATGATGAAAAATTCCTCTGAACTACAGAAATGACAAGGAATGTTGAAGACCAATTTGTCAAAAGCAAACTTTCTTCATATTTAAAGAACTAAGGGCACAGAAGTCTCTCGTAATACCTACTACCACAATTGATTTTTTTGTAGGTTCAAAAGCATGCTTTAGATTATAGTTAATCATCATTTTTCAGAAAATTATTATTCAGAACAGTTTTTTTATTTTTTAAAGTTTTGTTGCCCTTAGTTATAGACTTGGCCATTATCCATGCCCAGAAATTTGGCAAATTTGAAAGAGTGAAACGCTAGCTAAACCCCTGCTGATTTAAAAAAAAATCATTTTGTAAAAAAACAGACTTACTATAGCCAACCTAACCACCTGTCTAACTTACTAACAAAAGGGACAGCAGGATATACTATAAGTAGAGCAAAATGACAAACAAAAACACAAGTAGGCAAACAAAAACCTTTAAGCAATCATGTTAAGCACGCCTAACATCTGAGCACTGTGCAAGAACAAAGCAGGGCTCCTGTCAGTGCATCGATCCACTCCTGAAGGCACACACATCCATAGCTCTCTGATTGCTCCCTGCCTCTCGAGCCTCTCTCCCCCGCGCCTCTAACTCTCTGCTCTGGCTCCTTTCTGAGAATGTGCTTATCGATCTGGCCTACTTCGTTGGAGTTAACTCACTGATAAAACCTGACCAAGGGCTTCCAATGGCCTCAAAGAGTTTGGAAGGCTGGTGAGAAGGCAAGATGATTAAAAAAAAACAAACAAAACAAAAACCAACAATATTAAAAAAAAAAAAAAAAAAACTTGTCACCAAAGTTTTATCATAATTGAATATTAAGTTTATCAATTTTGGGGTTTTATAAAAGTGCAGACTCTTGACATAATATCTCATTGTCTGGCCATGTAATGAGTTTTTTTTTTTTTTTTTACTGTAGGCATTGTACTAAGAAAATAAAATAAGAAGTGAGTTGCTCAACTTGAAATATTAACCCTTGCCTGATTTTAATTACATTATTCAACAGCTTCATAGTTCTTACGCAGCTGATAGCCTGCTGACCAACCAAACTGGTTAGGCCCTAACATACTGAAAAATTGTGAGACTTCAATCTAAAGACATAAAGAAATCTATCTCTATAGAAAGACTTGTTTTAAGGTTTTCTTTTTTTAGGTTGTTCACTCACTTGCTCATTCTATTTTGTGTTGGTAGATGAGCTGATGTTTTAATAACAAGATGTGAGTATGAGCTCTACTTCTCAATAGTTAAAATTAAGATTTACAGCTCTGTGTTACTTAGTTACACAAAGCATTTTACTTTACAGTTGTGAGAGGACTCATCAGAAAAAGATTTTATTGAGAAATTATGACTATATTGAGAAAAAAATGATTGTAGTGATGTAAAAAATAGTCTTGGTCATTCATTCATTTGTAATTGCAGTTTGGGTTAGTCTGATGCAATGCAGTGTACCTACTCAGAGTGTTAACTACAGTGTTTGCAATATCAAACTAATAGAATACTGTAAGATAAATTTGTCCATTAACTTCACCCAGCTGGTTAGATTTGCACTTGCATTCGATTTGGTGAGGACTTTCATTGGGATCACTGTTTTATTCTCCTATAAGCCATCTGTGATAACAGTGAATAGAAAAAAGAAAACATGACAGCATTGTCTAGTGAATTAGTAAAGAATAGTAATTGTTTAATACTGCTGTTGTTCAGTGTATTGTGGATCTCAAAAAATCAATAGTTCCTTATAATTTTCCTCAAGAAAGCTTACACAAAGATATCAAAAATCAGTGTTTCTTAAAAAAAAGTGACTCATGTTTTGTGTGTCAGTATGTGTAATCATGTCTCCAGAGTGTGATTACATTGTATGTCAGTTTGTGTATATTTTTGCAAGTGTGTTGTGCTGTCATGTTTGTAGCATTCCATGTGGGAGGGTCTGTTGATAAGTAAGCCATCTGTAGTGTTCTGCCGAACGACATGTTGTAAAGCGAGATTTGAGAGTGTGGAGAGACTTGACTTGACAAATCTTGGCACATAATGAGACAGAAGGGAGTAAAGGCAGAAGTCTGTCCAGAGATAAACAATTAGATTTGTCCCTGAGGTAAAGGCCAGGCAATGGAAGGACTCTCAGACTAACAAAATCAATATGGCTTCCAGTAAGAACACTCAGGGGGTAGAATGATGAAGAGGTTATCATTCATTTCTCAGATTTGGACACACATACACAATGAGGAACAGTAATGTCAGTGTGATCACTAACTTGAAAGCTTCTTGTCAGTGATGCATACATTTGAAAGTATGCATCTGCTGTTCAACTGTCTGTCAAATATAATCCATGTAATAAGACATGACAACATAGATCAACAGGGATACTGAACTATGCTAGTCAAGCCAGTTTTTGTCAGCAGCCAATTGTGAGAGGATCTTAAAGGAGACAGCATTTGGGACTGGGTACTTTCACACCCCCAGATAAAACCATAATGGAGCATGAGCCATAGACAGAGTGGGCAGTCCCTCTGCGTTGGATCCCCTCTCAGGCCCTGCCCAGACTTGCAGGTCTAATCTAACATCTCACCACTGCTTCCAGCAAGCCTCACAAGGGTAGCACTGCCAGGGCAAGGAGGGTTGGACTGTCGGAGAGGGGGGTGTCATGAGTTGTGCTTGCACTGACTTTAAAGAAGACAACAAAAAAGAGAGGGTGAATGGTTTTTGGGTGGGAGCGGGGGCCGTCACAACTTGTGTGCAACTGCTGTTAGGCAGGGAAGTCTCCTCAGAGACGCCGAGTCGCTGACCATAAAGGTGTGAGTCTGAGCCACGGCCAGCCTGTCGCCTCATCTCCATGGAGACAGCGACGTGGCACCCCAGTGGGCTTGTCTCTGCTGTGGCCTGGAGCAGCAAGAGCACTTGGGGATGTGGCTTGGCCATCACCTGGGCTCGAGGGGACCAGGAGGCACTGCTCTGATGACCTTCGACAACCTGCCATGTCTGTCATCTCGGCTTGGGGAATAACATGAAAAAATCAGCTAGGGATTAGTATAGACACATTGTTTACTGGGTCATTGTATCTTTGGAGGAGGCTCTTTGTTCCACTGAGAGAGAACTATAGTGAAGGACAGAATTTTCCACAGCATTTTACTTGATATTCTAAATCTCCTTTGCCTTAACCACCACTTCATGTCAAAATAATTTTAGACTATACAGTACTTTTTCTGATTGGTTTGTCAAATTGAGACATCAGCTTAGGCAGTAAAGAGTAAAAGTGAATTTACATAATTACACTATTGTAATACTAATTCTTGTGCGGCAGACTCATACTTTTCCAAGCAAGTGACAATACATTGAAATCACAGTTTGGAAGAAGAAGAAATGCATTGAAATTAAAACTGTTGGATCTTTTGTGATTATTGACAATATAGCTCCCCCTAATGAAATCCAGAGAAATACTAGGATAAGACCATAACATCCCATAATGTGCAACATTAATTAGTGTTTCACTGGACAGTAGGTGCAACTAAATATTAATCTGCCAATTATTTTCTTGATCAATTGATCTTTAGCCGGTAAAATGTTACAATAATTCAGAAATGCTCATCACCATTTTCCAAAGTGCCAAGTTGACATTCTTGATTTCTTGATTTGTTTGACCAGCTGTGATATTCAAATTAAATATACAAAATAGACAAAAGCAACATACTCACAGTTGGAAAAGTGAAATTTGGTTTTGTTTGTCATTTTTACTTGAAAAAGTATTGAAATTATTAATCTATTATCAAAAATGTTGTTGATTAATTTTGTGTTGATGGACTGCTTGATTAGTGGACACCATCAGCTCGCAATGCTAACCCCATCAAACATAGGCTACTTTAAATAGTAATGTTGTATGTCAAAAAAAACATTTTAGTCACAGTCATATAAATATGTGCAGTTTTATGTATTGTAGGCCTCTCAGCTATACCAAAATATTGCATGTTTCTAAGAAAAGCTTTTTTTTCTGCTTACAAAGTAAAAGCAGAAAAAACAGAATGCAAGATAAAGAAGCTTGCTGTCATCTTCTGTTTCAGGGGTGTGGACACCACAGTAGTAAAAAAATCAACATGATTAGATACATAATGAGGAAGACCAGAGTAATTCCTGTATAATGTTATAGACTATTGTTGGTATCACAGTGATAAATTATTGCCAAATGATCTCAAATCCTCTGCATTCGAGTGTAAAGCAGCGCCATCCAAACCATTCCCTGGAGACACTTGTGTTGCATTATCTGACAAACCAATACAGGAGATTCTGTGGAAAAATCTGTGCTTTCTTCCTTTCAGCCAAAAAGAAAGAGGATTTTGAATGGAGTAGCGATTCTTTATGCAGAGCTGAGACGCGACACCTTCCAGACGGTGAGAGATGGCGAGCCCTAATAATACAGAGCTGTACAATGGTTCTGACAGGCGAGCAATAAAGCAATCAGGGTCCCAGGCATTCCAAATCTCTTTACCGCCCACCCTCTAACAGACTGAGAGATGGGCGGCTGACCTGTGAGCTGTCAATCATGGGGGATACCTGCTGGAGCCTGATCAGGGAGAGCTGAGGGCACCAGTCCATCAGATCTGTTTTCACACTCCAGACACTAACATTGCAAGCATAACCACAGACACAAAAAAGCCCCACTGCCTCACTCTTAATTAGGAGATGTGTGTGTGTGTGTGTGTGTGTGTGTGTGTGTTGTTTGGGGGGGATGGACTTGTTTGGTTTAAAAGGGTATGGGAGTGTCTTAGATATAGGAGGATAGTAAGTGGAATCCCAGTGAGACAGAGAATAACCTTTTCCCTTGATTTAGGAATCAGGCATTGATCTGTCACACTGTTTTGTACAAGCAAGAGCTCTTTCAGCATTGCTTCTCAGTGTGTGTTGCTTCTCGGTGTGTGTATACACGATGTGTGTGTGTGTGTGATGGACTTGTTCATTAGCTGTCTGTAGCCCATTCCAGCAAATAGATCACCATAATACTGCGGTTAGTTAATGGCTTTCTGGTGTTTCCTCTAGAGTCTTCCTGTCTGAGGGCTGACTGCTAAAACTCCTCCACTGTTTTTTCCTCCTTTTTCCAAGTGGGGAGTCTTGTGTTCTGCTGCCTAACTCAGACAATTGGCTTCAGCCAGCGGCCAAGTCTGTGAGCAGTCTGGCCGCATGGACTCACATTAGAGAACTAAAAGCAACATCACAAAAAACATGCTGATCTGACATTCTGTCTCAGTGATGACTGGAATCACATTGGTTCTCCACAATTAAAACCCAGTCTGTGACAGGAAATGTTCTCCCAAATGTTCTGTGATATATTTTACCCAATTTTTTAATCAAATGTGATATTTTAACTTTAAAGTACAAGCTACATCAAGGTGAATATCTGTATTTATTGAAACTATGATGATATTCAAATCACTAAATTGTTAGTCACCCCTTAAGACAGCACACAAATGCAATAAAAATGATTTTGTTAAGTGCATTGTCCTATTGCATGAACTTTGCACAAATTACATCATACAACAAAAATATGGGCCTTAACATACTCATTAAAAGAGGTAGTGTGATAGTATTCAGTAGGCTCATACTAAATCTCACCAATTACTGTTCAGATTGCATGAAATTTGACAGTAATGTTCATAGTCCCCAGATGATGATTGTAAATATATTAGGTGACTCTCTTTTTGTTCTAGGTTGTAATGAGTAATACAGCCTCCAGGGGCTGTTAAAGGGGTGTTAGGTTACGGTCTTATTTCATAATAACTAAAAACAAAAGCTTTTGCAGCCCAACTCTGCAGCCGTGTGCTATTGGCAGTATGTATCTGTTTGAATACGCTGTGTTTCCACTACAGTATGTAGCACGCATTAAAGCCCATATATCATCTTGGCTTAGCAGGGTGTTGATAGAGCTTTGGTCTGTATATAGTACTTTCTCTGGGTATCTGATGCTACCTAGTCAGTCATTTAGAAATACTATACCAGGCTGATGTTTTGTCAAGAAATACAAACAGGTGTCCACCACTGCAGTGACTCAGAGTGTGATTCTTAGTAATGTCACCTCCAGCTTGGTCATGAGTTCAAATGAATACATTTGGTACTGGCAGGTGGGTTTGCTTGTAGGTCATTCCAGTTAGTCAGAGGTAAAGGACTAACTGATTTTGAATGTCATCTGTGATATTCATTCATCAACATTTCCGCATAATCCAGTACAAAAAAATAAAAGGCATTGCAAAAATATAATAATGTCAGGTTACAATATTACAGAACCACAATCACTATAGGTCCTAACATATCATTGTACAGAAATACAAGGTTTTCCTGTAAGAAGTTTGTCAGCGGTGCCTTCCTTTCTTTGTGTGTCCCACACAGTCAAGATAGTAAAAAACCCTCTAAGTACCTTACCAATTAAAATGCCCGAGTCCTGCAGAGTCAATTAAAACAGCTAATAAAACAGTTTAAACTGTTTTTCAGCTGCATGTTCTGTTTATACAGTTAGGTCCTCTTATATAGTGATCCAATGGGGATTTTAGCCACAGGATGTTTAATCTCTCTAAAATGACCTTCTATTTAGAGGAATTGATACTACTGACAATAAAATACCTGTTGATGACCATTAAACTATATCAATGTGGTTTATTAAAAATGCAAATTTAGTTACTTAAATAGTGTGCTTAATTGTTGAATTTCAATGATCAAACTAACTTGAACGTGGGACTCTATAGGCAGGACTGTTTGTGCTCTTCTACACATACAGTGAGTTATTCCTAATGCATCCCCTGCTAATTCTGACTTATTGAGCTGTTTGCCTCAAGCATTTCCCAAATGGAGAAAAAACTTAGAGGGGTGTCTGTGCTTTTTTTCCCCAACAACGCATAATGCTGTTTACAAGAATTACTGTAGAGCAACCATACATGCAGGTGTCACTTTATTAGGTACACCTTACTACAGTGAGTGTTGTATTTTTTGCTAAAACTGTTGAAGAAATTGATTGGTTAGTTATAGTTTTTGGAGGCCATATGAAAAGACAAATATAAATTCAGGAGATTTGATTGAATTCAGATAATGATTCATCCTACTGGAGTAAAACATATCTTATTTTTAAAAAAAGACCAGCTACAGGCTGCCTCAAAGAAGAGCAAGTTTTATTTTAAATCACTTTGTAAACAAAAATTAAGTGTACTTGTTTGCAACAGAAAACTACACAGTAATTTATTAATATGGCTGTGTTAGAAATTTTTCACACTTGCACCTCACCTGAATATGTTCCATTAACACACTCTACGCTCTGCTGACCACAGCCATCCAGCTGTGTCATAGCCTAGGCGCTACTCACAATTAACATTACAACTTTTACAAACTGCATCAAATTGATACAGTATTAAAAATGTATTTATTTATTACAGGTTGTGTTACTTTCCATTAACCAAAGTTACGGACATATTTAACCTTATTCTCTACCAACACCAGTAGTATTCACATGGTTTAGTCTGCTTTGTGTATGACTTGTCTGCAGCTTCACCCTGCAGTATTACCTCTACAACTTTGCTAAAACAGTGACTGAAACACTGCAACAGAATGCTTACGTGTCTCAAGTAGAGTTAGTCCTGGGAGACTCCATACACAACTGACCCAGACAAAGAAGCTGCACTGCCAGCAAAAACAAGTTCAAACTGGTTCTTTTGGTTTGGATGGGTTATTATAGGAACTTTTGATTTTAGTGCTTTCATGGAGTTTTGTGAACTCAACTTATTACAAAGTTTATTAAACACAAATTTCATCAGAGGAAATAATGAGTTCTTGAAATCTTGACACTTCTTAATTAGGTGTGGCTTAAATAAACACAAATAAATGAACTTTGCCAGTGAAGGCCATTTTACAGTGTGAAAATATTTGCTTGTAAGTTAATTGTAAGCGCTTGTCTTGTTTGCTTGTTTGTCAAATAGTTTGAAAAAATCTGAAGCATTATATAACAGTGGATGGGTTTAGGTCCCTCAAATGTTTTTAAAAATAAAAATATATTTTCAGCAACAGTTCAGATAAGATGAGCATACTGTAAGGTTTACTAGTGGCTTTTGTATCTGTATGTCCTCTAAGCAGCAAATAATAGATATCAATATACACATAAATCTATATAAACCTTAAGGGTATGTACCTATATGTTTATGTTTTACACCATATTGTACAAAAGGAGGCTATGTTTGCTCTATTCTTTGTGACACTGCCTTAGGAGTTCTTTTGTCTTATTTTAGCTCTTTACATTTTCAAACATTTTGTAATACCTTAATAGATATGAGACCTCCTTCCAGAGACCCACCTGTATATTGAATGTGACTGTATGTGTGTGGTAGTTATGTGTGTGTCTGGGGAGTTGTCTCCTGCTGACAGGTTTTGAACATGAGAACCCTGAAATCTTAAAACTTTGCAAGCTTATGGTATAGCTGTTTTATGTGCAGAAAGCAAATGGTCAGTGATTGAAGATGAAAGGAGTGTGTATTTTAGGGTGGATTTTTACCTCAACCATATTTGACAATGAATGATGAGTTTTGCAGAAGTCTTTACTTAAACTGTCCCTCAGTGGTGCTCTGTAGAGTCCCCCCTGTGCATCTGGGAAACTAGATCACTTCTCTGGCCAGCAGCCTGAAGTCTTCGGTCCAAAGAGAGGCTTGTCTTGTTCCTTCCAGATCTCTGATGTCACCCTTTACTGAGAACATGTATGTGATCTTCTGCTGCATGAAGAGCAGCCCATATGTATTTTACATCACCCCAAGTTATTTTTGGTTCAGTGGAAAGCAGGGTTTACTGGACCATTCACAATCTGACATCACACTGAAGTCTGGTTGGGACTGGATTTTTCTTCCCATTCTCCTGTCCACTGACAGCAATGTCCTCAAAACGCATCATGTCTTTAAAATCATGCTGCATGATTTGACTTGGATATCTGCATTTAATGGTTCTACCTGATGTTGAAACTTCTGGCTTGGTTTACTGCCAATGTATATGGTTCATTACACAATGATCACTTCTTTTCCAATGCAAACTTTGTTAGACATTCACAGACTAGAACATATTGGAATATTTGTATTAATTATGGCTTCTGAGATCAACAATATCTTTCTTATGAGCTTTGATTGTACACCTCTACTTTGACTAAAGCATCAAGTCAGATGTAAAGAACATTTCTCATGCCTCACATGTGAGCCATGATGGCCTTTGTGGAATCAGAACTCTTTTCCAAATATTATAAATGTCCAGATATGAGTCTTGGTGGAGGGTGGAGAGTAAGAAGATCATGCTCTCATTGTGTTAACTGCCATATTGGTGTAGGCTGCTTGTAAGTTTTGTTCATTTTTCCATTTTTCAACTTCAGCATGAACACCCAACAAAACAAACAACCCTGAAAGCCTGGCCCAACAACTTCCTCCCTTTATTGGCAGCTGATACATGAACAAGAGGTTGTCTTGGCTGAAAAAAGCAACTGCTGAGGCGTTGCTGGACCTCCAGACCTTTGTGACCAATGGCGTGTCATCCCTCACTTTGTCATGTTTAACTAAAACCAATCCCCATTCAAAGCAGCATCCATCAGAGTTAGTTGAGAACAATGACAGATTGCCTTTCTGCTGCACTCAAAGCATCTGGATCCTTTCTCTACTCCCCCTCTTTTATTTATGGTAAACAGCCTGAATAACAGCTGGGCAATGGGAATTTACAAGTTAATCAATTGTTTGTTAGGAGCCACAGCGATGCCCCATACCCAACCATCTGTGAGTTAATGTTCATTTACCATGCTAATTTTCCCATAGGCAACAGCATATCTATTGATTTCTTCTGGAGGAGATTTATACATACTTAGCATTATGAAAATTCTTAATATAGAAAATGATACCTATTTAGGAGGCTACATTTTAAATATGGGGGAGTTTGATTTAGTCTGTGATGAACAAAATGTTAAGCCCTCGGCATAACTGAATTCAGCTGTAAAATGAATTCAGCTGGTCCTGGTAAACCTATAAAAATAGTACCAGAGCAAGCCCAGAACTACAAGAGATCCCATGCATGTTTTATTCTTTCAGTGGGGACGTTCTGAAAGTGATATTGAGTTTCACACACTGATGATACATCTAGGTTAGCACTGTTTATCCTGGACAATGTGCTTCCTGTTAAAGTGAAGTTGCCTTTGTCTCTCCTCCCAGGTATTTGTGCCTGTGGCAGGGTCCTGGTCTTTTGTTTCCTCGTGTTCCTGCTCAGCTCCACACGACGATCTGCGCACACAGGCTTCAGACAGGTCAGTCACAACACGCAGTCAGCAGTCCACATGACTGTCTCTTGTACAGAGTTGCATTCGTAAATGTAATCATCAAAAAAGCTGAAGAAATATTGGTTTTATTTGCATTTGCAATAAATACTGCTTTTTACATAAAGGAAAATATGTGAAAAAAAAATCAAACAACAAAAGAGGCAGCACAAACACAAGAACAACATGAAAAAAAACCCTAACATAGAAATAAAGGAAATCTATCAAATCAAACAATCATCCAATGCCCTATGCCTGTGACCCACCCACTCTCAGAAATAAGTAACAGTATTTGTTAACATGGTGAAATTATTAATAATAATGATTAATCTAACAATAGAATTGTTAGAAAACTCATACATACACAATGGAAAAGCAAAATCTAGTAGAGATGTAATGCAGAAACTAGGCAATATTTTTCTATTAAATCTACTTTATTTGGCCATGCTGTCTTGGCAGCCTTGAGCCAGTGTTAGGATAGGGCACCGTTTACAACTGTGCTCTGAGAACTGGTATTCACCTTTTCCTATTTCCCGGCTGCAGCACAGAAAACCACACGCTACTTTATTTATAATCCAACCAACCTCAGTGTGTAACTCTTGCCCCGTACTCTTGCTCGCATCACACAGTGAGGTCACTTCCCTCTGCACCTCCACCACTGCTCTTGCATTCCAACATGGCTCTAGGACAGCAGCCCAGCAAAGCTCTATACTCCTCAAATCACAAAGAGGCCCAGATCAGAGCCGAGCTGGACGGGAGCCAGGATCCAGGATCCAGGCCCTCACAGCCCAGGCAGCTGGGGGCAGCCTATAATAAGTGGGAGACAATGAGAACTAGCACACCTCCCACGCTTTGCATGTGGATGTCGACTCAGAATTGAAATTAAATTATTTCATAGGTTTTCTATAGACCACACTAATTATGAAAAGATTTGAAAGCCACTGGTGGGCTTAGACACATAAGGTTATATGTTTAACATAACAGACCATAAATTAAGAGAACATGTATTATTCACCTCGCTGTTGTTGTTGTTTGAGAGTGCAAAGCTAAAACAGGCAAATATTACAACACATGAAGGGATAAAAAGGGGCTTTCTGGAGTTTTTGATTTTGCTGAAACTTTAAAAAAACATTGAAAACCCTTTATTCTCTCACGTCAATGCTTATTAGTTTCTAGGCTGGCTTACTTTTTTATGTCTTACCTGTACCTTTTAAAATCCATGGCACCAGACTGAGTTTACTGTAAAAACTGGGCAACTGAATAGTTTTTCCAATAGTCATCAAAAACACGTATGTACAATTTTTTTTTTCACATGGGAAAGTAGACATATTAAAGGCATTCTGTTTTAATGAATAATAATGAACAGTTCACTGTGATGTAGACGGCGGTGGTGCTTTAATGGTCCCTTGTAGCCTCTTAAGCCTCTGGTGATAAATCTCACACAGGCTCACTCGTATAACTAAAACCCAAACCTCATTCAGCTTCACATCCATCAGTGTTTGGCTGAAAGCGATGACAAAGCACTTTCAATTACACCAGTAACTGACTCTGGAAACAGTTCATAGCAGGGTCCAGGCTCGAAGACTAGAGGAAAAACACAAGGGGGAGGGCACAATGGCTGGTAGGGCATCCGTTTGACTTGCTCCCAAATAATAAAAAGGGTGGTGTTAGCCAGGGACACAAGGGATGCCGCCAGCATCGCAAACCCAAGGACAATTCACCTATTTTGTGTGCTGTCACCCCTGTAGTCTGATTTATGGTTGGGACATCCTTCCTATGACCCATTCGTCCATCAGCTCTGCGCTATAAGGATACTCTGGTGATTAGAGGCTGAAGTATCAAAGCGTCCTCAGTCAGGGCCCTTGTCTAGTACCAGAGGGCCTTGCGCTGCTGAATGGGGAGTGTGGCAGTTGGGAGGGAGCGCGTTGCAGCAGCAGAAGAGTGCCATTCTTAACCCTGAGCACCAGAGGATAGAAGAGCTTTTTGAGAATCCATCAACTGTAAATGCTTCGTTCCATAATGTTGGTGTTTTCTTTTCCATTTTTCATCCCAATTTGTAATTATATTATGTGGAGTGTGTGCTCTCTAAAAGTTAACATGGCAGTGTTTAATTGGAGTGATTTTACTCATAATTGCATGATCCTCTCTACCACTTTTGGCTTCCACTTTGTTTGAATAAGCAGGCTAATTTAGGAATCCATCCTCAAAATTAATCAGTATAGCATACTTAATACTGAAGTTCAAAAATAAAATAATTGAGAAAATGTAAATCTGCTTTGAATAATGGGAGCCTTAATCATCAACAAAAACAGCAAACCCAACAATGACAGCACCAGACGGGGAAATATCTAATGCAACAATAGATAAGTGATGATCGTTTTTCTCTCTTTTAAAACGCCTTTATTACATAAATAAAAACAGAGTCTGATCCTCCAGAGTGCCTGATCTTTTAAAGCAGCCCTGACTCCAGCCCCCCTGATGAAAGGCCCACACTAACATCAGGAGTCCAGAGCCTTTACTCTCTAACTTCAGGCAATTATGACACAGAGGAGATCTTTGCCTTCTGCACTCAAAAAGAAGAAGAAAAAAGGCATCCCTTTTTTCCGAGCTTAGTTGTAAAAATAAGCTTGCTCTCCTCAATTGCAGTCACCCCGTGCCCTTTGCAATAGCAGCAAGGATGTATCGGAACAAGCCATGGGGCAAAACAAATCACTTGTGATTTACAGAATTATAAAGATTTTAATAGCTGCAATGTTTCTCTCTCAGATTGGTCTTTATTTCCAGGAGTCAAAGTTTCCTGGGTGCCCCAGGCTTTTAAAAACCAGTAATTGGCCAACTGAGAGACTTAGGATCTCCCTGAGTGATTGAGTGTATTTGTTGCTATGAACTTGAGGGTATCACTCTAAAGATCACAGGTCCAGGTTGTGAGAGCCTGCAACTTATCAAGCACAATTCAGTTTGCAGCCATGGAAGTTGGACTACTTTTTCATGCAGTTTTGTTTAAAGTTTTAACCTTTCTGTGCAACTTGATGTGTTTTTGCTGATTAGTTATGTTTCCAAATAATTCAGCATAAACTACAGGGCTCTGGTTTGTGAACTAAGGACAGCCTTGAATTAATGCAGAATAATCGTTATGATGAAGAGTATGACTGTTATTCTGGCGTGTAAGAAAAACAGTAGTACACTAACTGCATCTTTGAGAAACAACATTGGTTTGTCAAGTGTAATTGAAAAGGTTTTTTTTTTTTATCTTACTCTTTGTGTTCACCTGGCAGTGAATCAGCACACCACCTTTTACCGTGAAATATATACACATATATTTAATATATATACATACTACTTTATTTATGACAGTGCAGAAACAGCAACAGCAAAAACCAATTAAAGCTTTGCAGGACTGTGTAAGATGAGATGCGCGTTATTTACACCGCTGTGCCTCACAAGAAACACCAAATGAACCAGAATCACTATTACCCAAAATTAATAGTTAGAAATTTAATAACCGTGCACTCACTGCTTAACAACTCTTACCTTTTCTCTTGACTGAAACTAAATACCTAGCTGTCTCTTAATTAAGCAACCTTTCAGGACCTCTTACCTGTTGTGCAGAAAGTCAGACAGTAAACAGCTCAGAATTATCAGCATAATTAACGCCTCTTTCATGATATAAACTATCTGACAATTTATGAAATGTATTAAAATTGATTAACTGGCAGTTTTTTTTTCTCTCATTGCGCAGTAATGTATATACAGATTGTATTTACTTGTTGTATCTCTTATATTAATTAATGGGTCAAATATGTTTCTTGTACATTCTTTAGATATAGCAGTAACTTTTATTCGACACATCTGCAGAACAACTCTCATAATATTGAAAGCATGTGCTTTCTGTTAGAAAAACAAGCCTGGCAGTAGCTAAGCTATATTAAGGAAATCCACCAGGGAGGCATAATCGAGTTTGACTCTCCACCGGTGGTCTCCTTGTTAGTGTTGTGAGTGTCAGAACTGACAGTGCAGGTAGCTCAAATGCCACTTAAGGTTTTAGCTTCAATGGCTTTTGGAAAGAAATGACCGTGACCTGTGTAGCTTGAGCCCACATCCCACACCCTTTCTGCCTGACAGCCGCTCAATGGCAAGTGTCTGCCAGCATGCCGAGGGGAACGCTGCCAAGCAGCCGGAGATAGAGATGATTACCACATCCCTCTCTCCCTCTCAGGCTGCTCACTGAAAACTGATACCTACTAACAAACTGCTGTCAACATGTTAGCGAGGCAGGGAGAGTGAGAGCAATAGTATGTGCTGAGTGAGAAAAAAGGGAGAAAAAGAGATGTGTGGGAGAGTCAATGTGAGGAGTCCAAACAAGTTAGGATTAATGACATTGAAACAGGTTTTTTTCCCCACTGTTTTCAGAGCTAACACTATTGTGGCAGACTTGAAGAATGCAATCAACACTAGAAGGAAGAAGCAGACACTCACCTACAGAGTGATGACCAAATGATCAATGTCAGACAATGTAGTAAAGGTCACTAGATTTCAGGCTCCTGTAGCTCATTGTGCAAAATTATGTATATCCATGTGCAGTCATAAATGCGACTGTAAGAGAAATGATTTCTCAGGTAGAAGTTTTTTTTTTTTTTTTTTACTGTAACAAGTATAATTTGTCCACAGTGACTGCTACATTGACAAGAGTTTCTACTTTAAAGTTTTTACGGTGTTGTGCAGATATGCAAATTCCTTTAGACCTTTACTCCAGTCACTTAAAACTTAGGTTTTCTTGCTGAGAGGAGAATGAATGCAGCTCTTCCAGAGAGTTATAAATGTCATTGTTTTTGAATAAATCCCCCACTGCGCCACTTTTGAGACTCACATTTAAGTGAAATAAAGGAAAAATCACAGCTGACATATATTTTCCTAATTGTTGCAGAGGGGGTACAGGAAGCAGCATGGAGTAGCTTGAATCACCGGTAATTAGAATATCGCTGTGCTTAATTACAAAAGATTTTGATTGTCTGATTTTCAGCAGAAGGCCTATTTTAGCTACTGTCTTAATGCACATTTGTTTTTGAAGATTGGGAATGACAATTATGGTAATGTGCATCCCAGCATGAAATATTGTTGTCAAAGACAGGAAAACAGGACATGTTAAGTAGACATAATGCATATGTAGATTCTTTGAAAAATGCTAATTAAAGATGTTGTAACTATTTTTTTATTTTTTTGTTTTGTTTCTTTTTTTGTAATTTGAAAATGAAGCTATTTTATTCAGACATTATTTTCAGGGCACTACAGCTTTGTTGGAGGGTAGTGTGAAAGGATTCAAAATTGATGATAAAAAAAAACATAAAGGAGTTTTTGAAAGTGTCATCTATATCATTTCTGTTTCTCAATCGCCTTGCCAGTGTGTGGGTTCTCACAGTCAAGTACTAATTTTCCTTGCTTGAAGTTATAGTGGAGGTAAGAGATTTCTGTTCTGATATAAAAATGTAAATTACTTTAAAAAGGTAAAACTGTGTCCAGAGTGTCACGCAGTTCAGCCTCATTGTGCAGCTGGGCTCTGCAGAGGTTGGTGCTTTACTTCTTATCTGTTTATTTCAGTTATTAAATGCCACAAATTGGAAAAAATCAGGGACAGAATAAAACTGTCTACAGTAATTCACTCTGGAACTTTGTTGAGCAGCAAGATAAGTATTTCTCTAAAAATCAATTTTCGAGAAGAGACAATGGAAACAAACCTAAGTGCTAGTTTGAACCAACCCCATAAGGCTTCCAGGGAAACCACCAAGCCTAAGAAGCACTTTATTAGCCAGCAGGGGGGGGTCAGGAGGACCAGCCCTATCATTGATTGAGGTTGGAAGATGCATCCACAGCTGCACTTTCTCTAAATTTCTAAGAGTAAATATGCACCTTTGAAGTGGGGGGTGCCTAGGAGCACTCCTCTGCACAGATTGTGTGGGTTTCTGTGGGGAGCTGTAGTTACGGGAAAGATCAATGGACAGGGCATTAGGGGGAAGAGTACACTGTCCAGCCCTCCAGCCTACAGAACAACTCAGCAGCTCCTAGATGGCCAGTATTATTGAGCTTAAGGCAGTTTAATTCTCCATGCTGTTTTCTCAGACTGAAAAATTCCAACCTTTCCGGCTGCAAAATGTATTGGAGAAAAAGATGAAATATACTATGAACTTTATGTACTGTACTGCCAGAGTTTGGTTCATATTGTTCTGCTACCAGTTTTTTTTCTTCACAACACAGCAAGTCATTTTGTAGTGGTTATCTTGAGAAAATCCTTACTGGTTTAGAGAACTTGTAGATTTAAAATGGTCACTGGCTGAGCGCTTTCACTTTGTAACTCTAGCATGGTCATTTGTGTCAAATGTATATATGTAGTTGTCGATATTTTCAGATTACTTATCTGATTACTAATCTGGTTATAAGAATTTGACTTTTCTAAAACAACAAAGGCACTCCTCTTGAATTTCCCAGCTTTTCGAACTAAAATCTTTTCATATTTTTGACTGGAATAGTCTTGTCTGCATAATTACTGACTGGAAAACTCCTCCATCCACTTTGTGAAAGCATGGAAAAACCCATATCCTGCTCATTGTGTGGCTGGATATGTGTACTTGTGGCAGGCTGTAAGTGCATTAGATGTGTGCTGAACACACAGCTTCCATAATGTGGTTTGTAAAGACTATGGAAAAGCCTTTTGGGGTAGCCACACTTCTAGATGACAATAATCTGCTTGTGGTTGGTACAGAGTGATAAGTGAGCAAAGATATTTAAGCTTTTTTTTTCTTCTACATATGTCTTATAGTATGTCTAATTCAGAGTTGATTAAATTAGAAAATGAAGACAATGCTGAATAAATGAGTAAATGGTTGCAATTAAATACAGAATTTTCCATGGGCATTTTATTGACCATTAATTTTAACGATTCCAAATAAAATTTGTTTAGTGCAGTCAGTGCTAGGGTGAGAGGACGTCATGTATCATCTCTACAGCATGTCAGAGTGTAGCGCCTCTTCGCTCCCAGGTGTCGCCGGGGTTTGGCTCCACCAGGCTCAGAGATGCCGCCAGAGAGAGTTAGCACTTACAACCCCTGTCACACTCCACAAAACACTGTGTCACTCAAGCACAGCCTGTGTGGCAGCTCTGGCATTAATGGAGACGTTGACATCTTCCGACAGAGTGTTTATCTAATACTAATGCTAAGCAACCAGAGCCAGTTGCCCCCCACACGCAGCCGTCGAACTCCGCCGCAGACATCAGCGTCTGGCAATCGCACCAGTTTTCCCATTCATCTCTCAAGACTTAGAATAGAATTCATAACAATGGCTTTTCTGCTGCTCGGTGTCATGTCTGGCTTTTTTTTTTTTTTTTTTTTTAATCATTTGGCCAGATATTTCTTACTGCCATCCAGCAGCTTCACAGGTGGTTTAGACAAAGTTGAGTAAATTGATGACATATTGCAGGAAACGTCACCTGTGTATGCTGGCATGAATCTTGAGCTCAGGGCCTCCAACAAAAGTTGTTTACATTTTTCTGCTGCTGTGTTATTCTCAGAAATTTTTTCTTGCAGATACTCTTCACTACCCCCCTTACACACACACACACACACACACCACACACACACACACACACACACACACACACACACACAGACTCTTACAGAGGGAGATTCAAGCTTGTGTGGGGGAAATATTTATAGAATCAGTATCAACTTTTTAACATAGCATCAACACTTTTAACACCTTAGGAAGACATCTTTAAAGAGTATTCATATTTTCTGGGAATTTATACATATACACCATATGCATAAATATAGTCTCTTACATTGCTATATATTGTAAATGCGGTTAAAAGTTGCAAAGGAAATTTTTGTCAAAAATAAATCATGGCAAAGTGTATTTGTCTTAAGACTGAACATACTGTGCAGTATAAAGTCCATGAAGGGCCGCAAAAATTCCTATATGCTACCATATGTATCAGAGACTGATGATGGGTTCATGAAGTGTATGGAGCTATCTTTAGAGGATTGATTTCCCATACTGCCACGCAGTTGGCTGCATTTATATTCCATGCCTGTGGCTCCATGACCCCTGGTTCTCCTTTGATGTGGCAGGCAGAAGCACAAACCAGGATGAGGCAGAGAGAGAGAAGGCTGAGGGATAGCAAAAGGTGAAACATTCTACAATGGGGAGGGAGGGTGGGGGGTGGGGTGTAGAGATTTTTCTTGTGGTGCAGGTTTCTATGAGGGATGAGAGGACGGGATGAGGGAGTGTAAAAAAGACCGGTATGAGTTTGCGGGGAGCAGTGCAAACCAATGAAGCCATCATCTGACAGATCTGTGAGAGTTTGCACTGAGGGCGGGTTGGTGGTGGGTGGGCAGAAAGGAAGCTAGGGCCGAGAGAAAAAGGGATCGGGTGATGGTGGGGGGTTGGGAGAGGGCATGACGGTGGTGCGAGCTGATAGAGACGTCAGCGCCGCTTCAGTAATCTCACGACGGCTGGCCGCAGCAAGGGGCCGTGGAGGGGCCCACGAGAGCAGAGACATGATAGAGCAGACCACCCCGACAACACTAGCAGGGGGCCAGGCAGTATGGACAAATCAAAGCGGGAAGAAGTAATTTTTGAGAAATTACAGAAATCTCCATGGAAATTAGCATGAAACACTTTCTAATCTCTTGCTTTTCACCATGGACGATAGGGGTCAGTGCTTCAAGTTCTCCAGCCCTTGCTTTCTCTTTCTCTCTCGCCCCATCCCTAATTTCATTATTCCCTCTTGATTTTTTTTTTTTTTACCCTCCTGCTTTTTATGTATACTCATTTTACAGCCTGACACTCTGAAATAGCCCCTCCCTCCGCTCATATTCTTCAACCATTCATTTGCTTGAACCCTTTTCATTGACCACAATTAAACGTTTAGATTTCAAAGGCAAATCAAGGGAGAGCCAAGCCATGCCCTCGGAGTGACACAGGATCAAGCTGTTGGGTGCTTTGGAGCCTCAGATGGGGTGAATCCCCCAAGATTTGTCCTCTGCACCCTTCCTTTCGTTCTCGTGGTGTCTGTCAGAGCTCAGAACACTGTTCAAATGAATGGGAGGAGTGAGGCACCCCTAGTTGTGACCAAGCGGATATTGGTAATCAACAGCATTTACGGCAATACTATTATGCTGTTAAAAATGGTTGTGGAACGGTATTGCAGATGTGCATACCACAATTTTAAAGTGCAGTTTGTTTTTTCAGACTTTTGTTGATATTTCATCAGTTTTTATTTGATTTGCATTGAGCCCTTGCATTTTAAATTAGATTAATGCAGAGTATGAGGTGTTACCAAGAGATTTAACGCTGTCAACTTTTGTAAAACAGTACCTGTGTTTTTATGGAGTATAGCAACAACCAATAGCAACAACGTATTTTCCTGTTTGAATGCATGAAAAACTGTAATTGATTTTGTACCCTAAATTAAGGTTTTGCTATTATTTTTATTAATAATAATAATTTTAAAATGTGTTGTTGTATCTACCAAATACCTTATAGTTTACAGAAAACACAGTTGTAGTTTTTTCCCATTTTGCATCCATGGCAACACCTAGTGTTGTCCTCTTTCATAGTCGTGGTCATATTGTCAAACATTGTACCAAACAGAGCCACTCCTGCTTCACTGAAGCACTTACACCGAGAGCGAGACTTTGTTATTGTGCTACATGTAAGGTGTTCCTCCTTGCCTCTTTGCATCAAGGCTGGACATAATATTAAACTTATTTAGGTAAGATAAAAAGAGGAACATCACATTTTGACAGAAAGAAAAACAGCTTGAAAAGTGTAACATAATGTGCACTACCCTGAAACTGGCTAATAAATACGTGAATTTTATACTGAATTTGTCAAATTCTGAATTTGTCAAATTCAGTATAAAAGAGTTATTATGTTTTCAGATTAATTGTTCAATAAATAACACATTTTACAATGTTTTCCCATCCAACTGCTTCACTACTGGGAGACCGCAAAGAGAGCAAGTTGCCAGAAAATTCAGTCGAGGCGTATCCAAAAGAGACCAGGGTCTCTTGAAGCCTCAGTACAAACAAGAGCCAATGGGAAAAAAAATAATAAATTGGGTCATCTCTCTGTCCTGTTGTACTACAATATAGAAAATTAATTACATTCAGTCGCCGCGGTAACAATTTATCTGAGGTTCACAAAACTGGTTTTGTAATCTTATTAAGAATTTGCAGTTTTCGTACAGTTTTTATTGAAATTTATTGAGACATTGTGATATTCAGTTATTCTGGTTGTCTTGTCATTGTCATCCTGACTTGGCACTGAGTGATTTTCCTCCACACAAGTCTGCCTTATTAAATAAAGATGCACACAAATTCACTAATAGGTACAGTAGACAAGATAGAAATAATGGGCATTAGGTCCGAAAGTAAAATAGTGGCATTTGATTAGCATTACGTTGTATGCTGATTCATGGGCAGTAGCTATATAGTAACGGTGGTGGAGGCTTAATTAGAGTGCTTGCAGACTTGGCACATTGCAGTGACAAGCAGTAGAAAAGTGTGTAAGATATAGAAACCCTTCTAACCTCTAGTTAAACCCTTTCTTCTATTCTAACAGTTTGCCCTCTAATTAAGCTCCAGAGTTGGATTGTCTAGTTTTTTCACTATTCACATGCAATTGTGCTAATTGCAACCATAGAGAATGACATTATTCTCCACAATCATAATCTATGATATTGTGTAACATATGTTAGAAAGAAGTCTCCGAAATGATCAATTATAAGTATATGGAAAAATTGCACAGGGTGTGAATGTAAATCTCACAATAGATTTTGTCATTAAAATTAGGATAAATAACTAAATTAACTGTAGATAAAATACAAATTATTTGTAGATGATTAGATATTTTTATGCAGAATCAGGTGTTAAAATATTTTCTTAAGTCTTACACATTATAGTTTAGTTTTCCAGTGGTTACATGTTCAAGCCATGGTGCAAACTGAACATGGTCTAATTTCCCATGAAGCTATACTTAGTGTGCTCTGAGGAAATATAATGTGGAAAAACATATATAAAGCTTGAGACCTCATTTAACCTAGATGGTACAAACATTTGGCAGGGCCTGAGTGTACCTGCTCCCAGTTGCGGTTCTACCAGTAATAGATAGATGGCACTGCATCCAAGGTAGAGCAAAGGGCCAGAGACTTCTCTCAACCATCTTTCAGGGTCTTACTCTCATTATCCATCCGAAAATTAACCTGTCAATTTATCAATCAACACCATCTTGAGTTTTCTGCCTCCTGTTTGGCGACTAGCATTGCAACGACGCTCTTGCACAGATAACCAGGAGGTATGTGTTTGTTAGTGTAGTGAATGAGTGCATTATCACTTAAATGACTGCTATGAATCACAATTGCTGCCAGGCTGTTGATAAGAGGTAAATACACAAGCAATTTGATTTTAAAGTATATATCTGTTTATGTATTCTTTTCTGTGTCAAGAAAATAAGGTCAGGGCCAGGCGGACAGTGTTTCTGCTTTGTTGCACACCGTCTTCTTTAAAAGTCCAGGTTGTATTGTCAAGACTGAATCCTCCAGTTTACCACCACTGCCACCGTACAGACTAAATGACAAACTTGCATTTAATTTATGAATTGTAAATGTACACAGTGTATTCCAGTGTAATTCTTTCATACCCACAAGAAAGACTTGAGGCAGTACAAAGTAATATAAAATAAAAATTCAAAGCATCATAACTAATGATCCATAAAAGAGACATTATTTAAAGTCTAAATGATAATAATAATAATGATGATAATAATAATATTAATAATAATAATAATAATAATAATAATAATAATGTTATTTCACTGTTACAAAAAAATGATAACAGGAGATTAATTTAACAGAATCAAGACAGGCGGTAGCTTCATAATTAGTGCCACTTTGGTATTCCATTTATTTACTAAAAAACTAACTATTAACTTTTTTTTTAATACTTTGAATGTTCAGTCCTAATTTTATTAATAATTTACAAAAACAATATTCATTATTTTGTGATCATTTTCAGAAATAATACAGAATTTCATGTGTAAACATCAAAATTATAGTTTAAAAGTGCTTCAAGGACATTGCACACATTGCCTAATTCTTCTCTATTGACTTTGGAGTTAATGTTACATCTGCTCTTAGAAATATCTAAAAGGGAGGCGGATTGAAATATGTGTTTGCATGCTCAGCATGCTACAGAGTTATAATAAGCGCTGGGACATGTCTTTATCTCTAAATGGGTTATAATGTGATAAGCTAAACTAGACCCTCAAAAATCCCTACCAAGTGCAACCGCGGGTGGGGGACCTCAATTGCTTCAGTTCATTCTTCTTTTTTCCCTGGTATTTTCTTCTTCTCTGTTCAGGTTATTAGCCGTTACATGACTGGATCGCCCGAAAATGGAAGGACGCGACCAGAACCAGATAGGGGTTGTGAATAGCAGGAGGGACTTTTCTTTTTCCAATTGTTGTTATTTGCAAATGGCCTTATTGTGTAGGGGTGTTGGAGAGGAGGGGGCGCTAGTGAGGAAAAATGGCGGAGACTATTTTAAAATGCTGACAAAAAGACGAGAGAGAAAGGAACACAACATCTGGTAATTTGTTTCAGCAAGCTTAGCCTAATGATGTAAGCAGATTACTTTCCAGCAGAGTGGGAGAGGGGCATACAGGGTTTTTTTTTTTTTTTTTTTTTTTGTGTGTCTGTGTGTGTGTGTGTGTGTGTGTGTATGCGCGCGCCCCTTAAGGGTTTGCCCCATTAAAGATCGAGACAGAAGCCACTGCTACACAGTTAGTTCATATCATTGACTCTATGTATGCTTTTCCATGCCATTTGATAATTCTCATACCCAAGAAGTGGATTATGATCAGATCAGAAAATTGCTTGGCACACAGTAGGGGCTTGGGGCTTGTTTTGCAGCCTATTTTAGCGCCTTGAGAGGGGGAACCTCCCTGACTATTGGAGGTGGGATGTAAGCCACTCAATGCTGTGGGTGCCCCTGGCCTGATTTGCTCCCTCTCCTCAGAGAGCAGAGATCAGTGGTATGCCCAGATTGAAAGCGAGGGCAGGAACCCGGCGTGATGAAGGACACTGGCTCCCAGTCAATGTGTGGAGGAGACTGGAGGATGAAACACACCATTAAGACCAATTTAGAGTGTTGCTCTAAATTTCAGCAGGACTGATCGATCCTGACAGGAGGGCACCGTACCGCCTGCCAGATCACTTAAACCACTGCCCCTTGTCTCACGTTGCTTAATGTCATGTCATTGGCTATCATTCCCAGTCGAACCGTGAGCTGCTCGATTTCGTTTCAATTACTACTTGTAGGATTACCTTTTATTTTTACACATCAGTAATCAATGAGGATTTTGATAATAATGTCATAATGCAATCCCAGTATTGCATTCTCTCCTTTTTTTCCTTTTTTTTTCTTAATCCAAAGTGAAATCCTCTGAGACTAGCTGTCCTGTTGGTTTATTGATTTTTCTCCCTTGCTCTGTGAACACTGGACAGAAACTTGAGAGCCAAGGTACAGAAAAGAGACTATATCTTACTCAAGGGTTTAACCATCAGGCAGGTAGTTTACATGATAATAGTAACATCAGCAGATAATAATACAGTTTGTTTCTAGAGCACTTTTCATACATAAATGCAGCTCAAAGTTCTTCACACAATAAAACAAGACAGCTATTTCAAAATATGACAAAATAATGAAATAAAAAACCTGAACCAATTTAAAAAAAAATCTCAGTCTCAGTAAGAAAAGAAGAAATGTATTAATGATGAAACACAAATAAACACAAATTAGACAACATAAATAAACATAAGTGACATAAGAATAAATAACCTCAAAAGAGTTTTCACATCTTTATTTATCTATCAGTATTAATTCCGGTATGAGTTCTTATGTATTATATGTAATGGACATATTAAAGGAAATATGTCCTGCTGTATATAAATCTAGATTGTGTATGTTGTGATATGCAGAGTCTGAGCATACACTGTATATTATTATTGCAGTGCTACTATCTGCTGGCATGCGCTGACATTTTATATGCCATCTATTTATTAGTTGGGATGTTCATTGAAGCAGCTCAGGTTAAGTATCTTGCTCAGTGTCTGACTGGAGATATTGAACCTGCAGCCCTCTTGTCCCAAGTTCAGTTCCCTAACCACAACCAGTTTGCCCCTTTGAAGGATGAGGTCTCGGGAAGAGTGGTGCTATGTATACCACACAGACAGTGATCTATTCTGTGTCTGATATCATGTTGCTCTATGTCACTGACTGATGTTACCTGCATCCCCCCTCGATGATTAGATCCATGACTGCGCCTACAGTTCCCCTTATAAAATCACTTCCTTTCTTTTAACCCACAAGATGCCAAAGTCCTCTATCAAGAGGAGTGAATGAGTGGGGGACAAAGAATAAGTGAAGTTATTTTAAAGGATGATATTGCTTCCTTGTGTGCTGTCATTCCATCCTTGACAAATGTCCCTCATCTGAGTTGGTGACATGCTCCACTGTAGAAGTGGGTTATGAGCCAGAATGTAAGTTATGTAAGTCACAATGCTTCTAGACAACTGATAAGCACATTCATATTCATATGTAATGGAACATAATGTAATAGAAATAATGGAAGCAACACCAAGGATTTATCTCCTGTTATAAGCATCCTTGCTCTGCTTTATTGCAACCTTCCACCTGCGCACTGACAACGTGATGATTTCTGAAAAAGGAGAGCTGCAGAATTCTTATTAATACTATCAAAGGTTTTGCACGTGTTACCTTTAAAAATATTTTATTATTTTTTTAGTATGACTATCCTCATAATGGTTTAGATGAAAAAAAAGATCTACTTATATAAATGTTTTGCTAAGACTACATGAACAAAATAAAATTATTTCTATTAAGACTACAAATGTTGAATTTTCAGCTTTTAAATTTAGTATCAAATCTGTAACGGGTTAATTAATTTAGAAAGAGATAATTAATGCTGTAAGAAGTAGACAAATATTTTTTATTATCTAAACTAAACTTTAATTAATTAAAACATGCTAAAAAGTGTTAATGATGTGGTCTTAGTGTACAAATATTCAGATATAGAGCCTGAAATTTGATTTGGTCCATGGTGAAGGAAGTGGACCAGTAGCCCATTGTACCTTTAATGATTTGCCTGGTGCGTATCTTCAGGGGCTGTCTGTGCCACCAGCTGAGGCGTTAATACAAATATAGCAGATAATTTGTGAACTAACCTGTTTTTAAGCGGCTTTCTCAAAAAGTGTGACAGGCAGGTGGGGAAACATGGAAGAAGTAATTAGGTATTTGCTGTTACTGAACCATCCTGAGAATTCAGATTTTTTTCAGGTAACACAACTTTTAAATCAGAGGATTCTGATGTTGGTTTATTTTATTTTCCTGTATGGGATTGTTTATGTATTTATTTTTTGTTTTTTTGTTTATTTATTATCCATCCATCCCTCTTACAATTGGTATATGTAAAAATAAGTAAGCAAGTCATTCTACAAAAAGAACATCGTTAAATAATCTCATTAGTTTTAGTTGTTTTCTTTTAAAAAGAAATAGTAGGGCAATTGATAAAGTCTAAGCTCCACCTTCGCCGCCTCTCCATTTTGTAATCACAGGCAGTTTGGCAGCACAACGTAATTAGTTTGCACGCCAGATTTCCCATGAGTCCCAACCCAGCTCAAAGCCAATCCCTTCCTCATCAGCAGCCCAGAGACTAAACACCTACTTTATCTGGTTCCCCCAAGGCTGTCCATCCATGGGGAGTCAGGGTGCCCTCAAAAACATTGCCAATGAGGGCTCCAATGCCTTAGGCTGATATGGGTGAAACTTCAGATGGCAGATGGCATAGAGAAGGAAAAAGACCATATCTTAAAGGTAGAGCTGCCAAACAAAAGTGGAACATCATATCCTAGAGCCTTACGTCCCAGGGCTGAGATTAAAGCATGAAATATATGTTGAGAGGAGCCACAAATGTCTTCATTTCAAAAACTGTCAGTGATCAAAGTGTCTGATGTGTGGAGACATGCTGCAGGGTATTTTTTATGTTTTCACCAGTTGACAATAACCAAGGAAATGTTTCACAGCTTGTTCAAATGTCATCATTGATAAACGGCACTGCTGAAGTTGAGTGTCATTTATTGCAACAGCTATCCGTTGTAGAATAAGTCTGTGCTGAGCTATAGGTGCTTTGCTTTATATCACATGGACATCAGTATCACAACATGATCTCTACATATTATAATCTTTGTGACTGAGTTCTGTATTTGAAAGAAACTGTGAAGGCCAGTCTTTTGTCTCTGTCTTTTGCAGTTCACTATTTTCATTCTAAGTATTTGTAGATATGCCTACATCTGAATTACCTCTGCCAGTCAACAGCAAGAAGTGATCGGGCAGTTTTTAATACCAGTAGGCCCATCTGGGAGAAGGACCCTTTTCATTCGACATACTTGGCTGCTTGTCGCCTCACCATAATGGGCGCGTTGAACGAGCTCTGAAGCAATAGCCAATTAAATGCCTTGAAGGGGATGCCTCGAGGCCCTGCATGAAAGGCTTCAGGTGTGAAATGCTTGTTTTTCAAGAGTGCTGCAAATGTTGGCTGCTTTCAAGTTTGCTATTGCCCTGCTGGCTTCCCCTTCCAGCCCACCCCAGCAGCCCTTCTCATGTGGAGGAGGGTAGAGGCTAGAGGTGATGGGCAAGAGAAGACCACTTAAGTACAATTTTCTATTCAGCGTTCCAAACCTGTGCACTCTCATGTTTTTCACTGCTGCCTCGTAACAGCGAACAGAGTTTCAGATGATGCAGACAATAGCTTTTTAGCGCACAATGGAGAGAAGAGGAGAAGCTGAAGGGCAGACAGGGGGAAATATGGATGAGACAGAAAGTCTGTACGCGAATCCAAACCAGAGGCTGCAGTGGTTGGGCTATGGCGGGGGTTGGCTGCGAGGGGGCTTAAAAGGAGATGGATTGTTTGCTAATTGTGGTCATTTCTGACCAGAACATGACAGGTTCAATGACTACTTTAATGCGTTATTGAATACAACAGAAACTTGAAATGCAATTGTGAGAGAAGCTTCTGTTTTAGAAATTAGTTTTCAGGCCCCTTCATGGGCGGGAGGAATGTTCATTCATGGTTCAAGTGTAAGAATAAGCTGCCTTGTCTTTGTGCAATAAATGGTTGTTAGTGTCAACATTTACATCTCAAGTGTTATATCCAGGCTGGATTGAAGTATTTACCCAAACTGCTGTATTTCTACCTCTATTTCTTACAACACAGAAGTTGAGAAACAGTGTTAGATCATTGAGGACTAACATTAAAAGATGCCTGCGGGAACTAAGAGGGAATAAATCCAGGGTATATTAATCTTATTAGGATCATACATCACCAGGATGTCAGGTGAAGAGACAAATGAATGGGTGCCTGTTTATCTGAGCTAAGCTATGTGGTTTACCTAGCCATTGCTCTGGGCACATATTGCCACTAATAAATTGGTTAAGTCTGAGCAGAGTGATTGTAATGAAGTTAAGGGACTGGCTTGTCTGAGCTCTCGCCACTACAGCCAGCCATTCTCGCATCCCCCTTTTTATCTGTCCAGATTGGGAGAGCCCTTTCGATAAGATGAAGAGAGGAGAAATCAAAATAAATGGAGTCCATTAAAAGCAGCAATGCATCAACTGCTTGATAAAGTGATTAATAAACAGGCTGGGATTGTGATTGATTAAAGCATTTAATCAAACTGTTTAAAAAAAAGTGCTATTGGCAATGGTGCATAAATGTCCTGCATTGTTTTTAAATGTATAAAACAGCACATAACCATTGTTTTTTCTTTCTCAAATTACAAAGCTTTGCTGATCTGAAGCATTTAAAATGTGTGATTTTTAGATAAAAAGCAGTGCTCTCACATTTTTACATAATTAATCATAAGTATGCCCTGATATGTAGACATTGTGGCTCTCTCAAATCTTCGCACCATTTTTTTCCCATTCAAACAAAAGAGCAGTGATTTACTTAAGTGGTAACATGGACTCATTACAGATGTTTTAAATATGCCTGGATACACTTACATTAGACTTGCATACACTTAGTAATCAATGACTAAAATATCTTGCAAATTCTAAGGTGGTGGATGAGTGGGCACTGACAGGCTGGTAATGACGTTTGTGAGACTTAAATGTCATTCAAAGTCACTAATGCAAAGGGAAATACATAGAGAAGATTGACATGTCGAGCTTGGTAAAGTTCAGCCTTGATGTATAGCACATTAAGATAGGAAATTACAGATGTTGTAATTATCAGCAATGAGTGACCTCATGTGCGAAAAGGGTTCTGGGCTAAAGTACTTGTACTTTGCTTTTAAGATGTGTAGCACAAGAAAAGATTGGCATGTATCTGCAAATGGCATGCTTTTATTGAAATGAATGGGGCAAATTGGGAGAAAGTAATGTTAAGAATATTTTCCACAGCTAGAAAGATTTATGTTCATTCACCCTCATGAGCTGCAGAGTTGGAAGGAGGGTGCGATTATTCTGTGACTTATTTTCATGGTTGGAAATAATCAGCTCATGTTTACTACATAAATTCACATGAATGTAATGTAACAAAGGAAGCATTGTACTTTGAAAATGAGAAAACACAAATAGACTTTACTGTAGAACACTTTGCTTATTTGTAGACCTCTGATGTACATGTACATGTAGCTTTTTCAATAATGGCCTACAACAGTGTGAAAGAGGTAACATATCAGAGTTGACTACAGGAGTATATGACAAGTGTATTTAGTGGAGACAGCCCAGAGGCTAGATAGCTGGTGGAAATCATGCTCACAGAATTTTAACCCAACACATCTGTCACTTGTTATTGCATTGTACCGTTCATTCCACTACATTTACCTCATAGCTGTAGTTAGCTGTAGTTATCTTACTGATTTTATACATACATATAAAATGAGCATATAAATATAATAGGATGCTTTATATTCAGCTGTATATAAGATAAAATAAAAACTTGAACCAGCTACAGCAGCAAATTAATCCTTACATGTAAATGCACCAGTCATTTAATATTTCAAAATAAAATAATGTAGGAGGCATTCTGCCTCCATAATGAGTGCTTTTATTTTTGATAATTAAATTATGTTGTGCTCAGTGTAGTTTTAAGTAACGTTTTGACGGTAGGACCCTGTATTTTTACAGTGTGGTCCTGCTTTTGTTCTGAATACTCCTTCCACTGCTGAGCAGCAGTGTACCAAATAATCTCTCTCTGTACAGTACAGTACTGTACAGAGCCAGCACTGAAACAAGGAAAGTGTCAGTTCTGCCAGTGGGCATTTTGGGAGTCCACTCACTGCTTGAGTAAAGCCACCACTGTTGAGCTTGTATTCCCATATCATTGTCAACCTGAAGCATTTCTAAACGTAAGGCAGTCATACAAATACACATAAACACAATGCAATGTTTTGTGCTTACGATTGCATGTGTTTCTCTATCATTTATCTTGAAATGGTGAGATACATTAGTAATAGACTTTAATTTGTATTTTTGGAGTAATGAGCATGTGACACTGCAGTTGAAATTACCAGATACAGTGCATGCTATTTAATCTGAAGTCTCCTACAAATGAATAGAAGTCAAATGAATGACAGATGAATGACTTGTTAATTATGCAAATGGAGTGCTGCAGGAACCTGGTAAGTTGCGGGAACTCTGTCATCTAAAAGGGTATGGCGAGTGTGATAATGTAGCAGCTTGGCACGGCTCTCTTGATGTAATGACAGGTCAATTTGACTGGCTTTATGCTTTGCACCCTGGTTCTTTTCTCTGGCTCTGGTGTGGCTGCCCCCGCTGCCTTCACCACCCCCCTTTCTCGTGTCCCTTGGACTTTGATTTCTCCTTTGTTCCATTGGCTCCTCTACTGACACTTCCCAAGAATAAGAGATGCCACACAACCATGACCCTTTCACACCACACCGATGACCTCTGTCTCTTCCATGCACGACCCCTCACCTAGAAGCTGACAGCTTGATTAATTGAAGAATGTTATGATTTATGAGTATCTTCTCAGCGTGATTAACAAGGCAACAGGTGGCACAACCAAACAGCTAGCAAGAACATTTCTTAGAGAAGGGAAACAATAGAGGATTATATTTAGAAACCATGTTTTGTGCAACAGTGACTGTCAATTTGGTTAAGCCATATATCATTTTGACTTTTTTGTCCACCACTGCAGTTAGGATATCTTAACAGAAAGGTTCCCTTTGTGTCTAACTCGTCAGCCCAGTTAGACACACCAGAGGATGTCATACGCTAACAATGTGGTTGAGTAAAAAGCTTATCCAGTGTTCTGATTATCAGCTCACCACATATTTGGCCCCAGTTTTTGCCTTAGCCTTTGAAGATTTTAAGAGTCAACACCTAAAAATCCAACAAAAGGAAATAGTAGTAGTAGTTGCTTGGGATTGCTTTAATACAAGGAAAATTAATGTCTTTTTCTGTTGTATCTATTAATGGCTCTTAATGCTTTTACTACTGATGACCGTGTGTTAATGCTCGACTGTTGCAGAGCAAAAAAGTGTCATTTAGAGTGCAGCATGTACAAGGAAACAGTGTCAGTCGTGACACAGGGCCACGTCCAATTGTCTACCCAAAGCTTTGCTAGTTAACTTACCTGACAGTTTCCTAGATAAGTCTGTCTTGTAGTCAAGACACTTAACTGCGTAATGGAAGTTTGTGGTCCAACTCAGGTGACAAGGGGAGGGGGTGGTGGGGGTTGTTGAAGAGGTCACATGAGACCTTCTCATCAACTAAGTCAGTCACAGAGGAGAGGACTATAGAGTGGGATAGCAGTCTCTTGACACAGTGTCACCAGCAGACTGTCCAGCTGAGCGAAAACTCATGGTAAGATGTGGCCTTTTCTTTTGACATGGATTTCTTCTGACCCTAGCTCCAGGCTGTGACAACTGATGGATGATTGATGGTGCCGTTTCAGCAGTGTCAGTGGAAAAACCAAGCACCTTGGAGAAAGCGTTTCTCTGACCCACAGTGACCTGGCTCTAACTTATGTCGAACAACAAAAGATAGTCAACTACAGTTTGCGTCCATCATCATTCCTGCTTTCGTTAGTTGTCCAGGAAGTGTGTTTAGTTTGCTTTTCCCATCAGCAACATTAAAGGAAACGGTAAAAAGAACTGGCAGTTTTACATATTTGCATATGGTTTTCTTGAATTGTTTTATTGTTTTAAAATCCTGCTTGTTGCTTTCAAGCTCACAAGCGATCATAGTAAATTTGTAATGCTAGAAAATGGCTGCACAGTGTGAAGTTGAGGTGGCTGGAACCTTTCTGGGTAGAGCTATGTTGGGGTGTTGTGTTTACAAAGAATTGCCATCAATGAAAAATTAATTATCTGAGAGTCAGCAAAGGTTAATTTTTGTCAGAAACCTTTCGATCTGGAGCAGCTGACCTCAGCAGTGCTGGTTGCCACACTTGTGCCTGGCTGAGGTGACACGTGCAATGACCTGTGACATGGGCAGTGACAGCAGAGTAAACTGGGCCGCGCTCCCCTGCCTCACCGCGCCTGGAGAGCTTAGAGGGCTCCCAGCTGAGGGGAGCAGGTTAAAGCACAGTGCTGCTCCCGTGTCACCAGTCCCAGCCTGTGATCAGTAGCCCTGTTCTCGACAAACACTCCCCAGTCCTGCCACCCACCTCTGTTGTCTCCTAGAGACAGTGCTGCCCACCGCTGGTTGCCCCATATGTTTGGGCTGCACACAAGGTGGTTTCTCGGATACTGTGGTTGCTAATTATAAATTTAATTTGCATTTTAATTAGAATGGTGGAAAATTAAAGCCTGCCAGCTGGAGAATTTCAAAACGCTTTCCCTCCCTCCTTTTTCTCTCTCCCTCTTCTCCCCTAGTTTAGACTGAGCATGACTCTGCCCTTTATTCGTTTGTAAGAGCACAGCAGTAGCACCAACACCTTCTCGGTGTGGGGCAGTGTGTGGTGTCACTTCTTAGTTGTTCTTTCAATATGCGTAACTTTCTGCATGTGTGGTGAAAACACTCATGTTCACCATCCACATCTTTCCCTGTTAAATAATTTATGGCTCATTTGACACCTCACATAATTTAGTTAAGCTCATGAAACTCATCTGTATTTTATATGAATTCTAATAAGTTATTGAATATCTTCTTCTTTGATAGCTTGATTAGTAAAACAAGATCCAAATCCCTGTCATGGTGCTCAATTGACACACTTTACACATGCTGGGAAGTAAGCGATCTGCATGTGTGGGCTGGTAATATCATTCAGTTTTGGTCATTATTTTCCAATCTCCATAATTCGTCCCGTTCCCCATGTTGTTCCCCCATGGTCATTCTCATTCCCTCTCTCACCTCCCACGGGCGTCCTTGCTCAATAATTGTCATTAATTGATTGACAGCTCTGATAGACCCAACTAACCCCAGTTCTGCTCTCATGTCTATGTTTTAAATGAGAGCTTGTACATCCACTGACCTTGTCTGCCCATCAGCTGTCAGCGAATGTGAAGCCAATCCAGAGAATGTCTCACCTTAGCAAAGTAGACCGTCCTAAATGATTGTAATTGGTTTGTGAATCTATCTTGTGTTGCCTTGCTTTGTGCCTGGGAAAAGATAGTTTAAGTTTTGCTAAAACTCTTTGTGTTGAATGTGTATCAGAGGCATGCATTTAACATTGCAATCTCAGTTACACCCCTCTCTCTTAATCTAGTTTCCATCACACTTTTGACTAGTTTGCTTTTATGAGCTTGTGGAAATGTTACCCAGGACTGTGCCATTAAATTTAACAGAAATTCAAAGATGCGCTTTGAATCTTGGAAAACCATCACAGCAGGTTGTCCTCTCATAGTGTAATTTCTCTAAATTCATGTCAAATTATGTAAATAAGAACTTTCAACTAAAAAAATCCAAGCAATCCGATGTTTTCTTTGATGGGAATCCAAAAAAAATAGCAACATGTCTAAGATGTGAATTAAAGCCGCCAAACTGAATATTGGAACATTATTACCACATTCTTGCTTATTTCCATTAATGATTTTTCTTGTGGTATTTGGCTGTAAAAATTAACAAGCTAAGCATTTTCTATGAACATAAACATTAACAGTTTCCCAGGAGACAGCCCCACCTTTTTTGACAGCTGAGCCACTGTTAATATAGACTCTATTTTTTTCTCTACAATAATCCATGCATGTACTGTGTCCTAGGCACATGTAATGTCTGACATTCTTCCAGGTTGGTTTGGTTTGGGAGGCTGCCAGCCCCAGTTTTGCACCTCTTTGCAGGCCCAGTTTGATGTGGTGTGAATAACATTCAGACATACACACACGCCCTCATTAGCATTCATTCAGAGAAGCAATGCAGGACACCCTCTCTGCTCTGAGGGTGGCATTTGGCAAGGGCCAAATCCACCTGGCAAAAAGTCTCTATCTTTCTCCTGCCCATCATATTCATCACATTTAGTTTTCCATCATTCACACAAAAACAGTCTTTGTTTTATCCAAAACATGTTTCTTAGTAGCTGATTTTATACTATAGTAAGCAATAATTATACCTACTGTCACATTTCATCTAAATGCCTTAGACAGTGCAATTCATATCAAGTCTTTGATGTGATACAGTGGGGAAAATCTCTGTACAACTGCGATTAGACTAATGATTAAATTGAAAAATGAAAGCACAAGAGAACAGTCCATTCAGTGACCCTCAGAAGTCTGGCATGCAGCAGCTTCTCCCTCTAAGGCATGGATCCATCAGCCTTAGTCTGGAGCAACAGTGGCTATGTGAAAAAGGCTTGGCAAGAGGAAGGCATGCATTCTCCAGATCTGAATCTGTGGACTGCTGTGTCTGTTACTCATACCCGTATCCACCCTGCTACTTGATCTTTAGCAGTATTGTTTATATACGTTGCAGTACTATTGACAGTAAGGTCCCATGTTGATCTTGACATCCCAGAATATCACAGTATAAAATGATGGAAGGTCTTCAAAGGCATTCCCATTGCTGTGCACTGGTTGACAGCCTAGAGTAGCTCTTGGAACTAAAGTTTTAGGGAAGTCAGATAAGATTTGAAGGCCTGAACAACAGCATTTTTCTTCTTTACTTTTCTCAACACATATAGAAATCTGGGGAATAATATTCCTTTAGCAGAAAATAAAGTCTTGGCAATTGGCTATTGAAGGCCCCTTTTAGGTTTATCTTTGTCAATTGTCAAATATTTGAGTGTATGAAGTGGTGTGATGAGGTGCAGAGACAGATATTTGAAGGGATTTTAACTCATTTGAGCAATTACATGCTTAACTGGCCCAAGATAATCTGTCATCCAAAGCTTCTGTCTCGGGCTCTCCCTCTCTTTTCCGATCCTCCACTCTCTCATACCCTCCTACATGGCACAAGAGAAGCTCAGAATAGTGGGATTTAGAGCACAAAAGCTTACCCTGAATGGAATGAAGGCCTCTGAGAAATTAATTGCTTCTAACAAACAGCATGACTGCTAGCATGTTTTGTGTCCCATTCTTATCAGTCTCCAGAGGTAGAGGGGTGGGCGACAGGTCTGGAAAGCGTGAACCTACAAACGAGGGAAGTAGGCTTCAGGAATTTACACTTAGATTATTTTGATTTTATTTAAGGATGTCAGCAAATCTTTATGCAGCCTATTTGTATAAATATACGCCATGGAGAGAGTATAATGTTTTCAGTTACTATATGGAGATGGAGCATTACATTTGAGGTTAGGGGAGCAGTATGAGTGATTAGACCTACATGAATCTGTACTGCTAAATGTAATGTCCATACAGTGTGCTTAAAATAAAGCAGGTCTGTGGGTGGCTGTATCTTTTCTTCTAGACAAGAAACAGTATTGTGACAAGACTGCATGATATTCTCTCAGCCTAACAAGGTTTAAACTCATATTATTCACTGTATCAGGACAGAAACTTTGTTTAAAGGTTAAATGTTCAAGAATAAGTCCTTTCCTTTCCTGTCAGAAAAAAAGTAATTTTCTGTTTTCTATCATTCTGTTTCAAAATGGCGCTGAACAGCCTGTAAACCATGTATTGACCCATTAATTGAAAAAATATCTGTATCAATTAATTAACTGTATAGATTTGGAGAGCATTCAGGGGAGCATTAGCTGGGGCAGTTATGGGATTTTCTTTTGTGAGGGTGTGTGGCATATTTGCCCCAGTTCTGTTCTCTGCTTGCTCCCAGTCCCACATGTCACCATTCTGTCTACCACCACCAGCGTGGCATCTATCATCCACCACAGACGCCGCGGCACCCCACAAAAGAAGGCTGGAGCATGCACAAAGACATTTGCATTTTTGCATCTCATTATGGTTATAATTGCATGCCAGTGTAAGCAGCTCGCTCTCCATTATCTCACGTAATTTTATCAGTGACGTTTGAAACGTGTGTTTAAATGTCAATTATTGACTACAAAAAAGGAGTGCCCTTTGTGGAGTCATCTCTCTCTCCTCCATCCCCAGTTCACTCTCTCTCTTTCTCTCTGTACATAGTCTTATCTATTCCTTATGTCTTATTTGGGTCCTCTCACTGTTATACTAGCTACATGTTGAGTAACTTAGCTTATCACATTTTATGACAACAGTCAGTTGACTTTTATGTGGTTATTAATGTTAATATACTCACTGTCAACAGCTTTTCTTAAGATCTCATTAAAGCAACAGCTATAATAAAGGTGTCCACAACTATGATACAGCATAACGTACCAGTACCAGTAACGTACTAGTACCAGAAGCTTTAGTTGTATTCAATATATAGGCTATGGGGGGTATTTTATAAATATAATGGATCTTTGCACCATGGCATTGTTGTCATCTAGTCATTAATAAATGACAGCGATCCATAAAAATGATCGATTTGTCCACATTGGTTTGAATGTCATTTGGACAACTTGTTTTGTGCTGAATTTACCAGTGTTTTTGCGTGATGCACAGTACTTTAGATTACAGATATATTTTCTAGGTAACTGACATACCTATTATTTTAGAATATCAAACTACATATTGTGTGGTCATGTGGCACAGAGCAGCCATTGTTATAAAAACTATTAAAAAACAACACAATGTCACCAGTAGGTATCGCAGACATCTTTTTATGTTGTTATAATAGTATAGTTTTATTGTTACACCAAAAAACTAAATTACAAGCAGCGTTGCCTCACACCACAACAATACACAAACTAATGAGTGAGAGCATTTGAAAGAACTGATAATGTGTAAATTCCTTTTAGGACCTAATCAGTGAACAGTAGTTAAATAATGAAAAAATGTCATTTTTACATAGAAACTGTGTAATGTACATCATGTCACCTCTGCATCTCTTTTAAGAGAGAATTCCTTCATTATTAGAGCTTTTTAGTTGTGATATTCAGGATGCTGCATTGTTACTCATTGAACAACGTGTCCTGTCATCTGTCTAACCTTCATCCATCGGTGTAATTTCTGAAAACCTGTTATTGTAATGGTAAACAGTCTATAGCAGGAAAACCTACTTGTTAAAGCCAATAACCCTTCTTATTTTGATGACATATAGAACTTTTCCCTGATAACAAGAGACTGTGAAACTTTTTTTTTTTTTTTTGGGGGGGGGGGTTGAGGCATTAGTGTAATTCTAGAGATGACAAAAAGGAAGAGATGAGTTTCATATATTTGCATTTAAAATCTAAATATCCCAAATTTATTTTTTTTCCGGAAGCTTTTGAAGAATGCAGTTGATTTTGTTTAGTTTCTCTCTGTTTAGAGCCTCCTTTAATCTCCTCATTATATGAAAGGTCACTTTGTTTTTCACCTGAAAAATGAATAATAAATGAATAGAGGATCAACACTCTTCATTTCTTATGAATTCTTATTTGAGTCATTACTGATGAGAAGAGACATTGAATGTCTTTATATTCTCTAAGTGAGAGTGTATTTCACATATTATAACTCCACACTGTGGAGTATTGTTACTACAGTCCAGTGTGATATATGGAAAAGCTTTATGCACTGCATAGTGCTGCAGCAGAATGAGCAGGCATGTAATGAGCTGACAACCAGAGGAACCACAATCTTTAAGAGTTTATCAAACTACTTGCACCTTCTAATTAAAGGAAGCACAACCCACCAGGATACATTTACATTTGATTTGATCTGGAGCAGAAAATCTCCCTATTAGCATCCTCCTCCCCATGAATATGACAGTAATTGCAGTCTCACTCTGTTCCTGTTGTCCTTCTCTAGTTGAACACATTTAGCAAATTTGCCTCGTACTGTAGGATATTATTGTGCCGTACAGTCTGGGGAATCAAATAAATCACTTAGGTTATCTTATTAATTAAGTCAAAATAAATGTGCTAGAGCTAATTTATTCCCTCCAAATACCATGGGATCTCCCACTGCAACTAATGGCATAGTCTGACATTTCATAGTCTTAACAAATAACCTGAAGTAATTCATTTAGATTTTTCCAATTAGAGATCATTTCTAGTGCCTGTAACATAGTACATGAATATTTATTTATTTCCTCACATGTACACACACATATATACATTTGCATTGTAAGATGCACACAACTGGTAACTGAGTTGTATTGTGTTTTTCTTTTGAAATAGCATTGTCTTTACATTTAAATTACATTTTGAATTATAAGTATATTTATGTTCCTTGTACATGTAGTATTTGCTGTTTGCGCTTTACTCCTTACTCTTACTTCTACTTTTCTATCTGTCTTTGTTTACTATCTCTTTTTCTTTAGCACCGATACACCAAGACAAATTCCTTGTATGTGCAAACTTACTTGGCAATAAAGTCTGATTCTGATTAAGTATTAAATGAGATCTTACCTTACATATAAAGTGATTTTGCCCTTTGCAACTGCATCAAAATCAGGCAGAAGTAGCAACTTATTTTGTAACAAGCTGAATAGTTATTATGTAGTTACATACCACGCATTTGCATTACTCCGAGAGGATTTGTTACTTTGTTTACTAATAAACACATAATTCACTTCTTCCAGTAACAGCCTAAAGCAGGCAATGAGACTTAGAGCAACTGTATAACCCAAGCATATGACAGTGTTGAACCTCTGTGCCCCTGCCCTCACCCCCCCTCAGGCCCTCAGTGGAATAACACTTGATCCATAGCTCTTGAGTCTCTGTCCACGCCTTCCTTTTATGGCCTGTGGGCATGTGAAGACCCCGAGCCAGCCGTGCTTATCTGACCCTAACCTTGGCGTATGGTGACCTTGACCTGCACCTCACCCCTTCCTCATCCTCAGGGCTACATCTGTTCCTTTCCCTGGGACACCCAAGTAGTTAGTGATATTGAAACATCACCTTGGGGCTCCATTTGTTTTCTCTGGAGAGGTCAGTGAGGGGTTGTCATTAGGACTGAACTTGATCCTCTACTTCCCCATAAATTGGTCCATCCATGCAAGGAGTGAGCAGACTGTAAATGATGAGCGTATAATGCTGAACATGAAATGGAATCCCAAAACTGACACTGTATACTTTTCCTTTTTTATATTATATAAATCCATTTTTTCCCAGTCAAATGTGTCATAGTACTAGAACAAAACAAAAACCACAAACACATGTAGAGCAGAAATGAAGTGTTTGAGCCAGATTGTGTTTCTTGGTGTAGCAGTGGTTTGTGAATCAAAAGAAGCCTACAACCGTTTTTGTTTTTGTAGCGATTAATAGTTAAACCTGACAAAAAAGATACACATGCACAACAGTTATTTGTGTTGTCACTTTTCTCATCAAGTAATTGAAGCAGCTTGAAATGTAACTCACCTGAAATTAAGCATACATTGTGTCAGCCTCACAATTGTTTTGGGTGCTGTCATTTCAACTCATTGGTTTGTCCCAGGATGATATCTTGATTGTGATGCCCTTTATTATTTTGCTTAGTTGTTTCGGTAGTTCTGTGAATTGGTTGACCTTTTTGGGAGTCTTCCCTTTATTCTCTCCAGCAGAAACAAGCGTCCTTGCCACACTGCTATACCATGGAAGACAGAGTTGTTATTAATATTAATGAACATACACCTGACAATGTCAGGTTTTAATGGATAATAAATAAAAGGATTCTCATTGATTGTTAACTGTGTGTGGGCAATAAACATCGGCCGAGGCAGGATGCCGTCTTTGTAAGCGATGATAATTTAATAAATCATAAGGGGGATTGAAAATGGTTTATTCTTTCCTGTCGTACATATCAAATTCATGCCAGACACCGTAAAGGAAAGATGTGTTTGGGAAATTAAGGAGAAGAAAGAAGGCCTCAGAGCAGTATCGTGTTCGCTGAGTACGCACCAATGTATTTTCCATCTCTATCAGTCTCGTGGTATCATATCACACTGGAGTCAAGGGGGAGGCTAAAGGTTACAACTCTGAAACATGGCATTGATCCTAACACCTGACAGCATCTCTCTCCATTTCTTTTTGTCTCTCTTTGTGCTTTGTAATTACAACACTTCATGTGCTGCTTTTGTTGTTGTTCTTTCCAGCATAATATAACTAAACTAAAAAAAGAACTAAAACTAAGAAACTGAGACAAAATGCCGTTACATTGTTGTTACCTAGATGTATTGTATATCTGTGGTATTATCAAAGACACAAAGACAGTAGTTAAGGACAAATTACATTCTCTTCTTATTCTCTCTATAACACTGGCCCAGACGTAAGGCTGAAAGCAAAGGTGTTGTCGAGCCCGGTATGCTCTGCATATCATAAATCAGACCTAACTGACATTTTTTTTAAAGAGAATGAATATCCACCCACTCTCTGTGGAAGGGCCATGGTATTTGTATGGTCAATGTGACCTTTCTTCATACCCTCTCAGATTAGGTGTACGACATAGAAAATTGCGCTCTTGCTGCAGTCCATAAATCATACCAGGCCATTTTTTTCTTTAAAGAGGTATGTAAATACCAGTGTACTAGCTAGGTAAACAACACTAACCCTGATACAAATGGCTTGAAATTGAAGAAAAGCACCTTATTTTTCAGCTGAAATTGCTTTTGAAACCCAGTTCTGGCACATGGGATGAAGGAGCCATGAAATGATTTGTGCTGGGGGAATAGAAATGGGTTGATGATAACCACACTCGACACAGTTCCTGTGTTGGGGAGTTCTAGCAATGATCAAAGATATCATTGCTGCACATTATTTCCCCCCATGCAGACCCCAAATGCATCTGTATCTGAAGTGACATCCACCCTTATGCACTCAGAGTATATTTCGTTTTAGGGAACAAAGGGCCTCTGCCACAGTACAGCCAGGGCCGAGCTTAACCAGTCAATCCTGCTACTGCCATACAAGCCTTCAGAGAACTTGAATTAAATATTGGTTAACACAGCAAAAACATTCAGTGTGATTCTTTTGTGGTATAAATTCTTAATAAAATGCAGTTAGTGTAATTTAAATGATGACACAATAATTACACTTCATCATATTGATAGGTTGTTGCTCTTTCCCATTGTGCATTAAATAGAGGTCTTCTTTCTAAATAAGATCGAAGCTGACTGTCCATCTAAAGTTTTCCTACATTTGGAAATAATTTCAATTTCTAAATTATAGTCCATGTCAAAATAACAGGATGCCGTTTTCTTTAACTACTGAAATTGAAGAGAAATCCTGTGCCAAAGAAAGCGGCTTTGTTATAATCTACAACAACAAATTTAATTCACAATAGCAATCAGACTAGACCAAAAAGTATACAGTTTACAACAGAAAGGTTGGGGTTTATTTACAACATTGCTTTGTGATAGAAAAGGAAAATAATGGGTTTCAGTCATTATAGAGTTTACATTCTAGACTGCTGGGTTTGCAGCACGTGCAGCAAATGTGAAGCCTCCTGCTCCCCAGTCTGTCCCCTCAGAGCTTGACTTCTCTCAGTATCAAATGTAGACAAATGGGTATTCTTCTGGTCAGCGTGTTCACAGAGCATAATGAGTTGGTCTGCATCTTATCTACACTTTGACTGGCTTAAAATCCAAAAACATGGTTAGTACAGAATGCAGTGTGTTAGCTGTACCAGTGTAGTTACCATTTCTTTTGAACCAAAGTATTTTTCCATGCCCCTTTTGGCAACTCATCAGCACCTGCAATCCCACACATTGAGTCTCAAGGAGAGCTGCAGGGCACAACCCATGACAGCCAAAGGGACAGCTAATTCCCAACATCTGGTACAAGATGGTGCTTCCCATCATAACGCCATGATCGTGGTATCGCTGCGGTGGACGCTGCTTGGCAGCTTGTGGCATCAGAGTGTTGAAGAATCACCCCCATCGTGTTCTAAGCAGAACGGGCGGAGAGCAAACTGTTTCATTTCAGCACGGTGGACCACTGATGCCTGCAGTAGATCCCCTGTTATCTAATCAAACAGCACTGGTCAGTTATGATGCCAACTCCTAAATCCACAGCCGTCTGTAAAGCCGTGGGGGGAGATTAACCGCTACAGCGCCAATGTCCTACATTCAAAGACTTCCTCTTAAGATCTCTTTTCCTGGAAAGTACAGTTATCCATACAAGCAAACACAGACAGAGACATACAGCCTAAAGTAAGAGTCCTTCATGCTGTAATGGGGCTATCACAAAGACCACACAGCTTGCATTTTGGAAGAAGACTTGATGCTTTCTAAACCCTCTTTGTCTGCGACCACTAGAATATCTCAAAGAGGCTTGAGTCTCTGCTGTCGTAAAGCATTGGAGGATATGTTGTTTTGCCATGTAGGTGCTGCCTTGTGTCTAAGATCCACCATGAGTAGAGGAGATTAAGAACTCACAAAGAAAGATGGCCTAAGACATTTATACTTTCTGTCTTATGGTCTGCAGGAGCCCTAATAAGACCACGTGTCCTGCAGTTACCCTGCTATGTAGGTGCATTTCATTATAACCCAAGAGGTAGAAGCTCTCACATAGCAAGCAAAGAGCTCTGGGCACTTTTTTAATATTTATATCACAGTCTGGTGTGGCAGTAATGATATTAGGGAGCTGACGGAATTCTCCACCCAGCTGGACATGTTAATTGAGAAGCCAGGATTTAAAGGCAAAGTTCACATTTGTGCAGATGGTGGGACAATGCAAGATGGCAGACCTAGGTCAGTGTCATTTCCAAGCTATACCTTAATGGCAGCATTTTTTCTCTCCTTTTTTTCCTCAAATTTGACACATACTTAGTCCCTGAGGTCCATAGCAGTCTTTGGGGCTGGTCCCTGTACCTCAGTGCCCTTGACTGAGGACCATATTTCATATTTGATAAATTCACAAAATTTTCGGGCCCACCTCCACTTTCAGGGTTAGTGTGGGTGTATTTGTGTAGCATGATCATGTGATTGTCTGAATTTGCTTGGTCTTAGAAAAAAATAGCCTTATATGAAAATGAATAATGATAATGTAAATTAATTACAATCAATGCGTTTTTATGTGTTCATCACTTTCCTTTTCATAATGTGATACACCGAATGGCAACTAGAGTTTACCTTATGATTAATGAGCTTTGAGGGTGATATACATAAATAGAAAATTCAATGGATTAAGCTGTTCATTTGTTATCAACAACTAGTAGCAGGTGTAGGTTACTGCACTTTATATGTCTGCCCTGGAGAATTGTACCTGAAAGTTATTGTACATATATCACATGAAACAGGACATAATTTCACTGGAACCAACTGCCGTAGGGCCCAGGTTTATTTCTCAAGAATACATGTCCCCTCACTCAGGGACCTGTCCTCATAAATTATATACAGCATTGTATGGTGATAATGTGGTCATAAATCAATATCAACAGTACAAATTCAAATAATAAGGCTAGATTTAAAATAGATTATTAAGGCTAATTAAATTTTCAAGTGATATTACAGCAGTGTAAACAGTAAAATGATTACACTGTGTGCAGGTGTCACTGAAAGTCATACTGCTGGGAAGTCTAACAGATGGGTTTATCTTTAGCGAGATGGATACTGTCACACCACACATCTACATCAAATTAGAGTACCCAGAGAGAGTCCTCCCCCCACTCTGACCATACACCGGAAAGCAGGTGTCTGCTTAATAATTTGGTCAAAGATCAGTGAGTTAAAGGTTGAGGCCAGGGGCAGAGAGGGCCAGGGTCATCCTGGTGGTAGGGAGGTGGTGAGACATGATCTCCTCAAGTCTGGAACAGCCAAACCCCAAGGTCATCCATTAGTGCTCTGGCCCATTGGTGCTGGAAGACCCACAATAAATTTACTGTGCACCCTTAACCCTTTTAATACTCACCATGACCCAGATGAGGAGATCAGCTCCCTTAGGGAGGGGCACATTACATTATTAGCACTATGCATCCATTGACAGCTATTATATTCTAAGAGTGTATTATGGGTGACGTCATACTGTAAATACTTCAACACAAATACTAGACAATGATGTGCATTAAAATCATTCTTTTAACAATTTGTTTAGTTGTGACTGCGGTGTATTTTAATCAATGAAATTGCCTGAATAAGTCTGCCTCTCAGTCGTGTTAATAATAATGTGAGTGAGATTGCATCTTTAATTTAATTTGCTGCAAGATACTTTAATATCTAGAAACCCTCCCTTGGCCATCTGTGATCAGTTTCAAACACACAGATGATAGTGTCAGTGTCTGGCCAAATTTTTAAAGAACATCTGAGTTATGACTGATCATTATCTGGTCTTTCAAACAATGAGCAACTTATCTACCTTTTAATGCAGTGCATTTTTCTATTCTCACAAGAAAAGGTGAGGCTGCAAGGAAGGAGGAGAATGAAATGTCAACAGTGTCAACCACTCCCTTTAAATAGGACTCTCCTATGATCTCTTGCTACCATGCTCGGTCAAACCTTTCCAGGTGTCAAGACTGGGCGTCAGAAAAAGAAATTAAAGTGACATAGTGTTGACAGGAAGAAAAGACATTCCAGTTTTCACCCCTCTCAGGACAATGAGAGAGCCATCACCTCGGCACAGACACAGGCACTAATGAATCAAGCAACACCTTAACTTCTGCAGTGCAGGGGACTTTTGGCCAGGGGCACCCATATAGTGTCACTGATAATGGGATCCTGTATTGGACTGCTGTTGATTTGATGTCTACCGCAACCTCTCCCATGGCCTGCCATTTTGACACAGCTTAATTTTGCCCCTTGCTCATAAAGACATTCTGTTAGAGGGTGTTGCACAAGTGTTAGGTCTTCATCTTTCCTAGTTATATCTCCCCTCTCAGAGCCTGTTTTATTAAGCAAAGACAGCTCAGTTGAATTTATTTTACCCACAAGGAATATGTGTAATAATGCAGGTGTGGGAGTCAGCAGTGTGTTGATAATAAGGTGAAGTTCTTTCGAGTTTACTATATATAACAACTCACTCTGGACAGTTTTTGCAGTCAAGATTTGGTAGGCTTTTGGCATGGTGGAAGAAAAAGAAAAATATATTATTTATAGTTTTGTTTTATCTGGGATTGTTAGAATTAACTGGGAATTGCTCTTCAACAGGGGATTTTAATTACATGGGAGACTTTTTCAGCTCTGCCTTCTCACTTGCTAGCATACTTTGTAAGCTAATACTGTAAGCTGACCTTATAGCATTGGTGTTGTTACTGTAAAAGTCAACAGCTGGCACACTCCCAAACCTGTCTGGGTGAAACTTTTAAATTGATGTTCTGCATGTTCCAAGATGTAGACTTTAATTAGACTGTTTTACACTAATACTGCTTTAATTATTTGGTTCATTGGGTGTACTTAACCGGAAAAAAGTTGTTTACTTAAAGAAGTTCCTGTACCAAATGGTTTGTGATGATTACATGTACCAGTTCACCCTAGAAGTAATTGTTTGTTGGGGAATCCTTCATGTGTAATAGCAAATTAATTCTTAAAAGGCCTTGGTGGAAACTGGTAATAATATATGTATATATATACAGTGTGTATATATATATATATATATATATATATAATATATATATATATATATATATATGTTTCCCTGATAGGGTGTCAGTTTAAGTGAACTACAAATTATAAGTTAAGTTAGTAGTTGTGGTGGTTTTGGCTCATGTGCCTTTTCCTAGATCAAGTGTTGAATGTTGATAATGTGCCTGGGCAGCATTACAGTACATGAGAGAACTGTTGTCACTGGATAAAATGGTCCCCTTATATGTCTTCACTTTTTTTGTCTTAAGCTGTCTTTCGTATGCCCACCCAACAAACACACACCATGCACCCCCAATATCCCCCTGCGTGCAAGGCTGGTGGCTCCTTTGTGTGACCTGTTCTCACACTGTTCCATCACCACACCACGCAGCCAGCCTTTCACAGCAGCAATTCAGCAGCAACAATCACACACTCACGCCTCAAAAAAAGACCTCTTGCTCCCTTTGCCAACCAATTAAGAACCATCTGGGCTTGGATGCAGCAAGAAAGCTATTACAAAATCATAACTGTTTTCATATTTTCATGATATGTTCTTGATGTGAAGACTCAAATGTTTAAAAAAAACAGAGCTTTGTTTGCATGATATGTCTTTGCTTTCTTGAAAATAAATCATTCTTAAACAGAGATAGGGTGCCTATCAATATTTTGTTTTGTTAATTTGCGCAGAGCCGGTGGAGGGCAGAACACAGTTTAAAAACATGACAGAGTCAGCCATTGCTTTTGAAGCTGCCACGCAAGTGTCTGATTCCCGATGAACTTGAGGTCATAGATTCCCAGTGGCTGCGTAGGGCAGGGAATGGAGAGCAGCAGGGTTCAAGCCTTGGGTCACTGGAGCTTCAGAAGTGGCCAGCCAGCTTTGTCCCAGGAGGGATGATGGTGACGGATTCACTGGTGTTTTCTCAAGGTCCACTGAACCCTACAGCAAAGACTCCAACTTAGAGCCCGCAGAAAGAGGGAGCACTCCTCACATCTCCAGTTCACAGAACTCCAAAAGAGGGGCAGTCTGGACAGGCTCCAGGATGCCTCCAAGATACACAAAATCCAGCCGCAACCTCACGGTGGCACTGCCAAACCTCATTTCATTCTTTTCCTCCACGTATAATCTGCAGTACACATTAGGCCTCTGACATGCACCGTAATGGTTCACTTCCCCATTGTAAGGAAGTGTTGAACCACTGTGTTGTCAAGTAGGCTTTATAAGGCCAAAAAGATATGAATAGAAACTCCACCCTGTTTTTTTTTTTCTTTTCAGTCTAACTAAGTTAAAAGGCTTACTTACCCCTAATCAAAATGGCAGGCCCACTGGCATGGTATGTCCCAGCTGTGGCCCTGGCGTGCCATTTCCCTTCTCCCCGTACATTGTTCTGGGCAGCACATCCAAGAGCTCTCGCTGTGTTATGTACTTAACTGAGGTCAGAGTTGTCATTATCTGGGTCTTGTTGGCACTAAGGCCGCCTCTGATGATAGGACTCTCTTTCAGACCTGCAGCTTTTAGCACTCCCTAAGAGTTAACCTCTGTGAAGACCAGGCAATCGACCACCTGCAAATCTAGCCCAGGGCTGGGACTTTGTTTAAAGGAGTATGCTTTATGACAGTCACATGTGTACTGTTTGCCCTGACCTGGTGTAAGTTTAGCACAGATGCTCAAAGATTTACCTCTGATCTTTTTTTTCCCCTTTTGGCTGAAGGGGATTAGTAAAGTTTATATGTGCAGACAGGAGACTTATGTTCAGTTTGTTAATTAGGTGGCTCAAAATGACTAGATGCCAGAGCCCTGTCACCCAAAAACAAGTCAAAATCCAATGCGTGGATCCAAGCTCAATGGCAAACTAAAAACACATTACAGGTGATTTTCTATTATATCAAAATTCGAAAGCTTGCACAACATTGGTACATATTGGAAAATTGATCCCTGAGAGGCATTTTGGCATGGATCGAGGAAAAAAACACAGCAGGAAATGAGTGTTTTTGGGGGTTTAGGTTTTATTTCTTGAGCTAAGCACTGTCATCTCTATTCAGGCAACACTTCCTCATTCATGTCAGCCCCATGGTGTTTCTCTGTTAGGAATTATTTTTCAGAATATACTGCATTTTGAAAAGATATATCTCCCCCATGCCTCTCTTGTTCTCTCATTCTCTTGCTCTCCCTCTCTTGTTTCTCTCTGTGTCTTACAAACGCACGCGCGCACACACACACACGCACTGCAACATGCACACAACCAGACATGCACAACCCCTCTTAAAACCGGTTCTCCCCCCTTTAGCAATTTTGTCAGAAGTTGACAATGTCTTGATTTAGTTGTCTGGCTGTTCCGGCCAGTTTTCCCTGCTGCGCTAATGTGAACAGGACATCCTGCTGGGCACCAAAGAATACCACTTCACGGCAGCCGCATAGCTGGCAGCTTTTATTTATGGCGCTACCGAAATGAATGGGTATTAGTGTCCAAACATTTCACCATGCTCCTGCAGCCACACACAAAAGCCACTGATTTCCAGCAAATCTGCACTTATTTTATTCAAGAAGACCAAAGCTAGGGAGAGGCAGAGAGGGAGACAGACAGGGAGAGAGGGAGAGAGAAAACATTTATAACGACTTAAAAGACCTCAAAAGAAGAATAGGAATTGCGTTTGAAAAGGATTTACGAGACAGAAATCGAAAAGAAAAAAATGGCCCCTCTATTTCGCTGCATTTTTGTCAGAGTTGAAAATGGAAAATATCTATATCTCAAAAATGACTCAACTGCTTATACTCACAAACACTGCACTTCCTCCACTATCACCCAGTTTGCAGTTGCTGCGTTTGCCTGGTCACACAAAGCATTGTATTTTGTATGACTGTACTAGGAAGGAAAAAGTAATTTTATCATTGCTAAAATTGGCGATTTAAAGTGTCTTCACAAATCACTCTTGCTACCATTTTGCAATCCAGACTGCCTACTGTCTTGTTAACCTATGAATTTTAAGTGGATGGTTCCCATTAGATAGCAGTAGCACTGCTGACTCCTCTTGGCTTTTTCTGTAGGGAGCAGGCTGAGGCAGAGTGCTCTACTGGCCTGGCGCTGCACTTTGCCTGGTCTCTGTGTCCAGGACCTCATCAGCACAGAGTCCGCCTGTCCTCGTGTCTCTGCCACTCACCTCCCTGCTCTTCATCTGTCATTCCTGCCCTTCTGCAAACACACTCCACTGACATTTTGAAAAACTCTGGCATTCACCCTCAATATGGATTTTTTTTGATTATAGCTTTCTGTCTGTGAAGATTGCACGTATTATTGACTTTGCAATCCCATGACTATTTGCACAGCTTTTTCCTACCCTCTGCATCTTGGTGAAGTCCTGCAATAATATTCTCCTTGGTTTCTCATAACCTCCTTTCATTATCCTTTTTTTTTTCATATTTCTCTATTTTTTCAGTTTTTTCCATATATTTTACTAATCCCCTCTGGCCACGACCCTTTCTTTATGCCACCAGAGATCAGAGTTTCTGCAAAGCTTCGGTCACTGATGTCATTAAGAATGGGATCTGATACACTAGATGTCCATTGGTTAAATGCCCCTGGCCTGAACTCCCTATTGTCCCCTAATTCCAAGCGGCAGCTCTGTTTCACTTGCTGCATAATAGCCCATAGGTTAAAGTTCTGCTGCTTTTGCTTTGAATTTACATCTTTCACAGGCTTCGGTCTCTTGTTCTGAGCTGGCGTTTTCTTTTTTTTTCCTCCTTTCATTTCTAGCAAGGCTCATTGCCTGCAGGCAGCATGGCTGTTTGTGCTGTAGCTTTCCTGACAATCTTTTGGAGGGTCAGAGGAGAGCAACTTGACTTAACAGGTCAACGTAAGTGGGCTCCGCCCTTCTCCAGAGGGGAAGCCATGGAGCCCTCCATTAGGAGCTGACCTCCACGTTGCACTGGTCTGGCCCCAGCCAGGGTATCACATGGCTCTGCCTGAGACAGGCTGCTCATTAAAGCCTGCTGCCCATAGCAGGATTAGGCCTTTTCATGGTTTATCCTCTACTCTGACAACTGACAATGGGCGAGGATAGCTGCTTCAAATGGAGTGTGCATATGAATCATGGAATTATAATTGCTCTTTCATGATGAGAATATTGGAAAATCTATCCACATGCACAATGCAAAGAATTAATTGGGGTCTGTTTTCAAGGGCACATTGCTACACTATATGAGCCCAAGAAAACGGGAAGGGTAGTAATGAGGCATTTTCAATACAGCACACTGTCTCTTTCACAGCACCTGTACACAGAATGCTGTTTGCACACACACACTCGGATACCTTCTGCCTGTAACCTTTACCCACCATGATACTTTTACTCAAAGTTTCACTGCACTTAATACACAACGGAGTGCCCTGTTTACTTGTGTTGTGATGTTTTCAAAGAGCAACCCCATTAACAGTGGTGGCCTGTTCCCCACGACCCAGTGGTAGCTTCCTAAGGGCGTGTGGGTTACGGAGGGCTGTAGCTTGGGAGCCGAGTGGGAAACCAAGATGACACTACCTCTTGAGCTGTGTGGGAGGGAGAAGGCTGGTGATAGCAAGGCAACAGAGCTGCTATCTGCAGCTCTAAGCCCCCAGTCATGCTTCCTATTTACGCCACAGCTCTGTTTGTTTTCATTATTCATATTTCATGTGGTATCATGGCATGAAAGAGAGTTATTTTTTTCATGGTGGAGGGCAGGTTACGGCTGGCTCTCAGGGCATACAGCTCACAACAAGTTGGGGCGGGGGGCAGCTTTTCTGGATTCAAAGCATCAAAACAGCCTGCACAAATAGAAAAGAAATATTTCCCATGAGACATTATGCCCAGTGTTCTATAGTCGTCCAGAACACGTAACTTTACATAAATCTGCAAATTTAAAACACCAATGTAAAAATCTAAAGGTAAATTGTCACTTTTAAATCATTGCTAGTAATAGTGCAATGAAATTAAAAAATCATTACCTAATTAAAAGTGTGAACAACACCATCATCATTTACATATGTAGTGAAGCTTTTTCACACTCATCTGTAATAAACACAATGTGATAAGGACCAGGTATATTTAAAAGGTGTTAATGAACTGCTGATTTAATACACTCCTTTCTATTTCAAATTATTCCCCTATCAATAACCACCTGTCTTTCTTTTTTTCTTTTTTTTAACAACAACAGTGCACGGTTAAATGTTTTTATTGTTGTTTGAGTTGGAAATGGCAGTTCTGTGACAGGTTTCTCAATGAGAAGTTTAATTATGAGGAAACATATGCAATATCTTAGTGTGCATTATAGTTTTGAACTTTTCCAACTATTATGGAACTCTCGCAAAATTTATGAATGAATTAATAATTTAATGGACAAAAAAATAGATTTAATTTTACTGAATTTCCGCTCAGCAGATTAAAATTGACCGAAAATCATATGTTACCTGTTTAGTTAAAACTTAGTATTATTCCTTTTAATTATGATAACCACATGGTAAACAGAACCAAATGCATAGGAAATTAATTTAGTTTTGTAAGCGTCACAGAAATTCTTTTGGAGAGCTGTCAAAAACAGAAAAAAGGACAGAGAAAAGAAGTGAAACTCTGTTAGCGACGCAATTAAACTCTGGTAATGAGGTCAGACATCAGATCCAGTGCAAGTGATATCATTACACAGGCTGAACGGATGGGCCGCTCCAGCTGCCATGCTCTTGCTGTGGGATTAGACTCACTGTCCTGAGGGCAGCACTTTTACTAGGCTGACCCCTGCCTGTCACTGGGGCACCAGCCACCCCCTGGGCTCTTGGGGAGCTTTGGCCCCCAGTCCTGGTGCCAGTGGCACCAACAGGACTGCGGAGAAGTGAACTGTGTTGCCACGTGGGATGACAGGACTCGCCACTCCATTAGGAAGCACAGAGACAGGCAGGCACCAGCGCACAATCCACCCTGTGTTGCCAACTACGAATTACTGGGTTCCTCTATTTCTGTCAGCTCATTTGTAAAAACCAACCAACAATGACAAGGTGATAAAAGGACATTGTATCAGTGATTAGAGTGCTCCGTTTGAACCTGTTGATGGTTAAGATATGGCTCACAAATAAAGTGCAACTTCATGCTGTCTTTCTGGAAAAGGAATCCTTTCTGTTTAGTTAAAATCATGGTTCATACTTGTAAACAAGATTGAAATAATGAAACATACAGATTGGTAGCAGTCTAATTTTCTTTCCCCATTGTCTAAAGCCTCGTTTGCAAAGTCCCTAGCAGGAGTCGGCTTAATTTGTCTTTTCTTATTTGGTCTGCTTGTGTGTTTTGTGCTGTTCTCTTTTTGTCTCCCATGATTACTTTGAGGATATCGTTATGACATTCAGCAGCAACAATAATTCTTCTGTTCTAATTCATATCAATTAGTAGGGGATGGTAATTCAAACTGACGGCACAGTGTATCTTGAAAGGCTTGTGAGGATGTTGTGGCGGCAGCATCACTGTGCAGCCAAAAGCCACCCTCCTTTCCCCTTTCTTCCCCCTTTCTGTCTTTCAGTCCACAACAAGGGGCTTCAAGCAAAGAGGACAATACGAGTCGGAGCCAGTACTTTGATAATTAGTTATTGATTGAGAACAATGGCACGGCGTACACTGTCGTATTAGCTAGACGCCAGTAGGTCGCGACACCAAGAGCAGCCATCAAAAAACGAGGGCCAAAACATGCCTGACTCCCCTAATAAGATATTCCTTCATGTTTTTCTCTTTCATTTCCCTCCTCTTTTTCCTTCCTCAGGCATGTTAGTGTTCAGGCTATAGAGGGTCAAAAGTATTAATGCTTGTGCACAAACGAGTGCCTGATGAAGGAGAATTTAATTAGAGAATGTCCACTCAAGCTTCTCATACCACATTGCCCTGTTTTTTTCTTTATTTTTTCCTTTGTTTGTAGGACGTGTCCAAAAAAAAAAAGAAAGAAAAGAAAAGAGAAACAGCATATAAAATATTGTGAATTTGCTGGCACTGCTAGAATTGTTTTCATGATATACAGAAATATTGATTGCCAAATGAAACATAAAAATATTATGAAACAGTGTTGCTTATCAAAGATCACCTACTCGTGAAGCGTATGTCTGTCTGCGTTATATTTCATAACAAGAGTCTGTTGAATCTTTGCCAGATTTTTAATAGAAAAAATAAACACTATCTGCAATTATTTAATACATATAATTGACCTGAGCTGTGTGTGTCACATTCTTTATGACAATGCGGTAGTTTAGAGTGAAAACAGAGGCACATCACCACATAATACATATATGTTGATATGATAGCTGTATGCTTACAGTGGCTTGATGCATGTCAGGGAGGGTGTCATTTAGCAAAAGTTTGGCTTTTAACCAAGCCATGTTTACATATAATGGAATATCCTCAAATAATTGGTAGGTCTCCTTGCTAAAGAGGGATGTGTCAGGTTTGGCATCAGTGTGAAAGAAGCTCCCTAACTCACTTCACCTGATCCGTGGCCTGTAAAGATGCACCTGGCATTAAACAGACAGGGCAGGAGCGTCAACTGAACAATAGAGGACTGTCAGGACCGACAGCAGGGCACGGCTCTACCATCACTGCTCTGACAGGGAGGGCCTCAGAGGGTAAACTGCTTTGCTGGAACTAATTAAACAGATGAAGTTATGACATGAATATGCAGATGTTGTTTACATTTTACCATATGGTATTATTTCAGGTAATAACGCACAAGAGAGCCTTCCCACTCATTAATGTGAAGGGATGGAGTGAAAACACTGTCTATCAAGAGACACTCGGAGCGTGTTCGAGAAATATGATCAGACTGATGCTCGGGTGTTGAAATCTATTTCAAGCCACTCAATTAACATACATGTTGATAGCTATTACAGTTTGATTTAAATTGTTAGCATACTAGATGTAGGACAGGCTATTCCTTGTTGAAAGTAAGATTTCAGTTTTCTTCAGATCTATCTAAATGTGTCATATTTCTTCTAATTCAAAGTATAAAATTAATTATCACAACATTGGCAGTGTCTCAGTTTGACAGTATTTTGCTATAACTAATCCTCAGCTTCCTATTGGCACTTATATTCAATGCAGTTACTTGTGCAGTTTAATCATCTTTCCGAGCTGCAGTCTGTAGCCTCATATAGTGGGATGTCAGCTCTATACATCTGCCATAAACCAAGTTTAATTCTTAATGCACAACCTGCATTTATCTCAACTTCTCTATTCCCCCTCTTGCAGTGTTAAAAGTAGTAGAACTGTCTGAGTTCTTTTCCCAGTTTTGTGTGCAGCCTTACCATTCCCCCGGAGCGGGTGCTGAGAGGTTAAGAGGGAAAGGGCCGATGGAGTCGCGTTTAGTAAGAAGTGTGGGATCACGGGGGCCAGCTGGTGGGGTGATGGGGAGCGTAATTGTGCCCGCTGTGTGGATAGGGTGGGGGGGTGAAAGGATGGGGTGAGAAGCCCTGGAAAAAAGGGAGGGGAGGGGACACCTCAATTACCTGTGCTCCCTCTGACCCCTCTCTCCCTCTGTCTCTCTGCGAACAGACCCGCTGTCTGAGAGGCGGGGCGCATTTCCACAGGCAGATGCACATCCCCCTCCTTTGTTCAAGATAGCATTCGCTATTTTTCCTGGGCTGCAGAAACTTAATTGCAACAATCTCTTCTCTAATGCATTTCTCCTTTATTTGTCACTGTCAAAAATTTTCAATTTTCTCTTAAAAAAAGAAAGAAAAATCAAAGCCTTTTTCTGTTGTGTATTTATGTTTGATCACGGGACTTGGCCAGGCGGTATCAGATTAAAGATGTACAACAAAATAAAAAGCAAATTTACCTGAACTGAGCAGTTCTCTCAAACATATTCAGCAGGTTACATGCAGCTGTCATAGTTTATTTTGGAGCTCCTGCTTGGGCTAATACAGTAAGTGACAGAGACTGGTGTAAAATCAATACTTCACAGGAGTGTGATGTCTTAATAAACTCTCTGTGTTGTTCAGACAGGAAAGCTAGACATGTACGAGAAGGACTACAGCGCAGGCCATTGTGAAGCTGTCAAGTCTAGCCCTCAAAAGCAGATGAAGCTGTCAGATTATTAATATATTTATACTGACAGGCCCCAGGTCCACCCCTAAAACCCTCCCCTCTTTCAGTGTCTCTCAAAAAAAATATGCTCAGCTTCAAAGACAGAGGCCACAGGGTTGGATGCAAGGTCAAAGGCCAAATACATTTTGAAAGCAAATTCTCTTCCTTTTGCAACCTGTTTTTATTGCTGTCGCTCCCCTTCTCTGTGGCGACCATTCAGCTGAAACTTAGGCTGAATTGGCAGCAGCTTTCAAAGCGCTTGGCAGCCTGGTGATCCTCAGGAGCTCTCAGCTGACATCTCTCTGGGCTTGTCTATGCTCAGGGGTCAGCATGAGCCCTGACTCCCAGGACCCACTCACTCAGGCGCTACCATGAGTCAGTCCCGCAGACTGAAATTAAAATGTGAAAAGCTGCGCAACTGAAGGCATTCCTCACCCCCCATGGCATTTTCCTTTCTCTGTGACAGTTCCTCTGAGACTGCTTTTTCTTTCATGTTTCTTTTCTCCCTTTAGATTATTTAACAACATGCGAACAGAGCTGTCAAGGAGAGACATGCTTGATCGACAGAGCAAGGGAGTGTCTCAGTCAACATGAGGTTAAATTCGATTTTCTGCATGTTCAGTACGCTAGTCTCAAGCCAGTTATTGCCTTGGCTTGATGTTTTTTGATGGATCAATTATCCATTATAACATGTTGCGAAGACAAACATAACGGCAACTATGACACCTGTCACAGTCTTCTATTAGGCGAAGGAAATTGAAATAATTTAATGACAGCTAATTTAGTCTTTATTTTCAATCTCATTATGGCTGCAGTAATTGTGTTCTAAAAAAAAAAAACCTGAAAGTGAAATATGACTGCACATTCAAAGTAAAGTATCCGGACTAGAGCTATTAATTTGGTATCTCTCAGTGAAAACAGAAGTGAATAAATTGTGCTTTATCAGATTCAGACAAAAACAAGTTTGAGAGGACTATGAGATCTTGGAGATTTTTTTTTTTTTTTTTTACTTCACAGTCCAGTTTAGATTAGGTTAAAGTCAAAGATAACACTATAGAAAATGCAGAAAAACAATGATAAAAGTAAAGCACAAATATTAAACATGCATACCCAGAAGTGCTGTCACTGAATTTATAGAATAATTTAAGAATCCTGATAATGGAGAATATATATTTTGTCATCTTACTCTTTTAAATCTACACTGTTCTGGATATCACAGCAATATAACAGTAAAAAAATAACCCAGAGATTTTTAAACACAGATTTTAACACCAACACGTATTACCCCCAGCAGCCTGAAATCTTGATGAGAATTTACAATTATCACCGCACCATATTTTCCCATTGCACCACCTAATAAGTCAAAGATATTACTTTAGATTGGGACAAAAGCATGGCGAGCCGAACAGATGTGATATACTTGTCAATAATACGTATGTGAGAAAGCTGCGTGGGAGCGTCTTATCGGTACATTTGTGCCTATACTTGAATTTGCAAGTAAAGAGCCTTATTGGGATTACCCACGGTACATTGTAGTTGGTATCATAAAGAGAAAGCGGGAGTAGATGTGTCTTTCCCTTTTTTTTTCAGGGATTCGGTAAGCTCTCTGTCAATGGTTTGGAGTTGAATTGCCTTGGATAGCTCCCCTCATTCCATGGAATGATCTCAGACCTAATTTACTGGGCAGCTCAGGATCCAAAGCATACAAGGCTCTCCTCTGCATAGAATGTGTGAAATAGATAGAGCAACCATCCCTCAGATGTGCTGCAGTAATCTTCTGCCAGAGCTGGTCCAGCAGGCCTCACCCCTAAAGGGATTGATGCAGTGTCAAAACCTTTGGCTCAGGGGTCACCCTCTCTTCTTGCCTCCCCAATCTGACAAAAGCTGAATTTCTTTCCCTCACTATTCGTTTCTCTTTTTTCTTCTATTGAATTCATCAGCGAGGGGAGGCAAGAGATGTGAGATGTGAATGAAACATTTTCATTAGAAGGGAGGAGAATCCCCGGTCAGAGACAAGGCCGGAGCTCATCTGAGCCAATGACATCCCCACCAATTCTTTTTCTTTTTTTTTTTTTTTTGTCCTTCTTACTTTCCCAAGCTGTCACTCTCTGCGGTATGTGGAAAGCTGATTGAAATCAGCACTGTGTCAGGGCCGTCATATCTCAGAAAGACATAAAACATGCAGAAACATCAATAAGCAACAGGCCGCTGACAGCTCTCAGGCACCGATCCCGGCGAGGAGAGATGAGGGGAAGGTTAGGACTCTGGGGGGATGCTGTGCAGTTGAAGTGTCTTCTTCAGGCTTCACTGAGACCCAGGGAAGACAAGATAAAGTCTATCAGGTTATCGCCTAGTTCAAGTTGCTTCTCGGACAGCAAGGCCACTGGGACGCTGGATGTCAGAGGATCTGTGTGTGTGTGTGTGTGTGTGTGTGTATGTGTGTGTGTGTGTATGTGTGTGTATGTGTGTTGCAAGCGTATGTGTGTCTTTATACAGTAAGCATGTGTTTCTGTTGGGCTGTGTGTGTGCTTAGGCAGGTGTTACAGTATTTGGGGAAAGAACAGACTGAAAGCCTAGTCTGACTTTGAAATTGCCTGATTAAAGTTCAGAGATTTTTATTTTTTTTTTTCCACTACATTAAGAACGTTGTGTCACACTCTAAATGTAATTTATCTGATGTGTTCAAGCTGCCAGATGAATATTTTTAATTATATTTCTTGGTTATTGTATTTGCAAAATACCTGAAAAATATTTTCCACTACAACACTGCAAATAAGCCTTTTTATGGCACAGGCTTGCTTGTAAAATAAGATTGATAACACACTAGTTATACCCAGTAGTGATGGCCAAGAGATGCTTGGGGATTTTCAGTGTGTATTTAATTCACTAATGGGAGGTAAAGGTGATAGTCTGTTAGATCACAGCCTGACACTACCTCTTACCACTGCTAATTAGGCAAGTTTTTAGCCCAGAAAAACTGCTGAATCTCTTGTTTGGCACACTCGATAATGGTCATCACAGTGCCCTAACCTACCTGTTTAGAATCATGATATGGGACAAATAATAAGCTTTACAGGATCCTGACTTTCACGTGGTAAATTCACCAGCAATTAGCATGATGCACAAGTCGATGAAGGGAGCTGAGTTTCGGCTGAAGTTGGAAGTTTCCCCAAAAAAGTTGAAGCCTATTATTTTTGTGTTGATGGGTTAACGTTGTGGACAGGCGCCCATCTGCATATCAAATGTGACTCCCATTATTTTATGTTTCTCTCTGCTAACAGCGCCTCCCAGCACTCCTCCATGTTCTCCTCCATCTGCCTCCTGTCCATTGATCAGCTTTCCAGGGCATCAGTCTGTTTAACATCTGCTACAAGTTCCAGCAGCTCAGGTAACTATCTAGCTGCTCTCCACCGCCTATTGATCTTCATGTCCACCTGCAGGAACATCTGTTTCGGCATGTCATTTGTCAACGCAACCAGCTACCTTGTTTCGCTTCACGTCTTGTCCACTTTCACTCACTCTCACAAAGAGAGTTTACTCCTGACTGCTTGTTAAGTTGCTGTTTGGATTGTTCCAATAATGACTTGTAAATTAGTTACAGTTTTTGCAGGTGTAGCAGTTGTTCATCTTTATCTTTAAAGATTAATTTCCCTGCAACTAAATCCAACTATACATTTTTTTTTTTAAAATCTGTATTTAATCACAAATTACCAAGAGTAAGACTGTATATTTGGAAGCCATCTATTGACTATTTATACAAGATTCTTGATTAAATATTCTTTTATTCTGCATTATAAATTGAAATAATTGAAATTATAATATTTGCAGAAAATGAAATTTATACACTATAGCATGCACAAAGAAAACCATATAGTATAATATTTTATTCAAATTAAATAATAATTCTTTTCACTCAAATGAAGCCAATGTGCTATAAAATGTGTTGTAATTTATGTTTTAAAAACAGCAGTTGTTCACTGGTTTACATTTACATTTACAAAAGTAATCCAGAGAGAAGACATTTTCTCCGTTGTTTTTAATATTATATTGAGCAGAAAGCATGATAGTCACGAGCCGAGAAGAGCTCGCATCTTCAAATTTGTTTCCTTCACAGGCTTTCAGAGCTCGGAGGAACCGCTGTCGCACAGTTTAATTTGCTCTTTTGTAATGACGGGGCGTAGGTTAGTTAATTTCAATTTTTGATTTCAAAAGCTATCAAATACAGCTCAGATGAGAAATCAATTTTCCCAGCTGCCCTGGCTTTGTGGTGAAAAGAACTCCCACCATTGGCGAACAGCCCGTCACATGACCGAGTCAGGGATTAGTTCAGTAGGCCCATGTTGCCACCACCTCAATTACAGGCTGCCTCTTGTCATTTACCTCTATAACATCTCATTCTCAGACACAACTCATATTTAATTCATGAAAGTCTGCACAAGAGTAATTGTAATATAGATTGTTAGAGAAAATTTGACCAAATTTAGAGCGCAACTTTTTTGCTTTGCATGCCAGCGGCAGTGATTGTGTCATTTTCTGTAATTTGGGATAAACAGCGATAGAACAGTGAATGTCTAATTTAGAACTGATTAAAGAAAATAATTCTAAAAAGTATATAATTTTAAAATTGTGCAACTTCATCAAACAGCAAGATGTAGGTATTTTTTAACAAAATGATGCATTGTGAAAAATGGAAATGATGATTTTAATTGGAAAGATAGTGTCCAGTGTCATGTTGTAGACAATGACAGTCATCAGCGCCATTATTAGGACTGTCATGTGATCAGCTGTTTGAAAAGGTGACTCTGGGTGGTTCCACCGACAAGAAGCACTCACCTAAATAAAGTCTGTTCAGTTTAGATTATGAGAAGACTGTGTATAAATCAGTTTGATGTACAGTTAATAAAATTGTCACATATCAATAGCCAATAACCAATTACTTACCAATAGAACAGATTTTAAGTGGGGGCCTTTTTGTTCAAATCATAGTCTTCACAGTATCAACAGATATGAGTGCTGAATGACTACTATAACAATAATTGTCAGACATTCCTTTTTGATACGTGTTACTAATTGTTGACACCACACAAAGCTCAAAGCATTTCGGACTGTGTGCGAGAGCATATTTTACATTCTTATGAAGCTTTGGTTTTTGGAAATTGAATCCATTCCAACATTCTCTTTCCCCCAAACGAATCCTCTTTTCCTTTGCACAGCGCAAATTGACAATTTGTTCAGTAATCAAAAAAAAAAAAAAAAAAATCTCCCATTCATATGGATCGGTTCATGCAACACAAAGTGGAGGAGGCGATTTCTGGACATATCATGAGATTATATCCGTTTGACAGTTGCGTTATTCTATGTGGTTTCCATGACAACAGTTTGGGTGAGGCCTCCAATGAAACCAACCTCAGCTGTCATCTCTTCACCTAAAAGCTTTGTAATTGCTCTCATTTGCATACTACAATTAAGTGTGTTAGCTCACAGCAAGAACAATCAACCTCCACTAAAGACTGGGGATAGTATAATTATTATATCAGTGGATTTGTATAAAACATTACTGACGAGCCTTTGTTTGACGTTGGCATTGTACTGTCAGGCTAGTTCTACCGCTTATTTTCAGAAATGTACATATTTCACAGACAGTAATGAGTAATGCATAGATAGTGGTTAAGATGTTGTGATTAGTGCCATCAATCAGAGTTCCTATATCGCTTTATGATCAACATAAAAGTGTGAGTTTTATTCTCAGAAATGATCATTTAGGTTTCTGTGTGTTGGTCAACACAGGGAAAGATATTTTTATCCATTTTTGATAGGAGGCTTTTTGACTCAGTGCTGCACTTGACTAGCTAGAAACAGAATGATTTGCAGTAGTGGGAGACAGTTTGAACTGCTGATTGAATGGAAAGGTTATGTGCACCGGGCTCTAAGCATTGTTTCTCTTTCCCTCAGATGCGCACAGGCTGTAATGAAGAGCTCTTGAACTCCCAGTCAGAGAAGCTGTGACAGGAGTTCAGGAGGATGCCTCTTTGGCTCTGCTGGACGTATGACACACACACACACACACGTTGGCACGCACATGCATACACACTCAGGTGCACATGCACCCAGAGACAGCAACAAACGGCTAATACAGAAATCAAAATGAAGCTGTCACTCGTACATTGTTTCACAAATCACTAGTTTTTCATTTAAAGTGTCCAATGTCCAATCTTCCAACTGATATAGGAAAAATATGAAAAATCTCCCCTGTACTTCTGCTTTTTTATTTTCTGCTTTCCTCGAAACATTATTTATTTTTGGGCACAGCTTTGACATGAAATTAGAGGTTAGAAACTTTATGAGAGAAACATCCTCATAGAGGCATAACTTGAATTTGTGAACTATAAAAGCACCCGCATTTCCAGCATTCCACGCTTTATTACCAATCCTGCGATACTGCAGCACATCTTGGGGCAGGTACATTTTATTTGGAGTTTTTTTTTTTTTTTTTCTTTTTTGCCTTCAGGCCCTGAATTGAAATGGAGGACCAAATGGCACAAATGGCAAGTGTACCATTCCTAGCTCTGTGCAGCCTCCCAACACAAACTGGTCAAGCAGAAATGAGACCTGCATCAATTTTAATTTGTATTTATCCTGCTGATGACCCGCTCCTTTCACTCTGCCGTTGGAGGCACAAATTACACCCATCATAACTCTGATTCCAACGGCCCACGGTGTGCTATCAGAAAATTAACATGGTTATATACCACCGGTGGGTTCAAGGTGTCACAACACAATTATACAATCATGCAACCTGACGAGCTCTGACTGGTCGCCGGTGTATGACAACTAAGCTGGAGGGCTACACTGTCTGTCACATCCAGGCAAGTAAGATAAGTTCACTGAAGAGTAGACTGTGCCTCAGTGTCTGCTTCTCTCTATCTAAATCAGTTAAATATCACAAGGCTGCTGCAGTCTGGGGTGATTTTTTTTTTTTTTTTTTTTTTTTTTTTTTGGAAGGGGAAGTAGAAAGACCCACATCTGAACTTATCTTTGACTTGCCAGATTTTTACAGAGTACAGCAAACCAAGCTTGCAGTATTTGTAAAAACATAAATCAAAGTGATAAAACATGGGCTGTCTGTGTATCATTAATAGAATTAAGTTATCAATGTGGAAAGTTTAATGTAAAACCTTATATGTAGTGCAGTGCTGTGCAGCAGATCACTCTGACTTTCAATCAACCCTAATCCTTGTAGCTCATAAAACTTAGACCAAAAAAATGAAGGGAAGCTCCCCTGCCTGGATCCCCAGTGTGCTCTCAGTGTCAAGCCATTAGGCTGTGTGAAATGAGGTGCCACTCATGAGTTATAATGCTGCACATCTATAGATGCAATGGTAAAATATAGCCCTTCAATGCCCAGTTCTCTGCTGGAGTTGGGAAAATAATTCTGCTCCGATAGTGGTCCATCCGGCAATATCCCAATTCAAAGTCACAAAGATATGAAGAGGGCTGTTGGATAAATTCAAAATAATCCACTTCAGGATAGCTGCGAGATTAATGGAGAAAAATGTGTGTGTTTGCTTGTGTGTCTGTGCGCATGAGCAAAAAAACGTGTGCGTGTCTATGTGGGAATGACATCTGATGAATAAAATATATCAAAAAGCACTGTGGCACAAAAGACTTTTACCTACTGTAAAATGGTATTACTAATAAGATTATCAATCTTGGTGATGAAAGGGAAACACAGGAAAATGACAACAATGTTTGCTCTCCCATAAGAATTAAAATGCCCAAACTAGTTCTAAGCCAACAGAAGTGTTGGATATAAGCTTTCAGGAAATCTATTTGTGGTGTAAAGTACGTTCATTGTATCCAATTTGAAAGCACGTCAACAGAAGACACACATTTCTATAACCAGTTGTTAGAGAACTGCAATCAATGAAAGTTGTACTGACTACTGCTATACTTAGAGGCACATAACAAAAGCATGCTAGCAGCAGTCTGTTGTACTGAAATATTTACCCAGAGGTACTGTAGATGTAACAGTGATAAGGAAATAAAGCTAATAAGTGTCACTTTGATGTGACAACAAATTATACATGGTTCTATCAGATCTCATTTCCATTCCACAACACAGAGACAGAGAATACCCTGAAGCATGGCTGTTAATGGGAGCCTCTATCAGCCATCATGGAAAGCCTGCCTCATTACTCACTCCAGCACAACTGTGCCCAGGGTGGTCGATTTCCCCAACGGACACTGGTTCACAGACCAGAGACACACTGTGAGGCATATGACTTGTTTTTCAATGCGCAGGGCACAGATGCCGTCATGCTGCAAGTGTGTGAAATCGCTTTATCGGGAAATTCATTTAAGCAAAACATTTTTGAATTAAGGAGAATAAACCATGTAAAAAAAAAAAAAAAAAAATATATATATATATATATATATATATATATATATATGTGCGTGTGTGTGTGTGTATGTATGTATGTATGTATGTATGTATGTATGTATATATATATATATATATATATATATATATATATATATATATAGAAGTTAACAGTTTTTAAAGCTGTATTTTGTGGCTAACTTAGAATTATTGGGCTAATATATTTATAGCTGACTCTTTTCCAGGCTATAGAAATTGCCCTGTGTAGTTATAACCAGCTACCACTCATCTTCGTTTTAATAATACGTCTGGTTCTATACAACCTGATTGTTATTCAGAGAGAATTTTCCATTCGGGAGGGCACCAAATACTCACATAACCTTCTATCCCTTCCAACCTGTGCAATGAATATTTTAAAACCTTAATGTATACTGGCCACCTGAATTTTCAACCTAAGTCTTTCCTTTGTCCATATAGTCTTAGGGACCTCGTTTCCCACTATTGTGGTTGTAACTGAGATTGCTGCCACTCGGGTTATTTCTCTTCACAATTTGCAATCACCATTGCTCTCTGGTTTTACTCTCTCTACCCCTGTTTCGAGCTTCCCTGACAAAGTCAATAGGGGGCATCCCTCATCTGTCAAAAACAAACATCAAAATACTTCTCATGCTTTTTTCTCCATTACTCGTTCCCTCCCTTTGTGAAGTCTCTCTCTCTCTCTCTCTCTCATTGCCTGTCAGACGTACTGTAGATTCTCAGTTTGTCACTCAGTGCAGATTATGAGATTATTAGTTTGGTTGCTTGGCGACCCGAATCAACGCAAACTAGTACGAGCAGTCAAAACGCATAAGGGAGAAAGTCCTGGAGAAGTAGCTGACCCTCTGGTGACTCTCTCACCCAGAGGGGTGGCAGCAGCGCTTGCTGTGTGGGTTTCAGTGCAATCTGTGGAGCAGATGGCTGGAGTCCTGGGCAGAGAGCAGCAGGTCTCAGCCTGTATGTCACCAGGATGATGTGAGCTGGCTCCCTCCGAGCTTTAGTTAATACCTTCCTGTATCACAGACTTGTTAAGGGTCTGGGCAAAACTCACCGACTCTTTACAAAAGAACAATACTCTCTCTCTCTCCCTCTGTCTGTCTTTATTGTGCTCTCTCTCTCTCTCTCTGTGTGTGTGTGTGTGTGTGTTGCTTGTCTTGAGTTGGTAGTAAATGTTTACTGGTATCTATTGCCTTCTATATAATTTTTGGGTAGTGCTATTTAGACACACCTGTATCTATAGAATTAGGGGGTGGGTAATATGGATAAAATCATATACCACACTATCTGTAAATCGTGGTATTGATATAAATCCGAATATAGCAGGTACTGTATAAATTTCATTGAGAAACATTTGATGGATAAAATAGCCAGATGGGAATATCTATTTTTGGCCTGCCAATTCAACTAATTAAGTGTCTGGCGTTTCATCACATTGATGCAGAATTTATATTTTTAAAAACTCTAATGTTGCCACAAAAGCCCTATTCACTGATTTGCAACATTCCCTGTAATGGCTTAATACATCCAGGAGTAGGGATGGGAAAAGTGATTGATTAATATGGAAACAATTAAAGATGTAAAGCAACATAGATTGCTTGAATAGTATACCCTCAACCTGTCAAAGAGTAATTATGGACATTAGGGTTTCCCTATTATAAGATAATGTCCCCGACTAAGTGATTTTACATTGACTTTAACTGACAAGTTTCAGACTATGATAAAATCATTAAAGTAAAATCACTAGCAAGGTGAATAAACATTTGCACGACTTTTGGTCCTTCCGCTCTCCCTCTGCCACTTAGGCTTTAATCTTGGTTGCTGGCAGGTAGAGCAGGCTAGGCCGTGCCTTGTGAGGTGCAAGTGGTGCTGCCTCTCCTCCTCTCTCTCCTCATATTATATAAAGAGTGGCAGCAGGCAGAGTGACAGACTGCCCCAAGAGATGACACCTGTCACTGAGGGGAGTGCAGCTAATCTACAAGCCTCATTTTGTTTGAACTCTTTGTCACCTTGCCGTCAAATCCTCATCTTCTCAGTCACTGCCAGCTTCCCTCCCCTCTGCTTCTCTGCTCGCTCTGCTTTGCCCAGTCTCTCCACAATATACAGTACCTCCACCGTCACCACACACAGCACGCTCCTGCACACAAACCAGTGTTCTCTGGTGTAACATCTTTCTACCTTTGCACATTTATTTTATTAAAATAGTATTACATGTGCTTTTTTCTGAATGTTATTTTAGATTATTTATAGATGAATATGTAGTGAGTACTTTTTGACATAAAAAAAGCGAAATCTTGGCAGCTCAACATCTTTTTCAGACGTGTGTAAAATTGCTTCTCTGCCCCCAGCGTATGAGAAGATGAGGCGTCCTTGTTCAAATGTTTTTATTTTCTGAACAAAGCCCCATTCATTCATATTGAGATTTGTCTAAGTTAAAGTGATCTGAATAGAAATGCAGTCTGGAGTGGCCCAGTCTCTATGGAGCAGCACACCCCACCCCCTGGCCAAATATCTATATTGTCCACTTCTACAGACTGTGCTTTGTAATTATAATATAATTCATTATGTCTATGCTGCATGTGTCACAAAGGAGGAGTCCTCCCCAAAAACCTACTGCGCTGTTCAAGCTGACCGAACACATTCTTGTTCCCGTTTTAAAGCCTGTGGCTTGGAAATACCCCCTCACACCCACATAAACAATAGATTTTCCTATTTTGCTTAATTGAGATATCACCCGCAAATCTGACAGCTCGCTCCAGCCCCTAACTCAGGCTGAGAGAAGTCTATATAATGGCAGGAAATGGAAATGACAAGGGGATAAATAAGATTGAATAACAAAGAAAATAATAATACAATAATAATAATATAATAAACTTTGATGTTAATACACTTCATTTGATATCTTTCAGACTGAAGAAAAAACCTGCTATTTACTGCATCTCCCAAAATTATTAAGTAGGAAATACTGAAATAGTGGCAAACATTCACGTTAATGGTGAGTTTCCCTGCTTTTTAAGATAAATTATGACAGCAGAAAAAAAAACAAAAAAACACACATGATATAATCCAAGTTGCAGTGGAGTCATCAGCCAACTTCTTTAAATGCTTCCATTAAGTGGAATTATCTTTTCCAGACACATTTTGTATGAATGCGCCCAAAAATCCCCATTTCATTTGGATTGCATGGGGTTTAATTTAATCCTTTTGCTTATTAAAAAAATAAGATGCAGCATCTTTAACAATAGAAAGGCTAGTCTGCATCGAACACAATGGCTAAGGTTAAATTGAAAGGTTGTGTATACCCTTTGCTGTATTAAAAGAGCATTCATATTCAAATAAAAGCAGACATCACTAGTTCATATGGCATAGCAATGTGCAATTGTGCATTGATACGCACAAAATGCAATGTAGAGTTACAGTTTTCTTATATTAAAAACATCCTTTGCCCGTTTTTCATTTTGCAGTTGCTGAGACATTTTAAGCATGAGCAGCAGTTTATTCTTAAGTACTTAATGCCTTTCTAAGTCGCACTACTTCAGTATCTAGCATACAGAAAAACACTATCTATACAGTGGAAAATATTGTGTGAATCATAATTCTTCACACATTTTCTCAATATCTGACTTCTAACTGAGAACATAACCACACCACACAGTAAAGCCCTGTCACACTGGCCAGAGGAGAACAGGCTGAGGAATCCTAGATCTGACGGTCTTAAAGTCAGTCACTTCACACAGTCTATGCCATGTTAGCCTTGGGGACATACATTTTGTGAATGGGTTCACAGCATTTGTAAAATAATGGGTCAAGGTTGAAGACAGGTTCCACTGAGTTCAACCAAACATTCTTTACAATGTTCAGTAGATTTAGAGGCTGATGTATGAAGTGAGCTTTGTTTCCTGTTCATTGAGGAGGCTGAAAATCAGTCAGAAAGCAGAGCCTCTATTTGAACCTGCTGGTTTATCATCAGCGTATCAGTTCTCGACAAAATTTCTGAAACTGCTGTTGAAGCACTTTTTTGAGAGCCAGCCAGGAATATCTTTAACATTTGGATGAGACTTGACAGCTATTACTTCATATAATATTTAATGTACAGTATACTCAAAAGAAGACATGCTAGCTTTACAGATCCATGCTAAAATATACAAATTTAAGCTTGTCAATTCAATTTAACCAACATTTATTTTATTTTATTTTACGCATATATTGTCATAGCAACGTTGAAAATATCAGTCAATATTAATCATGGTTAACAAATGCAATCCATGACTATTGACTGATTGCGCAGAGGCGTTTACAGTTTCAACCATGTTTGCTCATAAGACAGCAGCGGGAAGATATTGTTTGTAACCAGCATGCAAAGCAAAATTGAGGATCAAACATAAAATTTTCATTAATTTTCTCAGTAAGACAGAAAAATAAAGACTCTAAAGTCCAAACATGGCTGACAGAATGCTTTGCAAAATGAGATCATTTTTCACTAGTACCCAGAAAACATTTTGTGACATTGACTTTTGTAGCTTAGCACAAAAGCTTTGTCGCTGTGTTCACCTATATTCCTTCATAAATAGTGACAAATTGTCAAGTCCCAATTTATTTACGTCACATGAAGATTAATAGACTCATTATTACAAAATAAGATCCAACAGAGTGAATAAGAAATTGACCTAAAGCTGTTCACTCTATAGTAATGACCAGCTCATTGAACAGGCTCCTGTTCATTACAAAGCTACTTAGCAAAGACATATTTAACACAAGATGGTGGTGCAAAGTCATTTTATTACAACTTCTTCCATGAAGTTTAACAGCACTGTAGCTACAGACATGTCAGAGGCAAACATACATAGTAAACTTCTTTAAATAAGTTAAAAATCGTGCTGGAAATATTTAGAACTTATATTAGTGTGAATAACAAATGACTAATTGGTAACACAGCTTAATCTAATTATAGCTCATACTATTGGTCTAGTATGTGAAACACTGGTTCATATTCAGAAAGAACAAACTTCACAATGTCATCATGAGTTTAAATTTACGAGTTAATTACAGTGTAATATTTTGTTTAAAAAGACAACACAAATGCAAATTAACAAAATTGCTCATACCAGTGGTGACGCATAAAAAAATTGTTTTTGTGTCATTTTTAATATCCAATATCATACAGTCAACAACTGTATGCAACTGCACTGCCAATCAGTAAATTAGCCAATTTTTGTGTCTCAGACTTAAGTGAATCATTCCACCGAGACAACTAAAGGGCATGAAACCATGACAATGTGTCTCCCCCTGTTATTGTTGATTAACTTTAGAGCCAATATGTTCTAATCACTGACCACACAGTTACATTTATCAACTAAATAATCACAAATTAACACTTTGCAAACATATTTGACATAATGTCTTAACGTAAAAACAAACTTTTGTCTTGCTGCCACAACTCACTTTATATATAATATATTCTTGAATGAATTGCACACACACACAGACTGAATTCTTACCAGTCCAAATAACCTCCATTGTAGCCCAGAGAGGCTCTACCTTGTGATGCATTGTCTTTCCCATCCCCCGTCTTTGTGTCTGGGGAAAGTCACGTGGCGGTTGGGAAACAAATAATTTCATTGGCTATATTCAGAGCATGTCTAAGAAGAGCACAGCAGCTTGTCTTGGGAGTCAAGAACTAGGTACAATGTCTTCTGCAATGGGATGGCCAACACAAATGGGCTGGCGCACCTATCCAATTAACACCCTGCCTGCCAATCCCTGTCAGGTCACACGCTGACTCCCATGGCATGCTCTACCTGTCTCTGCTGCTCTCAACACATGCCCAGCTCCAATATAGAATTAACGCCACTTTTCACCTGGTCACGCTGACATGCCATAGATTAGACTTGTGCAGCATGGAGATATGCTAGGCACTCCAAATGAGGGCACCTGGGGTTAAGATTTCAAATGCAGTGGGGCTATTGTTTTTCCACTCCTTTAATATTAATTAAACTCTGAGGTGAAAATGTTCTTTACCAAACTACTGCTTAATTCCTCCACAAGTGAACACCTGATAAGAGATTTTATTTAATGACCACCTGGATGTTACAACTTATCACACCAGTTAAGACCTCAATAAAACCAATAAGCTACTGGGGCTAAGTGGTTCTTTTGTATTGTACAATTTCTGAGACATATGCATACAGTACCACAAAGGCAAAGACTTTTTTTTTTTTTTTTTTGCTCCTGCCTCCATCTCTAACAAAACATAATGCAAATGATTACGAGCCCTGCCAAAGAAACTCCAAATTTTATTTTGTGAAATTCTGTTAAATTATTAGTATTTCTCATAGATCTTGGCGGTTAATTTCTGCACATATTTTTATATCTATAGATTTATTTGTATTTGCATAAATAGTCCAGCTGCTGTAAAGTTCAGAAGGGGGGTTTAACATAGCTGAAGATGTTAACTGTTTGGTCACCTTATGTGGTTGTGCATTTACATATTTTGCAGATGCAGCTGTTGTATATTGTAGCTTGCATCTGTCAGACCCTGAAGATAATGAAAATTAAGCTTGGTTAACAGTTAACAGATACAGCTGCAAGCAGCATTTCTGCAGAGTGCATTGCAAACAGGTACATTAAGGACAAATACGGCCTGCTTCTCATTTGTATCTTCTTCAGGTTTTAGTCTTATTTCATGTTAGAGTAAAGGCTTAGCAACAACTGCACTGCAGGTTCTAGTCATCTAATACAAACTCTTTCATGTTAACTAACTAACACTGCTGCCTGCAGAAGATGAGACTTTTGCTTCTTTCACGCATGTAACTGTGATCTCAAGTGTCTTTAAAAATAATTTTTCTTTTAAGCTGAGTTCTTGGTCAGAGCTTCCTGAATATGGCAGAAAAATGGCTGAACAGAATCACTGAAGACTGATGTGTGTTGCTGACCAGCTGGTGACGTGCTGGTTACTTGAACTGCCCCATAATTTAGGGGGCAACCAAATGCAACTCATTCTTTAGTTGTGACTTTTAGCCATCAGGGAGCAGAGGAATTCCAAATTAAGCTGACAGACACACAGTTCTAACCACCTTGTAGATGTCTTCCACCTTCTTGTCATCCCATTGGAATCATATTTCCTCTTAACTCAGTTTTGGTCTCCACCAACTCCTGAGAAAAAAAATCTGGGCCTTTAAAGATGTTTGACTAATTTCACCAGATAGTTAATATCTTTGTACAGTGGGTTTATCGCATCGACCCACAGCTCCTACAAAGGAGTTAGTGAGAGCTTAAGACTCATCTGTCTCTACTTCATTTCTCTCCCTTACATTCAGTGACACAGTGCTAACAATTGCCAAAAGTTCAGAAAGTGGCACAAGCTTTTTCTCTTCATATATTAGATGTTATGCTATGTATATGCCAATTGCTAGTACAGAACATTGTGTGCAAATGCTAAATTATCTGAATTTGCAAATACAGACCACCATGATTTTGGTGCTTAGAATGTTGCCCAGAATGTTTGTCTAGTCTAAATCATATTTCATTAATTTGACCTCTAACTTGTGGTGTTTCTCTCAAAAGTTAAAAGCATTTTAATGAGTTTATAACAAGAGTATGAGAAATTTCCATCACTCAGAAGTGACTATGTTACCTGGTACTGTGTGAGCTATCTACAGTGGGTTATGTTGCTGTATCATACCAATGTTGTTTATTTAATACTTCACAAAACGCATCCACTTGTAAGTTTGTGTTAACAAATTGATAAAAGTCCAGCCAGCCATACTTCATCAAATGGCCTTTAAGAATGTATTTTTGTTCTGTAATTTCAAATGTCAACAAAAACAACAAATACAAATTGTGATCATCATAAAAATATATGTAAATCATCTCGTTATACAAACATCTTACCAATTTGCCCATAAATAAATCTGATCAACACTACACAGAAATGTAAATATAATGTACAAATACTTATTTCACTCACCCATCAACCCAGCCATCTATCTCAAAAAGCACCAGTCCAACACAATACAGCAGATACAAAGCACAAAGGACTGCAGAAGCTAGTGTTATTAGTGAGGTTTTGTTTGTACAGTTGGTCTAGATATTCTTTGACTATTTGAAGATATAGAAAGGTATAGAAATAAGCATGTTCTGTCTGTCTGTGTTATTTACTTATCCGCCAGCTTTTTGCCATCAAATGTGCCAAAACGGCAAATAGCCCAAATGTGGCCATGTGGACACAGTTTTTTAGCCTGCTAGCGGCATGGCTCTAGGGATGGAGATGCCGGTCTGTTGGTTGGTCGGTCCATCACTTTGGTCCAGAATGAAATATCTCAACAACTGTTTGATGGATTGCCATGACATTTCCTATAGATATTCATGGTCCACATAGGACTTTGGTGACCCCCGGACTTTTCATGTAGTGCCATCATCAGGTCAAAATTATAATGTGTCCAGTACTTTGCTTTATCAGGAATTACCTGCAAAACTAGTGACACTCCCATCAGCTTCACTTGTACCATGTGTTTAGTGTTAAAGTAGCAAAAGTTAGAATCTTGTTTTTACTGACCCCATTGGTTTAGCTTCTCGCCATACTGCACTGATGTAGAAATGCACTCCAGGGTGTGTCCGTGCACCGTCACTTTTGGATATGGTCAAAACTGCAACAGACTTGAAACTTTCAACCAGAGAAAACACTGAAACAGTTTTACAGCCTGGTAATAAATTACTCTTTAATTAATAAAATGACAAAATAATTATGACTTACACCAAAATCTTTAAAAAAAAAAAAAAAAAAGAAAGAAAGAAAGAAGCTGAATGGATTAAAAAAACAAGCCCAAAACTTTATCAAAGAGTTATTTAATGAAATGTGTAATTTTAACAAAACATCTTCTCTCAACTTTAATAGAATATGATAGAATAAATTGAAGTATGGTTAAAGTGGATTAACTAGAGCCTCATAGTTAATGTTACATAGCATTCACCATTTATCACACAGCATTCACACCTGTAGTCACCTTAACTCGGAGTCAGGTATCCTAGGTGATTCAAAGACTCACATCTGATCTGGTCACATCGTGTTACAGATGTCTCAGAATACAGTTGATAACAATAATGCCAATGTACAGAAATATAAAATACGTACAAGCTGATAACTAAGGTTAAATTCCTGACAGCTGTACCTTCAGCGTAGTTGAGGGAGTTCCAGTAAACACTCTTACTCATACAAAGGTGTGAAGCTGGTGAGGGATAATGTCTTTGCATCAGCGACTCCTACTGGTTGGTGACAGTGACCTCACAGATGGGGGGTTAGATCTGGGGGCGATAACCCCTGTGTTTTTGCCTATCGTTGAAACTCCTTGTTGGCAGATGAAAAGAAGCAGCTGATGAATCCTTGGGTTTTCTCAGGACAACAGGAAAGTTAGCAGTGACGAAGAACAACAGCACAGAGGGATGGGAATCGTCAGCTTTATTGCCCTAGAGGAATAATTTCACATGAGCTGCCTTTCTCGGCTAGAGATAAACATGTTATAAAAGCTAGTCGTTAATAGTTTAAAGTCTAGTTATGTTTCCATCCAACTGTTATAAGAAGTTTATGTGAGTAAAGATAGCAAATAAACTGAGTCACTGTCTTTTTAGCTATGTGTGGTGTGTGATAAAACGCTGCTAACATGATAACATAAGTAACTCTGGTGTTGTATTGGTTGTTGGTGTTGGTATTGTATATTGTATTGGTATTGTACTGCTCCCTATCTGAAATCGTTGTTTGTGTCCATGTGGTCATATTTGCACAACCCATAACAGCTGTTTACAAGTTCATAGTGCAGTACAACAATGACCACAGATTCATTAAGATTATAACAGGTTGTTGTTCTGAGCAAACCGTAGTGCTATAAGATAAAGCTGTTTTAAACAGAATTTGAATCTGCGATCTTTTGACTCTCTAAAGTAATATTTCTTTCTGTAAATACAGTTACTTTTATCTCCAGCTAATAAGTCCTTCTAAAAAGCTGTGATATGGAATTTAAAATAAAGAAGTTTCTTCAAGAAACTCACTTTAAAGACTATATTTTCTCATTTCTAACTTTTAGGATAGGTGCCAGAAAGGCACTTTGAAACTCATAAAAGTCCATCATTGATTTCTGAATTCTGCAGCCAGAAGAAGTAAGCAGAGCACAAACCACCAAAACAAGTGTCCACTCGATTTTTTTACCAAAAGCTTACCCACTTGTGTTTTTCAGTATGTTAGTGGGTTCTGTGATCGCCACATTCAAAGCCAGATAAATGAGTTTGCAGAGTTAGGTTTGATTGTGTGATGACAGACATTATTCAGTTGAATGGATATTAGTAAACTGAATCAGGACACCCTGTAGATGATTCTACTGCCAGACTCTACTGCCAGGACGTTTTCTGTGGGGAAACTCACAACATGTTGGTTGCAAAGATCAGTTTTGCACAGCCCACTCACCAGACAGACCGCTGATATTGGACAGTTTCTCAAAAAAACAGATTACGTTCAGTGACAACATTTTTGAGCAGTCACTGCCAAAGTTTTCAATTGATTATTCCTACAATATCTGCTCATGACAAGTACAGTATGGTTCAGGTTTGGTTTGGTTCAATTTATGAGAAATATGAGAAATATGGCTAAGGTTTGGCAACAGAAATGTGCAGTCATGATCATCATTTAAACCCATGGGGAGACCATAAAGACCATATGATTTTAATGCAAAATTGTCATGGTTCCCATTGTTTCTTGTACAGCAAATAGCATGCTGTTGCAGTAGACAGGAACAAGATGTGCCAGATTTGTATTATGTTTTTATTGCCAGTATCCATCCTGTCTCTTTTTCTTTGAATACTTGATGTTCTTAATTTAATCTTTATAGCAGTGGTTGGTCTGGCGGAAAAAAAATCTTACTGCATACACATAAAGTTTCGCAGAGTTTGGCTTTAAACATGGATTTCATCATTAGTGAAATAATCAGTATATCTATATTTACATACTCTATAGACCTTCAAATAATATCCATCCATCCATCCATTATCCACACTGTCCATCCTACAAGGTTATATTTTTAATTAAAGATTTGTCTTGTCTAAACAATGACAAAATTAAGTTTTATTTTTTAGATTTAACAGCTCTGTTGTTACATTAATGTTCATTTCCAGGCCAGTCACTGGGAAGCAGGTAAAACAAGTAATCCCCACCTCCAACCCCATCCCCCTAAAAAAGCCTCAGGTAGTGCTCTGTGCAGATAAGAGTTGGTAGAATTTGATACACGACTCCCTGTATGCACATGTGAAAATTCAATAATACTTTAACCATGACTTTTCTCTCTGTCAACTTTAGCAAAGGAAATATCATTAGGCCAGGTTTGCAAGAGATAAATTTTTGCTATCTTGGGATGTTACAAACCATTAACATCAAGCAAAGACGTATCACTTTCCAGGACTGAGTATTGTATGTGAAAGGCTACACTCACCTCGGTGGATCCCAGTGGATATTAAGCTAACAGTTCTGGATTCCAGTGGGCATCTTAGCAAAGAGATCCTCTTTATTACACTGTAAGTCAATGGCACAAATATGATCTGGGTAATGTGAGGATTTTTTTTTTTTAGAGGACTCAACCCAGCAGCTTTGAAGGGGGTGCAGCTTGTCTACACCGCATGTAATTTGCAGATTCTTTACACTGTATTGTGTACGCTGACAGGTTTGTGATTTGTTTGCACTTCATGGGTGTCTAATTGATTAAGATTAAAGGAGAACGGTTTGTCTGGCTGTCGAAGAAAATTCCTGGCTGATTTGTGTTTGCTGTGCCCCACATTTTTTTTAAGTGCAAGTAGACTCTCTAACTACACACCTAACATGAGCCAACACATGCCACATGCTGGTCTGCATGCTGGTTCACATGCACCACATGACACAACAGCTGAATAAAGCCATCACTTACTTACTAAACAACTGGGCTTGTGGGGCTGCTGTCTGTTCCAGAGAGCTTTACCCATTCCTTATACACTCAAGAGCCCATATTCTGCTCATACTATTATTCATAAAACTGAATTAAAAAAGGAAAAAATCTCTTTATGTATGGAATATTTAATATTCATCCATAAGATGAAGATTCAGTAATTTAATAATCTTCAGGTGGTACAACAATACTAAGTGGCATTTTGTTTCTTGATTATTAAAAAGTAAAAGTGATTCTGCTTCTTGACAATATTCACATTCACAGTTAGGACTCTGTGATGTAATTATAATTGAATGAGAAAAATCCTAGAAACGGTTACTTGCTTTAATTAAACCATAAATTTGAAATGTAGAAATGAAGTGGGTTGGATAACAAAGGAAAATATTATGTCAAAGTCACATAAGTGGTTTTATTTTTCTGCTGCAAGCTAAAGCTAAACTACAAAGTACAAGAACTGAATCCTGTCCTACTTCACTTGCTTTGATAGTGGACCACCATGTTATAAATAATGTATTAAAGGATTTACAATGTGCAGAAAGAGAGCTGCTTTCAGGAGAATGAAAGTTCCTTTACTGGTGCATGAAAAAAAACATGTTAACTCTTTGCAGCCCAGACCCAATCAGAGTTATAAAAGACTTCATATATTTTCTTTTGTATTGTCCAGGTTAAGAGAGTGTTTGGCTTCCTTTTTACAGTTTGTGGTAGCTTATTTTTTGTGCCAAAAGGTGTCTGAGGCCTACTGGGACCACTTAAAAGTTTATGCAGAGCACTAGCCAAGTTGGACAAAAAAGCCTTGAAGTATACACACACTGGCCCCTTTCTCAGAACCTCTCAGCTCTGGCTAGGGGGAGTGTTGTTGGTTTATGAGAGGGAAAATAGCCCCAGCCTTCTGCAAAAGTGAAATGGGATTAAGGCCTTTGTTCAGCCCACAATGGTGAGGGGAATTAGCAATAGTTGTAGGCACTTAGAAGAGCTCTCACACAGAAGCTTATCCCAGATTTTGCACAATAATCATTTGAATATCAACAGTGTTTTGCAACTACAGCGCTAATGTATAAACCTCTCTCTTTTAGATATCGAAATCCCCAAAAGGATTTTTTACCAATGGCTACATCACAAATATTCGCGCTCTTTATGAAGAATCATATTTTGGATATCATTGCGCTTCATGTAGCAGAAAACTACGTGGCATTTTAAAGTAGTGAGGACAAGTTGAAGTTTGGGACATAAGTTTTTTAACCTCAATGTTAACTATGATGTAAACTTCCTATATTTGTTTGCTGATTTAAAAATGTACTTAAATTACATATGTGATGAAACAGTTAAAGGACTGTGTCTTGTATCCACTAAGTCAAACATAAAATTAAATATGACTGATTTTACAATATTTCAGCATTACTTTATAGGGAATCTCCAGCATTAACATCCTATTTTTGCCACGTTTCAGAGAAAAAATCAATCTAAGGAACACTAGCACATAAATCTTGTAGTGAATTTTGTATTTGTTGACCACAATACTCGCCTTCTCTTCAAAACAACATACAAATAAACAGCTTTAGAGTAAGACTAAACTTCTAAGTTGTCGATACTAAAAAACAAAGCACTGTGAAGAGCGACCTAATGTATAAATTGAAGTGTGGGTTCTTTGACAAAAAACTTTTATGCACATTCACGCTACTTTTACTGCCTCAGTTTGAGCTTAATGTTTTTTAAAGTGTTTTTTGGCCATATCCAAACACAGTATCCCGTATTCTATTTGACTACAGCATTAGACTTGTCTGGGATCAGGCAGATCCACTGACAGAGGAGGAATAATTCAGAGCTTCTGCCTCAGTTGAGTCTCACAAGACTGGCCTCAAGAAGTGTGATGGCCTCAGCATTTTTGCCCACACAGTGGAAAACGTATTGTCCAAATCACAAAACATTGAGTGAGATCAGCAGACTTGTCAAGAGGCCCTGGCTTGAATATGAATGATGAGAGAAGAGCAGGGTGGTCTTAGTGCTGTTTTGGTGTTAGGCAGGTGAAAATAAGCTCAACTGTCCCTGCCAGCTGCCCATCGCTAAATCAGAAATAGAAGAGCAGAGTTTACCAAATTAAAAAAAGACGGGGAAAAAAATAGCTATTAAGCACTTTCATGTAAATTAACTCCAGTGACACACAGCAGTCATCTGCACACACTGGTGTATTTGTCAGAATGTATTGAAAAATCTGTGGTATGATTACATATTTTAAACCCTAACATGTAATCATAACACCGACCTTCTCAAATTTACTTCTTCAGGTAAACTCAGAGCGCTCGTACTGAAATGAAAAGGACAAAGGTGGGTTTTCAAAGTGAAGCCATGCGTGCATTTTCTGTCAAAATGAAGAAATTAAGACGTAACACCTCCCCTTCTTTCCTGTCCTTAACACATGCACGCACGCTAGTTCAATTCACTCAAGTGTCTGCATAGTTTCTGCATTCAACTGGATACAATGATGCACAAGATGAATAAAGTTATCTCTGCGGCTGAATGGGATGTTGCTGGTGGGAGGGAACAGGGAGGTCCCCCCACCCGTACGCCCCGAGCTGAAAAGAGCTCAGCTTTGAGGGCCGGTGTTGCAAGGGTCAGGGCCCAGCTGCTTTTAGGGGTGAAAGGGACACCAGCGGGCTGGACTGGCTCAAGAAACCTAACAAAACCAATCGTGTCAAATAAAGACATCCTAGATTGGACGTTGACAGATCCCTTCCCGAAGTTGCTGAACACACTTCACACATTCAAACTTTGCTCTGGTTTGTATCATGTGTCACAGTCAGAGTCCCATTTCACTTGTTAAGAGTCTAATATATGAATCTGTATTTAGATTTTTTCATATTTTGCTTTATTTTGTTTTGGTGTGTGGGTCTGAAATCAACATTTCTACACAGGTAGGATATATTTTTTAATCATTTCATAGTGGAATTTTATGTCAAACTTTAAAGTCATACTCAGATATTTATTGTAATAATAAGGAACCCTAAAAAACCAACTTATAGTCAAAGTTCTCTTTGTTAGTCACTTTCATTTTATCAAAGATTTGTTCTCAGATTTAGAGCATTATGAGTAGATTAATATGATGGTTTTTCATATACTGGACATTGTGTGATGTGTTGAAGTGTGTTGGTAAAACCACAATTCACTATTCTAAAAGTGGTGTGTTGATAGGTTTATTTTACTTTGGAATTGCTCTGTTGATGGTGCTTCTATTTGACTGCCATTTGAAAAAAAAGAAAGTCATTAGGTTTTCCTTGTCTCTGAGTTTACAGATTTCATAGGGTGCAGAAATTCACTAAGTTTGAGTTTGCAGGGGGTAAGTAGGATAATAATCAGGCCACATTATAAAGAATTGATGGTTCATTTTCCCTGTCAGCAGTAGCAGAGCTTTGCCCAGAGATGTGCCGACCTGTGCAGATGGGGTTCAAAGCCAATTTCCATGTTAAAAACTCCACACGCTTCAGAAATCCCTCTGACTGACTCTCGTTGATCAGAGTATGTGACAAGCCTGTCTTTTAGAACAGGTCTGCTCATGTAAGTAGATGGAAGTGTACATCAGTACAACAAACGGTCTGGCCAGGTTTGAGTGTAGTAATAGTGTTGTTTTCATGCATACCCAGAGGCAATGACATAAAGACAAAAGATGGCTCAGGATTGTGCTGTCAAAATGGAAAATATGTCCCATTATATGTGTCATACAGTAATTACACAAACTGTAAAAAGTAGTCCTTTTTTATAGTTTTACTCTCCCTTTCATCAAATGTGTGTCAAGTGTCGTTGCAAAGCTTTAATTCTTGCCAGAAAATCAGTTCAACCATTCATCATCAGCTCACATTTAAATTCATTTTCCTTCAGGCAGCTTTTTTTTTCTTATGTGCCGAGTTTACTTAGAGACAGAAAATCTGTGAGAAGAATAAAGAGATCACTTGGATGGCGGGAATTTGTTTGATGAGTTATGGGATGAACCAATTTTAAGAAAAGGAGAAAAATACATCTGCCAAGTATCATCCTGAGTATCCTGAAGACCGCAGCGTTTACGTCACTCTTTATCTTACTGTTGACTGCTGCCTGAATGTTATGTGTTTGCACACATGCATTGTGCAGGGAAGGAAGAATTTTACTTTGTGCACATAATTACCAGGTCCCAGAATTAGCTCCCCCCCTCCCATTTTTTTGTAAAGCCGTCTATCTTAATTGCAATCACATATTCTTCAAGAAGAGAGGCAACTGGAGAACAGTCTCATTTTTTAGACTTTGTTCTTTGTTCACTGTTATCACACAACTCTGTGTAATGGTGTCTGTGCTGTAAGCTGCTAGCCTGCTCCACTGTGCTGGATATATTATATCCATTGAAATGCCTGCTAGCTGCAGAGTATTAAGCATGGTGAAAAACACAATCTTGGTGGAGGTCTGTGCGACTAACAATAGATAGAGGCATGATGACTTATTAAACACAGCCAACCTGCAGCATGGCTTTTCTCATTACCTTTTCAATTCCTAGCCCATAAAGCCTATGGGTCTAGTGACAAAACTCTTGCCATGTAATTCTCTCGCAGGCTGCTTTCATCAGCCGATTTCGTGGAGAAATATGAAGCTGATTTTATCGTACTCTATAAATTCACAAAAGGCCCTCAAGTTGCCCCCATGGAAGACATACCTCATCTCAGTGATGTGCCACCACTATTGCTGATCCCAAGCATTTGATAACAGTACCTCTCCTTTTTAATGATTTGACAGACATCAGACATGAGCCCTATAGACACAGCATTTTTAATACACCTTTCTTTGCTTGTTTACACCAAGCTGCTCAGATGAAAAGACATATCTACCATCTCTTTCTCTCTCAATAAGTGATATATATTAAACCCTACAGCAGCCTTCTGATTGTATCAACTGTGCACCGTTGCCACACACAAGGAGGTTTTTAATTCTATAGCTTCAAGGATGTTTATTTCTATAGGGGAAATTTTTAAAATCTTTGCCATCATGCCTGTTTCACTCTGTCAACATACATTAAATCTCATCCAGAGTGTCCAGAAGTCTTTGTTCTGGCAGAAACTGTGTCATTAATACACAAAACAGGCAAATAACAACAATTCGCAGCCGTCAAGTCACTTGTAAATAACAAAATGACATATTACACAAATTACAAATTACTTATCGGGGAACCAGAAGAAAATAAGCAATAATAAGACAGTTACTGTCATATATTGTTAGATTTAATGTGTTTGAATTTGCTTCTGTTTTACCCAGTTGTACTCACTTTCTTCTCATCTAATTCTCTCATGTGGTTTCTGGCACATTAGCAGTATCCTGGCATACAGCAGGGATTGTTTCCTTTGAAATGTTTTGACTATGGTGTCATTTATAAAAACTTTCATCATGCATGGGTACCTAATCAACTGAAATTCAGCTGCCTTAGCCCCAAGCTTAGGTGTAACTTAGACCAGCTTTCATCAGCTCAGCCTTTTAAAAATAGAAATCCTGCTATGATGAAATTTTCAGTTTGAAATGGATATTCAGCCTCCCCACTGTGCTGCAACTGTATTTAAAGTGAGAGCGGTTCAGGCTGATGATTGTAAACAAAACTTATAAGTTTTATACATTTACACTAATTTACGTAATTATCACTATGGTGGTTAAAATTAGTGCAGCTGTTTGTGGTTTTTAATATTTCTATACATAAACATTAATGCTTCATGTGTCAGTCTTAGCAGTTTACAAAGTCTGATTTTGATCAGTGCATCTTAGACTAACATCCCCCCTCAGTACTAATTAGGTTTCCTCTATTACAATGTTTGATAGTGCCTCAAGGTTTGGTCCCTTCTATCAAAACATTCCTGCAAATATTCCCTCCTGTTAACTCTTTGTGGGCCCTGTGTTACGTAATTATTTCATATTTTTCTACCCTCACCTCCGTAGGGAAAATATTATCTGCAATAATCATTGTCATCATCATGATTCTCTTCGTGGTCTGTTGGCTCCAAATAAGTAATTTAGTTGTAAAGCAGCTTCATTTATTTTGCCTATTCATTTTTCTTCCTATCATATATCTAAATACAAATCTTCATTTTATAACTGACAGCTTATTACCTCTGAGCACATGCTGATAAATTTAATTCCAATGAGTTAGCTTCCATTTTCGGATCCCATTATCCACTAATATGGCAGCAGCGTGTGGGAGGAGAAAACATACAAGAACTCAGAAAATAAAATATGTCTTTACATATAAATATATACATATATTTTACATTATTGTTATTATTATTGCTGTAATTATTATTATTATTATTATTATTATTATTATTATTATTATTGTGTGCATTATTTAGATTTAAAGTGTATCTCAATATTTTTATGATGTTTTTGCATCATACGGTCAAAAAAAATTAAATCCAGGGGGTTAAAAATAGTTTTAAATGTGTACACGTTCCGAACACAGAAAGGAGCTGTGATTGTTTTCATTTATTTATTAACAAATACTTTTTTTTTTTTTAATTAAACCAAACTGCAGCAGTGCAGTTCCAGAAATCCCCACATAAAGCACAACTCACAGTGTGTGCAAAGTGTGAAGTGAGACTTAATGATGAGAGTGTTTTTAGTTTGTGCTGGAGTTCATTCAGAAATATGTGTCCCCCTCATAAACATATATCCTCTAAGAGAGCAGCATTATGCCACAGTTGGGTCTATTTTGGTGAAGTAAGTAAGTAAGTAAACAATTATTATTAGGTTTGATGTTGGCCTGAATAGCACTCAATTAACAATGTGGCTAATGAGCCCATTAAGGATGAAAGTGTTCTCAACAGGTATGAGAGGATACTGCTGTTTTTGGAGTCTCAGTTCTCAGCATTGAATGCAGCATGAATAACGGTGCTTTCTCAATCGCTTCAAAGGCCAAACCTCTACAGCCCAGAGAGCAGAGTTAAATAAAGGTTTGCTTGCAACTGAAAAAATACACATAGATGGATAAATATTTTAAATATAACAAATTTCAGAACAACCACCACTATCCTTGAAAATAATCCAGACATATTTTAGAATTTGCCATGATGTTATGGATAAATAAATTGCCAATTCTCTCCAATGTTTATGCAGCATGACAATTAAATCTTCTTTAAAATGCCTCTTATCACAAGGAAACTCAATTAATTTGTATGGTTTTCAAATTTAAACAATGTTTTTTTTTTAATTACATTTTAGTTAAAGTAAATATGAGCATGCCTCAGTCTTATAGTAATTACTCTGCAGTATAAATAGGGATTGTCTGGTGCAAAGAATGAAAACTGAAAGAAAGAGAGAGTGTGAGGCTTTCTGCAGCCCCAGCGTTTCCTCTGAAGGACTTCCCACTGAAACGCACTGAGAGCCTCACGCGTGGATTATTTCCACATTATTTGCTGCTGGATTCCAAAAGTTCTTGTTAACTAGCAACAACAATTCTTTTATACTGAATCTCTTGTTTCACTGTTTGTTTTATAGCCAGGGAACCATATATCTTTTTCAATCTCACTTTACAAAACAACAAGAAAATTAAAGGAAATAAAATGATCATGTTATCTCTCAAACAGTAAAAAAAAAAAAAAAAAAAAAATTACCTTACAAAAATTATCTCCCATGTTGTGGCAATATTGTGAAATGCTGTTTTATGTATGTGTGAGGAGGGCAGATCTTTTGTGTGACTTTTAATTCTCTACAGTCAGGCAATAGACAAACTCCTTTTGCTAAATATTTAAATCAGCTTTTATTTATATGCAGGTGGAAAGCAAAATTATTTCTAAAAGCAAAAAAACAAACACTGCAGAAAAAGGGGCAAAAATAGTCACTGTGCACCAAATAATGACAATAAGTAAATAAAATGATATAACAGTGTGTTGAATGAATTTATCTATTTGTAAAACCTGCTTGTCTGCAGAAGTTTCAGAATGTTATCAGTAGTTTCAGCTCAAGAATAGCTTGAGGTGTTTTGAGTGTAAATCCGTCTAAAGCTGCCAGCACTGACATACACAGCATATGCTAAATACAGATAAGAGTATTTTTAATAGATCTGCAAAAAGTCTCCCCACATAGCTCAATGGATGTGCTTTGAATGTAGTTGATAAGTTGGCTTAAGCTGAATGCTGTATCCCAATGCAACATTGTGCTACTGGGTGAGCCCATCACAAACTAGCCTTCCAGTAAAGACCACTTCCAGGGGAGGGATTATAGAAAAGCCTTCGAGATCAGCTTCATGTCTTACTAGAGTTTCTGATTATAAATAGTGCTATGTTACAGAAAAAAACTAGGCATTGCCAAGGATCATATGGGAAAAAATATCTTTAAGCCATTTATTTACCTACAATGTCAACCTAAAAGGAATGCATAGTATGGGGGACATTTGGATACTTGAAAAAACAAATCCTTAAAAAAATTATTTTATCCTTTTAAATTCAGAAATCTTGTAGTTTTGATTGTTTACAATATATTTTCATTTATTTAAGTACATTTATTAAGCACCAAAATAACAGTTTCTCAGTAAAGAAACTTTCTTTTTAAATAGGAAAGCTGCAGTGTGAAACTGTAAAAATGTGAAAAAGCATCAAGTAGAAATAAGTTCCAATTATTACTTTCATTATGCTCACAAAGTTACCCTGCGGTCAGACTCCTGTGTATTAATTTATGTCTGTGCTCCAAGTTGGGTGAACTCAGGTCATGAACTTTGCCTCTTATTATTTTAAATGTGTGGAGGGAATTCTCTTACTTCCAGTTATATTTCTTAACAATGACTTGTCTCTTAAAAGTGAAATATAAATTCAGAGTTAAACTCTGGAATCAACAAGAGAAACTAAACGGATTGATAGATTCAAAGTGCAGTAGGTGTTGACTGTCTTTGTTTCTCTTTAGCTCTCCTCAGGTCATCTGATTATGTGGCTGAAGAAATGAGAGGGGCAGATAAGCCTCTTTTATGCTCCCAAGCCACTTAAAGAGCTGAAGCACCAGCTTCTGTTGCTAGTGAAGAAAACAAGTCATTTGTGTACAACAAAATGGCTTCTCTCTAAAATGTGTCTCCTTAAACCCTAGTCATAGTTTGCCTCTTTAAATACATTTTTAAAAAGTAACATTTACTTTCACTGCAGTTTCATAAGTTAAAAATGTTTTTAGTATTTGTTGATACTAATTAAACTCATTCAATGTGCTTGATTTAATTTTAATTCATTAATCTATTTTCTTAATTTAACTATTATTTTGAATTTTCTTTTATTATTTCACAATAATGAACTGCAGAGTAAATGTTTGCTCTTGCAAAAATTTGATTGGCTTGACTTTTGGCGCATGGCAAATAAAATAGAATCTCCGATTGTATTTTATTCCGTAATATGGAAATGTCTTCAGTTCCTGCTATATGTCACGAGGGCATCTCTTCTCTGCCGTCTTAATAAGGTAGTTCTGCAGGCCTCTACTGTAATATATTTCACCAATAAAGCAATTCCAAAGCCAGCCTGGCCTTTTGACCACCACTGAGAACGTGGAAAGCAGCAGGCCGCCTTTGCTAACTAGGCTTACTCTCTAATATTAGATACCTGTCCCCTGGCTTTTCAGAGGGGGGCTTAGCAGTTGATATTTTCATTTGGTCCTGCCAAGATGCGACACCCCCGCTTTAATCTTGTGTTTGACGTTAAGCGCTCTGTTCATGAAAAGTCTCGGTGAACTTCAACCTTAGGGTGGTGCTGTCATACAAAAATGATGTGGTGGGGGAGTGAAACTGGCTGGTCTATCCTTGACCTCTCCCATTGGCCTGCCAAAGTCTTTCCCCTGCCCTTCTTAATCAGGTGGGACCCTTCCCTTTTAGAGTGGAAGATAGTATATTCTCTGCATCCAGCTGCGTCTTTTATACTAACTGGCACAGATGTCCGCGGATAAAGATGTAGCAGAGAAATTCTGATGGAAGAAAGGGATGCTGCTGTGTGCTTTTTTTATTGACGGGAAAAAAAAAAATCATCAGAGGGCCCATAAATAAAACTGTGGATTATTGAGCATTTAAAATGTTGATGAGAAAAATTCAATATCAAGGAATAAATTCAAGGGGGAAAAAAGGCACACTTCTCTTTGATACTTTAATTTTCCCATTAATGAACAACTGTGACATCACTCATTAAGGAGGATAACTAAATCCAACATTGTAGTGTTTGAAAATAATATTGTTGATATGCAAGATTAATGGTCTGAATTTTAAGCCAAGTTCACGCCACAGTTGAGACTGTTTTGCCATTTCATCTGTGCTGGAGAACATCAGTATACATCTGCAGGTATTAAACATGTTTGAAAATATCAGAGGGAAGACACGGGCAAAGTAGGAGCAGACTAATGAATCCCTTATGATGGGTAACTACCCCTTCATTCAGCTGCAGGTATTGTGTGCCGCTTCCGTGTTAGCATTTATTGTGATGTTGAGGACAAACAAGCCACTTCTCCGCAATCGTTAAGATGAGTTTCCCTACTGATTGATGTGTGGAATCAATTGCTCCCCATAGCATCCATGTCAGTCTATTACCACACTGCCTGGTAATGATAGGCTGTTCTCCACAAGATTATAGAGCTCTGTCACAAAGCAACAAAGACTTGCTTCCCTGTGTCTGACCTGGTCTACTATAATTGAGAATAGTTTCATTTTTACTCGTAGGTAAACAGAAAAAAAGAAATTACAATGTTGATGGAAGGATGTCTTTATTATATTTAAAATAGATGGAATTTTTGTAGTGTAATGTGATGAATTATTAATACAGTTGAATAAAAATTGATATTTTATTGGTGTGAGCATGAAAAAAACATGTATATATTCACAATTTTTCCTTCAAGAGCCTTGCTGGAAACTTGTTAAACTCATATAAAGTTGAAATGTTTTTCAAGGAGATTGTTTTTAAAAATATATATTTCAACACATAAAAAACATTTTTCTGATCAGAATTAAAGCCAGAGTCCATGCTTTCCAATGGAAACATATTTGAAGTCATCAAAACAACAGGTGTTTTCTCCTCGAAATGCCCCTCTGTGTAACTGTCCTTTTTTTTTCTCCTTTTTTTTTTTGCTATGTGAATACACCACAGCTCTCTTACTGCCAAGCTGACTACCATCCAGCAGCAGTAAGTGCCAGCAGCATTGCAACTCATTTAGTTTGTGGCCCAGAGATGTACCACACAGCCCTGATCCTGATTACACATGATCAAAGATGAGTTCTTCAACAATTTGATTACGTTTTTGAGCTTGAATAAAATCGACAGACCCGCTGCTGCAGAGTGCTCCTCTGAAATGGCTAATTGAAAAGACTTTAGAGTTTTATAATGGTTTAATACAACAATTGGCATTTTCTTCAGGTTGACCTCAATCATTGGAGTATGACTACAGTATGCGCTGCATTTAATTACCTACAGTGAAATTTGATTATCAGAAAATATGGTGCATATCAAGTGATTTCCTGCCCTAAGTAATATTATTCTGTATAGTTAGAGTTGGAAAAAGATGACATGGGAACTTCAGTCAAGACAAAAGGCACTAGCTAATGAGACTGGTTAGTGATTCAAATTTATGGAAATTTTATTAATTACACACACCTATCTTTCATCTGTACCATTTGGTGGTGAAGTAATTAAAACCAACAATGACGGTCCCAGCAGTGGAAAAAGCAAACAAGATCAAAGAAAGTGGAGCAGTCAGGAGAAACTCCCGTATATACTGAACTGGGCCTGGCCGTGGGCAGCGGGGCCTCATTAAAGTCAGACTGTGTTGATCATCAATTAACCTGCTTTGTTTGGCTTCTGATTTGAAACTTGCATAACACCACTTTTCCTCTGCTCTTCAGTGATTAAGGTTTGCGTGCGATGTTTGGCTGGAGGTGACCAAGACGCATTACAAGTGCTGCTTTGTGTCATGGAGGGATGACTTTTGATTGGTTGATAGGATGGCACAGTTGACCCAATGGAATTAATTTACCTCAGTATATAATAGTTAAATGAATATAATTTTGTAAAGAACATCTTTAGGCTTGCATCCTCATGACTTTAATCTGCAGTTGATCTTGTTATTCTTTAGACTGTTTGTAAATAGGAGAAGGGAAATTAAAGTTCTTTGCTTTTTCCCTTCATGTTTAGCTGATTTTCTTCTTCATTCTTCCTCCAGTCAACTAAAAATAAAAGCAAAGAATGTTGTGACAGTAAATAATGCACTTGTGAATTGTGTGGGAAAATATGTAAATAAACAGACATTACATATATGACAGATGATCAAATTTGTTTCTGATTAAATTTCAGTCAGAAAGCTTAAATGTTACAGTTAGTGCTAGAAATATTTCAGACTGCTGATATTGAATGTTTAGTAAACCTTTTCATTAGAAACCTTGTAATGGATGAACCTTCCATGTGTTAAAATATGTAAAACAGAGCAAACATATATTTAAAAATACGAGTTTTCTGATCTGTGCTCTGACACATATATCACATGAAAGTTCAGCGAAGGTTTGACAATGTCCAAAGCAACTGATGATCAATATATTCAGGTTGTTTGATTGACTCAAACTCTGAAGATTACCACTTTATGTGGAGAAATAGATCACAAAATCTCGCTACTGACAAAGAATCACCAAGAGACCCTGCTATATGGCCAACAAATGGGTGACCAGTCTTAACTTTTATTACGAGCCACGGAGGTCAAATTTAAAATGAGAGATTAGCTGCTCATCACAATATTGGTGGATTATCAAGTACCTGCAATGAAAGCAACCCCTGGCTGCGGGTCGATAAGAGTTTGACTGCATTTCGAATTAATTTTCCTCAGCTTAGAGAGCTGGACTCCTATCTTGTTATTGATCACAGCGTTAATCCATAACCAAGCTCATCCTTTCCCCATGGAATGAGCAGGAAAATATAAAACGATCACTGTGGAGGACTCTTGACTCCGTATAAAAACTGGAGCAGACTTAAAAGTGATTAGGGTTCATTATTTAAGAATACGTTCCCAGACTATTGTTTCACTCGTTGGTTCATTCTGTATTGATCTGTACATGTTTGTGTTTATTTTTTATTTTTTATTTTTTTTTACAATTTTATACCAACATTTATTCTTCTCTGTATTCTTTTGGTCTGGGTTGTGTTTATACATGACGATTGATTGATTTCCCGGACAGCAGGAGCACTTCACATCTCTGCTGCTTTTCTCTGTTTGTCTTTTCCAACAGAGGGACCTCCACTGTGGATGAAATTTAGCCCTGACCTCTGACCCTCGGGTTCAGCGTTTGTCTCCAGCCCAGTGACCACAAACAACTCCTGGATTGCTGTAAATGTCAGTGCAGTGGTGTCTCCGCCCTCTCCCCCTGTGAACCATAGGTCTGCGCTCAACCTGCACTAATAGGACACTTTCATGAGAGCTCCATTATCAGTTATGCTGTATTTGATATCTCTGATTTCCTCCTGATGATGCCTCTATGACCTGAACAACTGTCATCAAACAAACAGCAATTAGTGTCTGCTTTTTTCACTTTTTAAAACTTTCTTCAAATCTTAAGTTTGGTAGCACCGAGGTGAAGAAATGTAGTAAAATCTAGAATTATTTTAATCATTTACACTTTATTTTGGAAATGCAAGATTTTAGGTACTGAGCTTTAAAAAAAATCACCTAGAGAGTGCAGTATGAAGTGACCCATTTAGCACACAAAGCAGCTGGTACCATCTATCATAAGGCTCAGTTATAATAGATTGTAATTCATGTTCTGAAGACACTGGTTGTAATGCATCCCATTTTGGAGCACTTTGGCTCGCCCTTCCCCCACCCATAAACACACACGCTCCCTTTTCTCTCCTCTCTGGGCCTCCCGAGGATGGTGTCTGCGTTAGGACTCTATTGTTGCCTACTGCTGGATAATGCCCTTATTAATTGTACCTCTTTGTAAGGTGTCAGCTGTAGCCTCAGATTGAGATGGATGGATCTCTGGAGTCTGCTCCCTGGCCCTCTACAGACGCTCTATCTCTGCACAACACACAGATGCAACAGTGAGTGCTGCCACACTATGACTAAAAGCTGAGATAAAACAGGCATTTTTAATTATTTCCACCAAGAAAAGAAACATGTTTCCAAACCGAAAAAAGTCCATTTCTGTCATCGCTGAGGTGAGCTCGCATGTGATGTGTTTTAATTATCTGAGCGGAGGATCCATAGCAGTGATGATATATCTTCTTCTTTTCTTTTTTTTTTAATTGATTATTTTAGTGTGTTGCAGAAATACTGGTTAATTAGGTGGCTTGAAGCCTCCGTGAGATCAACAGCATTAACATCAAATCCTTTCCTTCTCATTAAAGGAAACAGAGTCAATTTAATTAATGCATATTAATCCCCACTGATGCTCATTTTAGCTTTAAAAAAAGCATGGCACTGTCAACGTCACAGTCATCAATTAAAACAAAAATCATATTTGATTGTTGATTTGAAATTTTTGACAGCATTTTTCATAATCTTCAGATTTTTAATTGAATTTTAGGTGAGGGGATTACCTGTAGACATGATGCCCAATAACTCAATGCACAATTAGAGTCAAACAATAATTCAGTAGTATCAATAGTTAATCATCTCTGAATGTAATCACATAGTCAATAAAATTCACAGAGATGTGTTTAAATGAGTCAAATTCATGAACTTATGCATCTGGGAACATGTATTTTTCAAAAAATTATAGCATTTAAAACATCAGCCTTTACATTAGTTGAACAAATAATATTGTTTTAAATATTGTTATCAAAATGCTGTAGTAATTATCACAGTATTCATTTTGTCCATATCCCCCCCGTAGCTTCTATTCCACTGATAGTGACCAGCTTAGTTCCCTGCTGTTAGCTCTCTTCACATGGCTTTATAAATGTCACTGGATGGCACTTTAACATGACTCAAACATCATGATCAGACAGTTAACCAGGGCTGTTATGGTTGTAATAATGAGATGATCTTAAACCCCTCTGAGAACATGTTGTATTGTTATAACTTTCTGGAGCATTTGGTGTTGGGATGTTTCAGGTTATTTCTGATGACTTGTACTCCGCACTCCATATTTAAAGAAAAAAAGATACTTAATTGTCTCAATTGAATGAAGAAGTAGAACAATTACTCTTAACTTTCAAATAGTCTTAATGCAAAGGAACATCTTTCCTTCTGTTACTTCTGTGCTCTTGAGCAAGGCACCTCATGCCTACACAGCTCCAATCAAGTCTTTATTTAATCCTAACTCCTGAGCAAGTGTTCATCATTGACGTTTCAAAATTGCTGTGGGAATTTCAGTTGATGAAATAAATTAAAGTAAGAAAATTGATATACTTTTTATTGTTAAATTCTGCGAGATTTTTTTCTTCTTATAGGTAAAAGGGAAAAAAAATGTAAAACAGAATGTACAAATCATTTTATGTCCTTCTTGGATTGAACAAGTTCCTTAACATATCGAAATTCTTTTAAGCACTTTATCCACAGTTCTTCTCAGAAACAATACGGTTACTGCACAGGCAGGGGATTGAAGTAGGAGAGAGGAGAGGAGGGAGAGAAAAAAAAAGCACAGACCAGAAAATGGAGATCCATTCCCTTCAGATCCCATTTAGAGAGGCCCTGCACATTTTTAAAGTGTCAATTGTTTTTGTCTCTTGAAGTGTAGATGGAATGTTTGAATTCCAGTATTAACTGTAGTGCCTGCTGAGTTAAATTATGGTCCCTGGGCTGTGAGGTGGGAGTAATCAATAAGAATACACGAGGCAGTGTGTAATGTGTCTGCTCCTAGCAGCAGGGACACTGTCCCCCTTACCCTGTCCCCCAGCAGGTTAGATAAATATGATACTGAAACAGGGCACACTGGATTATATGATATCAATGTAGAATCAGGGAAGTGCTATTACACTCCCCTAGCCCACTGTGAGTACTATTGACAAGGTTGGCTTTGAACACGGTAGTGTATTGCTCTCTCTCTCTCTCTCTCTCTCGCTCGCTCGCTCACTCGCTCGCTCTCTCTCTCTCTCTCTGTCTCTCGCTTTCTCTCTCTGTTTCCTCTCTTTTTTCCTCTCTCTCACTTTTTCTCTCTGCATAATGTGAAGAACCACAGGACTAAAGGGATCTATATTTCACTTAGCTTTGATTAAAATGGCTATTTTATGCCTGTGCCTTGAAGTTGTGCTTATTGCAGCCACAAGTTAATCTGTGAAGGGCATGCTGTGATCATAATTTATAAACTCCCAGATGTTTTTTTTAACATAAAGAGCCAATAACATAATGTGCAATCAATATACAATTGATTTGATTTTTAACGCCCCATGACATGGCGCTCATAACATTTCTCTATTGATGACTGGATCTTTTTTCTTTCTCATGTTGACCTCCTTCAAATGTCCAACCAATTAACCAAGCATGCCCGTGTTGCTGTTTGGCTGCTTACTAGTCGCTCATACAGTAACCTCATATCACTGATCTGCTCAGACTATTGATTAACCCTCCCTCCTCCGTGGGTGAAAGGATCAAACCTGGCAAGTCTTAAAAGGCCATTATCAGTGTCCACTTCAGATAACCTGCTACAAACCTGATACAGCCCTTCTTACAGGTCGCAACCTCCCCTGCCCTCTCCAGCGACCATCTCAACCCCCCCACCCCCAACCCCCACCCCCACCCTCCTAACCATCATTATCATTCTTGTCTTAAATGACATACAGGTCAAGAAAACTGCGCCATGTTGATGTCTCACATGTGACTAATCCATGTTGCTGTAAGACATGTCCTGCAAAATGTCATGCTTCTGGTTTATCAAGCAGATTTTTGCATAAAAGGAAATGGCAAGTGTATTAAAGGCAGTTTAAGATGCAGCACTTTCTCCAAATTAATTTGAATATTCTGTAGGTGTAGTTGAATTTTAATAAACGGGGACATTTTGGAAAATATGTCAGCTCCTAAATATCACCATCATTTTCAGGGCATTGTTTTCAAGGAAAATTTTGATAGCAGACAATGAGATTCAATTAGATGTTTATAGCAGCAACCCTCAGTCTTCATGTGCACACTTCATTGTGACATTCAGGCTTTCCTTTATTTCAATTAAAACCCTAATAAGTGTGCTGGGGTCTGAGTTTGTTGCACTGTTACACTTTTCAAAGTGCTTTTTGCATCCTAAGAGGAATCTAGATATTAAAGCTTTTTTATATATAGGCCAGGTATTAGTGACCTTGCGGGTTGCTTTCACACAAAAGATTTGGCAGAAGCTAATTTGCATAAGGTCAGAGTCAAGCTCCTGATGGAAGTTGTGCAGCATCTCTGTCTCTTAGCAACACTCTTCCTCTCTTGGTGCGTGCATCTGAATTGACTGGTCCTTGGCACTCGTCTTTCACCAAGAAAATTCATAATGAAATGCCACCCGACAACCTGCATCTATCACCAAGAGACACTCACTTCCCTCTTGGGTTGCAATACTTTTACACTGAAACTATGAAATCTGCACATTTGTTTAATGGCACAGTGGAAAAGAATGTCACCGCTATGTGTTCCTTCTCGCCCAGATTTTTTTTTTTTTTTTTTTTTTTGGGGGGGGGGGGGGGGGGTGTAAACATGTTTATTAAGAATTGTGCCAAGATTAGAGGCAAATTAGCAGGTAATTGGAGACACCTGCAAAACAAAAGGGAAGGATGGAGAGGTGGTAGTGTGGAGAGTGATAAAGGAAGAGATTGGGCTTCTGGGCTGGCCTCCACCCATTTATTGGTGGGGGAGGCATTTAAAAAGAGGTGATTTGGTATGTTGAGAAAATGACTTTTGTCCTCTTCCATGGTGACAGGATCCAGATGCTGCCCAGAGATGTTAATAGAGGGTCAAATTTTGGACAATAGTATCCATCATTGCTTTCACAACTGCCTCCATCCTCCAAGCTGAGCGCTTTCTCTGGTTAAAAGAAGAGATGTGCTCCAATTACTGTTTTTGGCAAAGGCAGCCAGCCATAAACTATACTGTAATTACCACTCTGATGCTGATTTCTATCATCTTGGCCACCTTGGTCACATGTGGTCTTTGCCCAGAACATTTAAACTTCCTGTGAAAGGTCAGACGCGTACACATTCATCGCCCACTCCTTCACATGCGTCCTCGTCCACCCCCTTCTTTTTTCCGCTTTTCGTCACGCAGATCTCCTTTTTCTCTCCTCCACGTTGTGCTCGTCAACAACATCCAAGTCATGACAGGTGCTGGGCGCGGACATTAAACCTGCTGGTTCTCTGTTTCCAAGTCCGCCGTATTTTCACGAGTCATTTCCAGGCAGAATCTGGCTCTGTGGAAGTCCGCCTGAGGAAATGTCTCTGCGCACTGGGAATTATTTCAGCTCTCCCTGCTGTTGCACCCAGATACACATGCACTCTTAAACTCGCTCATGTCACTGCAATACTGAAAATTGGAACAATTTATAATGATCTAAATAACAATATATTATTATTATTGTTGTTATGTATTATTATTATTATTATTATTATTATTATTATTTCGATATTTAAAATAAAATTTTGATTATTTTAATGGAAATTGGTCGTGTCAGGGTAAGATCTGTCATGAGCCTTTAATGAGACTTCTAATTGTGATTTAATAAATAAATAAACGGTGCGCTACACGACGTTACACCTGGACAAATAATTTACGTGATGGGCACGAGCGCATCACATCTTTAAACTGTGACACCTCCGGATTTTAATTAACAACAAAATAACTGCTGAGAACCAAATGAGGAAGTGATGCTGCTATGTCTACATTTATTTATTTTCACCTTCACTCAGCTCAAATATTCTTTGAGCCTTGATTTATTTCATGCTTCGGGAAATCGACGGAATGCCCTTTAGACCCAGTCTCTCAATATATTAATTGATCTATTTTTAGACGTTTCTCTCAGTGTCGGTGGTGTCACGCGTGAAACGCGGAACTTTTGGCACCCCTGTGTATTTTACGCGCTTTGTCGCTCTCTGCCTCAACAACATCAGCATCCCAAAGTGAACGAGGAGGGTTTTCTCTCCTCTTCATCTCCCACTCTCCATCGTTGTCGCTGCCAGAGGTCGCCCAGTTCTGTCGTGCGGCTTTAGTGACTTCAACACAGCCCAAACGACTAATTGTCACCCTCTAATAGCGACTTAATTTACCCCCTCGGGCTCATGCAAAGCTGTGTAAAAAAAAAAAAAAAAAAAAAAAAAAAAAAAAAAAAATTGCACTAACACAAATTGTCCTGAACGACAAACCTTTTGTGAAGTTTATCGATTGATGCACGTGAGTGTGTGTTTGTAAGTGTGTAAGAGAGGGAACGCACCTGCTCTATCTGTCCATCTCCGGATCATGGACACACCAAGTAGGTCTAATTTCTGAGACATTCATCTGGGATATGTCTCAATTGGGACTGAGATCAGAGGCTGTGATTGTCTATTGGTTTAGATTGGGTTGCTCTGTGCAATTCTGGGAACTTTTATTGCAATCTACAGATTGTAATGATGGAGAGCCCTTGATGTGGCAGCACTGATTACATCAGCCAGTCTCTGTGTCCACCTTTCATCTCAGGTATTTATTCGTTCTGGGCGAGTTCTAAATAGCTACAGCTTCTATACGTCTGTGTCATTGTTCACATAGGGACGCGCGCTCCCTCACTGACGGTAAGCTTAACAATCTGACATTTTCATTTAATCCATTTATTCTTTTTTTTTTTTTGCATTGCTTATTGGTGCTTAATTAGAAAACAGACCAGGTTCGCGTGAAAATATATCCTGTTGTTTACATTGCGCGTTAAAATACATTTCTAATTTCCAATTGGCTGCTTCAGGGCTTTGTCATTTGTAATTAGATGTACAACAAGTAGACTTTTTTCTGAGTGGGAGTGGAGGGCAGGAGGCTCCTCCTTACCACTTAACCAAATAATGTTTTCATGCAAAGTTTCTCTGCACAAGTGATGAAGTCATCAGATCCATTACTTAAAGGAGATGTAGCAAAAACCCCAATAGAAAATACTACAAAAGTTGAAAATGAGCATTATTAGTAAAATGTACTTATAGTATCAAAAGTGAAATAACTCATAATTCAGTTATGGATTATTATTTTTACTGATGCATTAATGTGTATGTGTCATTCTACTGTTGTGGTTGGTCAAGGTGTAGCAATTTCTAACTATCTAATACTAAAACAGTACATTATAACATCGTAATCTGTAAAGTAACTGGTAATTTAAGATGTCAAATACATATAGTTCAGTAAGAAAAAAAAGTATGGTAGCATTAGATGGAAATACCCACAAGCCCCTGCACCACTGCTCCATACACTACAAGCAACATTACATTGTACTTTGACCTCATGATGTTAATCACTGTATGTATGAAACTGTACTTATGTAAAATCTCATCTTTTTTCCATCTTTCTTTTTTGTCTTTCTCTAGTTACTGTTCACACCACTGTTCTCACAGGTAAAACGACAGAATCCCACTGACACACTGCCAGAGCAGCTTTCCAGAGGTGGAGGAGGTATTCACATCTTTTACTTAAGTAAAAGTCACAACACAACAACATAAAGATACTCCAATGCAAGTAAAAGTCCTGAATCCAGAGGTGAGTGTAAGTCATTGTCAGCAAATTGAATATAAAGTATCAAAATGACTCATTATATAGAATGTCTTCTTGCAGAGAGTTACATTACTACAGTATATACATCAAACTGTATGTCATATTATTGGATTATTGTTACTGATGCGTCGACATTAATGCAGCATTTTCATTTTGTAGTTTGTTGAGGTGGAGCCCACTGCATAAGATAAGATAATCTTTAATTAGTCCCACAATGGGGAAATTTACATATATTATTTATATTCTTGTGTAGTTTAATCTATAACAATGCAGCATATTATATCGACTCATATGCTCTGTATGTAAAATCTTTATCTGCAAGTAACTGTAGTTGGTTAAATCAGTGTAGTAGAGTAAAAGTATAAATAGCATATAATGATATTCCTTCCCTAACTAATCTACAAGTCACTTAAAATGGCTCTTAAATACAGTACTTGAGTAAATGTACTTAGATTCTTTCCCCCACTGCAGCTGACAATAATTCACGCTCATCTGTCTGCAGGTTGTGATCAGTATCAGCATGTGATTTCCAGCATGTTCTTGTGAGAACCATCTCTGTGACATATGGAGATGCTTCCTCCCACAGCCACACCTGACTGATCCTCTCTCTCTCTCTCTCTCTCTCTCACTCTCTCTCTCTCTCTCTCTCTCTCTCTCTCTCCACAGATGATATCACAGCAAACTGCGACAAGATTCCCAAAAGGCTCCCCTTTACAGTGAAACATGTCATCTGACCATGTCACCCAGCTAAACCCAAATATTGTGCATTGTTGGTAAAGAGAGGTCAGGCAACTTGTGAGTCGTGAGTATTTCAGACTGTGTTCTCTAATTAAGTATTCATGAAGCAGCAGTGGGAGCAAAGTATAGGTTTACACGACACTGGTGGTTCCGACGGCATTGTTCCCCTCCTCCCCATGTGTAATGCTCGGCTTTCCCCCCCAGCTGGCAGACAGGCCATCATTCCTAGTGTACTTCCAGCAATGATATCAAAAAGGTTTTTTGGTCAAGCCAAAGAGAGGTCACTCTAATAATACCCAAGGTCAGTGGTGGGAGCCAGCGAGTCTCCCAGTCATTATTCATTTGTTCACAGAGTTAATGACAGTTGCAGGAGGACGAGAACTTGGAGCCAGTAGCCATGTGATGTCACCAACACATGCCAAGGGATTAGGAGGGCAGGCAGGGGACAAGAAGTGTGGATTATACAAGTAAAAAAAACAACAACAACAACCTTTACTGCTCCATCACCCAACGCTTCATGCTTACTGCTGGAATTATGGCAAATACATGGCGATATCATTGAATTAGGACAAGTGGCTGATAGTGAAACAGTCAACATTGGCAAAGAAAAGGATAAAAGAAACCCTGCATTAGCATTAATAATGTTTTTATTTATTCATGTCCAACTTGAATGCTCCTTTGGGAGATATTTAGCACGTTCTCTGCCTTCAGTTTGATGAGAGAACATGTTTTTAAACCAAAACACCGTCCTTCATTTGGTAAATGACAAAATATTGTGCATGTTTTCATGGTGGGAGGTGAACCAACAATTTCAGCTTCTCTCATTTACTTCCCCCCTTTTTTTAATACAAATTACAGTATTTTCACAGCCACCACATTATACGAGATGTTGTAGTTAAGCGCCGCAGTAACAACGCAGGGGCGAAAAAAAGACCGGAGCCAGTGGCTTTCACACAGAGAGAATGAACAATGAACACACCTTATTCAGTCATTGGGCAGGCAGCGCACAGTGAACAATGAACCCCTCCCTCCTGTCTAGCACCATGTCTGATAATGACCACATCCACCGCCACTGATAGCACTCTTCTTTTATGACCTACATGTGCATAAATACGGCTGAGATAAAACATTTCAGGGAGGATATTGAGAATATGATCAGCTGTGCACGTGTAGCTACAGAAACAGTGTTTTTTCATGTTTTTTTTTTTTCATAACGTTATATATGGAAAAAAAAGTGCCATATGTTGTGTATGTACCTGCTGGTCACTTGATCCATGAAGTGAAACAATGTGGTTTTGCCTCCTGCACCTAAAAATGCTCCATATGTTGTTTTGTCTAAACAACATTTAGTCACACTCTTTGTTGCAGTGCAACTGTTAGAGGAGTGAACTCTCTCATTCTTTCATCTGCTGAATAATTTGCCCGAAAACAACACATATTTTGATAAATTGTTGCTGCAAGGAATCCACCATTTTGGCCTTTGTCCACCGTAACTTGTAGATACAGTAGATTCCCTGTCTGAGCATAAGGTCAGGGTATAAATATGAACTGCGTTTTGCATTACTTTCAGATGAGTGAAGCTGTCAGACCAATAATATGAGCTTTCAGTCTTACTTTCTGCCACTTATCCCCCATTCTAGGACCAAGGGGTCATGTGAAAATTGAAAGTGACAGTCAAACCAGCATGTTGAACAGGCTGATTGGACGAAGCTGTCACGGCCTGAGATCAGAGCTCTTTAACACCGGGCCTATCAGAGGTCTTTCTGTTGAAGCCACTGGATCTCAATACAGGCCAGCTTTTAAGGAAAATAAAATGCTGACAAGGGGAAGAAAACATTACCAAACTAAAACTCTTCAAGTGCTAGAAACTTACAATCTGAGCAGCCACATAAATTGTAGATTATATAAGAGATTGCTGCAGTGAGCTCTAAATGATTGATGCAAAATAATTAACAAGAAAAACAAACTTTTTTGCTCTCATTTCCAGTTTCAGATGAATGAAGTCCAGTGGTTTTCCTTTGTGGTCGTTTGAATGAAAATGTTTGTATCACCTGTTTTGCAGATGATTTAATGAGCACATGATGCTGTCACATGAAAGAATTTTTTTACTTCATCGAAATCATTCCCTGTCAATTTATATTTTGTTTCATATGCAGCATTGCATGAAGCTCCGTCAAAAGCAATCAGCTCGCTGTCATCCATTCAGACGATAATAAATCACGTCATTATCACTTTTACTTGGGTCCATCTTTGAAATGGGGGGTGGGAGAATGAAATATTTTTGTCAGGTGGAAGAATAACTTATGATCGTTTTATGTCCTGCTGAGAACCCTTGAAAATAATAATACACCACAGCAGAAGCACATGAGCAACTGAAAGGCACCAAGTGTTATAAATCTGATGGGATTTGCATATTTTGCCTCCCCTAGCAGGAAGCAGGCAAAAGAAATCACATGGCATATGAAAAAGAAGAAGAAGAAGAAGCGATTAGAAAACACACTCAGAAGTTAGGGGTTCACATTAAGACAGATATGTTTCTCCAGAACTCACTTTTGATTGAAAACACGAGAATTTCAGGGTAAAAGCCGCTTGAAGAAAATATTTTTTTTTTAGTCTTGTATCAGAAAGACTCAAAGTCAAGAAGATTATTAATCAAATAATCAGTCATAATGTGCTTATTTGACCTTTGATCCTTTTTTTCTTTAAGCGTAACAGTTTCTCTTTAGTTCACTTCTCTCTTATTTCATCTTGAACCCCTCAACATTAAAAATGCTTAAATACACTAAAAACTTGGCTGTCAGATAATGTTAGTCCTTGCTCAGGGAGCACTGTCAGTTAACTTAGGAATCAAAGCGTCAAATCATGTCTCTCCTGCTATGGTGGGGGTTTAAAGATCAGGTTAAGAATTGGCTTGTCATGTGTTTTATTGACAGTGTATTAATGTGAGTCATGCTGGTAGAAAGTATATTATTAATATCATTACTATTACTGCTATAAAGACATACTTAAGTCAGTCAGTCCGTCAGTAGTGCTTTTCCTGGACTGTAATGACAAGGGTCATATGAAAAATCAAAGCTGCTTCTTTATTTAACAATATGAAATGTCTTAAGATGCAAAGATGAAAACCTGAAGGAGGATTCACTGTGTTGCTTTTTTTGTCCTGAGCTGTGATTGGCTGAAACAGCTGGACTCAACACCTTGGCAGAATTTACTACAGCTGCTTACTGGGGCTTTGCTTTGCAGAGGACTCTGCCCTCTGTCATTGTGCATGTTGTTTGTGTGTGTGTGTATGTGTCTGTGTGTCTGTGAGAGAGAGGGAGAAAGATGGGGAGGCACATGTACCAGGGTTATGTGAAAAGATACTTTTCTGTTGTTTTAAGTTAAAATCAATAACTAGTTCATATTTTTTAAATTGAATTTGCAACATGCAGCTCCCAAATTTTAACCAATTTAGTCCTTTAATTACATTGTGGATATTAGATTCACTTGGCTTCACCAAAAGCTAAAATTCTTGGTGATTATCAGACGCTGCTGTGCTTCCATCATTTCATCCAGACATCATACATGAACAAATGTAACATATTCACATCCAGATTCTGTTAATGACTTCTTGATTGCTTGCTCACTCACCTCCTTTCCTCTACTACTCAACTTCAACACTTGAAACTTATATGTGATAATGCAACAAATGCAATAAATGGAATCCTCTGAGAAGCTCGTAGCGAGATATAATGTTTGATCACTTCAGCTATAGACGTGGAGATTCAGTTTGGCTCAAGCATCAGAAAACTTCCTCAAAACCACAGAAAAGTAGCAGTAAAACTGGTGAGTTGAATCCTGAAGATGATTAATAACAAAGTGTAAAACATTCTTAATTTAATTCCTTATTTCTGTTTTCTTGTGCCTAAACAGTTGTATTGAAGACGGGATCCACATTTTGACTACAACGGTTTTTATCCAACTGCAACAAACTGGATCCATGAGTGAGTCATGAAACACTTCAGAGTTGTTTTCCTTCACTCCTTCTCACTGTCGACACACATACACACACACACGGCAAATTAGAGGAAAGTGCAGAGCAGGTTTTGTGCATTAAATTTACCCCAACCCCCCACCCCCCACATGCACAGACATTAGAGACACTGTAGCTTTAATTGTGTGATACATGTTTTAATGTAAGAACAGAAAACTTGGGCTCTCCTCCCTCTTCTAAAGGATCAGGTAAAAGGCTTGTCTCCTGCCTTCCAAAAAGCACTCGTCCCCGTGTCCATCCCAACATCAGAATTCTCCAACCCATGTTCTCCTTTTCTTTTTTTTTTCTTCCTCTCTTTTTTTTTGATTCCACTGATCTGAGCTTGAAATGCGAAGACAGCAAAGCACTAAGCCTTCAAACGTGTGATTTTTTCAAAAGATCTCTAGAAGCAATCTCTGCCTGACTGACCCCTGACAGCTGCAGATCTCTTTATTTCTCTCTCTGCTGGCACTTCATTTGGTAGAAAAGCTCTCAGATTCACACCTCTGTCAGGCAGCACAAGTGTTTATTATGTGCATACACACAGAATATCCCATATAGTGCACACCTCAAAGGCATGCAGGCTGCAGTCCTTTAATAAACATCCTGTAAATTCTTACCAAAAAAAAAACCATTATATTACAGTAATTTATGTTGCTTTTTCCCTCTTTCCTTGTATTTATTGCACAACAATCTTCAACATGTTATTTTTTTTCTAAACTAAAAGTGAATAATAATATATGTTTCCTCAGTACCAAAGATCAACCTAAACTGTGTCCTCTGGCTTTTAATCTGAAGTTTTTTTTCACTTTCAAAACCAGAAGATTTTACACGTAAAATGACCAAAGATCCAATAAAATAAAATAAACCTGACAGTGGTGTGTGAAGAAAAAGAAAGTCTAAATTTGCATCATTGTATGATAACATGGTTCAAAACAGATGATCTGCAAAAAGACATACATACTGTAAGTAGTAGTTAAATTTAAACACACTCTCTCCCATTTTGTGAAATTACAAATATCCACACCACAACAAAATTACCTGAACAATAGCATGTGTTCTTATGTGCAGTTTGTCTTGGTTTTATTATGGCAGCTTTTCCACCGTCAGTCGGAGTGCAGGGTTTTGCTGGTGCCTCCCTCTCTGGAAATGAGACTGCAGGCTCTATCATTAGATCGGATGGCAAGTCTTTATGCAAAGTGTTTTGCATAATTACATACCAAAGCCAGAATAGCCACCCTCAAATTTTATGGGTCACAAAGCATCAACAATTGCCGCATTATTGTCCACCAAAGTCCAGCCCCACCAATGACAAGGAACGAAAAAAAGAAGAAGAAGAAGAGAGGAGAAGAGAAAAAAAACTCGTCTGCCTAATCTAAAGCTTGGGAGATTGAATTTTCATTCCAATAAAAAGTAAAGAAGATTATTCCCGAACTGACAACTTGTTTACATATAGTTGTAAAGTTCAGAGGACTGGCCAAGGCTTCAGGGAGTTTGATCACTGAGTCCACAACATGTGAGCATCATGAAATGGCTCCAGTGAAGTCTATCACACTATTCCTCTCCTGTACAGAATTTATATTCAGAAAGAGAGGAAATTTTACAGGAAATTAAAAAGTTTATTAAGTCTTTTTGTTCATTTTAACTAGTTTCTTTAAGTAGTTACACACAGGAAAACACTCACGGTAGAGTTTAAATTCTAGCAGTAAATGTGTGTATATATAATAAAGTATCCTTAGCAATTATAAAATAGTAATTATATCTGTTTTTGTAAATTAATAATAATAATGTTCTTACCCAATCTGAGAGGTTCGTTTCCTTCACTTCAGATATATGCATTATCACAAGAGTTAATTGAACCAATTTAACAAATTTTAAAGCTTTAATTTACAATAATTGTTAATGTAGTAAAAATAATTAATGAGCTGAAATTAAAAAGAACGATTATATTAATTGCTTTGCAACTTAAGAAGTCTACAGAAGAGTAAAACCTGCAATTAAAAAAAGCGAATTAACAACAGAAAATATATCTGAATCACCTTGTTTCATTTTCAGTAGCCAAAAAGAGAATTATCATAGCGGGATATGGGTTAATATCAGCATTAGGAATTAATCATAACATTTTACACTTTGTTTTTGTAGCAGCGAATATCCGTCGTTAACAGGCCGTTGGCATCATCACCGAATATAAAGACAGATTTTCTTTTTTTAAACGAAATAATGACACTTAATAATAAAGTAAAGGGCGGTAAGGTGCTGGTGACAGCAGAGCACGTTTTGAGCTGTGTAAAGTGAGAAAAGCAGCGAGAGGATGGGAACCCTCAGTGAGAGGAGAGGGGTCAGTTTTTTCGATGGTGCTGAAGAAAAAATATTTTTCCTTTCGCATTTAAGTGTTCGATAGCGTTGAAACATACAGACCTATTTGAAGTGTGTTTAAAAAAATTCGATACACGACACACAGCCTCGTGTGACAGATCAGACCGTTAACACTAAATATTTGCCGAGAGCATCTGATTTTTTTTTAAATTGAAATATTACCGACAGTGACGGCTCTGGAGACAACAGCAGAGACAGGGAGATTATTGTACAACATATAAACTTTATCTTCACTGTGTTTGTCAAAGAGTGTGAGCTCGATTTTCTTCGTCTGTTATTTTTTTTTCTCTGGCAACACACCTCTTTTTTTATTTCATCAACCATTAAATGAGTGATGGAATAAGTCATTTTCCTCAAAAATGCCTGGACAATGTCAATTAAAGAAATATCAAGAAAATATTTAAAATTCCCGACTTAAACTTCCTCACAACAGCACCGCGCCCGCACTGCACGTTTCTCATATTTTTTAAAATATTTTTTGATTGGATTATTTTTGCAGAAAAAAGCAGAAACAAACCCAGGTAGACATGTATAGAGGACATAAGAGGCAGTCGGAGCACCGGAGCACGGCTGAGGTTAAACGTGCAGAACAGCGCCATCTCGCTGTTGCAGGCAGATATTCCTCCACATTTCCCCCCCCCCTCCCTCTCTCTCTCTCTCTCTCTCTCTCTCTCTCTCTCTCTCTCTCTCTCTCTCTCTCTCTCTCTTCTGCTGAGACCCTCCGTGAAGATTTGTCCTCTCATAAGGTTGACCGATTTCTGTGCGCATAGCCAGCTATGACAACAGCCTGCACGCTGCTGCTGTCTTTTGGTGGCCACCAGCCATACGCGTTATCGCTGTTCATTAGTGCAGGGGTGGTGGTGGTAGTGGTGGTGATGATGATTTTGGGGGGAGGGTGGGGGTGTCCCGGAGCGGGTCCCAGGACCTGCGGGGGTCACAGAGGGGGAGGTTGAGGGAGTGGGAGCGCGTCCTGAGCAACTTGAGAGGTAGACTGTCATTTCACTGTAATGTGATTCAAAAAAAAAAAAAAAAAAAAAAAAAAAATCAAAAAAGAAAGTCAGCTGAACATATAAACTGATTCCCAAACTGGGGTCCCGGGACGCTCGCGGGTCACTGAGGGGAGATAAAAAGGGGTCCTCAGAAATCAGAGAAATAATTGAATTTCTCCTGAGGGTCATGATTGGTTTGCTGTTGCACATTTACAGGATGTATACATTTGATGAGCCTGGATTTCAGCTATACTCGGCTTCCCGTCTGGCCGTCCCTATAGTGTAGCCTGTACGGACAATGTCTTACACAAAAATCACATCAAGCCACAGGGAAATAAAATGTCAGTTCAGAGTCCCTGTGACCAAAAAAGAAAAAAAAAATGATCCAGGGGCTGTAACTCGTATCTGCGCGCCGTGCTCTTGACATGAAAAGGTCCGGGAGCCCATGGATGGGTGGCGAAAGAGCCCGAACCTTGTGGCAAGAGAAGACTTGTTCACACAATTATTGGCTTTATAATATATTGTGAAGTTGTCTAGCACGTGAGGGAGAGAGGAAAAAAAACGTACTTTCAGATATTATGGAGACAGATCAAATTTGCAGGTTTGGGAGGGAGATACGGAGCATTACTGGAGCTGTGGAGATTCCCTGCAAACTATGAGTGGGTGGAGGTTGGCTGTAGAGTCAACAATAAAGTTTTCCTTTATTTATTTATTTAACCTTTATTTAAACATGTTCTGTGCCTCGGGAGATTAAGTTTTTTTTTCTTATCAAGCAAGACCTGATCAAGAAAGCAAATATCCAACTTGTACAGGAGTTTTAGGGTCTGTAAGGTCAAATACACGCAGCTAAATATTATGCGTAAAAACGCAGCCAGAGTCATATAAGAGTAGAAGTCTGAGTGTACGCAGGCCTTTGTGTTTTTCCGTGCTGTTAATACCCGTTCTGCAGAAATATCGGGGGCACCCTCTGTGCCATTTAAATGAACGGTGTCTGGGCAGAGGAGCAGAACAACATGAAGACCTACACAATAGTAAAATAAATAGGCTACAACTTCACTCGACTGTGCTTTTGATGGAAAATTCTAATGATAAGAAATAAGAATAAATAGTGTATGAGATTTCTACAGTAAAAGTTTTCTGTTAATTTGCAGGAAGCATTAGAACTCATTTTTATTACACTTGTCTTTCACCTGTGGAATACGTGAACGCGTATTAGGGTGTTGTTCGCTGTGTTGGTGGTTGGAAATGTTGATGATAATAACAGTGATAATGATGACGATGATGATGGTGATGGCGGCGGTGGTGGTGGTGATGAAGACTGGACGAGAGAATAACGCTCAGGGGTGTGAGTGTTATTGTTAAAGCACCTTCAGTCTACCACCAGCATCGACCAGAATTACGCCAAATTAATTTCACAGTTTGAGGCAGCTTTGCCAAGCGCGGGGTTTGAAGTTTCGGCAAACACACGCAGCCCAGCCCCCCCCCCCCACCCCCCCAACACATACACACGTACACATGCACACACACACTCTCTCTCTCTCTTTCTTACACACATACACACGGTTGTCTAGAAAGCGCATTTACAGGGGAAGAAAATAGAAAACATCTCCATCACCGGCGGGTGAGGGCAGTGCCGTGTGTGGAGGGAAACAAGCGAGACGTGGCAGGCCTGCCCGTTTAATTAATGCAAAATTGATTAAACATTTAACTCTTATTTGAGCAATTTATGCGGCATTTTACGTCCGAGTAAACTAATGTCCAGTGTCTTCTGTCATCACAGAGGCAACCACAACCACCACCACCCACACCATCACCACCATCATCATGTGGCAAGCACCCATGAACGTGCAACAAGGAGAAGGATTTCAGTAAGCAGACTTGCGCAATTGACACTGTCAATTATGTTTTCTCAATCAGCCATTCTTGATATAACACACGCGCGCGTGCACAAAAAAACAAAACAAAAAACAAATAACAAAACAAAACACGTGATCTCTAACTTAACGTGTGCGCGTAAAAGCTGAGTTGCGGTCACGTTCACGCTCCTTCTTTCTCCAAACAACTTCGAAAGTGACGAGACTGAAACATTAATACTGCGACCCCTGGAAGACTGACAAGCACTGCGGTGCACCTAATGGGGATCTTAATAAAGTATCTATGTACCCCAAGTAACAAATCAATACAAGATGTAGGCCTATATCGATCAATACCTACGAAGTAGTCCTGATGAAATAATGCGTTAGGGTTTGGGGAGGCTGAAGTGTGTGGGGGTGGAGGTTGGTGGGGTGGGGGTGGGGGGGCAGTCTAACATCCAGGAGAGTGTTTGCGGTCTCTTCAAATCATCCCTCTGGCTCACCCGCTCGTCTTGGTCCTCCCCTCTGTGTGTGTGTGTGTGTGAGTGTGAGAGAGAGAGAGAGAGAGAGAGAGAGAGAGAGAGAGAGAGAGAGAGAGAGAGAGAGAGATCGTGTATATTAAGACAAATCAAACTACATGCTCTAAATAAGGTGCTGTCTCTTAAAGCATTATTTGATTCCCACCCACTGGCCCGCTACTCCACCAAAGTTTAGTCCTCTTTCGGCCATAAATACTTTTTTTTCTTAAACATATTAGACTGTAAGCGATAGTCATGCTCGCTCAGTGGCCAAAAAATGACTCGCGATTGGATTTATTTGTTATGCCAATATTCAAACTATCACAGGGAATGCTGGGCTGCCCCACTGCCATTGAGATAAGCTCACTGTGAGCGCGCTCGGGTTAAAAGAAAAAACTGAAATAGCCTCCTCAAAATGTGGGGGGAAATTCAACATGGGGTATATTCACGCTCTTGGTCTACATCAGCTGCAGTTGTCTTTATCTCCCCCTATTTATATCGCCACAAAACGCTGCGCCCCTTTGGAAAGTCTGGCAGTGTTTTTTCTTTCTTTCTTTCTTTTCTTTTTTTTTTCTTCAAATGAACTTTGCCATGTTGGTGTTGATTGGCCCCTTCTTTCTTCTCAATGTCTCCTTTCTCCTCTCTCACAAATGAAAACTCCACGATGAGAAAAGGTTAGGTTAAGTGGGACAAAGCCAGCACTACATAATATTCTTATTATTTTTTTTTTTTTTAAAAAGAGCTAAGATGATCACCAGGTTTCATATCTTGGGCGATGTGGTGCAGACAAGTCTTACACACACTGCGTGAACTGCGAAAGCAGTGCGACCAAAAATAGTATTTCGACAGCTACAAACGTCCAAACCCACTAAATGTCTGGGGACAGAAAAGCGCTGATGTTGTCAACAACATGATAATATTTTTTTTTGGTGGGGCAACGTAAAAAAATATAGCCGTGGGGTGGGTCAACAAATTAGAAAATAATAAATCCACAGTTATCTCCTGATGTTATTTTATTTTAATAAACGCCTCCAAAATAGATTCCATGCCCCTCATGTAAACCTCTGCTCCTTCTGATCACGTTAAAAACTACAATCACATTACACTCTCTGCTCCAGGCTGAGGTTGGCCACTGGCCGTATACACCACTATCTCCATTCACACACAGACAGGCAGACGCGGTGAGATACAGGGTGGATGACAGGTGCTTAAAAACACACGTTACTTTGTAAAGTTACAGCCTAATAGCAGCCGGCAGCTGCTGTCGCGGATGCGCGAGGAGGCGCCTGCGTGTGCAGCGCTGAGTCCGCTTTTTTCCCTTTGTGTTAAAAGTGAGCCGAGGTCTCAGAGGTCTTGGGAAGCTACAGTTCCAGGGACAGCGGGTAGATGGCACAATTTTCTTACATTTATGAGCAGAATGCAGGAAGCCTTGTGCACTAAGTAGAAGTGAAAGGCAATTTATTTTAATGGTGGGAAATAAAAGTGGAAGAATGTTCAAAAAAAATGAAAAAAATATAGAATAAAATTAAGATTTTTTTTTAATAAAGAAAAACAGTGCGTTGATTCAGGCTTATTCACCATTTTACAGCCAATTGTTAGAAAAGACAATAATAATAATAATGATTATGATGGTGATAATAATAATAATAATGATAATAATAATAATAATAAAGTCAGTGTACTAACATAAGGAACAGGTGTCCCACCACGTTAAGCGTTTGACTTATGTGATACATTGTAAATGAGCTGCGGTGCCTCAGCCTATATATGCAATAAAGCGCATGCTGTATGGGCTAATTTGTCATAGTGATAGTGCCAAGGTGCAAATAATGTGCATATTTGTCGCTTAACTGTGCGGGCGTGCATGTGTTTGCGTGTGCGTGAACGTCTGTGTGTGCGTGAAAGAGACAAGAGACAGAGGGAGAGAGGGGAGACTGCAAACCATATCCTTATCTTATTAAACAAATAGCACCACTAATAGCCCGTGAGCCCTAAATAAGTTCTCAGCTTCAGTGTGTAAACCCCCAGCAAACGTTCAACCATTAGCAAAGACTCTACTGTACACACACACACACACACACGCCTCGGCCCCGCAGCAGCAGCAGCAGCAGCATCCTCCCGCAGCCTGTGGGATTGTTTTCTCTCTTTTTTATTTTTCCTTCTTTTTTGGGGTGTGGGGGTGTATAGGCCTACCAGCTCGTGTGTCAAAAAGTTCTCACCTCACGCAGACGTAAATAAAAGTGACGTCGCAGCGAGTTACACCTCATTAGTTTTTTGTACAATGCTAATAAAGGAGTAGAAGTGCAAATTATAGAGTCCAACATATACACCACGCTCTGTCAACTGAAATCAGCCCCGATCAGTGTTGAGATCCAAACCCATCCAAACCCATTCTGATGCTCTACGTATGATTCCTGCGTCGTTTAGAGGTTTCAACCCCTCGTGCAGGAGATGGTGGCCTGAGAGCCCTCCTCCCCTCCCCCCTTTTCTTTTTATATGAGTGTACTGTAAATACTGGGCCCAATGAAAGCACACTGGCTCAGTGGTGATGGTCTCTAGGCTGATGTCCACCTTTAATTATCAATATGGGCTCAGACTGGCCTCAGTGTGTTGATAGACCTCAGAGACAGTTTGGTTGGACAAGCAGTGAAAGCATCAGTGTATGGATAAACAGCGCTTTCAGCAAGAAGCCGAGGATAAAAGACCATCAGCATCACATCATAATCATCATTTTCATCATTATCAACAGCAACAAAACCACACGCTCGCACTCAAACACACACATTAACACACACACACACACATCATCATCATCAGCAGCAGCAGCAGCAGCAGCAGAAGAAGAAGAAGAAGGGGAAATCGTGGCAAAGTTGGCCTCCATACCCATCCTGATTAAGCCTCTATACAACAAGGCTAATTCTATTTCAAGCCTAACTCTCAACTAAGCCAATATTACTGATTACTAATTACTAATTACTGATAGGCCAAAGGCTTATAGCATCCCAATAGCACGCGCGTAAATAACTGGCATTTAAGCCCATCACATCCACTTCTTGAATACTCACACGTTTATATGTATATATTAAAAGTAAAAAATGCATTATAGAGCGTTCAGCAACTTCCAGCAGTGTTAATGAAGCTCAGTGATGCAGTTGGAAATAAAAAGTAGACCATAATAACGCACATAGCAGCCAGTAATATAAATAGAAAGCAATTAGCTGTTCAGAAAATAATTCAAACCTTTTTTCCCCTTTCGGTATAACTTAGAGTATTTGGATGCTTCTATTTATGATGTTCGATATATGATTTCAGTCCATTAATATTTATGTGAGCGTCCAAAGGTGAAACTGTATTCCGCAAATAAAGCGGTGGTGAAGCTGAGTTGGGTATTTCCTGCACAGTCCCTGTCCCGTGTGAGGGTGGGGTAGGGTGAGGGTGGGGAGGGGGTGTCTGAACTGTTATGAAATGTTATTATCTGTTGAGGCGGAGCGCCTTATTACAACTGCTGTGTAGCGTTTCTTAAGTTTAACAGACAGCAACCTTCAGTCCAGTGTTTCCCAAGCAGTCCAGTAAAAATTACAGATCGGCATTTTCTGTAGAAAACAATCATGAAAAATAAAACAGCGAAGGCGTTGAGCGGGGCCTGTTGGCTGATTGATTAATTATTTTGTAATTCATTAATCACTTTCATAGGGCAAAAGGGCAACATCCTGCCACAGCAAATTGACTCCAGTCGCCCCCCTACCCCTACCCCCACCCCCAACCGACCACACCACCACCACACCCTATTCCGACCCCAACCGACCATACACACCACACACACGCACACACACATTCTCGCACACACACACTCAAACACACACACAAGGACAAGTTCACACGTACGTTTGAGAAGTAAGAAAACATGGAAAAACTGGTGTTTTCAAATTCATAAATTATAATTTAATACCAAGAACAAATTTACAGCAGAATGCTTGTTTACAATAAGCTAACACAAACAAACAAGAATTGTGTTCAACTATAAACTTTCACACACACTCACATATATCACTTGCAATTAATAATAATAATAATAATCATAAAAAAAGTATCTATACGTTATCAATACCCTGCAGTCATATATTTTTATATATTTATATAAAAACGTGGGTCAGTTTAAACTGTTCATAATTACAATCATGTATCATTCTCTGGTCCATATGTGGCTACGAACAGCCAAAGATCAGTGTTCAATCAGTGATCCCTTTTAATTCAACCACAACATGGTGTTTTTTTGTGTGTGTTGAAGAAAAGCCTCAAAACAAGGACAAAATTGCTAGCTTCCAAATACACGCACGCACGCACACATTCTCACGCCCACGCGCGCGCGCATACACGCACATGCTCACGCACACCACGGCACCTGTCAAGGACCAAAGGAGGCAATAACACTAAAGTTAAAATATCAACTCCTTTTTTCCAAACCTGCTCACCCTGTTTAAGTCTGTAGCCTAATAATGAACGTCGTTTCTTTTCTTTTTTTTTTGTTGTTTCTTTAAATACAAGGGCTAGTGTACTGAATGCACAGATTATATCTATACAGTCAAAAAAAAAAAAAACAAAAGAGAGAGAGAGAGAGAGAGAGAGAGAGAAAGAGAGAGAGAGAAAACATTTACATTTATATATCAAAGGTAAAATAGGTTAGCGACCTGTGGCCATGCATTCACAGTCTAAATATACATGAAAAAGAAAACATTTTGTAGTAATATGTATATACATTAAAAACATAACTTTCAGTGCTACTAGCTAAGTCTGCCACTCAATTTTGAAGACGTTGTATTACCGAGAGAAAAAAAATGGCAACCACAGATTTTTCTTAATCACATATACTTTGTATAAAGGAAAAACTCCTTGAAATGAATTGACCTATATTTACAAGAATACTGCCTCTAATCAGTGTTTTCCAAGTGAAACACACGACTGAAGTTTCAAATCTAATAACTGTGTTCCCCCAAAATGTTGTAGGCCTACTTTAACAACGTTTTGATAAGAAATCACATCATGCTTGTCAGGCACTTAATGCTTGAAGTGAATAAAGGGTGACATTTCAGGGACGCTTCAATAATACTGCTATTAAACATTACTCTGGCTAGGCTTCAAACTTTTATGACCCTTGACCTCTCCAATTTTTTTAAACAAGTCCAGTTATACAGTTTGAATCACTGCAAATGACTCTTTAAAATGCACAAATGGTGCATTTAGAGCAACCTGTCACAAATAACTTTATGACAGGCAACTTGTAGGATTTTTTTTTTTTTTATTGTATCCAATTGGGGAACTGATGCCAAATATTTAGAGCTGAATGAAATGGGGAAGATAATTCACCAAATAATTGAAATTGTGTAAACTCGTCAAGTCTGCGAGTGTCTAACTTACAAATTCTTACTTTTATAGAAGTTATGTGGCTTTAGTCAAAAAACAGTAGTGGAAAAACAAAAGTGGATCCTGTAACTTCATATTAATAAAGAGCAAAATGTTTCCGCTGGATCATGAAGTTGAACATGAACTCCAAAAAAACCTCCCTTTTTTCCCTTATTTCCCAGATGGTATTGGTCATCCTAAGAATATAAGTGCGCTTGCAGCATTAAGCCTAGATTATAAGCCTATACTCCTATTGCTGTGGTTTTAATTCTTTTTAGAACTTTTTTTCTTTACATTATTTCACCTTTTCTCAAAATAAATCATTGTCTTAGAAAATAACACCACCTGTACTACAGAAATCACATAGGCCGGTTTGGAACCAGAAAGGAGGAACAAAGAAAGTACAAAACACAGCTATACATGGACACAGGACAAGTCATTTGAGAAAAAGAAAATTCACGTTTCGTATTTTTCCCTTTCTCCAGTTTTTTTTCTTTTTTTTAAAACCCAAATTATCATTTTTAAATGCACTTAATACTTAAATTTTCCTCATAAGGATCAACAAAAATCCCCTTTCCTTTTTTTCCTCATTTTCTTCTTTCATTAAAAAAAATGGATCGACACAGGTTGTTCTGCATGAACACTGGGAGCTTGTATCTGCCATTTTGAAAGTTCAGTGGATGTCTCAATTTTTTTCTTTTTTCTTTTTTTTTCTTTTTTTTTTTTGAGTAGGGGGGAATTCACAGTCATTTACGTCAATGTCTTTCTTCATGAAAGCCAGCCCCGTGTAACAGCCGGTTGGTTTTTTATTCCTTCCACAAAAGCAGCTATAATCATTGTAGTCTTGCAGCCTCTCCCCCCCACACACACCACCACCACCACCACAACCCCACCTTTTGTTTGTTCGTCTCCTTCTTGGTTTACTGAATTGACATGTAAGGCCAGTTAAAACTGCTCCCCGAAAGCAACATATCCCTGATGAGAGTTTCAATTGGGGTTTTACCTACCAATCGGACGAAAAATAATTGTTCTATGACCGAGGAAGAGACTGTGCGGAGGGAAGGCAAGCGGAGTAACAACTTCCCAAACCGTGTTGGCTGGTTGGGATACTGGCTCCGGACATATTCCTCCAGGGCGCACTGGGACTTCTCCTGCAAACTTTCCACATGGGCCACATCTGAGAGGCCACAAGCATCTGAGAGGGGGGAAAGCAAATAAACATTAATAAAGTGTAACCTAAAGTGTTTCTCTCACTAGGAGCTTTTTTTCCCCACTGTGGTGATAGACTGGCGAAAATGGATAGCCTGTCAAAGGTTTTTTTTCCCTTAAAAAAAAAGCAATTAAGATAAGGAATAATTCTTATCTCATTATATGTAAAAGTAGAGTTTGTGTCTCGAGGCTTGTTTTCATAAATAACTAGTGCACATATTTTTCAGTGTAAGTAAATAATTTAATAATAACTTGTAATCATCATAATAACATTGCGCCAGGCAAATAATTACCACACCACAGATAAAATTACAGCTCTACACTGTGGTGACAACTTATATTACTTTAACAATTACATTGTACTTGTTTTTAAATATATATATAAATTTAAAAATAAAACTTTGACTCCTGATTTTGCCACTGTCAAGAAGCAGATGAAAATGGGAGCTTTGCTCTCTCTCTGTCTCAATTCGGTGTCCCTTACTTTCCCGCTGTTTGGTTATTTCTCTCGACAAAGCCACTTTATTAAGAAAAAGTGAAGTAAATAATTAAGCATATTCATAGTTAAAGAGTGTGTGTTTTACAGGGGCCTATCTCTCACAGTTAGAGGCAAGAGCGAGGAAGAGAGGAGGGGGAGGGAGAAGAGGGAAAGACAGGGAAGACCTACTGACCTTTAGTGAGCAGAGATTTAGCTTGAAAAAAAAAGGGCCCATAGCCTACGGAGTTGCCGTCATACTATACCATTAGAGACGCATAATCACTATCTGTGCTGCTGCATGTGGGCGGCAGCTGATTATGTGCCAAAAACGCTTGTAACGCGCATTGGTTAAGTTTGTAAAGTTTATGCATGACAACAACCAAACCACCAAAGTAGCGAAGGCGTGTCATTCAAGCTACAACACACAGCTCATGTTCAAGCCCCCGGGACTCAGGTATGGAGGAGACAAATTAAGCCATCGTGGCCCAATAAAAGGCTTAATAATAAAATTCAATGACCTGAAATGTGATTTTATTTTGTTTTAAAGATTAGGGCTAACAAGCCACCACGAGAACAATAGTGGGCTGCTAGAGCCAAATGAAATACAGAGGCTGATGGCTTGCAGGTATGATATCATTTCAAAGACATGCATTCACTCTACGGTGAAACCTTGTAAATCTCTTCCACACGTATATTTTTTTTTAAATATTCCCCCTTTAATGGTGTAGCTAATGTAACAAAATAGCTGGGAAGTTTGGGTCATGACCTAGTTCTGGAGCAAGTCCAGAGACGCCTTGAATCCTACAAGGCGGATAGAGAATATTTCTGCAAATAAATATTAAAGCCGGCCCTTCCTGTCACTGCTCAATATCACACCATGCTGTTAGATACTGACATATTTGCAATTACAGGGCGTGCATTTGGGTTCTGCGAGCTTTTTCTCGGACGTGTCTGTCCCCTAAATGACAAGAGAGCGTTGAAACCTGCGCTTTGCTTTTACTGTGTCGCAAATGGGACATTAGGCTTGTCTTTTCTTTTTCTATTCCCCTCCCCCTCGGAGCCTGACATCATTTATATCTGTCATTCCCTACAAACAAGACGTGGGGTATACACACATTGATAAATGGAAGGGGGGGGGGAATCAAAGTGTAGCAATTCATCTGCATGCTATTGGATTCTCCAAAAGTGTGCTAACTGCTACATTTTATGACGCTTAAGGTAATTATTGTGTGTGTGTTATCGTGCTTATTTTCTAATGTTTCAGCCAGGCTGCACTTTCCTCTGGTTTGTTGTCAATTTAATTAAAAAATCACTTGCGTGGTCATGCCACAATTTCCAGTTTAGCCCTGTGTATGTGTCTGATAAATTATTTGATTAATCAAGTGGTTTTATAATTTAGTAGCCTAAGGCCTACCCAGCAGCCCCTGACCATGAAGGCAGCATAGGTGAACGTTCAAGCAGGATGTTCATCTAAGACAAGCAACAACCTCTCGCCAGTGCAGATATATTTAGGTCAGCGTTGATTTAGCTGATGTCAGTGTGCATGTTAGTGACATTCACACAGGCTGAACTTGGAGTGTGCCAATCTATTGTCTTACCTGTGGTGAAGAGCACAATTGCCTTTAAGCAGCTATATTCGGCAGAGTCAACGTGCAAAGCTTTGAGCTTTTCCACTTGTTCTTGGAAGATCCTAATGTGGTCCATAAAGGCCACCACTCTGTCCGCAGACATGGGGGAGGCGTGAAGGCCAGCCGCCGCCAGGAGAGGAGCCACATGCAGGGGCATGGAGCACTGCGCGGCGTTGAGCACAAATAACTCACTCCACGTCAACCTCAGCAGAGCCACCTGGTCTGTGATCTGAAGGTCTGGAAAGAAGGGAATATTCCTGGCCCACTCCACGGCACTGAAGAGCATCCTGGCTGCTAGTTCACAAATGTTCTCGATGCCCATTATGTTGTTGGGTTGCATGCACTGACTGCCATACCGGGACGTCGGGTAGGGCTCCGCTCTCAACAGAAGAGAGATATATCCGGATAAGTAGGAATGGCAGTGGAGTGGGTCTCCATTTGTCAAGGCGAACTGACCGTGGTGTGGCTGTGTGGGTGGCACCCGTCCCCTTTGCACGGCTGCAGTAAAAAGAGAAACTACAGATATTGAAGCCTGAATTCTACAAATGATCACAAACTCAATCTGAGCAGGAAAGCTGCTGTCACATATTCTACATTTTAAAAACTGACTGCTAAATCGAAAGCTTACACCTTGGGAAAATAAATTACACATAGCGTGTTGCTATATAACATCAAAACACACTCACACACACACTCTCTCTCTCACCCATATATACACACACACATTATATTATTGCATACGAGTTTAAAAAAGACAGGTTGCATTCATAACAACGAGGCAGCAGTGAGACAAATCATGTACTGAAACACTAGAGATGCGCTTTAAACACGTTTAACACAAGCCATGCATATGTCTGGCTTTAAAATGATGTTATTCAGCAACAGCAACATGAGCTGGCTGTGAAGGAACACAAAGAGGGCAAGGGAGACCTTGCATGTTTAACCCTTAACCTACTTAGCAATTCATCTCGTTTTACCACATACATGCAGGCCTATTTTTGACTAATATTCAAATAAATTCTTGAGGTTTGACGGAGGCTTTGTATGCATAATTCAAGCTGATGTCCGGCTTTAAGATATAGTGAACAAGGCAGGCAGCATAGATGTGGAGATGTAGCCTGAACACGCTATGTCTTAATTCGACACTCGCCATAATAGCGCAGAAGGCTATACTGTATCATCTATTCAATACAGATGTATCTCTACGCCCATGGCTTTATCTAAATATAAATTCGATAGCCGAAAGCTGGCCAGTGGTCGGGTGTTATTTGTGAAATGCAGAGGTATAATGCGCCGGAGCTGGATACTATAATGCAACGCTAAAAAAAAAAAAAAAAAAAGAGGACGATCCGGCAAAGCCCCGTCTCGACCACAGCAGAGAGCGGCTCCATTGCGTGCTCCAGCCGCACAGCCTTGGAGGGAACAGTCGGGAGAGAGAGAAAGAGAGAGAGAGAACAGGCTATGGGGGCGACATTACATGGTTTCATGTCTGGAAGCCTACAAACGCACAAACACACACACACGGATAAGAAAACAAAAAGTCCCAATACCTTCCCGTCTCATGCCGACTTTAAGGCATTTTTTGAGGCGGCAGTACTGACACTGATTGCGGTGGTGTTGGTCGATTGGACAATTCCTGTTGGCACGGCATGTGTAAGTGAGGTTCCGTCGTACGCTCCGTTTGAAGAAGCTTTTGCACCCCTCGCAAGTAAACTGGCCATAGTGTTTGCCACTAGATTTATCCCCGCACACCACACATTCAATGTGCTGTGGCTGTTTCTCCGACTGCTGCGTCGTCTGGTTCGTCGGCGTGGACTGTGTGTTGTTCGGGGGTCCTTGGACCGGAGTCTGAGGGGTCGGAGGGGCGACCTGAGAGGCTGTCAGATTCAACTGGCCTGGTTGAGGGGTGGGAAGAGATAGTCCTCCTTGGGTTTGCGAGGAAAGGGTGCCTTGGGTGTCAGCCACATCGTCCTGGGAGCCTCTCCACACTACCATTGCCATATCTATCAGTCAACGTAAAGAAACTTTTTGTCTGCCGTTTTGGTGTCGCGGTGAATAATGTCTCAAGGAAACGCGGTAAACTGTGATTAACAGCCAGACACACAAAATGCCAAATCTAGCCTACGTTGAATCCACTCTGAATCTCCCGAAAACTGTCGATTTATTGCTGTTGGAGACGTTGCGAAGCACGTTTTCAAAACTGATGCGATGGCGAGCTGAGTCGCTGCCTTGCGCTTAAAGGCCAAGTCCAGGGGCGCTTACAGTCAGCCATCCAGTACACCCATCAATGGGAAAGGTAGGCTAAATATTAAAATAATCAACCGAGGTAGCATGGACTGTTCAGTGAAGGATGGAGCAGGTTGGTAAGACCGTTGCCTGCAGCAGCATAAAACAATTGGTGAGCACACTGTAGCAGCTACTATCAAGTTCCAGCACAAGTCTTGAAGAAAATCACCAACTGGGTAAAAAAAAATTGCGTCTTCTTCCTTTTCTTCTTGTGAGGTAGCGCCAGCAAGCGCGCAGCTGAAGCCAATGTTTTGAGGAGCCTGGAATATGAAGACAACTCTCCCAAAAAAGCGAAAGCACTAAAAACAAAAACAAAAAAAAAACACAAAGATCACAACCCACAAACCTCCTCCGTGCACTGAAAAATAATAGGAAAAAGGAGTAGAGATTCAAAGTGATCAAATATGTTAAAAAGGCGGAGGTTAGGAAGTGATTTGCGATTGGTAGGAGCCGGGCTGGCAGAATGCTTTCTCTCTGATCAGCTCACTGAGCTCTCTATATAGTGAACTTTGACACGACTGCTGCAACTTAGCACACGTTACCATGGAGATCAGCTGCCATATAAGGAAGGAGAGTGTGTTTGACTGGTCAGAGCTCAGGGACCTCCCCCTGAACCCCATTGGCTAGTCGGCACTTGTGCTACTTGGTACCTTGCCAGAGCCAGCATGGAGGTCGAGAGGGCCGCTTGGTCCTAAAAAGAGACGATTTTCGCAGAGAGGAATCATTTCTAGTCACTCAAATCGCCCATACTATATAGGCTGTACTCACATGCACGCCCGGTAAAGCCTTAGCAATTTTCATGTAGAAGAAGGAGGAAAAAAAAAAAACTTGATTCAATTCTTTGCTTCATATCGTGCTGCAGTATATCCGGTAGCTTCATAAAAAGCTGAAATATGCAGCGAGATTTTGTCCCTGAGATACAGTTGCACCTTTTGGACATGATCTGTGCTCATTACAATAAAACTGTCTATCCATTGTGTCCTTATCTAGATACTTTATATAGACAGATTACACTTTTGAGAAAGAAACCACACAAAAAATGGGGAAAAAATAAGGCACTCTGGCTGGACGATACTCTACATTATTTGGGATGATAGTAAACAAACAGCAGGTGAAGACTTCAGTTTGTCTGTGTACACGCACACTAAAGCCACGCACTCAAAAAGGTCACCCACCAGGTGAATGGGACAATGACAATACCTGCCGTGTGAAGTTCATATATTTGTATAGGCTAATATACCTATTAGTTCTTCTAATCACACTAGGTTTCCATTCATCACAGTCCACACCCGTTATAAAAATGTTATGATAGGCTACTGACATCATCTGGACGCCCCATCTAATCCCTCTCCCTCTCTGACCACTAATATCCCAAACTCACCAGGGTCAGAAAGGGTCAAATCTGTGTCTCAAAAGTCAGAGCTTTGTCTGTATGTGGTCAAAAACGTGAAATGACTATAGCTTTAAAAAGGGAACCATACATTTAAAAATGTCACTTGAGGTCAAAAGCCATGGTCTTCAACGTTAAGGTTAGGATGACAGGCAGAGCCACTCTCTGATAAACACGACTGTAAAAAGCTGTTAAATGTAATGTCTGAATGATGTTGCCCTATAATAAATGTAATCTACAGTGTGTGATAATGACAAACACAGTGGAGGATACCGTGCATGTAAAACGGGGTCAGTGGTTGCTCAGAGCCGCTGCCTACGTGGTTAATCATTTTTTAGGGCTCGTATTTAATCAGCGTTAACTTCCACCGTGCCCGGAGGCTATCAAACTTGAACTGGCAGGTAAAACTTCACGGAGACATACAGATGAACCTATAGCCTGAGCTGTGTGTTAGTCTATAGAGAGAGCAGTAGCAGCAGCAGCCTGCATTGTCCCAGGATGTATTACAGTATATGGGTGCCCCCTAGCGTATGATTTTTTTTTGCTTCAAATAAGATTCAATTTAGAGGAGCCATCCGACAAGGAAACTGCTTCAGTCTCGTCTCTCGCATCGACCAAACTAACGAGCACCATTTTAAACTGATGACTGTTTGTTTAAATTCTGTTTTACATGACTTGGACGGCAAAGCTTTGAGAGTTGCCAAAGTTGGATTTACTTTTTTGCCACTTCAGGCAGTCCCAGCGGTGGTATTTAGACCAATTATGTCTTTATTCTAAAACAAATTAGCCGATTATATTTTGTCTGCATGACTACTCTTGTCGGTTTTATTTACAGATCCCGTGAACATGGAGAGTCTGTAAATAAAACACTCCGCAAAGGTATCGACCCATCGAGGGAGCCAGTTTTGCTTCAAATGGTAAGTATACATTTTGCACACTTTATTATGGAAAAAAGATCAGCAAAGTAGCCATGCTTTATTCCTGTGCTGTAAATGAAATATTGTCTACATGAGCGAACAGGCTCCATACTGCTGAAATAAAAGACATGGGCTGCTGCAGACAGAGCATATAGTAACGTACATATACGATATTTCCACAGTGCGTATTGAACCAGGGCGACTCTGTCACTTATTTCCGCTTATTATCCAAGCGTTAATTTATATGATGCCCACAATAAGCCCAACTAGTTTGCAAATACCCATTCATAAAGTTATTTGATAGTGAGAGTGAGGCAGGAGGCTGTAGGTATATTCTCATAGTAACAAACCTACCAAATGCATATGTTGCTGATTCGTCCGTAGCGGGATGCATCTTCTCTCTTATTCAGAATATATTTAGTCTTCTCTTTTTGTGCTCAGATTGAAACTGGCAAAGCTTCCTCTCCAACAGACGGGATCAAACACAAAAAAACCGGGAGCACGCTGTTTATTGGAAGATTGCAATTAAGTCTGATCATGCAAAAACTTTGGAGAGCCGAAACAAACAAACAAACTGTAATTATGTGTCGCTGCTGTTGAGCGAGGAATTGGAAATATATACGTTGACGCTGTCGTCCGAGCGGGGTATCATTTAGCTGCCTCTGGAAATGATAAAGTGGTGGTAGGTAGTAGGCTTTAGTACAGCAAAAGCAAAAGCAGCAGAGATCCTGTGCGCCTTTTCTCTCTCTACAGTAATGTGGCCAAAACGCGCTCGTACGCCGCTGCTTTGTGTGGGCAATTGAGGAGAGAGGGAGGGGGGTGCAGTCAGAACAGACACCTGTCTTTAAGTATGGCGAGCGTGCGTTATGAGATTCTGCATATTAGAAATTAAATGGAGGCTGGAAGTAAAGATGCAATAAGAGCTGTGCTCAGAATGTAATGTAATTAAAACAGGCGAAAATTAAATTTTTACTGTAAAATAAATATTCAGTAAGCGTAACTGGAGCCTATAAAACAGCTATTACTATTATTATTATTGTTGTTGTTGTTATTATTATACTTTAATTAATATTAATAATTATAATATTAAATTACTGTACATACATTACACAAAGTAAAGACAAAAGAGACTAAATAAACAATAATTTCTCCTTTTTTGCAGTTACACCTCCAGCAATTGTACATAATGCAGAGAATAAGAGGGCCAATATATGAAATGATTATAGCCTCAATTAACCTCGCGTATATCCATACAGAGCTGAAAAACGCAGCACCTTTTTCACGCATAAACATTTCCACACCAGCACAATTGATTTGCTTATTAAAGCCCCCCCATTCCCAAAACTCTTGTGCTGCAGTTTTTTTTTTTTTTTATTTCCCGGTGTTTAAAAGTTTCCTCCGCGTGATTAGTAGTTTGTTCTCCCTTCAAGCGGAAGATAAAAGCACTATACGCTCAGCAAGCCCGCATGCACACAACAATAGCACTGCCCAACGGGACCAGTTATCGATTAAGACGAGACAGAGGATGTCGCCTGCGCTAAATATTTACTGATCACACACAAATAGCTGGATCTTTAACGATTTCCCATGCTCCTGGCTGTGGGAGAGAGGACTAAATCACTCTATTATTGTTAGTAAAACAAAGCACACGCTCTGGAACACAAGGAGTGGAGATGTGCTGATTGGGATAAGTGCAGTTAAATTAATCGATGGTGAGCAGATAATAGTTGAAATTTACAGGCGTGCAAAGAAAAGGCTTTCACTCATGTATCAGGTTAAACTGACACATGCACTGCGACTGGTAATTCCTCTATGTGGCCAAATGCCGCGGAGTGTTTAGAACGACATAAAGTCAACACACTATGGACTAAAACTTCACACATATCAGCGTGATTTCGGTTTTAAAATATCTTGCACGTGCACGTGACTTTTAAAAGGAGCTTTCAGATGTATAATCTAAAAAGGAGTTTCTTGCCGTCCTGCTGACGGCAAAAAAACTCCTCTGACACTTGCGTTAAAAAAAAGTCAAAAGTGGAATAAAAGTTGACTTTAATCTTATCTCTGCCTTCAACAAGTCCTTCATGCAGATAGCAGGATTCTGACCTGGAGGTCTCCAAGTTCCCGGCCTGATTAACCCCTCCAGAGCCGAGCAGGAGCAAAGGTTAACCAGGCTAATCAACTTCAAGAGTCTGATTGAATTAGATGACTGTGGAATCAGGACAGAAACTTAATTGTTCCATTTAAAAAGAAAAAAAAAAAACACAATGAAGAGAAACCTATGGTCATTTTTGACTCAATTTTAAAAATATAATAAATAGAGGAATTAATTGTAGATAAGAGAAGAGATAATTAATTTTTTTTAATAGGCAACAGGTTTCATCTGTTATACTTTGAATATACAAAACTCTCTTTTAACACCCACAGACAGTTTTTTCCTGCTTGATAAAGATCACTTGATTGATGGCGGTTGTGCCCCATATGTCATGGCATTTTTATCTGCTGCATTGCATAATATCAATCAGTACCCTTTAACTCTCTAGTAAAGGTTTTATCTCTTATCTCTTTATAACAGTGCTTCATGGTGATGTTGTGATGCTGCTTATATGCAAGATGAGGGGGGAAAAAAACTAGACCAATTAGTCAAATGTCTGCCTGCACATTTTGCTTCATTTAGGTAAGGAATATTTGCTGACAAACCATAATTTGAGTTTCAATAAGCTACTTTAGACTCATGTAGTAAATGATCACAGGAGGAAATATAATCAAAACATAAGCAAAATATTCTCATGTAGGGATATTGTAATGTTAAAATTTTTGTTGTGTAAAAGATTTTAGGATAGTGAGAGCGTAAAATAACCGATGATATATATTTTACACATCCCAGTAATGTGTGCATATTCTTATAGCACATATACTTCTTTGACTGTTTTTTATACGTAGCTGAAAAGTTAATTCTTGAGCTTTTACAGACTTTAATGGTAAAAGTATGACTTTACTTTTAAATGATGTTCCTGTCTTATTGGCTTCTTAATAATATGAAATTATGAAAAAAAGTGCATTCCATCATCACAATTAATACCCTGTATTGGTAAATGCATTGGGTGTCTGTAAGTGATTTAATTATATGCATACACATATAGGCTATAAAGAGGTACATATACACAGTGCGTAAAAAAGGTGTATAACATTCACCTTTTTTTTTCCAAACTGTGCCTTCGTGTAAGCAGACATACACGTTTTAGTCGAGACCGCTGTATAAAGAGTTCATTCAGTGCTGTAGATCACTTTCTCTCTGTCTGCGTGCCCTAAGGGCCACTATCTAAAATGGCAACAGATCCCAGACAGTTCACTGTGTTCAATTTGCCAATGATAGATTATAGTGCCAATTTAAACAGATAGGGATCAATTTGTCTCAATGATCACTCTTTAGGCTGACTGCCAGCATGCTCTTAATGTATTTGTAAATGCTGGTTGTTTGAATTGTGGCTGTTATGTTTAAAGTGATCAAAACCGTGGTATGGAGAGAAATGAGCGGTGTAAATGATAAATGATGTGTTGTTTTGGCTGCTAAAGACTGCATAGATGGAGAGTACGTGATGATTACTTCAGGCAGCAGCATTGTAGCAGCAATGACCAGAAGGTCAATGGTTTAACTCTGAGGACACACTGGGAAAGTCTAGGAAAGGAGGGGGGCGGATAGTGTGATAAGTGCTCTCTAACCCTCAGGAACCACTGCTGAAGTGCCCTTCGGCAAAGCAGCTTAAGCCCCCATCTGTCCCAGTGGAACCGCACAGCGACCAGTAGTGCAAAACTGCAGTTGTACCGGGCACTTGTGAGATGTGTCTCTTTGAGTGTGACCTGCCCTCCCTTTTCTTTTTAAAGCGGGAGAGTGGGCTGTCCACTCGACTCGCCTCACACTTTTTTTTTCATGTACTCAGACAGTGAAAAAAGTTTGGGAGAAGACACAAGAGAGAAAGCTGTGGCAGCATTCAGTCCTGAGCCAGACATGGTTCATATGTGGCCCCAAAGGCAGCAGACAGTGTATTGAATTACTGTAACACAAGGTGTAATGTGGTAGCAGTGTGGGATATGTAAAAACTGCACAAACGGATGTAGAAGGGGCATACAGCAGCTTCAGCTTACTATTTCAGCTATTAAATGTTACATTGTATGGTTTATTTGCTTAAATTTCAGATATAATCAGCTATAATAGCAACCATACTTTCTATTGTGATCATCAATGTCTCATTATTATCAGATTTACCAAATATATCAAACTGTATTGTCATGTGAAAACCTTATATCTCCAGGTATTATGATTTTCATGTGTTCATTTTCATTAAAGACCTTTCTGCTTTGTAGTACAAAGAGAAAACTTCAAACCCTGCCGGATCAGGTAATACATGTCATGTAATCATTGATTACATCAATGTAATCATAGCTAGTTTCTTGCTTCTTCAAGAGTTTGGTCACTTTGGAGATATACAGGGTTTTGATGTGACAAAAGGGAGGTGTGTACAATTATGGGATGACCGATGAAGTAAGTGTCACTGAATTAGCCAATTTAGTAGTGCTGTGAATAATTGCAATTTGCAGTGTTACACCTGCCTCATCCATGACTAATAAAGTTTGAAGATATCATATGAGCTGTGTTTCTGGCTGCTTTTCTTTATGCAGTATCTAATGTTATGGACTTACATTTTAAGAATTGAGCTATTGTTTCAGCTGTAGGGGACACGCTGTTAAAATCTATAATGCTAGGTTGGAAACAGTGAGAGTGCGACTTGCTATTCATTATCCAAAACACCTTCAGAAATTATTCCCTAATTCAGTCTTTGGCTTTCCTGATTCTGTAGGATAAGTAGATCAAGTCAGTCAGTCACTGTCATGTCTGGTGGTGTAGAACCACACCATATCAACAGCCGGTCTTTACATTCACTCAAAATGATACCACTTTCTACATTTTATATCTAAAAGATATTTCAGTGGTGTACATGTGGAGAATTGGAAAGTCGTGGAGCTACTACGCTGTTTTATCTGATGGACAAGAATGTGAACCTAATGCAATCGTAGTGCCGATCTCTTTGTACAGCCACAGTACAGCATGTGGGAGTTTTAACACTGAAGTAAACCACAGTAACAGAACTTGTAAAGGTTCTGAACTTAAAGACTGCAGGCAGAGAAATCACTCAGGCTTAAACGTTTTATCATAAGAATGAGTATCCCTGTGAAGATGATATACGTTTTATAACTTTGAACAAAACCAGCAGTCCATGAATATGGACAATATTAACTACATCTCTGCTTCCACAGGTACTGATTCAACATTTGTGAATAGAGCATATTGTATAAATAGCAAATATTGCCATTTGAGGTTTTTCAATCGCAAAAATCCACGTGTGATCAATGGTCCTTGTGAGCTGATGGAGGGAATAAAAAGTAAATGGAATGTTAACAGCATTTGGTAAGGCCTTCACAACAACGGTGAGAAGATTTTCTTAGTGTGAAGATGACCTCAAGGGGAAAAGCCATTAAAAAACCAAATCACTCATTCACAGGATCTTGGCTACTGTATCACCGTATGAGGACACACAGAAGCTGCTTTTAGAGCTCACGACATGAGAATCAATACTCCCTGGATGATGTCACCACAGTCAAACCTTAGACTTGCTCCACTGACAATAAATAGAGAGGGGATTTGTTGACATGTGATAGTGCCCAGAGGTTAGAAATAGACATGACATGATATTTGTCTGCAAAGTTCCAGTTTATGATCAGAGTCCTGCTAATTATAGCTTACAAAAATTATGATATAAATACACACATTTTGCCAGTTTAGTGTGCCGTATCATACTTTCTTTCCTATTTAAATTAAGGTATGTAACATTGTTGTCTCTATAATTGTGCACTGGCTAACACTTTCTCATGGCAGGAGTTCATATATGTTGTTACCACACTTCATGTCCTCTATTTGAGATTTATTCAGGTGGTTAAAAATCCAGAATCCCACCATATTCAGCAATTTGTTACTGACACTACTCTATTAAATTTAGCTTCATACCATTGGTCAAAAAAGAGCAAATTAGAAAGAAGTATTCCATAGTACATTTTCTGAATGTGATGTCAAACTTACTTGAAAGTAAATATCTATTACTGCTCTACACTCAACAGCCTGATGATATCACAGACTGGAATCACAATCACATCAGTTATGGATTCATGTTGGCTCATGTTAAACTCTTAAACACCTGATGATGGTACTTGTCCCCCCGTCACACCCTGTGATGAATGTTGTTTAGGCCTAAACATTGTAAAACATAACTCACTACAACAGGTTCTACCAAGATGGTCCGACAAGGTATGTACCAAAATATCAGTCCCTCAAATTAGGTGGCTCCACTGTCAAGGTATCAGATCAAATATTTCATGTCCTTGGACTTACAGAATCCTGTATTTTATTTATCAGTTTTACGTCATACACAGCATAAGAAAATCTTTATATATTTTCAACAGCAGCTCATTCAACCATTTACAGCACAACGGCAGTGCATTTGGTTGCAGGAATAAAGTAGCCACAAACTACTCCTACAGCACTGTCAACACATGAATTAAGACCTTTGAGGTTTTCATGGCTGTATTTCATGACAAGACTACATCGACTTTAATGTTCAACAGTTACAGCAAAAGCATACAAGGAAAAACAAAGATAAGCCAGTCTAAAAAGACAGGGCGTTGACATACAAGGTGATTAAAAATGTGGTGAGCCCACAGAAAACACTTGTGGCTGAATAAGCTTTGGTGAATCACATTGAGAGTTGCATCTATTTGCAGAGCAATCGCCACGCTGTAAACACTAGTGGTGGCTACGCAGCTCTATCTGTGCAACCATAGCATCTGGCACAGAGAGACTAGAAGGAATTAAAGCAAACAGAGATAACAAAAATGAACTTATTAGCTAAGTGTAAGCACTAGCAAGACAAGAGCTACATTGGATGATCACCCCTGTCTTTTGTACAAAAAATAAATGTTACAAACTGGTGTAATTTCAACGACAACAGCTGGCGCAGGAGTATGTGCCCTCAGGCTAAATTGTCAAAAAGAGGGTGGCCACAAATGTCTTGTGTTGTCTGAAGTTGAAATGCCTCATCTGGCTTAAAAAGGAAAAATATCAGTGAGGAGGAAAAAAACAACACAAATGTGTCTTGTAGCCAACAAGACAAACCTTCAGTTGGTGCCCATTAAATTACTAATTGAGTAAAGAAAAGCTTAAGGCAGTAGTGTACAGTACTGAGATGGTGGGACCATAGTGAGCCATAGGAAGTCATCAGAATGTTGAAATTCCTCTTTATGGTAAAGTGTTATTTTTTGTTTGTTTTTTGTAATTTAATAATGAAATAAACTATGTCTAATTGTTTTTTGTTTGAATACACTTTTTTAGAACAACTGATGACACACGTCTACATGTTATAACTCATTGTCTGTTCCCCTTAGGTAAATACTGTATGTACAGTACATACACCCACCCACTCACCTACTTGTTCAGTCACTACAATACAACCAATGATATTCTGTTGCTTCAGTAATCTGCAGTCTGATCATTTTTCAGTCATAAGGCCATTAACTGTGATGGTTAAGGTAATAATCTTTTACACAGCTTATTTCAGAGAAGGATTTATAGCTTTTCAGATCATTAGACTGCTCTACAGTGTTAACTAATACTAACTACTGGCTCATTTTTTGATCCAGATTTTCCTCTATGAATGAAACATAAGTAAAGCTTAGCCTGTTAAAAAAGGGTGTGACTGATCTCCACCAGGAAACATACAGGACATATCTGTACAGTCAGGTTGTATCAATGGCACTGCAGTAAGCCCACAATGCAAGGATTAGGTCCTCTAGAGGAAAACAAGATGGAAACACTATGTACACCAGCTCAGATTTCAGGTTATATGAACTTAAAAACATTTGTCTGAAACCTTAAGGGTTACAACAATGTGTATAAACACTGTATGCATGAGGAAATTATGCCTTCTCATGTAAAAAGCAGTTGTGAACAAATACATTTGTATATTCAGTGTATACAGTAGAAGTATAATCATTAATAGCAGCAGGTTATAATGAAGCATTGGTGTGAAATTAATGCTAAAATTAATTAAAATCAATAAATATTGATAAAAAGCATTTTCTATGCACCCACACCCATCTTATTTATCTGCCCATTAGAGTTTCTCTGCCAAACTAGCAATGGTGTGATATTTGCCACCTTCATCAGATGATATAAATACCTTTGTTTACTTCTGAACTTGCTCTGCCCAAATCCAACTGTATTAATAAAAAAAAGTGGTGTCAGTGCTTTTACACAAAAAAGCCACAGTTTGTTTAAACACCATATTGTTTGCAGCTCAAGGTGAAAATAATACCATAAACTATAAGGATGCCCATTATAATATGGGTTCACAGAACCAGGCTGCAAAAAAAAAGTAAGGCCCATTTCATCAAGCTAATTGCCTGTTTGTGAGAGGGAGCAAACTTTTCTACCACCACTCTATTATGGAGGCTCTTTCTTAATCATAAATAGAGCCCTTGTATCCCAGAGGGACTTGCTATTCTAATTTACAATTGAACTAAAGACCAAAGCTATCAATCTTTCACAGACACTTTATTTCTGCCCCCCTTCTCTCTTGTAATTGTGGTGACATAACCATAAACAACAGAGAAAAGGCTGCTGTGACTGATCTGTGGAAATGACAGCATTAACACATGAGCTGCACATAAGCATGCTCAACCACCACTCACATGATTTCTGGGGCACACACGCACAAACTCACACACACGCGCGCGCGCACACACACACACACACACCACACACACACACACACACACACACACACACACACAGAGAAGCAGTCAACAGTCAGGGCATATATGTTAGATAGGGTGACACATGCTTGAAATCTAAATAGATACAATATTATCAAGAACTCTGAATATAACAGTTTGGGGGAAATGTGTAGATTCAGATACCCTTAAAAAAGCCATTAGTAAGAACAAGTGTTGGGTTGCCAGGTTGTGAAAAATCCCATTGGCTGTACCTTTGTATTTGGTAATAATACAGCTACAAAAGTTGGTAATACATTGATAAGTAGTAGTAGTATGTAGTCATAAACTGTATCAGTCATTATAGGGGTTGTGAGTTTCTTATTTTCTAACACCAATCCAGGCTACAGTTGTGAATGTTAATAAGTTGTTAATGAATGGATTGTGTACCAGCTGCTCTGAGATCCTTTCCCAGAAGGTAAAGGGCGTGACACTTAATTGGAATTGGAGGAATTAAAAACTCACTAAAAAGACAAAATGAGTGTCATACTGGAGGAAGTTTTTAACCCTCCTAAGCCAGAGAAGTTCTTAACAACCTGGCAACCCAAATACTGTTCTTATCAATAGCTTGTAACTGATGTATAAGCACTAATGACTGATGACAAAGCTATTAGTTACAAGTTACAAACACTTAACAAAGGGTGCCTTATCAGAAAGTGGAACTGAAATCTAATACATCATGTTTCATACTCCACTGCACAGTGTATGAGACAATAGGGGGACAATATCTTGAGTAAAGTACCAGTAAAGTCTCCAGTAAAGTACTGAGAAGGTCTCATGCTGAAGAGCCTCGGACACATTCCTGCACGGTGCAGCAGTGGTGGTGCACCGCCGCTGCACCGTGCCCCTGTGATGCCTTTAATGATGAGTCTTTTCGTTAATGAGTTAATGCAAAAACTCTCAATGTCATCAGCAAAGATAAGGGGGAAGAAAGCGGCGCATTGTACACATAATGACAGGCTCCCTTGCCTGCCCCTGAGATGTCACGGGTCAGCCATGTTAAGAATGTGTGTGCCCAATCATCCCCTGATCTTTATCTGCTGGGCCTGCAGCTAACCATGACATGGGCCCAATCAGGGGTGCTGATGAATGGACAAAGGGGCCCTTGAATTGTTGAAGCTGCCACAAGACTGCTTCTCTACTAAATCATGATGACATTAGCAATCAATATACCAGTTACTGAACAAGATATTAAATATGTTTGACAAAGAAATGGTCTATACTAACTATGTACTGTGCATTTCAAGGATCTGCGATGGTCTGTTACATCATCAGTCACCAGAGTGACTTTAAAGTGAACTGTTGATTTATAACTTTTTACACTGATGTTTAAAAGACAAGCTCATGTTCAAAATGACAGATCATAACAAATAACCCTACCTAATTATTTTCTCAAATGCAAACCTAACATTTGAAATTATAAACTGTTGTGTTAGAGACCTATCTGAACAAAGAGCCCTGAGTCACTCAAAACCACAGAAGACTATTTGTTCTAAAAGTAAGCTTGTGATTACACCACCTACATGTATTTATGCTTTTTAGCAGAACCCACCGATGAATGATGCACAAAGTAACAAATTAGGATCTTACATGGCTTTGGATGGCACAATGAGGTGGGGTATAAAAGGTTGAAGAGATAAATTCCAGCTGTCACTGACATCATAAAAACTGACAAATTGTAATAACGGACTGTGTAATCCACACCACTGTCATTCTCATCTCTTCAAGCTCTGCCTGACACACTCATAGTCTCAGTATCAAGTCTGCAGCCAGGTTTAGACAAAAAGCCCCGTCCGGTCCGGTGGCATTTGTCTCGTTCTGCATTATCTGAAATCAAACGCTCTATTCCACTCCCACCGTTCCATATAGAACAATCAGTCCGGCCCTAATGTGGGAATGTCTGTAATCCTCACAAAAGGACGCTGACATTTATACCCAGCAGAAATGAATTAGACAGGGCCTGGATTCCTCCAGTGGCTTTGTGCATGGTACACTAGACTGGGTGGATAGATAATGACACTTTATTACAGGGTCATTATGGCAGGTAGCTCTCAATGATGAAAAGGCAGATCTAGTCAACATGGACAGCTGTGAGACAGGTGACCCAGCATGTTAACAAATATGGCAAATGGGCATTATGGGACTAATGAATTCAAAAGAAGCTCTAGGGAAAGATCACTATAATAGCTGGACCCATCTAAGGATTGCCAAGAAAGATACACATCTTAAGGCTGGTTTAAGGAAGTATTCTCAACTGTTGTGACCTTGCTTTCCCACAGTACTGGAAGATGAGAAGAGAAAGAATCTGAAATATTACAAATGGAGCGTTACACATGCTTTATAAGTAAGCTGCTTAGTTATATATATATATCCGACAGCACTGAATTCTGAGGTAATCTGTCAAATTTACTGAGAGCCTTTACTGTAAAGCAGATAAAGGAAGGTCAAGGTCTTATACAACTCATCAGATTTTTGACAAAAACAATTGTAACTGAAAATTTAGAGTTAGATGCAAATGAAAACTATTGAGCAAGTTTGGCTAAGATACAAGATAATATAATAACCATTATTACAACCAATGATGCTCTGTGCAGAAGTGCTGGGCGGATCAATTGACTGTTATTCTTCAAGAAAGAGCACACAACTCCCCTAAAAACCACAATTTTTTTCCCCATTTGTGTTTGTGTATGGATTAAGCAAACATGATATTATATGTTACTTATTTAACTGTATAGATGATGGTGGGCATATTCTTTAACTCTTGAAGTCTAGCTGTTTCCTCCCATTTCCAATCATTATGCTAAGCTAGGTTAATCGCCTCCAGGCTTCAGCTCCATACTCAACACACATACTGGACAATGGTATCAATCTTCTCGTCTAACCATCGAAAAGGAAGTGCTATTTTTTTTTTTTTGCTTCATTTTATTCTTGAATATCTCATTCAAGAAACAAAGTCCAAGTTACAAAACCAAAAAATGGCCATCAGAGTGGATGTATTGACCATAACCAATCTATTGTCATCACTCCAGGGCAGGCTGTGGTACAATACTCATAGTCACTGCTGTAAATGACATCAGGCCAAGATAGAAGACATCCATATGAACTTAAGCAATGATAATACCTTGCCAAACACAAGTTTAACGCTGTGTGGAAGGGTTGGAGAGTATTTCATCCACATCCCAATTTGTACAATCTATCTAACAGCTGCTAAATCACTGAAGGAATCTGCCAGAGTTCAGTGTCCAGAACAGTCATTTTGAGGTAGGAGATTTTCCCCATCTACATGAGTTCTCTCCAAAATCAAAGTTTAACTGCTGAATATGAGCAAATATAAGCTTTGAAATGATACTTTTCACATATCTATCAAACATCTCAAAGTTATCTCAGTGCACGTAACCTGACGCCCAAACAAAACCAAACAAAAAACTCGGGTGTCAAATGTTATTCACAGGTCAAACTCCAGTGTAAAGTGAAATGTAAAAATGGCCACATCTGCATTTGTTCTATTCCAACCAGTCACAGAGGTCAGGTTGCTGTTGGTATATCGATGCTACTTACAGAAGTTGGATGTTCCTCCTGTTCTTTTGTCACTGTGCCAAACTCAATGAGATCAGTCTAGGTGGCTGCAAATCCTATAACATGAGATTAGCCCTTTTGACTTCACAGACAAGATAATGACATTAGCTAATGTATGAACAATAGAATACCTCTGTAGGCATTCTGATGCCTCACTGAGAGAGACACACCAGTACTTTGTTCTTGATTCATACAGTTTGGTTTGATTTCTCTGTCTCCACCTGATCATCCATGGCCATTTTCATCTAAAATGCAATGTGTTTTTTTTTAATTAAAAAGAAAGGCCTGTTTGTTCCCAGTACTATATTAGTGACAGAGCAGTCTATTTTCTAGTGTGAATTTCTTAAAAGTGCTCATCACAGCAAGTGATTCTCATCACATGTGCTATTAAGTGCTATTAGTAGGTCACGCTTGATGCACAAGTGGTTTAACACTGTACCCTGTAAATAGATGTTAACCTGACAATGGCAGGGCTAATCAGATGATAGTAGCTCCTTCACCTCACGTTTGTTATCATTGCCGAACTAATGCTGTATATGCTTTTTCCACTTGGGGTTAAGACTAAGTGGCCTCAAGATAATGCTCTAATGTGACCCACTGAAGAAATTCTAACCACAGACTATGTAGCAAGTGGGAAAAGATAAGATTGGATGTGACAGTGTGTCCCCCATGTGCAGTCTATGAGCCAGTGCTAGTAGATGTTGCAAACTGGGCAACTCTTGCATGGTAGGACAAATGGTGGACCTCTCTCATTCCCCAATTCAAGAAGGTTTTTTTTTAGAGAATTATTTACATAAATACAGTTTATTTTAGCTTTATTGTATTTGTTTTAGATATTCTCTAAGAATTTTCAAGGATTGCCCTTGCATCCAAAATGCAAATAATGAATGGCAGTAACATCCTGAAGCCTTTTGGTCAGCATGAGGACTTCATTCATTTAATAATCAGTTTGATTTGTTCAGCTGGATAACAGTCTTGGACCATGTTGAGAAGTGGCTACATTTCATAGTTTCATAGAGCACATGTATCCACCAATGATTTTGTTGAATGGACATGGACAAAAATGATAGTTTAATAATGCAATTACACATCCTAACCTTATGTGAATAAGGTTAGGATGTGCATTGCTTTAACATGATATTATCACACAACAATTAGGAAAAATGACCAAGGGAGAGGTTCAAAGCAGAACTATGGGTGAAAGTCCCTCAGCCAGTGAACTTTGTGCCCTGTGGGTTTTTTCCATGTGACCCCACCAATAAGAAATGCCTTCGGTAATTTGAATCAAGTGGAGGTGTGTCACTTTCAAGCAGACTCGGCTGAATAGCCCTGCTGGAGCAGCACACTGCTCCCCTGACCAGATGTGTGGGGCTTTTTTTATTACAAGAGAAGGAGAAGCTGATAGTTGCAGGTGCAAGGCTGACATGAGGGCCAGCTTTGCAGGCCTTCATAAAGGGGATATCCATTGCCTGCGTTTAATCAGAGCCAGTGGGACGGGATGGGATTCATTGCTCTTTGATGGAGAGCACTGTTATGAAGATGGACAGTCACTTTGCTCTCTAAGTGAAACCATCGTTTAGCCTCAATTCCCAGAGAAAAGGCCCATTTGTTATCCACAGGGGAGTGCAGCAGGGGTGGTTATGCTAGGTGGAGGCTTCATGCATTTTCCACACAATTACCGTGCATAGGCATACATTTATGGTCAGAGAAAACTGACTATGCTAAAGCCAAAGTGACATACAATATAGACTCTGAATATCCTTCTCTCTTATACCAACAGAGCAGGAGTAAAACTGACACACACACACCTGTGTATGATCTGTGTGTGCCTGTGCATGAGTGCATCCATGCTTGCTCATGTGTTTATATGATGTTGTGTATGAGTACACATAGTCATGGTGTGTATTAATTATCATATTATTAATTTAAACTAAATGCCACTGTGCAGATTTATCCAAAAGTATAGCTGTACAAGAATGTCAGCATTGGACAAATCTATATAGAAAGACTACATTATGTTTAAAGTTAGGGAATGATCATGGTTATGGCATACAAGCTATAATCGAGGTCTGGCTGAGGTTACATAGCTAAAACACTTGGTTAAGGCTAAGAAAAGATCATGGTTACATTTAATAACAAGATGAGCATTAATTGTGGGTTTGTGACGTCTCCTGAGTGAAAGTCAGAAGTGGTTCACCCGCATCCCACTACGATCTGACTCTCTACCTCGCTACATAAAGGGCACACTACTTCCTGTACTGGCACTGGATGTAAATCATGAACGTAATTCCTAAAGATATCGAGCTAAATTATCACCACTTTCCTGAACTCAAAGAGCTGACTAGATACCTTTAAAAAGTGGGTACTATTAGCAGTCTGTCCACTGTTACAGTGCTGACCTCCATGAGGCTGTTAAGATTCATTTGAGGACAGGTTTATCAAACAGTTTCTTCCCTAACAGGAAAAGAATGAGCCTTGTCAGGGGGAGTGACATGGTGAAGAGGACTATGTGTAGCCTTAATTCCTTACTCAGTCATCCAAGAGGATGAGAATTACACCATGTATCATTGTGATAAAGAAGCTCTGCTCACCTTGTTCATGAAGTTGGACTCAAATTCTAATATGCTAAGTGGGCGTTTGTCTGAAAGGTTAAGGCCTTTGATTGGACATGACTTATTGTTAATGATAATAACTAATCAAATTAAAGAGAATTAATTTGCTGAATTAGATATTGTGTTGCAGGCCCACACCTCATACACACACACACGCACACACACACACACAAACGTGTACCAACACAGAGTCACAAAAAACTCAACAAACTTTTATCAGGTTTGACATGTTCTTAATTTTCGAAGTCTGGCAGTATGCCACAGTATCCTTGCTTTAGCTTTTAGTCATTTTAAATCTCCCTGCTGTATCCACTTTCAGGAATTTTCCAGATCCATTGTTTTGTTTCTAAATAACCAAGCTTGACAGGCTCGCCTTGGACCAGTGCTTTATAGTATCAGGGTATCTGTGCCTTTTCAGCCACATGTTGTATTTCACACTTGCATTGCCCTGTCTCAGCTATCATGCCTTTGTTGTGTTTAATGGTATCTCCAGCCTTGGACCACTGATACCAGCTGAGCGGTCAGAGTGTTAGCACTCCTCAATATCTATTACAATTAGTTTTTGATTAAGGAACCCTGCGCGGCTGTTTGAAGCCTTTAATGTTGTGTCAACTGGATGATGATGGAGAGAGCAGCATGGACGCCTCCCAGTAACAAAGCGGCCAGTAAAAGGCTTCGAGTGAACCATTTTATCTTCTTAATGGAAACCAGATGACCTTTCTTTTCTTTTTTTCCCCCTCTGTTTTTAATGCCAAAGTTTTTCTTGAGGTGATACCGACTCAGAGTATTCTCTCACTTATGTAATTTATGCCAAGGCTCTTGGCAGCTTCATTTCACCTTTCCTATTCTGGCTTTGGTCAATGTTTTTTGACACCCTGTTAGCCTTGAAACAAAGCGAACATATCAGCTTAGCAAGATGTATGGCAGATCAGCTGAACATGATGTGCTCATCATAATCAGGATTTACTCTAATAAATTAAAATAGTAGCTTTATTTGAGAGCTCAAAGTAAGTCACGTCCATATCATTTGCCAAAAATATGCGGTTTAGAAACTGAGGTACACTGAAGGCACAGTGTTTCAACAACTTTTTCCTAATCATATCTTTGACAATTATAGTTAGAAACTTTGGGAAGTCTTATTTTCATTTAGCAATTCTGTAATCATGATAAATGACGGTAAACCTTTTTATGTTCAAAATTTTTGCTACAAGAGAAAATAAACTGAAAATCAATGCCAACTACTTGCTTTCCTTAATTTGACAACTTAGGTTTGAATTAGGTTTAAAAGAAGAGCAAAAAATATAACATACAGTAGCTAACAGTTATCATTATTATGAAGTTATGTTGTTGCATTATAATACATACAAAAAGAACCTAAAAAGATATCTGTAAAGGAGTCTATCTTGCAAAAAAAAAATGCATATGATTTATTTATCATAGATACTTAAGTCAACTCCTCTAAACATGTTATGCAGCATCTGCCATTATAAAGTTTGGAAACTAAGTAAACACTGCCTACTGAGAAATTTCAAAGTAGTCAAAGGATTTCATAAATAAACATGTCAAGGAGTCCAAAGGCCAAACAACCAGTGCTTTTCTGTATTTTGAAAAGCTGCAAAATATTCAGGATTCATGTTCGCAGCACCCTGGTGGTTTTGAGTGATCACATGTTGAAGCATTTTACAGGGAAATAAGTTCTCCACAAGCACTCTGCTTAGTTACTGGAAGAATGTGAGAAAGCAATAAAAAATGTTCTCTGCATTTCATCAAAATAAACAAAATGATCCCCACAAAAGCTCAGATGATGTTCTGCTGAGGCAGAGAATTAAAGTGCTATTTCCTGCATGACCAACGCTGCGATTAGACACCATGTCCACTGGTTTCTCATTCTGACACTGAATAACCAGCCAACTTGCCTTTGACACATCACTTTCAGTTAAAAAAGTGATAAATAAGTTGGGTAATCAATTACTGATTACATAAGAAAAGACATGAACGCTAGAAACAAGTGATCCTAACAACATATGACTATGCAAAACAGGCTCTGCTCTGACACATATAACATACACTGACTCCTTGTATTACAATTTTCTCACAAACTGTACAACTTCATATTAAAGAAGGAATATGAATTCTTAGCATACTGAAGGTCTGTCCAATGTTTGACTCTGCTGAGGACTGTGGGCCCTCTCTGTCACACTCACAAACACGAGGGGGAGATAAAAAAAAAAAGTCCTGGCATGCAAGCAGTCTGATAAGTTGCAGCTTGTGTAGTTTTGTTTAGTTTACTTAATCCCTGAGCTGGAAATGACCTTGTGAACTTCAGATGGGTTTTTTTTTCTGCTTTATTTTTTATTTTACTCAGTCAGCAGCTAACTCTCTATACAATACCCGCATTACAATTTGGATGGCTTTCAAATATTTAGATCTCAGAGGTATATAGCCATCCAAGTGTCTGCATGCCCATGCTCTTTTATCATAGTGATCCGGAGGCTTCTCTGTCTACCGCATTCACACATCACAGGTCAAAGATCGCTGTCCTAGAACAATTACATTCACTTCTTTAGCACCAGCTTGAACCTGCTTTCATCCAGCATGCTTTTGTACACACATGGCCTATAACCTGGCCAACCTTGGCTTAATCATTACCATGACCTGTTTATCTGATTCTCATGCAGGTAACCATTAATAAGTGTTTACTTCCCGATGACCTCTGAAAATGTGCACGCCGCCTTTGCCCCACAAATGTCAGCTCTATCAGACGAGTTGGCCTGATTTTTTTTTTTTTTTTTTTTTTGCCTTTTCTTTGAAAGTGGCTGCACCCAGGGTCTATAATACTTCAGCTGGGCAAGTATGATAAACCCCTGGTTTATAGATATGATTTTTTTGTCAAGTTCTTTTGAAAACAGCTTCCTTATAGCTCATCCCCAAGCACTGGAATTGGTGTTACATTATTAAATATAATTTGGAATAAAGTGTGTATAATGTAAAAAGAAAGCAAGAAAGAGAAGAAGAAAGAGATTAATAGAGAGGCAAAGAAAAAAAGAATCTGGCTGAGAGTTGTATTGGCTTTGCGAAATCGTGCCACTTCCCAGTGACCAGCGGTGTCACCCATCTTGTCTTTAGCTGATGCAGAATGATAACTCACCAGTTGTCTTCTTCAGTGAGATGGGTAATATATAGCTGAGAGGTGTCCTGACATAGTTATATCTGTTGGTGTCCTCAAAAAGACAAGGAGAGTCAATTACAATGGCAGAGCAGAATGCCTGTACAAACGTCAACTCCCCGCACAGACGGCTGTGATAAATAACACCTGACCTCACACCAGGCGGTGGTTTCTCTGCAGGGCCCGAGACAAGCCTGTGCGAGGAAATGGGAAATCAAGGCAGAATGTGGGGCACTTTAGGAAGAAGGGTGTAGGGCATAGCACAAGAGGACAGGGGACGTCTGAATGAGCAGCAAGACATTCCAAGAAACATAGTGCAATTGCACTACTGGTGTTTACTTTATGGCAATGCTGTGAAGATATGAAACTTCACTCGGGGGGTGTTGTGGCAGGCCCTGCTGTTATTCATACCTGTTTCTGACAAGAAAAACAAAGCTCCAACCCGTCCTGCACATACTCTATTTGTCCGCATGAGACATAAAGCAGCAGGTTGGTCTGCCAGGAACTCCCATTGCGCTCGTCTGAGTGTAATCTTTGTTGACAGAAAGCAAGTGTGGGTATCAGGTCACTTTCTATGGCTTCCAGTAATGCACCACCACAGTGTTCAGAGTCCAGCAGAGACAGCGTGCAGATTGTTGATGCTCTAAGTGCAGAGACCTCTGTGCATGGTCGTGAACAGACTGGATTATTGGGCCCCAGCAAAGCTGACAGTAGCAAGGTGAGGGTAGCATCGAGCACTGCAGCAGCGAGCCCAGCTGAATATTCTCACCCTCTGTCTGCATGTGCATGTGCTTTGTGTATATGCATGCACACAAGCGTTTGTGACTGTGTGTGTAAGGGGCACAGAGGGGCAAGTGGGGGAGTCCCAGGTCCCACGGGAGACACGCTGGCTGAAAGAAGGGAGGAATGAGCAACAGGCAGACACAAGGGCACAGGCAGATGTTTGCAAAGATAAATGAGGAGATAAATCACTGAGTGTCTGGGCCCAAGGCATTTGCATTCCTGAAATGAAACTCCAAGGAGAAACACTGGTCCGTACTGAGCTTCAGTGAGCTTTAAATAAAATATATACAGTATGTACTGTGTGTGCACATGTGATGTGTGTTCGAGTGTGCAAGAAAGAGAGACAGGGAGAGGATATTTTTCTTCCCAGCAGCTGTACAGAAAAATGTATCACATTACTTCATCAAACGATGTCCTTTGTGCAAACTCTAATGAAGTCAAACGACTGTTACCAAGTGACAACAACTCCTTGCGGGTTTCAGCTTTTATCACACCTTCCATTTGAATGAAATAATCGACTCAGGCAAATTGGAGGTAATTTTGATAACAAGTACTCCCCAGCTCTGAATGCCAAAATAAATGGTGGAAGGGGTCACCTACACATGGCTTATTTTAGGCAGGCCATGTTTGATCTATAGAGGTCCTGGGTTGTGTCAATGTCACAAGGAAGGACACTCCCCTTCTGGGATCACAGCGCTCCACATCTGATTTTCATGTCCACAGAACGGACAGCTAAGACAAAAATGTGCTTGATGGGGAAATGCACATTTGTATTTATTTCCAAATCCTGATCAGATTTTTCCGGCCATTACCAGCTGTTTTGAAGGATCAACAGTGGGTGAAAATGGCTATGGAATAGCCCCTATGCTTTCCAGGAAAGAAAGAGTATTATACTGTTATAAGAACATAATAAAAATATTGCAGGCTTTGCAACTAATTCAAAGAACAGTAAAGAATGCAAGCACATTTACTGATTGGAGTTTGGAAAGCAGTTCTAGTCTTCCATCTGAGTTATGTGAATATAAAACACTGAAACAAAATGTTGCCGTTCCTACATAATCATTCACCCTGGTCGTAACTTTACCAGCACTGGGACTTTCCCATGAACAGAGCAGGCAGGGAACTGAGAAAACTCATGGTGGGAGGCTCTGGGTGTGTGGGAGGGAGCTTGAAGGAGAGACTGTCATCACTAATTCCTTGCCAGGCAGCCCAAGAAGTGTTGACTAACTAATGACCATGTTTAACAAGTGAAGTGTATCATGCTTGAGGAAACACAGCTGGATATGGGCCCTGTGCATTGAGTGACTCAGAGAAAACAATTCATTGTCTTAAACGCTATCCACCCACAAACAGTTTTCTCAAAGCGGGGAGGATGCATACTCATGAATGAAGCAAAGAGGGAGTTAAAGTGGCGAAGGGAAACAGCTGGATTTTTAAAGCAGTGTGGTTGGCGGTTGGGTCACAAAGGCATATCTCTGTGGTACTGTGGTGGGAGTGGAGGATAAAACGGTAGTCCAAAACTCGTAAATGAGGGATAGAAGGATTAGGAGGTGAGTGCAAAGAAAAGGAATGCAACTTATCTAGAGGATGATGGGACAAAAAGGATAAGAGAAACTGAAATGTTTCCTTTGTAAATCATACGCCTCATCGGCTTGTGCAACAAATCAACAGCAGCTCATTTAGAAGAAAGATGCCATCTTTAATAATAGGTCAAAGCGAGTTCAGAAGTGTTATGTGGGGAACATAAATTAGTCTGGAGAGAATGAAATCACCTCTTTCTACTACAAAATACCTCAAAATTACGTGGGATTTAAGCATATGTTATCAACTTGTCTGACAATTATTTTAACTCAAATTTGGCATTTGGCAGCTTCAGTAACATGTGTTGGGATGATGCAGTGGAGCCAAGTTAATGTTTTATATTATAACTACAGCACTCCTGGCCAGACTACGGCTCATGCTGTTTTGTATTCCTCTCAAGAGTGTGTTCATAACTCATTTCACATGCCAAGATTCTGTTTGCCTATAATGAGGCAGAAAAAAGGAATTCCATTTTACAGCAGTGCTTTAGTTGAACGGTGAACTAGTGTTTCCCTAAAATCTCCCTCTAATGAGCATTTTTGCTCCGTATCATTTATGACCGGGCTGTACTTGCCTTTTGACCATGTGATCTGAAAAAACTGTCCCTATTTATGGCCTCTCCATTTACCTTATTACCTACTCTATACAGCATATGCTTACTCAGCAAAGCAGATTTTACTCAATTGTTTGTGGGAATACACACCACAGACTCAACCCTGTCTCCCCCAAATTATGTTTGTTTATCATTGATTTAACAGTAAATATATTTGTGAGAAACATAAAGCCATCTGAATAATGTTTCTAGCAGCATAGCGCTAGGAATGACAGTGCCCGTCAGTCAGTCCACCACTTTAATCCAAGTTGAAATATCTCAACAACTAATGGATGGACTGCCACATATGAATGTACAGACAGAGGATAAATCTAGCTGACTTTTCATCTGGCGCCACCAGCAGGTCAAAGTTTTTACTTGTTGAAATATTTCAAAATCTACGAGAGACACAAATTTTCGCATAGACATTCATGGTTCCCAGAGGGTGAATCCTACTGACTTCTGTGACCACCATGAGGTTGACATTTGTGTTTCTGAGTGAAATGGCTCAACAGCTATTAGATGGAGTGCCATGAAATTTGGATCACACATTCTTGTTCCGTCAGGATGAATTGTGTACCCTTTAGTGTATATATGTATGGTTAATGGCCAAATACCTACAAAACTACTGAAATTCCTGTCAGCCAACCTTAGCCAAAGCACCCTTCTTGCCTCACCATATGTGGGACTCAAAGGACTCAAATCTCAGTTTCCAGCGTGAAAAAAAAAATAAAAATACTGCACTTTATACACCTAACAACTACCTCTATCATCCCTCTATGACATGTTTCCAGTATAAAAGCATAGCACCTCTTTCACAACAGCAGCAATTATGTTTTCTTCCTTACATATTTGGGAAAACAAAATTTAAAAGTAAATAAGTATAGAGGTGTATGTAACTTCTCTGAGACAGGACTGCAGGTCGAGAACTCTTGCACTTTGTAAATCCACCATCCAACTTCCCCAGGAGTTCTGTAAGGTACGAGAATGAAACACTTAAAAACCAGTTGCCAGTGAACACAATCCAGGCAACAGTTATGCTACCTTGAAAATACATCTATTATATGCATTATAAGACAGTACAAAATTGTAAGAATTCAACGTCAGACCATAAGAGTTTGATTCAAGCCGCCGCCTGTCAGCCTATCCCTCCCTACCACACATACACACACACATCAGCAACATTTTGTGAGGAAGCTCTCCTAAGCCAGTTAAATCTGTGCTATTTGATAGTGTTTGTGAAACGTTTACTTGTGACCTGCGCTCTCAAACTCCTTAAGCCAACCACATGACTGAGGGAAGTGAAGGGCCTTTTAAGGCCCTAAGTATTGCCAGAGTCCTCCTTATATTACTGATGATATCTGTCCTGAGGAGTTTGCTGACAAGAGCCCAGGGATCAGAAATAGCCATAAAGCAGATGGGAAATTACATCTTATCCAACACATACTGAAATGGCCTGTCTGTTGATAGAAAAGGCTCACTACGATGTCTTTAAGCAGGGATTTAGCCTTTGACCTATCCTCCTCAAGCCCATGGACACTACTACATCATGACTCAGTTGCCATAGATAGCTTTACACCGCACTCTCTACACTCTGTGCTGTAATACTGGCATGTCTGAGCACTAAAACAGGAGTCAGGGAAATCCTTAAGCAAACCATCTGGCAGAAACACAAAATATGTTCTTGTACAGAGTTCAGCAAATAGATGTGTATTGTTAAACTACAGTGATAAGACATGTCTGTACAAATTGTGCCATTCTCACAGCACAGAGTTTGATTGAATATTGGAGAGACAGAGTGAGAGCGCGAGACAACATTAATCCTTTAAGCCCTTCAATGATGGCCTCTGACCAGGCCATATGAGATCCACTACCCTCTACTAATCTGCTCCAAACAGTGATGAACTCAGAAAGTGGCTCTTGCATTTAACAAACTGTTGACAGCAGGATTATCCAGTTTGTGGCAATGCAAACGTCATAAATCCCACAATAAGTGCATGTCTCTTGATGTAAACTTGTATGTTTTTTTTTTTCCAAAACCAATGCTTAACAATTATAGTTATCCTGTTAAAGATTATGTGGGTCTAGTGGTAGCCCAAAGCTCTTTTGGGTGAGCTACTGGTCACTTAACCTCTGTGGGATAATTACACATGTAGAGTAAGATTTATAGCTTGAAAGACCACTACTGTCGACAGTGTCAGGCTTCATTAAAATTGTACTAAACTTTGGAGGATGGATACAATAACAGTTGTCTGTTTGGGCTTATTTTTTCTGGTATTTCTGCTTAACATGGTCAAGGAAGGGGCAGCATTTCATTAGTGGGAAGCATCTCATCTCAGAGCTACAAAGCCCTCGGTGTCTTTCCTCGTGCTCTGGTTCCCTCCCAGGTGGTAAATTTTAAGTGAACCAGAACTTCCAGAATGTGGGTATTCTACTTGTATTAATCTTTTTTCCATTGTTACTCGGCTGAACAAGTCTTTAAATTAGCAAATATTAAAAATACTTTAATTTTCTTTCATCCCCAAGAAACCACAAAAATGCTTTCATTAGCATTTAACATCCACTGAGCAAATTCTGCAAATTCTGTACACACACTTGGCTGAAGTTCTACTGTGCATACACAACAGTTGCATTGAATATATATTAATCAAAGGACTGTGTTTGGAATTTAGATAGTGAATGTCTTCCCCTGTAGATTAACTGTTAATATCTGTTGAAACTGGAACATAAACCTAAGAAGAGTGTAATTCTTACAAGTTACAAGAAACAATTAATTAATATGTGTCTATTAAGACACTGATACAAAAATTTGTACACATTTTGTGCGCTTTCCAAAAACAAGACCCTCTTCTACATTTTTCCAAGAAAATGCAAGTGAAAATAATTCAAGGATAAATTGGAGGCATGACATAGAGAGAAAAGTTTAACAATCATTTTTGACACTTGGGTTAATCTGCAAAGTTTTTTTCCTCTATTTTCTAATTTCTTTCTTAAAACTTTACAACTTTAGCTCTATTTAGGAAAGAATCATCACCATTAACCTCCTTTCTTTCTCTCACTCTCTCTCTCTCACACACACACAGACACACACACCAATGCACAATTAAAGGTGCTGTGCGTTAGCCCCATTAAACACATAACCGCCACCCCTCGTTGGATAACATCCTTGAGTATTTGATTGACACTCTCAGACATGTTCACACTCTGCTGATTAAGGTGCGTGGAGTGCACAATGTCAGCTTGCTGGAGTCAATAGAGGATCTTGTTTTTCGGAAAGAGACAGTGTCTATCAAACAAGGAGCCTCTCCATTTAACCTCTGCAAAAGTAAAATAATTTACCCTCTCACAAAGTCTGACTTGTCGCTGTCTCAGCCTTGAACCTATGGATATTAAGACACTAAAACAGAAAAGATTAACTGAGTAACATAACAGTGATATTTGGAGGTTTTACAATCTGTTGGATCATATTTCACATATTAATGTATAAAAGACCAATGGCCATGCATGTTAAACACAAACATAACGTATGAAAGTAACTGATTAAAAACCAGTGACCTTTTGTACATCTTGCTTCAAGGGTTTGCTTCAAGGTGCATGGATTTGGGTTTGGTTGACAAAAAGAAAATAAATAGAATAATAAATATAAACATCAGTTGTGGAGAAACACAATCCTGTCCCCTCTTGTGCATGTCCTAATGTTTTGCTTCATACAGGCCTTGACCTGCAGCAGAGATCTCTGAGCTTGGCCTCTTCTTTTCACTTATTTTCACATATTTGGACTGATAATAACATTTAGCCCATCCCACCCTCCAACAATGACAGCTTAGCAAACAATGGCTCCATCAGGTGACTACTCCTGCCCTGTCTTGGTTGCAGCAGTTGACTCTCCATGGCAGTGCCTCACTATTAAGCATGATGCCGTACATGGAGCTTTACTGTACTGAAAACATGGCCAAGTGTGGCTGTAGCTGTCCCAAACCTGAACATTTGCTGCACTGCACTCTGCATTAGATCTGAAGCTGCTTGTCTAGATGCCTCACATATGAGTGATCCCCTTCTCCCTTCCTGTGGCTTCAGTAGCCCGACAGGGAAGTGTGACTAAGCTAACACTGGGAGTTCTTACTGTGTTTCATCCTAGTACCCATGATAAGCCCAGCTAAAACTGGTGGTTAAAGGCCCCAGTTTTGGAGAGTGGAGTTGCTGATGACGGCGGCCTGTCACAAATAAGTTTGGCAGCCATCAAGAGACCAAATCTAGGCCCCAGCCAGTGAGCAGGAGGCATAATCCTGTTTTTACCCAGACTGGCAGCTTAAAGGAAAGTGGGGTCCACCATTTGGATCCGCAGATGATGGAGCTGTCTTCCCAGCTGGCCTCTAATCTAGTGGCGGGTGAAAGTACGCCATGTAGCTATGCTGCCACTTCTACATAATATGCAATCATCCTGCCATACAGTGTGAATGGACATGTTTGAGGACAGGCTGCTAAATGTAATGTTGTGTCTGATGCTTTCTCCCATTGCCATCAAGAACCCGTGAATATGTTAAGTGACAGTTCACAAGAAGCTGCAGTGTATGACAGGACCCTTTTTTGATTTTTGGTACTTACACCCTTTCTAATGATGGATGATGGAGACAGATTACCAATGAAAGGTGGCTATTTTAGTGTGCAAACATGCATCCTCCTGAAATAGGTAGTGCAGGAAACTTACTGACTACTTGCAGGTTATGCAGTGGCTAAGGTTGGTTGTGGATAGTTTTGCTAATGGTAATGACAAACCAAAAGCTGAGGGTTTTATTGTCATTATTTTTCATTCGGAAGAGCATGGTTACGTAACTACTTGTATGATGTCTTCCACCATTTTGGACTCTCTCCTTCTCTGTCATGGTGGTTTGCATTGGTCAGTGGCACAAACTTGTTTGCTATGGGTCACTAAAGTTGAAGAGTATGCAAAAGCGCCATGCAAATTTACTTTGCCGTTGAGAGCAAATACTTTGACTGTGGAGATGATGTGAAATTAATTGATTTCAGTCGTACATTTGCCATCATAAATGGTAATGTAACGCAGGCTTAGTTTTATCTGTCTGTACATTTTACGACGTAAGAATTTATTCTAGATCAGTAAGAACATGTGACAGAGATGTAGAGGAAGTGGGTTTATTATGTAGGATAAAGGTAAATGCAATGAATGACATGTTATTTGGCCACGCTAAGCACTGGGGACAAATATCTCACAAACCAACAACCAACCATTTGAAGATCCACAAGAGAGGAAAAGCAATGAAACTGTAATTTATAGCTTGTGAGATTTGTCAAAGGAAAACGTAAAGCTCAAAAACACAAGTGAATTATTTAGACTGGATTTGAAGAGCTTAGATATTATACTATACTGTGCAGACAGAGAGATTACACACACACACACACACACACACACAATCCTCAGTGTTCTCTGGTTGGCTAGGAATCAGACTTTGCTGAAAGAAAAATCCCTTCAACTCCCATCCTGATAGAGTCCATTGAAACGCAGACCCCACACCAAGACTAATAGCAATGGGAATCAGCTGAAAATATGTGACATAATCACATTAGTGTCTTAAAGAACACAAAGCGCATAGTCAACTTCCCTTGATCAAGGCACATCTGGAGGGGCAGGGGACTTGAAACACAGTCCTGCCTTTCCCCTACTGAAATGAAAACAAGCTGTTTCACTATGCTTCCAGGCCAAAGCAGAACAAGAACTTTGACACAGTAATGGATTGCTCCAGCAGCCGCACAGCTTAATGTGAAGATGCCAGAAAAAAAAAGAAAGGGGGGAGAAGGGAAGATCTTGAAAGGTTTCAGAATAACGCCCACTGCTTTCCCAGTGCGGCTGAACTCTGACCTGAAAGACTGAACATTCAAAGCTACAATTTTTGCTTGTTCTCCTTTGAAAGTGACTGTACAACACTGTGCAGTTGTCCCATCAATGTTGACGGTGATGTCCAATTGTTCCAGTGTTTATCTCTATGATCTGTGTTTGATAGATACGTCTTTAAAAACACTTAACCAGGGCAAACAGATTTTAAAAAATAGAGAAAAACAGTGTGAAAGTCTTGAAAAACAGAACAAAATCTTCAAAATAAAGCTTTATCAACTTGTAAAAAATTTCAAAAAGGCTAATTATTTTTCAAAGGTAAACTTGAATCCTGAAATTGTATATACTGAGTTGCCAAAGAGTTTCCAGCTGAGCACATACAGAGAGGTGACTGTCATTATAACGGCCTTGTGCTTCAGTCCAAGTGTTCTTTTAAAATATGAATGCCAGTTAATATTTTCCAGAGGTCCTTCTACACACTTTTAATGCCCACTTTTTGTCTTCTCCCTATCCAAGGAACAAAGATTGGTTTCTGTTTCTGCTCTCAGCCTGCTGTGCGAGTAAGGGCCTGGCCAGCCCATTAACACCCACCTCAACATGTTCCATTCCAGCATTGGGAGCTAATTACAAACACTGGCTAGGCTTAAAACCTCTTATAGACAGCAAAGAAAGAAAGAGAGAAAGAGCGAGAGTGAGGCGTTTGAGGGCGTTAGAGAGAGAGAGGGAGAGAGACATAGAGAGAAGGAGAGAAAGGGTTGGTGGGGACTGAAGAGGGGGGAGGCCCCAAAGAGGCTAATGAATCCATAGGCAACTCCACGGCTGTGCTACTGCGTAAATAGTTGTTCACTATATGCACTGCTACTTAGGCGAAATGGGGCTTCAAAATGTTCTGCTTTTGTCACTCATCAAATTCCTCAAGAGCACAAGCGCTGAAAGGTGTGGCTGTGTTTTATTCTCCTTGTGCCTCTCTCTTTCTTTTCGCCCTTTCAACATCTATTCCTGTGAAGTGTGGAGTGGAGGGTGGACGGGGGTGGTGGTGGTGTTGGTGCTGGTGGGGGCTGGGGGGGTGGGTGGGCAGCAGGTGTGGCTGTAATCCCAAAATAAAGCTGTTCAAATTTTATTTTGAGTGCATGAGACAGGAGAGGAGTGCAAATGTAAATGATAAACTATATTTTGTGCTGTGTTCAAGAAATGCTAATTTAATGAGAATTTGCTTAATTAGCACAGTTTGCACGTTGTTTAATGATAACTTATAACTCCGAAGAACCAACCTTGAAACTAATTTTTGAAATTTTTCACACCAACAACTCCAAAGTTCATACTTTCAATTTAGATTTTGTATTTCTTTCACTGTAACTTCAGAATTCTAAAAATGTAATGATATTTAATAAAATCAAATTAGGTTTTCATACAAATTATCTTTATTACTGGATTAGAAAAACAGCTGTGTGATCTGTACTTTAATAAATGCTGTTTTCCAAAAGCTGAACTCACAATAATCATGCATTCATTCAAAAATCTTCACTTTTAAGTTATGTACCAAAAAATAAGTGAAAAAAGTTCTGCCTATCACTTTCTCTCTGTTTACAAAGGACTAAATACTATATAAATACAAAAGGACTGGAACCAAACTTAAGGCAATGAATCTCTTGTTTGTAATGATCTCTGTGTCAGAGAGTGTATTATCAGATCTAAAACCTTGAAAAGAGAAAGTCAAAATGATCACCTCGTGAAGAGACAGCACCACTTACCTTTGTAGTTAAAACTACAAAGATACTGCATGGTCCTACTGCAGCTTTCACCCCAATATATCTTAGCAAAAGACACATGACATGCATGTGGCTGACATTCGCTCCGAGTTGTGGTTAGCGCAGTAGTTCCCACATGTAACTGTCTCTAATCAAGTCCCGTGCGTCGACGCCTGAGGCACAGAGATCAGACAGATCTCAAAGTGTGCCATCAACCACAAATTACAGCCCTTGATTTGAGGTTAACTGAGAGCCACTCCTCCAAGAATAACAGAGACAGTTGTAATACCTAGATTGGCAGAAACCTGTGACATGGCTTAGGAGCAACACTTGGTATCAAATTTGGCTTGGGATCAGGTATTGTTACAGACAGGGGACCAGGAGGGACACTCTTTCCCTTGGATATTCAGTATCCCCAAAAACCTAACTGTCATCAGTGCATCTAGCATCAGCGTGACCACTAACCTCTACAATGATGAGAATCTTTTTATTTTTCAGTCAGGAGATGGAAAGTTTGGGGGTCTTGGCTGAACACCTAAACTTGCAGATAGTCTGGTCTATTCCCACATGCAATGTACAATCCAAACTCCACTTTTTGGAACACTAAAGCCCTACACCGGTTACACTGCCTGCCAAATACCTACTAAAGCGACCCATAAAAATAAAAGAGTGACGACTGTTTTATTTCACCTCGCAACGAGGTTTTATCATGTGTACTTTTTGGCACGTAAATAAACAGGGCGGAAAACGAATGGTAACCTCGTAAGAAGCAGCACAATGACATTTTGGGTGCCAGAGTTTCACTTTTTTTAATGTCAGGGCTTACTTGCCAGTCACCTTATTCAGCGCCTTTAGTTACCACATCATAAAGCTGAGGCAGACATTTTCCCCCTACTCCTGGCACCTCCTGCTCTTAAATCTACTTTTCAAGAATGCTTGAACTCGTTTGTTGAGATGCAAGCCAAAGTAAAGCAAAAACATTTGTCATTAGTTGGCTGTGGTCGAGGGGTGCCCCAGATGTAGCCCTTGTGCTCCATGGCTTAAATGCAGTGTGTGTGTGTGTGTGTGTGTGTGTGTGTGTGTGTGTGTGTGTGCACTAACCAGATCAGTTCATGTGGCTCGCAGGCAAGCAGCCAAGAGAAAGCGGCCTCCTACTGTTTAATGACAATAAATTTACTGCCCCGCTCCGTATTGCTCTTGTATTTTGTAAACAAGGTTAATGCTCCTTTTAATTGAGCACCTGGTGACAGAATATGACCTTGCTCATGGTGACACATAACTGAATAACTCCGTCCAACGACGGGTCATGCTTTTTTTTGGGGGGGGGGGCTTAAATATTTTTAAAAATCTTAATACGTTAGTATTTGCTGCTTCATCCTTTGCAGTTAATGATGCTCATAATTTTACTCCTGCGTGTGCACGTCTATGTCCAATTGCCTTTAATCTCAGCCCTTAACACATATTTCTCAAGCCCATGTTTTTTGTGTCATTTATAGAAAACTAAGCTAACTTCTCTCTTGCTAAAAGAATAATTCTCTCTCTCCTCCTCTCAAAAGATAAGAATTATGTATGTCTTATTTCATCTCAAGGTGGTATAAGTAAAAACTTAAAACCCCTTTATTATCACCTCAAAAGAGGGATTATGGCTAATTGAGCATTGTAGCCAGATAATTGGGCCCGAGGACCTATCCACATGGAGAGAATAACCCTCCTAGTCTGATTCTGAAAAAGAGACAAAGCCGGTGGGTGGAGTAATGTGAGTTAAGGGATTCTCACCAGCTCTTGTGAGAGCTTGTTTCACATACACAGCTCAAAGTGGAGCTAATAACTTAACGCTAGTGTGTTTTCATTCTTGAGGGGTCTTTCTCCTTGGAACCTAGAACATTCTCCCAGATCCTTTGGTAAGGACTCTTGAGGGACTTTGTTGAGCTTGCCAAATTCTTTACAAAGACTTTCCCTCTCTTTATCTGCCTCTGTCTCTCTCTCTCACACACACAGACACGCTTGAACACACGCTCAACACACACACACAACAGAAAATAAGACATAATTATAAACCATTAAATAAAATCAGGATGAAGTGAGTTATCTAAGCTAAATTTGTGATACTGTTTGTACACTCCACATTTTCGACCAGAAAAGCTTTTTATTCTTTAAATATATTTTCACTGGCAAAGAAAACTTTGTCTCGTTGTTGCCACGTCTTTTGGTTCAGTGGGTAACATAAGGACTCCAAATTCTGTATGCAAAAAAAGACTCAATAACTGATATTTTGATCATTACATAAAACTTTTTTTTTCTTTCTTTCTTTGAACAGAGGTTCATAGCAAAGCTGATTTAACCTGAAATTGTCTTCACAGTACTCAGATAGTGGTTGAAGTTTTTTTATTTGCCTCCTTTGGAACCAAATGTGTCTCTGTTGGCAGCAGGATCATATCCCACTGCAACTTTCTCTGCTTTCATTTCCAACTCTGCTTTTTAGCTGTTCTACTAATTAAAAATGTTTAAAAATGCCTGACTATGATGTAATTATTTAATGTTTACACCTCAGAAAACAAATATACAAATATCTGTTCAACAAATGCTGTTTATTGGGATGTACTGTACATCTGAAGTAAATTAGAATAGCTTTCATTTAACTATTTCACTCAACTGGACGTAATCATGTTTGATTTAAAAAATTATAAATAAGCTTCTCCTGTGCACTGCTCGTAATATCAGCCAGAAGCATAACTGTAGTGCTGCAAATTAGGGCTGCACGCAACCATGTTTTTCATCCATAACATGGCAGTAAATTCCCCTCTCATCACTGCACAAAACAACAATGATAGCTAGCATCTTTCTTTCCTTTTCTTTTTGGTAAAAGTGTGAGCTCAATGTCCATCTTTCTTATTACATAACTGGTAATAACAGCAACTTTTTGGAGGTGTGGCCCCAAAGACCTATACTTTCTTTATGTATTTCTGTACCCTGTGGCATGTAAAAGCTATATAGAAAACACATGTATTTTCCTTTTGAATAATTTTCCCCCTGTAACTTCCCAGGGCTCAAAAGAGTAAAATCAGTGAGATTTTCAACCAGAAAATTGCTCTTTAAGTCAGAAGCTAAGCTAGTGGAAGTAAGTGTAACACTGCTAATGGGGTCTCAATCCTTCTGCAGTGACCCTTACCCCCCTCCCATCCTCTTTCTAGACAAACAGTCCATGACTGCCCTTGACTCCTCCTCTGGTGCTGCAGCTTGATGCCCCAGCTCTCTCTTAGAGTGACCCTCGGCTGACAGTTCTCTCCGAGAGCCGAACTTAAGCTGCCTTTTGCTAAGCCTGGTCTGACGGCAGGGGCATCAAGTGATCACCGATCTCGGTATGAGAGCATGCCCCCCCACAGGAGGCTTGTTAGAGATCCTCCGTTGCCTGCAGGAAGAAATGTCCTTCTGTTTCCGCTGTCGAGAAACTGTACTCAGAGTCTGACGCACGCAGAGCACACAGGTGAAAGATGACACTTTCAACAGTACAATATCAAAGTCTTAACTTTGGTCTCTCAGATTTAATTTCAGTTTTCCATACTGGTTGAATTCTTGTTTGTTCGAGCAGAAGTTTTACATGATACACCCTCTACACAGAAGGTTCCTGCTTACAAGTTAAACGTTTGGCTTCTCAATTCACTAGTCTAAAACTTTACCTTAAAAACAGAGTTAATACTATTAAGAAACCAACTCTCTACACTGATGTTAGAGCAAGGATTCATCAAATGTTCGTCTTTTTGGTTATGCACACAATCAGAATAATAATATTCTGCATAAAACTTGATGGTCATAGAATTAATTTATGGAGACATTTGTTCGCAGCATCCCACATACTTATTGTCCTTTTACTAATACAGCTCTAATAGTAAAGGCAATATAACTGTGCTCATCATGGCCAGGTTTCAGATGATTAAGGATTTGTTAGTATGCATTCTCTAAGTGAGCTGCAGGAAAAGGTCAAGAAGAAACATGGGGAATAATAGCTAAAGTAACATCACAAAGCAGTATGTTGCCCTCTGTTAGTATCACACAGCTTTCTATCGAAGGTGAACTGCGTGGCGACCTCGGGACGAGAGCCAAATAATTCTAAAAAGGTCAAAGATTTACTTTGTCCAAATTTTCCCTAAATATGACTCATATACAAATAGTTTACAGTTGCTGTGTCTCAGTGCTTGAGAAGATGAAACATTGCCTACTGTCAGTGGGAAGTTGTCCCCAGGGAACTGGTTTAATGCTACAAAAAAAAGATACAGTATTTAAACTGAGAGATATGCTAAAGAGGCATGTTGAAATGAATTGCAAACCAAAACATAGAGATAAAAGAAATGAAAATAAAAAGTGGCCATTTGTAGTGGGATTGCATTGGTGTTGCATCATTAGACAAATGCTTAACCTGGATTTAACCTGGACTGTACAGTCTGTAAGCCAGTGCTGTTCAAACAGGGATGTGTGGACTCAACAGTGCAATGTAAAGAATTTTACATCAGTAGGGCTATTTTTTTTTATCCACTACAATTTTGTACGACAGCATGAGAATCCATTAGCTACTGTGGAAATCTCAAATTCTCATTTCACAAACCACTCTGTTGTATTTTAAAATAAACACTTTGGACATCAGTTCTGTGCTGCATCAAATCTAAAATTAAAATTATTCTCCAGTTCCAGATGCTAAAACGGTCAGTAACCCACCGGAGAACCATTTCAGTTTACAGAGAAATAGAGAAATCCCATTTAAATGAACTCAAACAGGAGTCCACAGTTTGTATGAAAACAGTTCAAGCTAATTTGATTAGATCAGAACAGCAACATTTCTTACTGGTGTGGTAAAAGTCTTCAGCACTGTACACAGGGACCCATGGTAGCAGTCAGCGGTTAAACCACAGTAGCAGAAAGGTTAATACACTCAGCACATGTTGCCTCTTACAACAGGTGGTGCAGCACGATCGGCGGCTCCCAGCATTCCAGCTTTTCCATGCTGGTGGCCCCTGGTATTCTGGGATTTACGCTGCCTCCCCTCCTTTCAACCACAGAGGCCTGACTGACAAGCTAATCGTTGGGCTGGGATCCCCTCAGCTATTGATTCCACTGCAACACAACACCTCCCAGTCAATGAAACTGCAATATAATGCTTGAGCTGCAAAGAAAAGGGGAGTATTAGCATGTTGAGCAACTGGAAGAAATTTGCTGCTGCTGCTGCTGCTGCCTGCACTGTTTGCTCCTCGTTGCAGCTGCTGGTAGGTAGAAACAGAGCGGCACAAATAAAGTAGGGAAAAATGTGTCTCAGGGGGTAGAAGCTTGAAGGGGTAGGTTATTAAAAGCCACAAAGTGGAGCCCATGCTGGGCATAGAGAAATAGCCGCAGCATGGTAGAGGCACAATGGAAAAGAAGGGGGTCTGCTTTCTAAATTGTTCTAATCCTTTGAGTGTTTTATTTCATTCGGTTTTGTAGTTTAAAATACGCTGCCTTGGACTGTGCGTATTCTTTGGCTCAACTACAAGACATCCAAAAGGGCAGGGTTTGTCAGACCAGCTATAAATTTTTTTAAGATAAAAGGGGATATTTACTGTTTCATTCAGAGATAAATGCATTTAATTTGAAATATTGTATTTTTTAATAGTTCTCCAAATTTTCCCACAGTGAAAAGGATGATCAAAAACATTTGCCATCAAATATCAGCAAGTTATTTGATCACTCCCTTTACTTTTTAAAAATCTATACCCAGCTACTCTAAATATTGATCTGCGAGGCACAATGGCTGCAACAGTAACCACAATTAGTCGCATTACTGTTGGTTCCAGTCATTTAGTCAAGTATCCAATTTCCATGCTGTGTGAACACTTAATTAAAACAAATGTGTTACAAATATATATTGGGGATCAGCAGCCTTCAAAAAGCCTCTTGTGGCTCGGCGAGTCAATGCAACAAGGAGGATAGCAAATCAATGTTGCTGGTCACTTATACCAGAGGGATTTAATCAAACGTGAATACTGACAACAACACCCAGAGAGGACAGTGAAATTATGGCTAATAGCCTCTCTGGGAAAAAGACCAAACATGCTGTTTATGTCCAGTAAGACTTGAAAACAACTGTCGGCCATTCTTCATTGTAGATTAAATTAAATATTCTGAAGCGCTGTTGAAAAGCATACAATACTCAAACATTAATGAGAGCTGGCAGGAATATTCATATCAGTGTTTGATGGGTGGTCATGCTTTCCAGTGTCCAGTGTCCTTTTGAATTTCCATATGAGTAACAATGTACTTACTGTAGTGTCAGTGTGACCTCTTCTGATATTTGCGGCCTGTTAACATTAGGTCTTAAACATGTCAAGATAACTGAGTGGATCATATTTGGATGTAGTCAGAGGGCTGCGATATTCGTTTCCCAGTGTGACATGCAAATGAATTACTGGTAGCACAGGCAAAATCTGTTGCTACTGTACAGTATGTAGTAGTCTAACAAAGCAACCTGAAACAGACTGCGATTAAAACTGCATTTTATTACCAGTGGACGGAGCAAAAACAAACATATCATTGTATCAATTTACTCTCATAATACCTATGATCTACATCTACCTACAAGCCAATGATCGATCAAGGTCAAAAGGGAAGTCAGCTGTCCCAGTGACAACCAAATGTCCTTGTGGCAAGTATGACACAGCAGCTATGGTTGATGATTAAAGGGAAAGCTCATAGTCATGGTTTAAAGGAAACCAATGTTGACTGTTGGTAGGAGACAGAGGCAAACTGTGGTCTCAAGTGTTGAAATTACACACTTTATACTAGCAATCATCCACTCCAACCTCCAACCAAAGAGTTTTTGTGACAGTGCAACAACATCTTGCAACTTTTGAGACGTTTTACAGTCAATATTCGCACAGGGCTGCGTATTAGGAATACTCCTGTCAACATTAGTTGTTGTGTTTTAACAAGCGATGAATGTTGTTGTTTCTTTGACATAATTTTGGCATGATTCTGCATGTTACATGTTGCAAGAGAATGACTTCACTGTGAAAAAAATACTATGTGCAAATGGCACATTTACCAATTTTCACTTTAACTAATTTGTTTTTGAAGCATGTGGTGACCAGAGTTCAGAGAACTTAATTGAATATAGTATATAGTAATAAGTGAGTCATTGATAGCAAAAAGTTTATTCTAAGTAAGTTTATTTCAATAGTGTTCAACAGTATGTGCCACTTTGATGCTGCTGAGCAAAGCTAGGTAAGGATCCAAGTGAGCCTCGCTTAGGGACCTAACGCCTAGAAATCTCAAAGCGTCTGGGTCAGTCAGCAACTAAAAACAGAACCCAGGCCTAAAAAGTTCTGCAACAAAGTGATTAGTGATTTTAATTATCTTTAAGAGTGTTTGGTGACTTTTGATAAACAATTTGCGATGATGAGTGCCCAGCCTTGAAAAAGGTATGACTCTCCAACGATGCCCTAATCATTTTGTCGTGTTCATGATAATGAAGGAATCAGTAGCAGATGGTTAGTGCACCATAAATAGCAAAGGTAATTAGAGAGCCTGTCAAAATAGAAATGTGCTGTTGGTTCAGGTACGGGGAAAAAAAGCAACCAATTCCATAACTGATGGCCCAAGTTTTCTCAAGGGTGTTAGGCAGAATCCCTCAAAGAGCAGAGCAGATGATTAGATCGTCTTTAGGAGTGTAATTACTGGTTACTTACTGTTTTAAGAATGTTTCCCAGTGCCAGATGTGTTATTGGACTCAGTGCCAGATGTGGATGTGTTGTTGTGCTGTTTAACAGTTAGCAAATTAAGTAAAATGCATAAAACATGTACATGTTTGCTGCAGTTTAGCCTTAAGATTTATTGAGGAGATTGCATGCTTTGTCTTTATAGACAGGAGGAAACCACACTGAGTTACCATATGAATGTACAGGTTATATGGATGTAGAATGGAGAGCAACAAAATGACATGTCAAGCAAACAGTATAAAGACAACATGATAATAATGCTTTGTAACCCTTTTGAAATGGCATGAGAAAGTTCTGCTTTGTTTATATATATGAGTGTGTATGAAGGACTTCCTCTGCGAACTGAATTGACAGTGACATGGTTTTGAAGTTTTGCTGAGGTATATCCCATATGTTGTGTTAGAGCTAAATGACCTTATAACTCAAGTTTTTGGACATTTTAAAACGGACCAGTCTGTGATTTATCTCGGGGTAATGCACTTTAAACTCAACAAACATGCATTAATAGAAGAAAAGTACTTCAGTCCACTCTGTGCATGATTGAGTTTAATCCGTGTTTTAACATTGCATAAAGTAAATAAACATGCATGTGGTGCAGCATGATTCATCGTTTAAATATGACGCTAGCTATTATTGTTTCTGGGCTTGTTTTCTTGAATTGCTTTAATTGGATATTAGAATCTAGGTTACTGTTTTTCAGGTCATTCTCAGGGAGACATGGGCCAAAATATCTTGGAGTAAAAGAGGGCCAAACTGTTTTCTGAATATTCCCTGTCCCCTAACAATGAGCCTGTGCTCTGCATAAACAGTATGGCTCCAACAACATTTTTCAGTCCTCAGCCATTTCTAGGGCAAGCATGGACCCCTGGGAGTTTACAGAAATATCCACAATATCAGAGTGGCTGGCTTTTTTTTCTTAGGCTCACCTTTGTTGTTTCCAAGGGCCACAAAAGTCAACTGGAGCTGTTCGACATCTGACAACAAAAGGTTATGGAATCTCTTTTACTTGCAGGTTATTTGCACCTTTTGTTTTTTAACTCAGTGTGTCAGCAGTATTTTATAGGAGCTTCACAGGCAAATCACACAGTGTTTCTAAATCACACTATATACAGTGATCTAATTAGAGTTTAAAGGGAGTCTATAATGATAGCACCATGAGTACACACAACATGTAGAAGTAACCAGATGTCACAAAATAAACACCCTTTGCCCAAAGTCTAAATCTACCTTAAAATCAAATTAAAGTTTCACATCCACACAGTGCCATTACTGTGATCCGACATGAAAGCTCGAGGTGATTTTCCGTGAGCTTTGATACATAATCCGGTTCGGGAACATTTAACTGCTTCACCGAAATTATGGATGGTAACTTTTAAAATGAGATGAACTAGCGTACACTAGGGTTTTTCCTGGGTTTTATTCAATTTAAGGGTCCATAAAAACTCAAATTAGATTTGCCTGCGTTAAGTTTGCAGTTGTAATTCCACATGTTCAGTAGATCTCCGGTAAAAATGCACAAATGGCTATAATTTTCCTAAACATTGCTGACTGACGGCCAAACAGATCAAGAGAGTGTTCTTCATTTTCTTCTCAGCAGTCATCAGAACAATTTAACAATACTGTAGGGATAAGTTATGACCATCGGTTATAAACGTTTCAACTCAATTTACGACAAATTAAGTTTTCTGGTCAGTTTGGTAAGTTGAACAGCAATAAATACTGGAGTACCCATGAGCCTTGTGAGCAGTTGCTACTGAGACTACAGCCAGAGTTTTAACATTTTTACAGCAATGCTTTTACTTACACCTGATTCACTGTATTTTCTAAAATGTTGCCCAAAGTTTTGTGCCTGTGTGTTTTTTTTATTTAGTTTTGTCATTGCAGTTTCCTCTCAATTTAAACTGATGGTTCAACTAATGTAGTCTTTTGCACATTCAAGTATTAAAAATGCTAGAAAAGTCACGAAACATTGTGCATGAAATTTAAATTTCCAGAACAGTCACATGCAGTCACCTGTTATAACTCCCCTCACTTCGCAACTGTATTGTTTGTTTTCTTCATGCTTTTGGGAGGTGAACTAATTCCCAAATGGAGAATCATACGCACAAAACACAAGTTAATTGCTGCTGATAATGTAAGAGCGATAATGTAAGAGCGTACAAATATGAAACAGAAAGCTGTGTCTTTAAATCTCTAGAGGAACAGGGTGTCATCAATTGTTTGCAAAGCCTCTCACAGGTTGATAAGCAGAGCAGCAGTAATGCTTCTTATCAGCTGTATCTACAATATCACTTATTATCAGGCATGTAGCTGTAATACCACTATTGCTTTTAATGATCAGGAGTGATTGAAATCTAACTGAGATTTGATTCTCCTTTAACCTTTTTTTAAACAGTGATTTTCTCATTGATGATATTTGTGTTTCTGTGAGAAGAAAAAACAAATCTTTGCTGATAGTCTGCAGTGAAGCAGAGAAGCCCTTACAGTCCTGCAGCATGTAACTTTGAACACTTGAAATGTCAGGCATAGCACACAAATTAGTAATTTCCTGTCTGTGTGTATGGCAGCAGGAAGTTAGAGATACATCCTCCCCTCTGGCTGAAGGGAAGGAAACAGTGTGAATGCAGAGAGGATGTCACTGACCTCTCTGAAGAGAGTCAAGGCTTGACCTTGAAGCCTAGCTGACTAAACACAGGACTTGAATCACCCAGGGCAGTACATGGATATCACTAGCACAGCTCCCTCATGATCTGATATTCCTATTCTGTTATACTGTGTGTTTAATAATTATTTATGTAGGGCTAAAGAAAGAGATATTCAAATACAGACTGTTAAAATGTGACACTTGCAAATTAGCAAAAGTTTGTTATTTAAGCAGCTAAAGTGTACAGTAATTTTTGTGAACTGAGGCACATCAGTGGTTTGAATGCAGTATCAGTGCAGTGACAAACTAAATCTACATTAGGTGCTCATCTAGCAGACATACTGTCTTAAAGTCAACTCTATACTCATCGCACAAAACCTAACATGCTACATGCGTCAGATCATAAAGGTAAAAAGCAACTTCCTGGATTTATGAGTCTACAACATGGGATAAAACCATTTGGTTTTTATTATTCCATTTACTCTTAGCCGGACCACAAAGTGGTTCTGAGAGCCTGTTTTATGTATTCAGCTGCCTTCCCCTCAACAAGCATGTGGAGCCGCTTAAATAAACCATCAACCAGAGCACAGCTGCAACAACAACCGATCGATCGGAGGCAGGTTACCGTCTGAACACTGCGCCGCCAGCACGCTGGCTTCAGCAGGTGGGGTGGGAGTTGTAATTTGCTGCTGAAGGGCTTTTGTGCCTGCCTGACTTCAGAAAAACTGTAACTTGTGCCTCCCTTGATAGATAGCCATGAAGGCTGATAGAATGTGTGTGTTTGGGAGAGATTCGCTGCTGTATAAACAATCGACTCCCTACCTTCCACAACATCTGGGAACTCTCAAGTATTGAGGCAGAAACAAATAACCAGGGACTTGTTAGTTTCTGATTAGATTTTAAACAACTCATCATGGCTCATGGAGTTCCCCTCACTGCGCTGCGTGGCCAGCCATACAGGAATACACAAGGAAAAAAAACATAACGGCAAGGCTAAAAACAAATGAACATGAAGGGCTCATCAGTATTTGCTTTCAGGAAACATCATAAACGACAAGTTTATGTGTTTTTTAAAACAGTTAAGGGTTTCCTACCAGTTTTAAAGAAAGCCTTTTCTGGTTACAATAAGGCAAGTTCTGCAACTGCTTTAAAGACGGGGCCTCACTGGCTTGACGGAGATGGCAATCTCTCAGTGGTATTTACTTTCCTGAATTCTATGTTCTCACTCTCCCTAATCTCCTCGTTCAAACAAACAAGCAGCATCAGATTCTTCTCCCCGTCAGTCAGCTCAGTCGTGTTTGCCAGCTCTTCTTGAATGAAGACTGGCCACATTATGAGTAATCCTCTTGTCTATCTTAGTCTAAAGTCTGGATGAGCACTGTGAGTAAAGTCTGGACCTTTCTTTGGCTTAGGAAAAATAAAGGAATTCCTGTTTGCACAGCGAATGGCTTCCATTCCTCCCATAAACTGCATAAACTTTATCACTTTGCATCAGATGTATGCATCTGTGCCAATTACAGCCAGAGATGATGTTATAATGAAATCTATTAACAAGAACTGACTCGTGCAGCAAAATCACTCATGATACTTCAATGGATTAAAAATTGATTTTGTGTTCAATTTATAGTCACACGTACTGTAAGTACACGCTTGCAGCCTTTCAATATTACATCATCATGCTTTTACTTTTATAGACACAGCTGTACAACCTGTCCACCCAGTGCCACATCAAGCTGCAGTATAACACAATGTCAAACAAACAATGTGCTTCACACACCTCCCTGTATCCCCCCTGTCTATCTGCTGCCTGTCCATAGGTTTGACTTAAGTTTACACATTCTCTGTTCTGCACACATAAGATCACACAATCGTGTCGGCTGCAGCTGAACTTTTGCACTGCAGCATGGCGCAGGTTCTGCCCCTGCAAATCCAGTTGCTAGACAATCTAAGCCAATTACACTATGGGGGCAAATGGTTAACCTTTATAATATACATTTCCCAGCCTCCTTTCTCTGAGCTTGCTTGTCATCCCCGGAGCAGAGTTATGCACCAGGGCCCAGTGTCCCAGGCGACCCAGTTTCAATTGGCTCAATTCATTAAGCCAGGACCCGTGCACAAGCCCGAGTTCACACGGGCGAAGACACTTGCAGCAAACAGCTGCTGCACATTCCTGATGGGAGGGCCAAGGCAGATGTCCAAGGAAAATCAAAGGGAGAGACAGGGGAAAGTTTATGAGCCAGCGTTTGCCAACCTCAACGAGAAGCCCTCCATCCCCTCCTCAAAGACAGGGTGCAGCTGGCGGAACTCGTGGCCCTGTCCTGTTTGGGGCTCCCCTGGTTCTCTCTCTCCCACTCACAACACTGCAACAGCTCAACATGCTGACAACATCAGTTGTCTCCTCTGTGCTCTCTGTCTGAACCACAACCACTTTGGCACCAGCAAAGGTGGTCTGGCTGAAGGGTTGGTGTAGTCATTAAATTTTATTCCTTTGACATTGTTACACTGAACAAATTCATTGTTCAACATTAAACCTTAAAATAAAAGTTAAGAATGTGCAGCCTTCAGAAAACAGGAATAAAAAATGAGCCTGTACAGTTGCTGTAAACATTTTGTTTGGCATCTGCTTAGAATTTGAACACATGTAATTATTTAGATTCATTTGCATCTGATAAGGTTAAATCAAGGATGAGATGGGAAGATTTTTTGACAACATAAATGACAGGTTTATTTTCATACATTATTACTATTATCATATTGTATTTTTCAAATGATCATAATTGGGAACATGTGTTTGTTTTACTGCTGCATTTACAAAAAAATACTGATGTAAACAAATCTTTTCTTTGGTGTCTGCTTAGGATTTGAAAACATGTAATTTAGACTTGTTCATTCACTTTTATCGCTAAAGTTACGTGAGGATAAGATGGTACTAGATTTCAGTTTCCCAATGGGCACTTTTCTGAGCATTTAAATACAGTTATATGTCCATACAGTATTAAATTGCTTTGAAAGGAAATAACTATTATGTGTGTTCCTCAAATGATCATAATTGGAAGCATACGCTGACTGCTATTTCTGCTGCATTTACAAAATTTACCAATGTAAACAGGCCTTTTATAGAATCAGAAAAAACTGATAGCAATTATTCTGAAAGTAGTAGGTTCCCAGAGCTGTTGTTGTGCATTTTGGTGGTGGTGACTACAGTCGCTCTGCACTTGGATCACGGCTTGTTCCCTTTGAAGACAACTTTCAAATACCAGGGTGCCCTGCAGCACCGCACAGTCCTCTCATTCATCACTTTACAAACAAGGACAGGAGCATGGTCATGCTTATACTTCTCTCTCTGTGATACTTCTTCTTTGTCCCGCATGCCACCTCCTAACCCACAACTGTCTCGGATCTACCCCCCATACCCCTCCACCCACCCTCCACCACCCCCACCTCATCTCTACCCCTGCTCCACTGCACACAAACACAGCAGGATGCCAGTTGTAATCACTGTTGGACACAATTTCAGGGACAATTTGAAGACTATTTATTATCCTTGGTCAATAAAAAAAAAGGGGCACAAGCATTTTGTGGATGTTCATTTGCAACCTATTGACAGGTTTATAAATGGATCACTCATAGTAATTACTGTACAGTCTTTACAGTCTTTGTGTTTTTCTATTTTAATTAATTTCACTCATTTTGAACAAACACATTTAAAATCCCTCACATTCTTCTGAGTTGTCGCTCTAATATAATTTGAATATTAATCACACTGTTTGCATAGACTTTTCATGTCAGACAGTGAAAGATGTGCTTGCTTTCCTTTAAATGTATCACCTACAGAAATTTACCTCACACAGATAATTTACCTGTAATGTAAAATCCAGTCCAACACATAACCGGTATTTAATCTACAGTGGCGAGCAAGCTTCTGCCTGGTTACTAAATTGAATATGAAGCCCGGAATAGCTCCCATGGGAAAAACTGTGATAAAACTATCAGTAAATGGTGCTGTATCCATTCGTAGCCTCTTCAGATTAGGTGGATGGGACAAACTCCCCTCTGGGGGAAAGTTCCTCAGCAGGGCTCCAGGTAACACAAACCTCTTAATCACACATGACCTGGCAGCTAAGAGAGAGTTAAGCAGCAGCATGGGGCCTCCCATAGTGTTCCCTCCTTTCCTACAACATCATTAGCAGTTGCACATGGCCTGCCTGCATCCATCCCAGTGTTTACAAACACCATCATGCCAGGAAAACTGAGGCTTATTTTAGAAATTTGCTTATGATGAATTTGAGAGCCTTACAGTACAATGCATACTAAACTATCTGAATCAAGTAAATCCCATTTTAAGCCAAGACTTTGGTGCAAACATTTGTAATCTGCTGTGCCAAATGTGACTGCCACTGTACCATGCCAGCATGAGTCAGTTTTGACAAAATGCAATTATTGTTTTTTCAGTAGCAGATAAAAATCATTACCAACACAATAATCTTTAATGAGGCCTTTACAAGTTGAAAAACAGGGTGTTTACTTGTGTTTGTAAAGGATTGTATTGTATAGATCTCTCCTTCAACATAGTTTTAGTGCAGCGTGCCCACACACACACACACACACACACACACACACACACACACACACACACACACACACACACACACACACATTCATTTATCAAAGTGAACTTTTAAGGGGGAAAAACATCCTGAACAGTGGTTGAAGGTTTATATGTCATCAGCCATTAGAGCGACCCAGGGTGGTGCTCAAGTTAGAGGAAAAGTCTGTGTGCCCTTGGAAAGAGCTGACAGCGAGGCCTAAATTTTTTAGTAGAGGAGTCTATAAATATAATATATATAACACATACTGTACATCTGTGACAGGAACTGGCTAAGCATTGCTTTGAGTATTGTAATGAAGGTACCTTGAAACTTTTATCAGATGGGTATGATCATCACAATAGCTCCTACATTCAGTCATCTGGTCTATAAAGTTTATTCATTTTTAGATTTTGGTGGAAGAATATTTTGTATGTTGTAGTTAGCTTATAGGCTACAACCACTAGAAAACGTCCCAGTTGTGTATTTGTAGCCATTTCAGTCAGTGAGTGTAATAATAATTAACAATGGAAAGAGAAGACAATTTATTTTACTGAATATTAATGTGAATGTGTTTGCTAGTTTGCTCATTTTTATAGCGTCTTATCAACACTCCCTTATTTCAGCAATCCACAATAGCATCATTTGTGGTCACTTGCTCGTGTTGCTCTTGGCTTGGCCAACTTCTGCACATTGATATTTTAATGTTGATTAATGTGCACTGTCCCTTTGGAATTAAGAAATGCACATTTCTATCCCTGCATAACTGATGATATTCCTGAGGAACAAGAGATCAAAAGTGTAGAGGTTTTAAAAGGATTTTAGGGCAATGTCTGCATTGAGCTAGAGCATCAGTTTAATGACCTCACATCATTATAATGGTCACATATGCCATTGACTGATGAGGATGTATAATTGTTGCTTGCTTTCTGACATTTGATGATTAGGATATTTATTTTATAATACAGCATATTATCATGAACAGTACAGTTGCATGAAGACAATATTTGAAAAACACTTCAGTACCAGTTCAGTAAGTTTAATTCTACCATAATGTAATTTGCAAAATTCAAAGTGCACAGCTTTGGCAACAACTTTTGCAAGGGGCAAAGGCTAAAGGTGGTCTTTAAGACCTGGGGCAGTTGGTCCATGAGCTGGAATGCAGAGGGAGGCTTGTAAATTAGAGACCTAATGAAAACTCTCTGGTGTCCAACTGAAGCAATCATCTGGTTAGAATCAACCAGTTATTCCACTAATTTCCCTGCTGCTCCCTCCAAGCCCTCAATGCCTAATTTAGAAGAAAAGTGCATGTTCCATTTTACACACCTGCAGTTTGAACTCAAGACTGTGATCCCTTCGGCAAACTTTTCCTTCACTTTTTGGAAGCTGGGAAAACAATAAACCAATGTGAAGAAATCCACATATGCTTAAAAAAAAACAAACAAGATCTCTCTTGTTTTATCAGCTGAACTGATAATCCTGTTGTAAATAACTGATTAAATACAAAATATTTTCACATTTGCAGCATCTTTTACTAATTTTTTTGACTTGTTTTTTTTGTTTTTTTTTTAAACAAATTAATAAGCTGCAAGCCAAATGATGAAGGGTACAAAATATTTTTATAGAATATTTTAAAAGATTATACCGATGGTAGGATAGGAGTAGTTGTCTGAAACACAGTCTAAAACATCTCCCTAAAGACTTGGTCACTACCTTCCTTGGAGTTATTCAACCTTTCACCCACTGGGCCCCCCAAATCTGACCTTTAACCAGATGCCATTTGCTTAAAATCTCCCTGCCAGTTTCAACCTCTGGAATCTGCAACACATTATAAGAGGAGAAGGGAACAAAGGCAGTAGATTAGAGGCTAGCCTGGTTATTAGTTTGCTGATACAGTTTTACAAGGGTCAAATGCAATGATAGGGAAAACAAGTTGAGGAAGAAAAGGTGTCTCATAAGCTCAAACTAAAGGCTCCTAACAGAGCTGTAGACATCTTTGTCAGGATGATGCAACTTTTCTTTCAAAAAAGTAAAAGGGAGAACATAATAAAAGGTTGTGTCACAGAAATACAGTATATGTGTACATCTGCAAGTCACAGGTTTTGTATGATCGCAGCAAACTGTCCTTTAGTGCAGTCGCGCTATTACACTGCTGTGTTTTGTCTAGTTCTCATTCCAGTGGCTACATGTGGTCTGAATATCAAATGATTCATTTCTCCTGTTTTCACTTCTCATCTTTGCTTGCTTTTAAAAATGTCTGTGTGTCTTTTTTGCTCCCCCCTCAATCTCACATTATCTCAGTTAGAAAGTGTGTTTTTACCAGGGAGGGCGGCAGTGAGTGGAGGTGCTGATGTATTGAGCAAAGTTGCTTGTCTTTGCTGAAAGCTTTTGTTTCCTGGGGCTCTCTATTCATCACAAAGCCTTTGGTGGGAAGAGACATAAAGACAGGCTCTGACCCTGGTGTGAGCCCTTTGACCTCTGTGAACCCAAGGGGACAGATTTTCAGCAACTGTGCAATCACTATTAGTTGACCGCAGGCTCTGTAGTGGAAAATGGCTGGAGCCAGACAAAATGAATGGAGGGACATGGTGGGAAAATCTGGTAATTTATAGAAGTTGAGAGTCTATTTCAAAAGAGGTGATGGTGGATCAGCTGACATGCGGGGTCAAAGGTGATGTTTGGGCATGATTTCCTGCCTGTGTTACTGTAACATCTGTGTGTTAAGAGACGTCTGGGACCAAAGCATTTTGACCCTCAGGGGCATAATAGTGAAAAGAAAAGTAAAGCCTACAGTTAGGATTGCTGATGTCAATGACCATGCTTGACATAAAGCCCTCTGGAGCTGCTTGTGACAAGATAAAATCATCACACCATTGAAAAAAAAAAGTATTTTGCCTTAAAGTATTGCAGTGAATATAAACATTATAATGGTTAATGCAACATTAAATCAATGTGAACAATTTTTGAATAACTTACTACCTCAACTTTCATTACTCCACTTCATTAAATTCACTTTTAAAGACAAAAGATTCCCCTGTAAAATGGCTCTGGTCATGCCTCTCCTATGAGACTGGCTGTGATAAAGTGGATCGTTTTGGCTCTTGCACTGTCATCTACAAGTGTCCAAGTAAAGAAATACTGGGAGTCCCCAGCCCTGGGGCTAGCCATTAAGTAAATTGGCCTCTCTAGACCTATAGCTGTGTCACTGTCCGTGACGAGCTGCCACCTATTTGACCCATGGATGGGAGTCCAGTGCTGACCAGCAGCTGTTCTGAGGGCTTGTCTTTCCAAGCCTGGGAAGTGGTTCCTAATTAGCCTCCCACACCCATAAATGTGTCCAGTAGGTCAGTCACTCCACGCTCATTGATCGCACTGATGTGGACCATGCTGAGGTTTGGCTTAAACTCTTTCATCAAAACGAATGAGAGGCACTAGGTGACACAGGCAGTCTGCATGTGTCAATAAGACCCTCAGAGGTAAACTTCCTGTTGGAGCTAATAGATGAGTTGGCTGGAACTGTAGTTTTATAGATTTACAATATCCAAAAGAAAAAAAAAGAAATTGCTGCTGATTAATTTAACATGAGCTATAGTCTTTGATTGTAGAGGTGAAGCAGGATGAAAACAATATAATTCTTGTATTATTCTATCGTCACGGGTGTTCTCTTTAGATTTATCTCTAATGTCCTATTACAGACATCATGACCGGGTCAATACTTCAGCAGTAACAACCGCTGGTTATGACGGTAATGATAAATGGATGGAGCTACACTCAGCCCGAGCACAATATCATCTCTGGCATGTCAGACACAGGGTTCTCTTTTATCGAAGTCACAGGAAACAAGTCGAGTTGAGGGCCTGCCCCTCCACAATCACTCCTCCAGATATTTTTCTCGTCCTTTTCTACCCTCCATGAGTTGTTTTTCTTTCATTTAGCTGGCCTCCACCAATAAAAATGCAAGCCAATTTTCCAGCGCATTAACCCAAGAGATCTTTAATACACAAGAGTTTTGGTGCAAAGGGGACGGCAAGGCCTCATGGAAAGATGGATGGGCCTGCCGACTAAGAGTGGGCAGTTTTCCCACTGCCCTGGTCTCAGCCTGGGACAAAGGCCTCATTGAGTGTGATGCTTGACATCAGCATCATAAACTAGTCATTGCTACAAAGACTCTGACACTTTAAAGTACCAGCTACTGCCACTTTCTTTTCTCTCCTTGTTACAGCATTGCTTAGGCTAATCACGTCACTGGCAGTTGTTCCTTTTTTTTTCCTGCAGATGCCAACACAAAGAGTTTAAACGTAAAATAATGTCAAGAGGAATTGCCTATGAGAGTTTCACTTTCCTTCGTTTGCAGTTCTTTTCACAATACTAAACAGCGAGATTCCAGTTAATCTTGATTTTGGTGACACCTTTGGTGATAAGCAGTCATTGCTTTGGTACTGTGCCCACACAAGCGTAATATACAGTAATTATTATGTGTTGAACAGTGTTGCTTAAATCATAAATACTCATATTTTTCCTCAGTTTATATTCACAAGTCACTAAACCTGCAAGTGCATCAGTTCCTCACAGACACAGGAGGAGCAATGCTCTTACATTAAGCATAGTAAATATTACTGTATAACCTTTTGTGAGTTGTGTACAAGCTAAAGGACTATTTATTTGGAATAGATTTATAAGAAGAAATGTACATTATTAGTTTAAGCTTCTGCAGTAATTGGCTTGAAGCCATATGCCCATGGGCATTGTGTATTATATGTTAGGGAAAGAACCTTATGGCCTAGTTTAGCATATATGTCTCTCACTGTTGCCACACATAACATTTCCAATATCATTTTAACAGAGAGGGATTATGCAACAGAAAAACAGCTCAATAACCTTAAAGTCATGGCATCAATAAGACAAGGAGATATGAGTGTGCCCGTGTCAATGGAAGTCTGATCCTCAAACATGATGTCAGCTCAAAGCCAGTTTCAGATTCTCAATGTCATGGAAAAAGGCAAGGGTGCACTTTAATAGATTAAACACCGAGAGCCAGACAACTGCGCTGCCAAAGAAGGTGCTGATGGATGCAGTCGCATTTAATATGAATTCATGCTGGATTGCAACAAAAAAGTAAGGACCACAGTGTGTGAAACATAAACAACAGAGAGCAAATATTTTAATATCTTTAGCTTGAGGAAAAGAATGAAAACATTTCTCAGAAAATGGTAACATTAGTCAGTTGCTACCATAAAACATTAGCAAATAATGAGAGAACGTAAAATTACATTGTGGAATCACATGTTAGTAAGATATCTTATGAAGCATTTTAGAATTAAAATTATGCAGTTTAAAATGTGTCATTTTAATTGAAAAATTTAGGCAGAAAAATACAACCATCCCTTATGAGTACTGACAATTTTTAGCTTAAATTGTCAGCTCTGTGTCTATATTTCTCTCCTTTACATTTATCTACACCGTCATTGATAAAACCATAATGATGTTTGACTTCAAGCAATAATTGCTCTCAAGGGGCATAGCTGCAGTACATTAGGAGACAAAACATCCAGACAGAACAGGAGCATGAGAGAATGACAGAAACACTGTTTTTATGTGTTTGTATCTTTGAGAGTGAGAGAGAGAGTGAGAGAGGAGGGGAGGGGAAGGGTTACGGGGGGAGTTGGGGGGTGAGGCTCAGACTGAACTCATATACAGGGAAACAGCTGCTTCACATTGCTAACCCCTGGAACAATGTGAAGATAGTATGTTTAGACAGGTTTGGGCAAGAATGGAGGTCACCAAACCTTTAGGGGAGATGTCAGTCCTAGCTGTCAGCCACTGGAAACACACAGTGAAATAACATTAGTCTTCACTGGCATCTACAGCAGTTTTTACAATGCTCTAACCCTGCAGGGTAATGTAAGAAAGAATCTGAAGAAATGAAATTTTCCTCCATTGACTCGCTGTTTATTTCCTCAGTGAGTTTGTTACGCAGATGCAATTCCCACTAAAGTAGCTGGCCACCTGTCACTAATGTTATTCTGCATGGATACAGGGGGATCCAAGTTGGTCTGATCACACAGGCCTTAAAGAAGACAGAAACCTCAAAGAAGTGTGACACTATTCATCGTCGTGACTGACAACCTCACAGCTGCCCCGTCGATCTATAGGCCGAAGTACTCCACTGTGTTTTTGTCACCTATTTACTCAGGCATGTGTAATTGATCCTTCGTGTGTTAGGAAAAAAAAGAAAAAGAATACTTCAAGGTCTGGAGATTATCACCCATGCCAGCTGGCTCACATGTGCCTTTGAGTCTATATTTAAATACAGTAAAATGATGAAGAATGAGTCGACAAAGAAACCATTACACACTGGCAGCTTAAATATACTGTACAGAGTGTCAATACAATGTCACTGAGAGAGTGTACTGTCAATATCCTTTCATGATTTATGTATATTGTGGTTGTGTAGTTATGCGTATTTATTAATATTAAATTGTCTTATTAAAGTTTCACTTTTAACTTTTTTTTTGTTTGTTTATTTTTGTAACTAACTCTGAGATAATCTTCACACTAAATCAGCATCCATGCTGTCCTCTCTTTTGAATGACTGTGTATTATTCTGCTAATAGTTATCTGTCCTCAAGTCCTTGACCTCCTCGAATTGTAAACACGCTTTTTACACCACTCTCAGCACTCTTTGACCAAGGGAGTTTTGTCGACAGTGGGGCCCAGAGATAAGCAAGCAGGGGCTGAACCTGTTCCGGCCTGCACTGCCCTCTGCAGCACCTCTGCTCCACACTCAGTCAAATTTCTCCCAGCGCTGCCGGATCACATGGGTTAATCTCTCCTGACCCCGACTCCTCAAAAGCACAAGCCTGGCTCTTTTGGACTCAGTCCCGGTGTGTGAGTGTGTATGTGCGTGTGTGTGTATGAGAGAGAGCAATACAGTGCCATGGAAGCAGACCCCACACACATCCCCCTCGTTCACTGGCACCAGTTTGCAGACTTCAGAATAGTGAAGATAAGGTACAAGAATGTCAGGAAGTCTGACACCAATGAGCGGTGTGGTAAACAAACAGTTGCAGACGTCTGCCCGCATCCCCTGCCTCTTAACGACCTTCAATTCCACCCTTTTAAATGTCAGGCTGTGAAATATGGTTCTTTGGTAGGGCTATTATTTAAAAAAAAAATTAAAAATCTGAGTGTTCAAATCTCATACCAAAGATTACAGCAGTTATTTCATTAGTAAATCATGCTCTCAACCAATTTTTAACTCTCAAAATTCCCGAAATAGTCTTTAAAGTCAAACTCAAAATAATTTATTCATTCAGGAAACTGAAAAATATAGCTGAGACATAATATAATAATTGCATAACAATATAACAGGCTTCACAGGCAATACTTGTAAATTGACCGTAAATGCTAACAATAATTAATGCAGTATTTGTCTTTCAGTGTCATTTAAAAAAGGGCAGGTATTAATTATACATTACAAAGCTATAGGATGTCTACACCTAGAACTCATTCTATACGTGCTGCATACTTAGCCAGACAGTCCCACTGCAGCACCTTGCCAAGCCAGTTAAGTACATATCACACAATATTGTGTGTGACATGTCCACAGAGGTTGCAGGTATAGTGCTGAGAGGGAACACTGACAATTATATATGCATGAAAGGTAAAAGGAACAGGAGCAGGATTTCTACTGGGAGACTAAACACTCTGATATCCTTCCCAGGTACTTTGATCCCTCTGGTGTGGTGAAGCAAAAAGCCAATCATTCTTAACCACATAAAAGTTAACAGAGCATGGCCTGGTATTTAGCTTTATGTTTATCTGTGTTATTAATGTGGGCAAGAGGAGTGTGGCCTGTCACTGCGGGTCAGATTGACAGGTGCTGAGCTGTTCTGACGCTGTGATTTCACAGCCTCTTTGCTCTCTGCTTCAGGTGAGTGAAATGATGCCTGCTTTAATAGGGGACTTCAGCTTGACATGCGTAGGAGTATTATATGCCTCAACAACAACAATTGCCACACCAGAATCACTGCTTTATACTTTGCGCTTTTCTCTCTCAAAGAATAAATAAAGAAGCAATGAATTCTAATTAGTGTGTTGAGGGCTAGAAAAAGATGATCTGCTAAATAGGCAGTGCTGCTTTGAGAGGAGATAGTATCTTTGGGGGGACAAGTGAGTGGCGGTGGGAGAAAAGAAGATAAAGAAATGTGAGCACGTTTTTACACATTCTCCAAAACCACAGGCAATCCTGATGAAGATGATAGAGGGAGTCTCTGATTAACCATCCGGTAAACAGGACGCCTGTCCCTGCCAAGGCAGACAAATGGAACTATTGTAACGCTATGACAGTCTTTGATCATTTCTGCGTTGAGGGAGATATCTTCATCAGAAGTGCTCCTTGTTAAAGCTGTCTCACACTAGCAGACATAAATATTTGCACTGTATTAAATTCCACGGGCTGTCAATATCCAATAATTACATTACACATATGAGCACCCTCAGGAAATTTTCAACATTAAAGCATATGATTTGTCCCTTTGCTTAATCAAATGTATGTTTTATTAAGCTCTTTAAGATTTGATGAGTACTCATATATGAATATCATTTCAATTTATTTGGCACATAATGTAATAATTGTATTATATCAATTAATCAAAATAACATATTCCATTCATATCGTCTTAAATTTGTGTTACTAATGTGGTTTAACTGCAGTGTGTACTTTAATGTGCAACTTTTTTTAAGCTAACTGACAAATATTAAGATGTTGAACTGTAGACTAATTGACCTAAAGCCGACAGCAGAAAACTTTTCACAGCCAGAGGCCCATCTGTATGGTTCCACTGAATATGCATGGGGCTAAATACGGTCTAGCCTGAGCCATTAATAATCTTGTCATCATGGCTCAGAACTCCAAGTTATTCAGTTATTGTCCAAGTTATTTGCAAAGAAAATCTGTACTCTGACAACACCCTTTACTAAAAAACATGAAAGAGCAAAACCTGCCAAAATGAAAGCACTAGTTCACTTTTGTTTCGTGGGATTAAATGTTTGGGAGACCTTACAAGGGATCCCACGTACATACAAAACAACTCCTGGCTGTGTGCAGAGAAGACACTTTTAGTGATGCTGGTATGCTGAGGCATTAACTGTGTGTGACTGTGTGTGTGATTGTGCATGTGGGAGCTGCCCTGGCCCTATGGTGAGCAACTATCGAGAGTGGAGAAAGCGGGGGGTAAGAAGACTGACGCAAGGTAGCATTTGCAATTGGGAGGTTTTGGTTTCAGCCTCTCCAGTCATCAATCATCCCGGGCCTATTCTGTTCTTTGACAGCTCACTACAAGGCTTGACATTTAACACTCACGACCCTGGACCAGGCTGTGCTTGAGACCAGAGACTTCAGAAACACAAAAATTGAATAGAGTGACACTTTTCCCCTCTTCAGTAAGTGGCAGAACTGAGGCAAAGCAGATACAAATTAATAATTCCCATCTGCAATACACTTCACTCTGGTGAAATTACTGCTTTAGGCCCTGTGTTCCCCCTTTGACCCTTACTCTGACATACACAAAAGAGCTAAATGAGAAAGTCAAGAGGCCTCTAGGCCTATTAGACTAAATGCTAGTATGTTTTTTTATGTGTGGACGCACTCTGTGAACTTTGTGAGAGGCAGATTTGAAACTTACAGCTCACGAAATCATTAGCAGTGTTTGTGGAAAAAGGGAGACCCAAGATATTTTTGTAGCTTAATGTTTCAGTTAGCAATGCAGCATGATGGAATCTGGATTAATTGTACACATTTCAAATTACAAGGAAACATTTTTCTGTCCTTAAGCTGCCTCTGATATCGCACTCATTCAAATTTCCAAGGGGAAATGAGCTTATGTTTTGTGACCACATTTGGTTTTCTGCCTTTTTGGGTCAGTAGGTCGCTATAAACAGAGTAATAATATTGAAAAAACACTCCTCTGATAATAACCGACATGACCCGACATCAACTGGATAATGCAGCACTATGGCCTATAAAATACCAGATTTAGCAAATTTGAACAGGCTTTTTTTTCAATAAGCACATCTGTCAGTCCAGAGATGCCACAATGTGACCTACCGAAAATCACAAAAACTGGTTCAGCTGCATTATATAACAAAACCCAGTGCACCTCTCTCTCTCTCTCTGTCCCTCTCCCTTTATCTCACACACATACACATATACACATGTCCGTGACCCATGATAACTCGACAAAGAGCATGCTTTTCATTTACACTGTTTTCTCTCAGGCCATGCAAGCATGAACCTCACTGTCTTGCCTCCCTCATGGATTTAGTATGTGGATACCGATAACATCGCCTGAACATCAGCCATATCCATTCACTCTTATGTCAGGGAATTGATAGCTTCTTTTGGATTGTGTGAGCCACAGAAAATCTCTTCCATCTTTGTGTGTGATACGCTCTGCTTGCTGCATACTAAACATGTTGCCAGACAACTGGTCATGTCTTAACTGTGAAACTGGCAACTATTGTTCGTGCTGCTATTGAACATGCCTCTAACGACTCCAAGGGCAACCTTTCATCTAGCACAAGGTACCAGGGCTCTTAAACCATTTAGTGTGTTCTTTAAGCGTTTAACATTATAACATGAGTCTTTGTGGTGGGATAGGCTTGGCAATTGTAGAAATACGAAGACACAGTGAAGTAAAAAAGAAAGTGTTCCAAGTTTTTTGTTTTACTAGATAATGTAAACAAGTGCACTGCTATTTGTCCAAAGTAATATTTTGCACATTTTTGCAGGATGTCACTTGCGTGTCTCTTGAGGATTTCTGTCATGCTCCTTAATTTGTCACTTTTAATGTGCGCTGAGAGCCAAGTACATGGATGACACACAATATATGCAAAATGCACACATGCGCATACACACACACACACGCAAACACACCAGTGCAGATTGTTGTCCAGACGATTGGTTGTGATGTCATCATAGAAAACCTCTTTTCTGAGAAAGATTCATCAGATTATGACCAAAGCCAAGCCTTTCTTGCAACACTCCACTAGCTGCACCATATGGTTGGGTCCTAAAGCCACGGGTGGAGGGTTTAATGACAGAGCGGATGTGCAGTGCACATGCCGAGGGATGTTGGGGGATGGGCTAAAAAAACACTCATCAAGTCTTTGGCCTGGAAAGGCTGCACAAGGTCAGCTGTGCGGCGGGGGCAGGGTGAGGGAGCCAGACACATGTCTACAACAAAAGGCAGGTGACCACAGCTAAACTTTATATTTGTGGAAAATATAAGTGCACATTAAAATATTTTACCATCCAGTATCTTTCAAAATGCTTTTCTTTATGTGGTGTTTCTGTATTTAAATGCCCATCTCAAAGCTGACCTGTTTAGCGATTAATAACAGCATCTTTCCTCAAACACGCAAGGTCGACAGTATAGGCATATCACCAAAATATAGTGACAGGGAGATCCAATCCTCTTGGCAAATATGCACAGCTGCCAGTGTGGGGTGTAGGGATGAGTAAACAAAGATGGACTCATAATTAATGTTTACTAAGGCTGATGCAACTGCATGACATTTCTACTGCTGCACGACTTGTCCACTGACCACAAATGATCTCTATAAATACTTTCTCAGTCTGACATCTCTACTTTAGAGCTGCAAACATATTAAACACAGATTCTTAATTCTTTCGCCAACTGCGGCTGCCTAACACCTCTCCTCAGCAGCTAAATCAATCTGATGGAGAGAAAATAATAATAATAATTGGTGGAACAATACTCAGGTCGATTTGACTACATCTGATTCTCTGCCCTCTAAACATTATGAATATGTATATTTTGAAACCCAAAGTTTCAGAAAACAAAATTGCTTTGTTTTTCAGGCGGTGCATACCACTACAGACACAGCTATAGATAATATTAGCCCAGCAGTGGTGAGGTGGGACATGGGGCAGCCAGAGGAGTAAGAAGGCAGGGCAAATGATTGATGGAGTTGTGGTTGGTCTATAAAGGTCTGCAAAGAATGCTTGGAGATAATCAGAGAGAGGGTGTCTGCAGGCCTCATAACACCCCCCACCCCACCCCATCACCACCACCACTACCATACACAAACGCGCACACCCACATACGCTGACTCAAGAGAGAGATGAGACGGGGAGCTTCCGAATTATTAAGCAGACAGAGGCACTGATGATGAAATTCTGAAGGTCAGGCGTAACAAGAGGCACCTTACAAGGGTCACAACCTTTCCCTTGCTGGGTGTTTTGTTCTTTGTACCCCCCTCACAACATCACCTTCCCACCTTTGTGTTCACTGGGGGGCAGGTGAGTGGGGGAGTTGTGTTACATCCCTGTTTATCTGTTCATGACCTCTAGCCGGCAATTCTGCACTTGATAAGAGGAGGGCTCGCCTCATAATGTGCACGGCAGCTGATATCAGCCCTGTATCCTTGTGAAATTGATTACCAAGGCCCAGGGAGCGTGCAGAATATAATAAATAGAGATGACACATAAGGCACACATGGACTTGTAGGCTGATGGGTAACACCGCCTCAGCAATTACCTGCTACCCACTTAAAACAGGGGTCATGCAGGGCAGGCTGGCAGTGGAAGGAGTTATGGTTATTTCTTATTTTCTCTGCAGGGTGAGACATCTCTCTCTCTCTCTCTCTTCCTCAGTGTATGTGAGTGTGCAAGCAAATGTGTGTGTGTACTGTATGTATGTATTTGTTAGGCAGTGTGTGTGTGACACAGACAGGGCAGAGAGTTTCAAATGTGTGAGGTTTGAGTGCAAAGGCCTGAAAAGGGTGTAGCCTTGAGATGTTATTTCAATAATGTGTTCATGTTCAAAGTATGACTACGAGGCGATTTCTGCAATGCTAAAGATGACGCTTAATGCTGACAATTGTGTGAGAAGTTGATTTAGTTGCATATTGCGATCCTTTGTTGGCAAGTTTGGTGTAGCTTGATTTCTTCCTCAACAATACTGAATTATTTTGGTGTTGACATAATTGTCATTTTGTCTGATTCCATTTGCTTGGGTTTATGTCTGTTTTGTGATGTTTTATGAGTATGCTACAAATAGAAATATGGCCTCACTGGGAATAAAATGGCAAAAATCCTAAAACCCTGAATAACTGAACTTTAGTGGTAAACACTCCTTAGTGGGAGTGAATAGGTCCCACAGAGTAGTGATAAATAAGCTGTTAAAGGAAGCTCCAGTCTTGTCCTTTCACCTGACCCCACAACCAGCAACTACAGCAACTACAGTACTAAGCTTACAATTTTATAGATAGATAGATAGATAGATAGATAGATAGATAGATAGATAGATAGATAGATAGATAGATAGATAGATAGATAGTCTCTTTCAACATCATTAGCAGGGCAAAATAATCATTATGTTACTAGACATCATAGTCATAATCATCATTGGTATAATATAATGACTTTCAATATCTCAATATCATCTCATAACATTTACAGTTGAGACATTTTCTTAATCATCTTTAATCTGCGTGCCCTTTATTATGCCACCAGCCGCCTAGTAACTGTTCCCACATCCGCAGAGAGACCATAATCACTCTGGTCGGCCTCAGACTTGAAGATGCCAAAGCTGTTTTTCTTGTCATCAAGTACTGCTAATAAACTGTTCTGTTGCACTTGTATCACATCCCTCAAGACAATAACAATTACTATTTTGTTCTCTACATTTAAAAAAAAAAACATCATGCCTCAGATGTTGTGGGTGTAAGTTGCACAATGCATGATCTGTGAAACCTGTGTCATTGCACTGTTATGTTCCACTGTGTTCACTCAAAAGTCTTATTGTTCTCAAATCAAGTATGACAGTTTATTAAAATTAAGTTACAGCTGATATGTCTTGCCAAACTATTGCAAAACAATAAACACAACTTATCTCAAACTACCCATCAAACTTGTGTAAATAGCAGAAGAAAACATTGTTTCTCTCTGGTTTTAATCATCTATGTAATACATTTTATTCTTCATTGTTTATGATTGAATAACAAATAATACAATCAATTACATGCTCCTTGCTCTGTCAAATAACACCAGACTATCATTTTAAAAGACAGGACAAATGTTAACAAGATGGAGGTATTCCAAAATTTGTATCATAAAACAGGCTGTACAAAATACACACACACACACACACACACACACACACACACACACACACACACACACACACAGGGTTATGAAAAACTGGCCAACCTGTTAAGATGACAGTAAATCGTGTGATGGGGTGAGGAGAGAAATGCAAATTACTCAGTTGTTAAAATTCTAATATTTTGGCTGATTGATACAAAAGTAAACACATTTTAAAATCAGTACTGTTGCTCTCATCCAAATAAAAACATTAACAAAGTAACACTGATGAATAACACATTACTAACCAACGCTGCAAACAACACATTGTGCTTTTGAGCTGGTTGTTGTGTTTAAAAAGAAATCACCAACATTATAGCCGATTGTGTGCTGCACGTTTAATTGGCCCAAAAGAGAATGTATCTATTCATGGTCTTAAAGCTTCCACCTGAGATATCTTAGCGAATGTGGTGCATAATGTATGGTTCATTTCAAAAACAGGCACTCCAGTTGCTTAATGTTAGCATAAAGCAGGCCATGTAGATGTGGTGCTTGCCGTTTCAATGAAGAAATCTGAATGGCTGTAAGCTGCCAGGCAAACCTTTATATCTATTTGTTCCACTTGTCTGGCTCTCAATGAGTTTAATCAGCTGAGAAGAAGCCGTGAGGGGGGTGTTGCCTTACCCGCCCATACATTAGAGAGCCCCCCCTGCACCACACACTCACACTCAAATACACACAACCCCACAGCCCCATTCTCTGTGCATCGATGTGAGAGTTGAGGGTCTCCCTCTCCCCTGTTGCCTTACGGATTATCAAGTACACTTCAATTACTGCCGATCGATACACTTCTGGCTGCAAAAGGGAGTGTGAGGGAAATTAGACAGACTTTGGGTATGGCTGTGACTACAAAGCAATGGATTAACACTGATATGCATCTCTTCATTTACATCAGGAATGGGCCCATTCTCCATCAGCATACTGCACTCTCCTCTGAACGGACGCACATTCACATAGGCTTTAAGGGGACTTTTTGAAAGATTGCTTCTTTAAGTGCTGGGCAAGGTGAGGGCAAGCCTGTCATATACTGTAGGAGGATTAAAACCTACTGTAGTCACTATGGGAAAAGAGCCACTGTATCCAGGTTTTCAAACTGAATACAAGAAAAAGAGGTCTTGTGTAGAACCATTAATGTCATCACGATAATACTATGTCTTTGTAGGGCTGTCTTGTGTATATGTATGTGTGTATGTGTGTGTGAAGGAGTGTGTATATGTGTTGTGCTCCAAATTGGCCAGCACTCATTAAATGATTAAAGACATACTAATCCCAGAGTGCTTCACCACTAAGATTTATAATCCAGCCAGGTTCAAATATTTGCTGTAAAAGAGAAGAAAGGAGCATTTCCACTCTTTAGAACATGCGTGTCAGCAGATAATACAATGGGTGGCGCTGGTAGGAAATAACGCCGGAGTACTCGTCCTCCTAAACTGAGAGGAAAGGGAAATGAAAGCAGTACTGTGGAAGAGGATAAAAAAGAAGTAAAAGTGTAGGAAGAGATAAGCAGTGGCTGTATCCCCCTGAGGCAGGCTGTGAAGGTCTCCCAAGCACGGCCCCTGCCTCTGAACCCCCTCCAGGTCATCTGCCCCCGCTCTCCCACCCTTCCTCTCTACAGAGGCAGTAAAAACACTCCAACACCTGGGTTCCCCCTCTGCTCCGCGCAAGCTACAGTACAACACACCTCCAACTGCATTTTTCATCTGCGGACAACACAAGCTCACACACGGAAAGAAAGAGCGCTTTGTGATTAGGTCTTGACATAAAAACAAAATCTTGTCTCTGATAGGTTATTGTGAAGGCCAAGTCATAATGACTGCCATTACAACATCTGTAAAGAGATTATTATTGACTGACCTTCAAACATTCCTAAAACATAATGTCATTGATGGTTTTTATTCGAAGACTAAAAAGGCTAAGGGGTTTTAATCTCAGCTTTTAGGAATTGTCCACATGTTTTCATCTCAAATTAATTAGTGCTACAAATATCATCATGTGCTCCATGGAGCTTGTGAATCAAACAGTTTGTTTTGGTCAGGATAATTTAGACGTGTCTGTCGCCAAAGCTTGCGTTTACAAGGCCCGCTGAACCATATCCACTTCTCTCATCTCAGGGTCAGAGTCACATTACACATTACTACCCAGAGTGGGAGTTCAGTTTTGCGTCTAAAATGGCCTCCCTCTCCAAATAAAGATGCCTCTCTATTGAAAGCTCCTCACTCCACCATGAATTTGGTCCCCCCCTCCCACCTCCCCCCTTTGCTCGCTCCCTCCCTCCTTCCCTCCCACTGCAATCTGTCCTGCCAGCTCCCACGGTTTGTCTTTGGAAGTGATCCGTCCCTGAGCGTTGAGCAGAGCCACTTCATGTTCACATCGGCCCCAGAGGCATTCCTGCCTGCCCACTACTCTTGCTTTCTTTTGTCAGCCAAATGGATACCAATTAAATCAACTGTTCTCCAATTAGAATTTGGAAGAATCTATCTTGTTCAGTGTTCTAAATCCCACTGCTTGACTTCTTTCTCTCATGTAGCTGCTTTCCTGGAATCAGTTACAGAGAAAATGAGACTAGTTATTTCCTGCAATAGGATACTCCTGGGTTTCTTTGTTTTTTCTGTTTGCTCAATATGTTAATAGTGCATTTAGTCAAATGTTTATAGGACTGTACACAAGGGACATTATTATGGTGTAAGTCAGGTTGAGGGCAATGGTCACTTCTGGAATAACGAATCAGGACTTTGTTACTAAAACGCGGCTATCAATAACAGCAACCATTAACACTGTAAACTGGAGCTTCTGTCTTCTAACTGTATGATTCAAAAGCGGCACTTTCTTTTTCCCCCCCTGCCTGGAAACGTGCACAGACACTACAGAAGCATGTACTCACAAACTGCCCTCAGACAAAGGCCACTATTTGATTAATACAAGGAGGGGCATATCGTAATCTGCAGACACGGACAGCAAATGGTTTGGACTTGAGCCCCGTCATTATTGCCTAATAGTTGTGTTCAGAAAGTATGCCCCATTGTGTTTCATATGACCAGGCAACACCCCCTCCTGCCACTCGAAATCACATCCAGCTAAACAAGCCAGCCGGCCTGCTTCCTGTGGAGCAGGGATTCAAATCCCAGGCACTGGTTTAGACCTCTGCAGCCCTGCAGCATGCCACCATCCACATGTGGACCGCTCACCTCTTCTCCTACTCCTCCGCATACTGTACAAATTAATGTTAAAATATGAGATTAGTTATGCAAAAATGGGATTTGATTTTCTAATCCTACCTTGGTTTACTTCACCTGCCTTAGTTTACATTAGCCAGTTATTAGCTTTAGAGTACTGTTAAGTAATCAGCCCCCTGTAGTGATTCAGTAATAGAAATACCAATCAAGTCTCGCAATGTAAAGACAATAAAGTGAGTTACTAAATGAGGCAAATGTGTTCTCCCTAATTTGCTTGTGATTTATTGAAACATAAATAGTCCCGATGGAACAACATAGATGAACAAGTAGCAAAACCAATAACTGTAATAATAATTTAGTAATACTTTCATATCAAAATAGATAGATGAACACTGTAGTACACACATTCAATTGTGTCTTTCATTATTATTATTATTATTATTATTATTATTATTATTATTATTACCATTTTAACTGGGAATAATATTAAATCACAAAAGGGTAAGTGATTGTCAGAGGACTGTTTTAATCAATACAACTTATTCAGCTGTTCCCTGCATGAGAATGGCTAATATGTAAATAGTGTTGCTTGGACACTTCTAGTTTTGGATGTTTGACGGCCCCCTACTTTTACTTTGTTATGCTTATCTGCTTTAAGAATGGAGGCTTATTGTGTCTGAACAATGGAAGCCTTTTTATGTCCATCACTGAACAAAGATGGTAACTGACATTGTGCAACAACATAGTGAACTATTTCAAACTGCAGCTTGAGGTTTTCTGTTTAGATTTAAACAGCATTTGTGATTTCTCTACAGTTACATCTGTCTGAAATGGTTTATCAATCTGCATATCAACGTCAAAAAAGTAGGTTTGTTTGATAAACACCTTATTGTCACTCCGCAAATAAAGCAAGATTCAGATCTATACATTTTTAATAAATCCATATTTGTATATTAGTAGTTACAACTATTGCTTACAAGGAAAATAAAATGAAAACTCTTATCCTCAATTAACTAATACATAACCTTATTTGGTCTTGGTTTCACCTTGTTGCAGTACCATTTATCCTCTTTTTCTGTACTCACATCTGGCACTAACCACTTCAAGAGCAAATTTTTTTCAGAGGGTATTTTGTTACAGAGATAATAAAAGAAGCTATGTTAAAACATTAACAGATGGAATGAAGTAAAATATTTGGTCATTAGCTCATAGTTTATACAGTTTAATAAATAGTGACAGTTATACTGGAATTGACCATTTTGCAAAAGCTAATATCCCAGAAATATGAAATAGTATTTTGTTTTCTAGAAATATGAATGAAGAGTCCTGAGTTTTACTTTGAAACATGACCGTTTCTAAATGGCACAATATATTTTTTATGGGTCATTTCTTAACCCCTAACAACTACATCAGATATATGATGTATTGACTGAAATGAACTGAAATCCAAATAAAAACATTCAAGCAGACAAAAAGATAACAGTGGAATACAAAAACAGGCTAAAATAACACTTACTGTAGAATACTGACCATGATCTCATTTGTAACTTACTATGAATTTGTTCTGTCCATCCACATTATTGTGTTTTTTATGTCAGTGTCAATCTTTCAGTGCAATTCCAGACAACGTCCTGAATGTAATGTTGACAAATCAGGATATTTTATCCTTTACCGGTTTAAAAATTTCTGGCTTAGTTATTAAGTGTACTTGCTCCTTTTTCAACGCTTTCCGACCCTCAACCTCAGAGCTGAACTTCCAAATCCCTCCAGTCGGGAAACCATCTGAGTGAGCTCTTAATGAACGCCAAAATAGAGCACTTGTTATTCCAGCTGTTGATACAGGCAGGTTACTGAGTGTATAAACACAGGGAGTACATAATTTTCACTCTTCAAAGTAGCTTGATTTATATCATAGAAAACAGAATTAATAATGCATAATTTGTATCAAATGGAGAACATTTCCAAACATTAGTGCTAGAGTTACATTAGAATACTATGCTATTGAGTCTCCTATATAAGCAGTCACTGCCACCCACAGTTTAAAACCTTACTCACTGTAAGGTAAATAAAGGAACAATCACAGATTTTTTTTTCCACTGACTAATTCCAGCAGAAGAAAAAAAAGAAAAAACAATTAAAAGTCCCTTCCCCTTCCCATCCAGACTATTCCCACGCATTTTTTGGCAGAGCTCTCCTGATGATCTCCAGAGGCTTTGCTTCTTGAGGAACTTGTCAGGAAAAGATCTACATTTCCCAGGGATGAGTGTGGGTGAAAGTGAGAAGGAAACTGCAAGACAGAACAGAAGTTTGAGCACAAGCCAAAAAGTGCGAATTAAAAGTGAAAAGAAGAGTTCATGTATTGACAGAGGGGAGACGTGGGGTTAAGAATTTGAGGACTGGGCTCAGGGTGCAGGGGGATTTGTGATATCCACAGAGAAAGGGAAGAAAAGGATAAACTGAAAAGAAAAAAAATGGCACCTATCTGTCAGGGATCTCGAGCTGACTTTTGTATGTTAAAAGAACTGATGGTATTAAGGAACCAAGGGAGAAATATAGATCCTTTAATATCACTTTTGTTCTTCAAACTGTGACCCACTGAACACAAGTGCATTGCTAATCAGTTTAACCCTGTTATACTGGTTCAGCCCTGCAGTTTCACATGATGTGCGACTGACAGCAGTGCCAGGCCCACTCTAGAGACAGTGTGGCCTGGAGCCCAGGCCAGGGCAAAAGCCCCGACCTCAGAGGCATACTGACCTGGCAGGGGGACACCTCTCATGGCATTTTGACATCAGGTTCAGAGACAATAGAAATCTTTCCAACAGCATCTTATAGACTCCTCAACCTGCCACTATTATGACATTATCCTTATTCAAATGAGGGTTCATTGCTTTTGTTTTTTGATTTGTCTTCAGTGACATTTTGTTGATGGACTGGGTCAGTCCTATGAGTAGTGGGTCACAAGCTGACAAAAATGTCAAAACTGGTTTCCTTGGCTTTTCAAACATACACACACACACACACCATGCCTGTTTGCTTTATCTCTTGAAATGATGCAGCAGAGACAGATTGAGTGACTGATGCAGATCCCCAACAAAAATAAAGGACTAACATTCAACATGGCTTCATTCCTCAGTAACATTTGTAACACAAACCACAATATACATTACATGCATACTGATTTAAAATGGCAGACATATACTGTATATATGATCTACTTAAGTTGACATATGTAATAGTTAAATAAAAATATACACCAGGAAAGATCATTGTAATACAATGTTAAGGACTTTGTTAGCCCCTCCCTTATGACTAATAGTTCAACTAAAGGATTTCTATCTTGTTTTCTTTTAGTCCAGGACATGTTCATCTCAAGGGACCTAGAAACTTCACAAGCCCAACAGGAAGTCACTACCGTCACACCCGTTAGGTCAATAAGCATTTGTGAATCAGGGGAGGCCCTACTCTCAGCTGTGGTTATATTTATATTATGTAGACAAGATTATTCCCTTTCCTTCTCGTGCTCTCTATTCACTCTATGATACAAGAAAGTTTTATACACTACTGTGAGAATCTTAAGTGGGGCTTTGCTGAGAAGAAAGAATTGCTTTTGTTTGTTTCTCTGCTTGTTGTGCTTGGAAATGTGACAAAAGGACTTGAATGCATCACATTTAGCAAGAATACAACCATGATGGTAAACAGTGTCTTTCCTGGCAAAAAGGCTTCACCATGTGATTCCTAACTTTGTTTCGAACATGGACACCTCATCCTGCGTTTGATATCTCACCACTGAATCACAAGATTTACCTTATCCCAGATTTGAACAAATCAGAGGCACACACAGCAGTACTCATTCATCCTATCTTTCAAAACTTTGTGCCAAGCCAACCTGCAAGCCTAAGGCAAAAGTAATTTTAGAGTGTTGTATTATTTTAAAATCTTTTCTTGTTGTTAATATTGTGCCAACAGTGAAAATTAAAAACAAGAATTGCTTTAATTGTGTTATCAGATGACACACATCGGCAGGAAGAATTGCCTAAAAAATGAGGTCAAACAAAAAAATCATCAGGTTTTCATTTCCTTGATGCAAGGCAGATGGTCTATGTTTTTAACTATCCAGAAACTAGCAAAATATCATCACTGAATGCACTCTTGGTACAGCGCCTCTCCTCCAAAATGTGGTTATTTGATGAGCTACACTTTATGCTGACATTGTCGGAGTCTCATTACAAAGCAATACATCCCCATCGTTACATCGCTACTATTGTCAACTGAATGGTAGGACATCAACAAAGAGACAGACAGCTGAAGTTTGCAGGCAACAAATACCTGGAATACCTATAAGATACTATAGACCCCAAAGGGCGGATAGATTCTTGAGTCAGTTAAGGCCAAGTTCCTAACATTTTGCTCAAAACCATACACTATGGTTGACTGAACAGTCAAAGGAGAAATCAGGGGATCACCAAATCGATCCATTGGGATTCACTGGGATTCATCCTCTTGGCACCAAGGGTAACTGTACCAAATGTAATGACGATCTGACCAATAGTTATCAAGACATTTCACTTATAAATGAAAATGCCAACCCCCATGGTGTACAGCATTTCATGGCAATCTATCCAAAAGTTGATGAGATATTTCAGTTAGGACCAACGTGGTTGACCAACCGACTGAAAGACCAACATTACCATTGCTTCAATTGCGCTGCTAACAGTCTAAAAATGTTACCTTGTCTACAAGTGCGGAACTTAGGGTCCTTAGCAGGCCCGTGGTTCCATACCTTAAAATTTAAAACCCATACTTATAACCTAAGACTCATGGTCTTGAATATTTACTGCTTGTCTCATAATGCTTCTTCAACATGTCATGCCAGATGGGAGATATCAGACAATATACATATGTTTTATCAGAACCTTACAGATATTCTAACTGTAAATATGACCAGGAGGACCAGATTTTTTTAATATTTATTTCTTCCAAAGGGAAAAAGGGAAAAATGCACTGCATTTCAAGCTGCATTGGAATCAGTTCAATCCAAACCAACAGAGAACTGGTGCTTTATTTTACATGATATGGGTCTTACATCTGTACTTGGTCACAGGCTACCAAAGAGTAGTGCATGTCAGTTTGTCTTTATTTAGCAACAAGCAAGTTTAATCAATGTTGGGGAAACTGTATGCTTTCTTCTCTCTAATGTGCCATTAAGAGCCATTCAGAGTGACTGAACAGTTGTCACAGAAAGTGGAGAAACACTGAGTAATCAATGATAGTTAAGAACTGTAATTTATCACCTTGCCACAACTGAGGGTTTGCAAAATGAGCCCTCCTGCTTGTAGGGGAGAATGTGTTGGGGGAAGCTTGGGTGATATGGTGGCTGAGGCACACAAGGGTCAGGGCCCAATTACTCTTCATCTACTGCTCCTCATCACCACTGGCAGAAGCACAGTTCAATTGCTGCATTATCTAAGCATATCAATAGTGCGGAATTAAAAGTCATTGATTTTTTGCAAGTTTTTTTTTCTCTCTCTGGTCAAAAGAAGGGAGTTGGGGGCTGTAACATTGAACTGATGTCTTTAAATGAGTAAATGCTAGGTGAGATGGAAAATTGAAAGGGAGGAGCAAATTCAGTTGCTCTTTGTAATATACTGTTAAAAAAAACATGCATAGTCAGTGGTATCAATGTACAACTGATAAAAAAAAGTAGCTTTATCACTAACTTTCTGCCAATACTTTAATGTGAAAATTACATTTACAAAAGTCTGCTTCCATAGAGCTATATTACACAAACAGTGAAGGAAATCAAGATGCACCTTTAAACTTTTGGTATTTGTTACACACGTCTGACTATGAAGTAAGTAAGAGTTCACTGTAAGCTGGAGTCTCTATCATGACCAGAGTAGACCCCTCTGTAAAATGCTCCAACAGACATAAATAAAGATCCTAGCAATCACACATCAATCACACTGTGCATGAACAGTCAGAATGACCACAGCAGGAAAGGGTTGAAAGGGCCAAAAAAAAGAGAAAAATTTCAATTTCAAGAGCATTATTATTTTCATTAATCATAGCCCTGCCATCAACCTATCCTTATGCCTTAGTGAGAGATCTATTATACGCTCCATTTAGCCTCAGCCATATTACCTCATATGTTTTCCTGGCTGACCAAATAAGACTTAAGAGATAAAACAATTTACTGTTCATTATGAGCCATGTCACTGGAATCAATCTATTAACCTGTGTTAACTGGGATGGCTGGCAAGATCTCATGGACTGTATTGAGGTAAAGAAAATGGATATTTATGTTTTGTATGTCTACGGTCATAAAATGACTGGGCATTTAATTTGCCCCCTCCAACTCAGTGGATGGCTTTATTTTTCTGGTGGCCAAGGCACCCTCCTCGCCTTTAAGCAGCCCCTGACCTGTGAAAGATTCTAACAAATTAGCTTCTATTGTGAAGCCAAAGGTGCCATCAATGAGGAGACGCTCCACTGCGCCTAAAGTATGATGGTAGAGGCAAGCAACAGAGCACAGAACCTTGACATGATTGAATTAACCCTTTGTAGGAAATGTGCTGATAAGGATGGTGGTGGAGGGTGGGTTAAAGGCCTATACTGTTTGCCTTGTCTGACAAGAAACAGGTGCTATGCCTAAATCTTGCTTCCTAAACACAATGACTTTGCAGGGACCCTGTTATTAATGTTGAGTCATATCCCCAATACGATTAAATCAAAATTTTGTTTGTGTTGTCTTTAAAAACCAATCTGTGTTACGTATGAAGTGAAATGCATAGTCCTTAAATGTGCTAAATCGCTAGCAAATGTGAATAGCATACCGATATATCAAAACACAGTGGTGGCTAAAACAAAATGAAGCCAGTGTAGAATTAAAAACACTGCAGTATAAGCTTTTAAACCCGTATGTCCCTAACTCAGTATAAAGAGCTAGGTTTATGTGCACCAGAATTACAGTTTTACAGAGGTTTCGTACTCTCAGGCAACTTTTGCTCAACAAATCAGGAAAAGCTCATTAAACCAAAAAAGAAGCAGCAACACCAGTCCGCATACACATAACATTATTGCTAAAGATGCCAACATAGGTGGGGATGACTGCCTCACACACCATCCTTACTACTCTCAAGTGGTCACTGCTGTCGATCTTCACTAGTTCTGTTTAGTGCGTGATTATGCTTGCTAGGTTTTGTCGGTGGCACTAATAAAGTACTTTCAGGATTTCTCTGCGAGAGAGACCGTAGTGGCATCTCCCCCATGCACCTCTTGTCGATCGAGGACTTATGGGTTGAAGGATTAGTTCACACGTTACCCGTATTTCAGCCCAGATGTTGAATGTATAATGTATTGTGTAATACCATGTATAATATTATATAGTAAAACCACAGCCACACCAAATTTTACACCTCGTCTACACAGGCCACAGAGCGGCAACTTCAGTCCTACATCTTTTTCACTGGATGCATCCTGCCACAGTACTGCGGTAGACCAAGACTTGTTTTGGAAGCAGTCACAGCACCATACAACATCACCACAGTTATACACATAATATGGGGGAAAAAATAAATGTAATGGCTACACAGTTCCAAGTCACAGTTACTGTACTGTAAAGCGCGAGTGAAGCACAAGCTGTTACCGATGTAGACCGCTCTGATGTTTAAAACTGAAGCAAATCTGTTCCATCAGATGCCCATGAGACAGATGACTGAAAAACATGGCACCCTGTGTGGACAACCTAGTTTTGAGAAACTTAAATTCTGTGACAGCTTCTCACCAGTCTTACAGTAAGAGGAGTCCAAGGAGGCATCAACTTAGAGTAAAAACCATGATTCATTTCCATTTAAAAACAGGAAGCTTTCAGAGAACAGCTCTATTTGTTCTAAACATAGAAGAAGAGCTGCATATTGATGCCAAATTACTAATGAACAATATTACATACCATTTTAGTTTTCATACAAGTTATAAGTAAGCTTAAATTGTTTAGCAGTAATGTGAAATATTGTGTTATAAAACTTGTGATGGCATGTTATCTTACCCTAAGACCTCAGCATGTACTATGTCCAGTACAGAACTGTTTGATAAAAAAAAATCTATTTTTTCAAAAGCTGATGATAGATGTTATTGTCAGGTAGTTATGGAAACAAAACGTGCTTTGCACAAACCCATTCCTAATCAGAGTTGAGACAACTACATAAAAATGTCACCACACACAACATAATGTTATTTGGCAGTCAAAAAATAATCATACTGGACTGAAATAGGTTCATAAAATTGGTCCTAAAATATGCTAGACTCTGTTTGGATTCTACTGTTCATTTCATGGCATTGTAAAATGACTTTTGAACAAGGATGCTGATATTATCATATTTTAATCAGACTTCAACACCTGTGACACTTTCCATCATGGAGAGAGAGGGTGCCACCTATGAATATATGTTTGGATAGAAAATTAAGTTCATAGGTCACTGGCATGATCTGCGGGCTAACAGGGGGTGAAATGTGCTTATTTGTTTTTAAGTCAAGGCTGATTTCATTAAGACTGGGAAAGGTCAGCTTGACATGAAAAAGAGATTCAGCCTCTGTGGTGAGATCAACCTACACACCAGCCAGAGAGCTGCTGTGCCTGAGGATGCTGGGTTGTCGAGGAATCTAGGTATACTGGTTTACATAAGGCCATAATTCACTTACTATGAACTGCTTACCAGTATAACATAGTCAAGCCACTAGAATTAGAGTAGAATGAAAAGGAAAAAGCCTCAGTACAAAAGGTTGTGTGATTATAAGTCAAAACAATATGTTCATTAATATGGAAACCAAACCAAAGAACCTGTCCGAATGATTATTAAGCTATCAGGATAGGTAAACACCATTTAAAATCAAAATGTTAGCCGTCTCTAGGTCTGAATGTCGAATGGTTTACCCAAGGAAATGTATGTACCTTATACCTTTAGCAGCAGCTATACAAAGGGGAAAAAAAATAAATAAAGGGAAGAAAGGATCCCATACCACAGTATTGCCTTTAGGGGACTAGGAGTGTGGAGAGGACAATGGGGTCAAAGCAACTTGATTTGTATCTTATGTCCTGTGGGACAAGAGAATACACCAGTCAAATCCAAGTTACCTGGCCTTTGGCTACCCCTTTGCTCCTAAACAATAAGCTGGGATACTACTAGATGTCTACCCCAGAGGTGGAAAAAAGGAAGGGAATAAAATTGTGCGTGTAAGAGACAGAGGATGAAGAAAGGGTAGAGTAAGGGTTATAAGAGGTATGATCACAAATCACGGCTGAGCTACAAGGGAATTTTAGAATTAGAGTGAAATATTCTTAATGGTTGGTCATTGTCTTTGCAATCAACATAGATTTCCATTCAAAATACTGTAGAGTTATCAACCAAAGATCAAACTAGTCAGTAAAACAAAATTCAACAAACTGAGGTTGTTTGGTCAAGTGGAGACAGATGGTGGGTGGAAATGCACGCCTGGAATTGAAACAAGCACAAGGAGAAGCAGAGGCAGATCCTGAAATGTCATCAGATATTTGCAGAGTTTGTTTCAATCACCTTTTTGTGCAGCTTTTCCAAGCAGAGAGTTTCTTGGTTGAGCGTAAAACTGTTTTTTTTTTTTTTTTAACATTTCTGCTATTTTCATTCAGGTATTGATATGAGCAAATACAAAATGTGAGTAAAACCAAGGAGACTTACTTAGTGTGCTGATGTGTTCTGTGAAGAGAGTGATGATGTCAAACTGTGAGGCTGCCATCCTCTTGTGCACTTTACTCATCAGCAATGTAATCACTGAAGTGTTTTTGTAATCTTAAGATTTCACTTGTCCACACAGTGTGCATTTCTTTGTCTTCAGAACAACAATAATCTACAATTGTGCTGATAATTATAGATCAAATTCACTGTCCTACAGCTTTTGTTACTATATACTTACATAGGTGGTACAGAATGAGCTAAGTCAGAACGGGAGAGAGAGAGAGAGATGTGCATCCCGCTGTTGCATTCCTATTTTTTTTTAGGAATTTCAAGCACGAATGACCTGATAAAAACCCACTGTATATTTGTTTTCCCCTATAATCCATGCTCACCACACAAATAGAAAATAAACCCATGAAGGCTAAGACACCAATTTGTCTTAAATCACCAAAAGTAAATCTAGGCCAGGCTTGGTGAGGAGTGATTTGGCACATACAGTAAGCTCCTTGTAAGATATGCTCTGAATTATTCAGCTAAACATTTCATTCTTCCTGTCCCATCATCATTATCAGCTACAGTGATCACATGCTGTTTAGTACAATGCTGACCATCACCCATCTGCGACCTTTGACACATCTTTAACATTGTGACTGCATTATTCAAAAGGAATAATTAACAGAATATTACATCCAGAAATCACCAGACTGAGGTAACTGCAAGAATAACAAATACATTCATGACTTTGTTACTGGACGTTTAAAGTTACTGGTTTGGTGATTTCCTAGCCCTGATAACAAAAACTCCACTTCTCCTTTCCAAAACAAATATTTCTGATGAAATAATGCTTCAGTATAATATGTCTGTGTAAATATGGAAGCAAATAAAACAGACGTAGACGTAAACTGTAGTTGATTTGCTTTCCCTAGATCCCTACATCTGTGATAACCATGATGACCATGAAACATGAAACGACCTCCTTTTTTTGTAGTTGCTGATTATCTAATGGAAACTTAATGAACTGTTGAACAATGTGGGGCCTGAAGTGGGCATTTATGGTTTATGGATAATTCTGCTGACAGACAGCTGGGATATTCCAGGTTCATCAGCGCTGCATGACTGCGTTTTCTAGTGGACAAGTAGCAGAGAGTTGTGCAAACCTTGATCTCTAGGGTTATTGGAATGTTTCGATTTACTGGTGAGGTGATTGCATCCCTTATTAACTCTAGCACCATCAAAATACCCTTGTGATTTGACTGTTAGAAATTCTTGTGTTTTTTTTTTTTTTTTTTTCTCCAAAACACTGGTTTCATGAGGCATGTTACGAGAAACAACCAAGGATTAGGTCTTAGTGACCCAAGGCATTGTGGGACTGCCCCTAGATTTCAGTTTTTGCCTTGTAAATGATTGAACAGTATAAAAGTTAAGTTCAAGTGAAGACTGACAGTATTTAGCCTTAAAACTGCACTTATCAACATTTCTGTATGAATAATGGGTAAAATGAGGGGGGTCCCTCAATTATGCCCTGACTGTGAAGTTTGCCTCAGCTCTATGTAGCGTTTTGGTGTCTTTCAGCACACTGTTTTGGGTTTATAGCCGACAGCTTCACTCTTTTGATTCACTCCCACTGCTGTCAGTGCCTCCAGCAGCAGGCATCTGTATTCAGTATAAAAACTTTAGTAAAGCCACTGTATGCTACCTGCCCAGTACTAAAAAGCTGGCTGGTGAGCAAAGTGGAACATTGTGCTACTTAAGAGCCAGATAATTCCCTTTAGAAAGCAGTGGGAGCCAAAACAGAGCTAAAAGGAGAGTTGAAAATTGGACTTGAACTGTAACATGTGCACCACTATAATAATAAGGTGTTAATTTGTCAGTTTTGTGATAATAGCTTGTTGCTCTGACCCCCATTAACAAAAAACAACAATAATGCAGGTGAAAGATATTGCAGTAATAAAAAAATAAAATAAAAAAAAACAGAAAAACCCAAATAATTAAATAAAACTTGTTTATGATCAGGAGCATATTGCAGCACTCCACTGTGGTACCTTCCTTTTTAAACAAATTTTCAGTGGACACAGGTGTAACAATAAATTGGCAACACCACTGGTCAGTCAACTGAACCCCAGAGGTAATTAAGTGTTGAGGTTCTCTTCACACTCCTCTAACCCGTACAGAGGAAATGGCTCTGGTAACCAATTATCAAGCTATGATATGACATGACTCACATAAATAACATCCGCAACTTATGTTTTTACCTCTGCTTCCCTGTGCCATAAGAGTTCATCAGCTGTGTATTGATATGTTTTGGCTTCCAATGAAAGCATTGTTGCAAGAATGGAGGAAAATCAATACAGAAAATATTACCTAGTTTAGATGAGGTTGTGAGGTTACAGTGGTAAAATCACAAAGCAACAAACTAACACCTAGGTTCATATCACCTTTAGGGTTTGGGGTGAAGAAAGAGAGAATTATAGGACAATGTTTACAAGGTATTCCTGACAATGTGGTGTATGATGAATGGAAATATTACAAAGCAACACATGTTTAAATGATCAAAAGACACATTACTACATTTGCACTGCATTCAAACAGATCCTATTCGTGATACTACAGTTAATCATCTCACTTGTATTTGAGCAATGCACCCTTCTGTTTCATTACTGTGACAGTTCTGCCCAAACAACCAGTTTCACTTGAATAGGAACTTATTTACTCGTGTCAAATTAAATTATAGACACATTAGTTCCCATTTCTATCCTATTATCATTCATTTTGCTATTCATTTGATATCACTTTCATAAGAACAATACATTATGACATTGTATTTCCTTGACTATTGCTAGTACAGTACATTATCTTCCATTTCTGCTTCTGCTCTCACTACTCTTCCTTCCACAACTGGTCAATCCATGACTGACTTTCTCTTTTCACTTGGGTTTATTCAAAAGTAAATTACTAGGGCAGTAACCAATGCTGGACTCACCTATTTGTGTGTTTAATTGGCCATGTTGTCGCTGGAGTTAATTGGTTCTCTGAGTCCAGGTAGTTACTAAATGTTTGGCAGCATTAGAACCTCAGCACTTTTCCATTAATGGTGCGTGAAATGAAATGTTTGATACTGCAAATAAAATCAGTGATATTCAAGGATGTTATGGTTGGTAATGTGTTGAAACTGCCATTTAATGGGTCCTAGAAGATTGGGGTAGTGTCAGCCGGAACCGCCTGGGCCCTCTCCTGACATTGCTAGTTGCCTCTCCATTCCCTTAACGACTGTCTACACTGATTACACAGACCCCCCAAAAGCTTAAAGCTGGGGAAACAGTCTCTATTAGTAGTCCAATTAGAGTCATTAGCATATTCTACTTCATTTTGATGCAATGATTATGCTGCACAAAATATAAACCTTATATGGAGGAAAATTACAGTCAGTAAGATCGCCTAAGAAGACAAAAAAATTACCTAGTCTGTTGAGGAAATGGGGGGAAAACTCTGCAGCAGTAACAAAATGACTCTATTTTACATACTGTAATAAAAGTTAAGCTGAAAACAAACATTTTTTTTAAATGAAAAGTGCTCTTGTGAAAGACAGACAAGTGCAAATATTAAGGTGACAGGCAAAAAATTGGTTTCCAAAGGTCTAGTACGAGTAATACTGCCTTGTGAATTTTATAATAGTTGTTCCTCTTATTAAATACAAGAAGTCTTTATAACATCCAGAGATTGAGAATGAATATGAGAAAGAGCATGAAGTAGCTTAAGCACGATAATTACAACTGTGAACCGTAACACAGGTCTTTCCTGTCTTTTAGTGTTGGCCTTTAAAAATAAGTGTATGTCAGTTAAGTGAACAAAGGGAAACGTTTAAACCACAAATGCACAATGCTCTCTCTGTGCATCTGCGTTGTTTTTGGTTGGCAGACTGAAAAAATGTTTGTTTTAGAGTCTGGACATAAAGTGATGAACATATTGAGTTGAAGCCCCCATTTACTTGCCCAAAATGCAATGCAATGCAATTGCAACAATGCAATTTTCAGTACAACCACTGTTTTCGAGAAAATACTGTATGTCCACAGGTGGTTACATGGTGGCTAGGTGCAACCCACATGCAAACAGGTTAAACTCACACTGTTCTGGTTAAAGATTTGAAAATATAGCAAACAACTGTATGTATTCACCAAAATAAAAGTAGGCATACAGCATCTCCTGAAAGGTATCACATAGAGCAGTGCAAAAGTATCTGAAGATTGAAATTTCCTTTTAAGGCAATGCAATGTCATGCAATGTTAACATATCAAAATTTGCTCCATTGCATTCTTTGCCAATATTGCTTGAACTGAGCTGGTGCCATCAATCAATAGCATATTGATTCCTCCTCACAAATCATGAACAATTATAGAGATTTAATCTGACTGTTAATTGCAGCGGCTACAAGAACTGAGTCACTTACAGATGCAAGTAATTCTGATTCTCATGACAACTCTGACAGTGATAAATGGTGAAAACAAAGCAGGGCTGTTTGTGAGAGAGAAGGCTGACGGACAGGTTTTAATGAGCACAGCGGTGTGACAGTATCAGGTGAGAATGGAAATGAGGCCTCAATCTATCTTTGCAAAGGTTATGTCCCTATTTCATAAGAACATACAACCAGACAGTCTTTTGCAATGTAATTGATTTCCTATTCTTGTGCCACTAAACGGACACTGTGATATACCAAATCAGCCACTTCCAGCTTAAATAAAGTCTTTAGTGTTTCACAACAGGACACAAAAATGGCATACGGAAATTACCTTTCAACATACTTGTAATGTTTTGTTTACAATTGAGGTAGCTGATTGTTGTGGTAGACTTTTACTTTTCACCCTGAAGATGAAGAATGCATGATAAATAAATCATTCATAGTTAAATTGAATGTTATTGATAAAGCAGCATGTCTTTCAGCATGTCTCCCATTGAAAAACTATAAATTAGTTGACCTAAGTGCAGTCAAACTTGACATAGATATGTAGATATTATTTTTAACTGCCACTTTAGTTGTAAGAGAAGATGTAGTATAGACTATGAGAGAGAAACAGCAAAATCCTTTGTAGGATCCAACATCATAAGTACAATTACTGACATTATTAACTTAGTAAGTGCCAGTCAATCAGGAATACAGCTGAGACTATTTTCCAGTCACAAAAGTAACTATTTTTAGACTTGATTAGTGTCTTAAGTCATTTTAGGCATTCCCCTAGTTCTAGCTTCATGTTTTGATCAGACAGAAAAACAATACCTGAATAAATAAGTAATGGTAGTAAAGTATTCAAACTGATAAGACTCTTATCACACCTTTGAGTTGCCTGTCATTTAAAGAGAAGGAAATACAGCAAAGGAACAAGGTGAAAAAAAACACAACACGCTACAATAAGATATTGTCATCTATATGTACAGATAAACTGTTTCTCACATCTACCATATATTTGCATATCAATAGGTGAAGGGTTTACATGCTTATGGTCCAAATATCAGCTGATATTTCTCGAGAAAAAAAAGACCTCTAACTTGTGCATAAACTGGTAAACATGCAGCCAGGAACACAAGTCTGCTCTTTGCGATAAATATTCAGTTGCTGATGACTGGACAAGATAACCAATGTGTCTTCAGAGGTTATCAGGGAGACTGCCACATTTGGATATATTTTATCAGAGTTTATCTGTTATCTGTTTAGCTAGTGGCTACCACAGAAATCAAAACAGGGGAGATTTTGAATCAAAATGAGATTGTACTTAGTAAAATCAATATATCTCTCTACATAACCTTTTGTGCAATGTATGGACAACGATGCTAAATTTTCTTCTGCTTTTAAATGTTAATAGAGCATTTTGTAAATGGCTTAAAGTAGTAATCAGTGTTCATCTCACTAAAATGTCTGGCTTATTTGTATTAAAGAAATGTCAATTATGCTATACCAAATAGTGTCATCAACATCAATATCTTGCATTATCTATCAATAAAATACATATACAAGGACCAAAAGGTTGAAAGCTAAAGAATATGAGATTACTAACATCATATTTAATAAATGCCATTTGTATATCCCTGCCGATTTGCTTGATGAAAAAACCCAGTGGATCTGTTTCCAGTAAATGAAGTAGATACAAATTCTATTTTCTATCACCTACACTTTGTGAGAGAATAAAATTGTAATTAATAAAACACCCAACAGCCAGCATCTCAGATTTATTCTATACCTTTTTGCCAATTAGGCCTTTGAAGGTGGGACCTCCTTTGAAAGAGGCTTTTAGATTAATCATATTATCTGCAGGTTCTGAAACAAGAATGGTTCTTGACCTCCTCTTCCATAAGAATCCATTATCTTAAACTATCACAGTAATCCTGGCTTTGGGAGGGGAGCGAAGGAAGCAAGAATCAAGCCTAATAGATAGCAAATAAGATTAATCTATGATCTAAGTGCCGATTACACTTGGACCTGCCCTTGAACACTCAGGTGTAACCTTGAGATCTGCATCCACTCTTAGCCAGCAATTGGATTGAAAGTCCCTTAAGGGCCTTGGGTGGTGGAGGGGCGCTTTGCCAAGACCTTACCCCTGAGAGATCAAAGGCCAAGCAGCTTAACCCTTACAAAACCAAAGGTGTTAAATATCATAGGTAATGGCTAGTTATAACAAATCTATGGAAACCATTTATTGGTGTGCGCCCCCCTCAATATCATTGAGTGCTGGTTAAAGCATATTTTGAATTCCATTATGTATCTATATACATAAAGTGGGATATAAAAAAAAACAATATACCCCACTGGTTATTTTGAAGGATTGGTTTATTTGTTAACAGGAATTAAAATACATTTAATTGATTTAACCTGCATTAATTATATTTAGATAAATTTTAAACATGCTGCCTGGATGTATTCTCTATTGTTCACAAAAACAGGTAGCAGCAGCCTCTGCTCTGAATAATTGTTTTGTGATGGACTGCACATGTTTAACATATGGAGATCAATATATAAGGCTTTCACTCAAGGTTCAGATCAGCAACACGAACGAACTGTAGACAAACACAGACTTGCGGATCGATGTTCCCCTCAGTTTGACTCTGAAGCTGACTATTTGATTAATCTGCCGGGGCAGCCAGGGAAGAGAGACCAGGCATACAATAGCTGATAGTTTCATGCCATTAGGATGGCTAGAGTAATGAAATTTCATTTAATTTGTCAGGAAGAGAGTGCTAATGTTAAAAAGCTTTTGGGTAATAAAAAAAAAGTCTTGAGAGATGTGAAGGAAAGCCTTAAGTAATTACTCTGTGTATCTTGGGTCCTCATGATGGAATATTTACATTACTGTCATGGAGGTCCTAAGAGTAATTAAATTAGTGAGGTGGGTAAGCTCTTTATTCCCACATTTTTCTAGCCTTTTTGTGAAAGAAAAGACTAATATGTGGACAAAGCCACTTTTCCTCATGATGGAATTGCTTTGCAGTCAAGCCACAGCATGCAGGCTTAGTGAATGACTGTTATTTTATAGCATATTAAGTGTATGCCACCTTTACCCTTTTGAACTTGAATGTGTGCGGTACTCCAAACCTTTGACAGTGCAGAATAAGCTTCAACAAACCCATCAAGGGTTTCTTGAAGATATGACAAAGGTGTGGTATTGTTGTATGCAGACATTGCCATTTCTATTATTTTGATTTTGTCACAGTATGTCAAATTAGCACATGACCCTCATCTGTTAAAGCTCAAAATTGGAGGCAGAAAATAAAACCCCTTGTCAACATGAGAGGTGGCAAGTTGCAGCTGACAACTGCAGAAGTTAAGAAAATAGATTGTGAGATGAAATAATGAATGATATGTATTAGAACGGGAACAAGGTTAAGCGTAATGCTATTCCAGTTTACATTCCAAGGGTACAGGCTCCATGATGGTGTTAAAAAAGGTCTTCAGAACAAAATAATCATAAATCCAGCAGGCTGTGTGTTGCGTCTGACATCTCTATCAGGGTATATCAGCATCCTTTCTCACTCTATTCGGGTCTTACCAAGACAGATGTGTGAAAGGGCCTGGAAATGTATCTGACCGCTGGCTTACTCTAATGAATAACTTCCACTTTAGGTCCTGCAATGTAAGCAGAAAATCCACCTTGCAGACGCTGGAGCCCCGTCATGAATCTAACCCGACAGCCGACATAATATAAAGGCGACAACACTTGTATGACTTCCATTTTCTTTGCTTTCTATTGATTTTCAGTTAATAACGGAGGGAAATACTAAACGTCCATGCTGAGTACCTAATAAATCCTGTCTGAGCTTTTTTATTGAGGCGAATTTAATAAAAGCAGTGGGCTAGGCATGGGGATTTGTCTCAGTGAGAGCAGACAAAAAAATAGGGATGAGTGGGGAAGGGTAAATCCAGATGCTAAACACTCATTCAAGTCTGATAACCATGGAAATTCATCCATCCATTTTATGACTCTACGTTCTCCTTTCACATTTACAAAAATCCTTTTAGTTATCAAATGTATAATCTTTTTTAAAATATCCATATCAGGCATGTTTATATTGTCTTGATGACAATAAAAAGGTAGTTCATGTGAAGTTTAAAGGCTATGGCCTGATTGCCATAAATGCACCCAGCCACAAACGACATGATGTCTCGTCAAATTGATAGGAGATACACTATTAACAACAAGTAACTAATGACATGACTGAAAATAGTAACTATGTGATGAAGAACATCTCCCCTCAGGGTGAAATATGTCAACCAATGCATAATTTGTCCCTCACAAACATCAAAACATTTCATTAACTCAGAAATCCACATTTAAAATGAAAACTAAAGAGAAATTGTCCATTTCATTTATGTCAAGGCAAGAGGACTACACCACTACCTCTTTATTCACCCTCAGGTAAAAAAGAAATAGACAACCCTGATATGTCCTACAAAGGTAAAACATCAGCTATGTAGCCATGATGTCAATTGGTTGAGGCAGGAGTTTATATGAAGGCTAATTATGTGCCTTTGAGGAATAATTTAGAGTGCAGCATATCAAAGTTTCAATATGCACCACAGAGTAAAAATAACATGTCAAGTCGAGGTTGATAAAATTTTGCAGTTTCACATTGAGGTTCATTACTAGTGCTTACGTCAATGTCCATGACTTCTTGACCATTTAATATCTCTCCATTACACTTATGAATCCAATAACCGCCCTTGTATGCAATCTAATTATCTAATCTGAAACACAGATTTTCAGGGTAGATCTATTTGTGAAAAAAGCCAATAGTTAAGTAGATACTTAATCTACATTGGGTATAATTTTGAAGTAAAATATTGGTGACTCCTTTTCTATCTCAGTTAAGGACAGGATAAACCTACAAATGAAGATGCTTAAAAACAATCACTAGTCACATCACTACTGATAAAGACAACACTACTGCGGATGCCATTGCATCAACACTTAAAAGGAGCCATTACACAAGACTTCATGTGGATACTTAATTATAAGCATTTTATAAGGATTTTAGCACTCCATTAGACCAGCACCCAAATGCATTTTCATGAACAGAACAATCACCAATCACATAATCATTTACCCAAATTGAAAAACAGTATTACAACACATCCACCTGTAACAGTGGTAATGCTACCTCTCTAAACTGTTTGGGCTGAGATTAACAGGAGTGCCAGAGCTGCATATTCAGTTTCCACTGTGGCTGCACTGTGGTGTGTAGCCTTTTATGTCCTGAGCATGTTTTAAAACACAGTTTCAAAATCCACATGCAACAAGATACCTCTGGCAAATTACATTTTTTGATTGTGGGAACAGTTGCCTCTTAAAATTCCTAACCTCATTAAAGGGGTCAATTTGTACTTCCCTTCAGGACTTTTGTGACAGATTTTCCTTACTGGCAAATTCCCACATCTTTCAAACTCCACGTCCCCAGTTTGCAATGGGTAATTTGCAAGTTTCTGTTGTAAACGTGTAGTCTCCAAGCACAAAGTGAAATGGCTTAAGAGACATCACTTGAGTCACTTTCCATCCACATCACCTGTGGATAATCAAGAGGAAATTTACCTCCAGCAGAGTCACCAGGGTTTTTCCAGTGATTGGTGCATTTTTGTCCCTCTCCCTACAAAATTAGATAAAAGATTATCACATCCTCATTGAGATGCATGTGCAGTAGATGTGCCTGACTCCTACCAGTTGAATTGGTAAAAAAACTGAAATTAATTAAGTAGAATAACAAACTCATTGCTTTCCCTAAGCAGTGATAAAATAATATCAGGAATATTACATAACTGTGGGTATACACTTATTTTTCAGGATATAGGTGCCAGTAAATGCTCAGCTCTATCAATATCACACACAGATGCTACTGTTTCCCTTTCTACTTCCACCTTACAAGCTGTAAGGAGGTCAGTCTTTGACACTAAAGAATAGCCTCTGAGTGAAGTATTGCCTTGAGTTACCTAAAAGCTAAGTAGTTTTGCTAACATTAAATCAATGATCCCTGGTTGGTGTCATTGTGGTGATATGCTACTTATAGCTCTGGTTTGGTAGAGTAAATGTTGTCTTGCAAAATCAATGAACAAAAAGCACCGCCTAATGTTGGCTTTCTGCAGTTGATGGATGGCCAGCAGAAGTCTAACTTTACTGCTTCTACTCCTGATGTAGGTTACTGTAATGGTAATGGTTTGTCTTTCTTATTCTTCCTCCCACTGTCTACTAAACACAGGGAGAAAGAAAAAAACCCAAAAGGCAGACTGGCAATAGTTTTATTTTTGTTTTTTTTCTGACAATATATTTCAGTGAATAAGTGAAAACATTCACTTGGTTGTGGCATGAGAGGAATAATTAGGAATCACTGAAGTCATTATGATTCAAAATGATAAAAATAGATAATTTATTAACATAAGAGGTAAATGTTATACATTTGATAACGATTGATAGTTGAAGTAGAGTCTGCCATTATAGATCCTTTGCCATTGGCTGTATCAGGGCTTGCAGAGTAAATAAATAATTCATCCATAGTTTATTTTCATTACTATTAAATAACTTTTATTAAACTACAGTTAATATTATTATTAGTAAAACATTAATAATAATAACATAATGACATTTAATTAGTGAAGAGCTGTTTTAAATCAAAGTCTAGGACTTGATTTGAAACCTGACCCCAGTGTTAAGGGTTGAATCTTACTTGTGACTTGCAAAATAATTTATCCTACCCACCTTGGATATATAATAAACTCCTTTCAGTAGCTCAGTGTAATTGGCCATTATCAAAGGTTTTGAAGGTTGACAGCTGTCAAATTTCTAGCCAAAAAATAGCTGTGATATTGTTCTTTTGAAGCCACTGCACCAGAGAGTTCTCAACATTTACTATGCCTCTCTTTTTGATTTCCTTAACTGCCTTTTGTCTGTATGAGAAAAAGCCACGCGGGGTCAAGCCATTAAAGGACTACCCTTGCAGTGGCTACATTTTCTCACAATTGAAACCTAGAGCAAGAGATTAAAAGACAATTGATTCAGGGGAAGAGGGAAACCAGGTATACAGACATGATAACCTGCACAGGTCAAGTATCAACATCAGTGACGACACGATTATCTGCAATTACAATTCTATGCCAAGTGCAAAAGAAAGAGCAAGTAGTGTTTAGACCAAGTAGTGAAGACTAAAACAATTACAAAGCAAGGTAAATGGTTAAAATCTATGTGCTCTTTGACTTTTTATCCTAAATACTTTTTATGCAGAGTGATAACATTGTCTACATCAGTGGTTCTCAACCTCCTGGGTTAAGACACCGGAGAACACTTTCGAAAAAAAAAAAGAAAGAAAGAAATTAAGGATGCAGCCAATTATTGCTGGCAACAATGCAAAGTCGTATATGTATAAGAAGGGCGGAACTATTGCATCTGGCTAATACTGCTATATGTTTTGTACCCGTCTATTATTGTCCTAACTGGAGGCGCCCCAATCTGACACATGGAGAACATGCAAACTCAACATAAAACAGGAAACAATAGGTCAAGTCTTGATCTGCACAGAGAGCAGAGTCTCAAGTAATTGAGTGGAGACATTTTCATAATTCAAGTTATAAACATCAAGTACATCATCTTATGGGACTCACAAACATATGGTAATTAACTTTTACTACACCAATATAATATATTAACCCCTCTCCTGATACACACACACCACACACACTACACACACAGACATTACCATATTGCATGAGAGGAATCATTTACTTGATTGGACGTAGCTTTTAAAAACTGAAGAGGTCCAAGAGCCTAGCAGAGGTCTTTTAATTTCCACCATCATGAACAACCAACAAATTAGTATCTATGAAAGATTCATAACATGTCCTCTATCAAAGCAGCAGAAGTGTCAACTTGAAGTAAAAGCAAACATCTGGTAAGGCACCCTGTAAGTCTGCCAATGTAGACTGAAAGCAAAGACATAATGAAATCCTATGAATCATTTTACTTTCCCCTCAAACTGGTGAGGATCCAGGAATCTTCACAATATGTTAACATACTATCTGTTGATTTGAAGTGGCCATCCCAAACTGACTGAAAAGTGAAAAGACATTTCAGGATTTCTTCAAGTCCAAGATATTTAACTAAAGTAAGTTATATGAACAAAGGAATATTAGCTAACAGACCATTTGTATTTGTTTTAACTTGAAAAGTTGAATTCTCAAAACCCAAACCATGACTTTCACTAAAATTGACTTAACTTAAACAAAACATTGATATAGTACACTGTATTCTTCCTCTGTATTCTTCTCACACTTTAAACAGAGTCAGTCATGGGTACTACTCCACTTTTTATTGATAAATACACACCGCAAGTCCTGATTCTCCACAAAATTATGTTTGGATAAAACAACTTATTGATTTACTGTAAAATCCTGTTGATGATAACAGTATTATGTGCAGGACCTTACATTTGTTTTGGGGAGTGTGTCTGTTCTCTTTTAATAAGGCGAGCAGGCGGCACAACAGTTTCCTGTGTTTTTGAGCTAGTAGTACCAGACCTTCTCCATCTACTCAGCTGCTATTATTCTGTCAAGAGTTGCCGTGTTTTCCTGATGAAAGGGAAGTTATTTCATTTCCACCTTTTGTCTGTGTTTGAATGTGAGCGACGCTCTTTCAGCAATATTCACTTGTTTCAACTCCCCTCTCCATCCTAACCAAAATATACAACCTTTCTTTGCCCTATAACTTGCGTTAGTCCCAGAAAAATAGGAATTTCCTCAATTGGTGTAATTCCCCACACCAGATTTCAGCAGTTTTTTCTCCTAGCTTCAGCGAATTCCTGCCTTTCCCTCAGCTGTACAGACGGGCTGCCTGTGGAATGATTACGAGATGAGAGGATAGGCAACAAAGTAGATGCCAACAAAATAATGCTGAATTATTAGAAGAAGTGTTTAATATATTTTTAGTATTTAAAATATGTAAAATATATTTCTTTATATATGCCTATTAGAAATGCATCCTGAACACCAGCACTGATAAACAAAGCATACTGAGGGGTATTTTTGTGCATTACTGGCCCCATGACAGTCATAAACAAAACTGTTTACAGTAGCATTTGCATAAACATTGTGTTAACTCTCGCCCTCTACAAAAGTCCATATCATTTTGAATGATGGATAGATTTGAAAAAACAACTGTGGTACTTGTCAAGGAAGCGCCTTAGAAGCAAGTCCCAAGGTACAATTATCATGTGCCCATATACTATGATTATAAAGTACTTTAAGTGTGCTTCCAAGAACAAATGAAATAAAGATTTGGGACACAGGGAAATAATGATGTTATTTTACATATTTTTGTTCTGTTAGAAGCTTGTAGTGCAATAACATGATAACATTAACTCTGATCACATTCTGCACAGCAAGTGGTCTAAAGCAAATATGGCAGAGTTGTTGTAGAAGATTGTGCGAAAACTGCTATTGGAAAATGGGCCAGATACCAGTGTGCAATACTACTGTTTTTTTTTTTTTTCTTCATTGCAGTGTGTAAAAGTAGAAATATGCGCGCACCTCCACAAACCAGCTGCCACCAAGGCTAAGTGACACCAACACAGAGGTGTCTCAAGTTGCAATACATCTTAAGGCTGCAGGATATTGGCACCAAAATGAGGCTTCATAATACAAAAAGTAAGCAAGAAAACACCAAACCCCTCTTATGAAATAAGTAAACTACTGAAAGCTTACATTTCGGTGCTATGCAGGTGATAATTAAATGTCATGATTCAAATCTGCCAAAAAGTAGCTATTTCTGTCAAGTGCCCCTAAAAACATGATTCCAAATGATCAAGTCAGCTTTATGCATATGCTCTATATCAACCACTGAGCTGAAGTGTGTTATCTTCCACTAGCTTCTAGTGCTTCCGCTAACACTGAGCTAACAGTTGGCTGACTTTGGAGGCACCTTGCTCTCCAAGTGAAGCTCAACCTGCTACAAATGAGAAAAATGGATGAAACTGGTCCTTTAAATTATATAATTAGCAAAACACTACCAAGCCTCACACTCCATAGTTTGGACATGGCCTGTCATCAGTTAGATCAAAATTGATATGTGCCAGGGACACTCCTGGTACACCACCTTTCCGCCACTAAAATTACTGGCTGCGTCTCGCCCTACGCGTCTCCGTGATACAGAACTAGTATTCCATGCTCCAAAGATTCATAATCTAAAAGTCACGGGTGTCCTTCACATCTCACCACTCCTGTTATTGTTGCTACCTGACCTACATCGCCCCTCCAAAAGAGACACTTTGCTTTGTAGGACTGCTGTTAATCCTTTAAGAGAGCTACGAGCTTACCCATCTGCTCCTGCATAACCTGCAATAAAAACTGCAGTCTATTTCATAGCACTGTGCTTAATATTTCATCATCTAAACTGCCATCTTCACTAACCAACTGGTATCTTCACTGCCTACACAACTGTTTTGAGGTCAAATTATGTTTAATTCTGATGAAACACATTTTTTCTCTTCTCCTAGTGAGAGAGCGTTTATCCAGTAATCTCTTGCTTTTGGCTTTTGTCCACTGATGTGCACAATATATGACCTGTCCTCCTGCTGAAGGGAGCAGACACATTAGGAGCAATGAAGCTAATGATATCAGAGCACTCTATAGAGCACATCAGTGCACAGGGATGACAAACCTGTCAGAAGGCATAATCTAGGAGGAGGTCGTAACATTCTCAGAAAACCGTAGCGATTTGCACTTTCTTCTCTGCCATCCCCTAATAATGGAGCACCAGTAAATTCCTTACCTGCCACAAGACAGCGAGTAATAGCCAATAGCCATGTAACAGCCAATGGTATAAAGGAATGAAACATATCAAGGAAAATGGTTGCCTTGCAAGGTGCCTCAGACTTAGTTATAGTCTTAATTCTTAAAAATACCCTGAAATCTTTTATCACATGAAACCAGATTGTCTTGTAAGTGCGAAACAACATAATATTTCTAGGACACTCACCAGAGGTGTATGTACTGTAGCATACTTTAGTTGAGTAGCTCTAAGACTGGAGCAAAGTGCCATTATCAAAGGCCAGCTACTGTGTTAGACCAATTTGTTAACCAGCGTTCAAATGATAATGTGGCTGGCAGTCACTGCTTCTCAAGGTATAACACATGACTTTGTAGGTATTTTTGCCCCAGATTTCTCAGGAAACTTAATTCAGAAACTGATTTAGTTTGATAATTTCATATTCCCAGAAAATCAGAGGCCAATGACAGCCCAGCAAGTGGTATGTTCATCTAATCAGGTCCATGTTGACATATGAATAAAGAAGAAAGAAGCTTATCATATATTGAATCACAGTATATGGTAAATGTTGTATTTTCATGGTCATAAGATGTTCAGTTCAGTGAAACAATTTTCTCAATACAGTTACAATACATTTCTAACCAGGGATACGTGTAGCCCAGGGGTTCATTCTTCTGCAGTTAAAACACCAGCTACAAAAAGCCAACACCACAGATGACATCTCCAACAAACCTGAGGCACTTCTTTTAACACCTTAATATAGCAAGATTTCTAATTGAGAGTGCATGTAAACTATTTAACAAGTCAACAGAAGTCCAAATGGATAGCTTACAGGCTACTTGGGTTCATCTGATAGGGCTGTGTGGGCTGTGTTTTGCCTCGTAGTTACATTAAAAATGATTGTTTCTCAAAAAACCTTGTGCAGTAAACATCTTAAATATATATTAATATCCAGGTGACGGGTGAAAAATATGATATATTCCTATGATATATTCTGTGTGTTAATATGTCCCAATATTAACTGCTTACTTAAGACTCTAACAAAAGCTCTTTCTTTGTTAACAAAATGTAAGATAAATCTTTCATTTTGCTCGTATTTGTAAGAAGTGTTCTACGACAAGATGTAAGTATTTGGATCAGGAGAAAGGAAAGCGATGTTTTGTCTCTCCAACATAGGTTGGATGTCAGAGATAATAGAAAAGATTGGTGAATAGGTCTGAATTTTGAAGCATACATGTGTTAATCCTGCTCTAGATTGCTGTGCTGAGACTGCTTGTATTTACATATGCAGAGGATCCCGCTGTTTTGAGCACACCATTGACAAGACAGAGCAATTAATCATCCCCAAATACTCCTGCCGTGCAACAGACGACCCTTGCAGAACATGCTGCCACAGAGGGTGTGCAGGTGTGAATCAAGCTGCAAGAAAAATTTTCAGAGCCAGTCTCTTCTTCAATCTTCCTTGTTTGTTACAACAATCTCTATATTCAACAAAAATCACACATCTAATGTTTGCTCCTGCCCCGTCTGTGAGTGGAAGATATTTTCTAGCACTGAAACTATTTAAGTTACACTGAAACTCTCTGCAAAATGTTTCATCTTTGTTACAAGGTGATGTTAAGAAGTATAGGTACAAAGGTAAATGTTTTTCCTCAGGCGGATGTGATAAACTGCAGCAGAAACTCAAGTTTGATCACCTAATGTCTTTGGCAAACTGAGTCCACAACTGACTACTCTAAGTCAAATGTAATCTTTAAGGTTAACTTGGCCGTTGTTGTCATGTTTGCCTAATGTTAGATTTTTTTCTTCTGCTTTTATTATGCACAGGACATCCATGCAAAAAGAGCAAACTGCTCTTATTTAACCACCCCATATAAACACCATATAAACAGAGGTTGAGTGAATGAATGGATACATAGTTCCTAAAACGTTTCAGTGTCATTCCGCGTGTCAGATTCACACTTGGAGTCACAGGTCTCTGGCCACCTGACAGGTCTCCACAAACTCATGAAAAAAATATTTGCTTGCTAACTTGCTTGACTTTCTTCAGCTACTCACCAAGTTTTTTTTTCAATCCTTCTGCTGCTTGGTGCTGAACAGTGGGTTTATCAGAGCTTGTCTGCCGAAAATGGCCGCTTATTGCCGGTGGAAATGAGGTTGATGAGAGCAGAGGGACTCAACCATACATGAGACCTGAGGGGCCATAAAACCACAACAATTACCAACAAAGGCAGAAAATCTATGTAAAGCTGCAGAGCCACAGGATAATTATCTGGGATTCACTAGTATATGTAACCTAAAATAATGACATCATAACTATGGAAAAACAATTCTCTAAAGACGGTTTACTTCTCTAACATGGATAATAACTCCTTTTAACTCTGTAACTCTCTCTTTGTATTATAAATCCTGAGAGAAAGCTTCAAATGAATGAGAAACTTTACACCTTTCCATTGTGTATTTGGAGATCAATAAAACATGTAATCTGCAATCTCTGCATACAGTATCAGTTCTATGACTATATCCATTTGCCATGAGAGTTACACTGTAAATCACACAATTAAAAGAATGTGTGAAAATTGAAAATACAAAAAACCTAAATAGGTCTGCAGTTTGCAAGTGTCCATGCCAGCAAATCAGATAGTAGGTTGTCTTATTTCATATCAAAAGACGTTGACTCCCAATCGTTTTCAAACCCCTGGAGCAAGGGAAGATTGTTGAATTTCGCTGAAAACCATCTGCTTGTTCTGAACAACAGGGGATAAGAACATGCTGAGGAGTGAGCTCTCCAGATAGCATGCATTGGCTTCTGATTCTTTCGCCTTTAACGTTCCTTCTGGCATCCTGTCTTTGGAGATAGCACATCCACAGGCCTCTGGGAGGTTCGACTTGTTGATGAGTTGATACATAAGCTGTCTATACTTTGTGTGTAATCTAAACCATGGTGTATCACAATTGCATTTTTCATCTTGGGTACAAAAACAACTCTTTCGGCGATCACCACAATCAGTTTCATTGTGATAAATATTTCTGTTTAAAAAAAACAAAACAAAAAAAAATGGAGGTGGTGTCCAGTGCAGTTTAGCCCAGGCCAGGTTAGACAAATGACACACCTTTATTTAAGCACTGCCCCTACAGCCAAGGGCAATTTGAAGTACAGAAAATAACACCATTGGCTGTATGAACATCTGCTCCCTGGGTATTTGATTTCCCAGGCAGATGTTAGACCCCAGCTGCTATCACAAGATAATTTGTGTGTTTGTGGAGAGAGCTCCCATTTGGCTGTTGTGTTGATGGTTATGTCTTCCTTTTGTGAATCAGCCAGCTTCATTTTAAAGTATGTTTTACAGTCACTCCCACCCTGATGCCCTCTATGCCCCAGACTGTATGAATCCACCTTAGCACGATCCCCACGACCACCACCACAGTATAATGTATATGCACAAAAACTTAAATCATAATAGAATGTACAGTATGCATTAAGTAGAGTTAGACTGATATATCAAATGGGCTGATATATTGGCTGATATGAGTTTAGTGATCATATATCAGTTTGAGATAATTCAGAGACAATGTCAGCATCACATAGTTTGTGATAGTGATCAATCTGATAGTGCTAACAAGCTTATATACTGGTTGTAATTCTTTAATGACAAAATTATAAATATATAAGGAAAAAAAGGTTAAAGGTGCAATATGTAAGCCTTTGCTAACGCTACTTAGCCAAACATTAATAGCAGTTTACTTGCCAAGGGCTTCTTCCATCATTGCGTTTACAAGAGGTTAGAATATGCCCTTTGGGCAGTGCTACTTCTTCATCCTCTCATGTTAGACTAAGAGCAGACTGTGGCAAAGTGGTGTGAGACAGAATGTGCCATTGCTAGCTGCTTAGCATGCTACCTTCAGTAGAGTAAAAGTGATAGAAATAGAAGCAAAACAAAAGTTACCCCTGTGCTGATTTTTACCACTAGAGACAGCTCTTGGCAGGTAAAGAAATGAAGTTTGATGCTGAAATGAAAACATTTAATCTAGAATGGTAAGTAAACAGTTGTTAATGCATTGGCTATGTAGAGACATATATCATGTCTAAGCTCTGGATTCAGAGTGAAATCAAAAGAAGAGTTGTGTTACTTTTAATGTTTTCATGATTTATCTGTGGTCTTGTCCCATTCATGACAAGTCAAAATCTTACTCCCAATGAAATTTAAATCAACAAGCACTGATTTTTACAGATCCTCTATGAGGTACCTTATGTATGTGTCGATAAAGCAAAAGCTTAGGTAAAACAGCAGATATACTGCAGTGCTCTTAAACATAAAATGAATAAATATTATAAAATTGTACAATGAAATGTGAATGTAGACGTTTTCTCTTCACATTATCTACAGAATAAATGGCAATTAAAATGACAATCCACAGTGGAATTACTTCATAGATGTACTGTACTATAAGATAAAATGAATCAAAATTCAACCTAGAGTGTATCAAAATTTAACATATCTGCAAGAGGCAGAATTTCAGAGGCTAAAAATAGTTAGCTTGATTCTGCAACATTATGACCACAGAATCATTACAAATATATGACTGTGTCCTTCAAAGCTGCACCTTAGCCTCACACTCTGACCAGTTCAGGTGCAGGTAATGTCATCATCTGTGACATGTGAAAGAGTAGGCAGTCTACGAAAAGATAACTCAAAGGAGATTAGTCCCACACCTGACCCTGGGAAAAAAAAAAGTGTAGCATTATCTGCTAGAAGAGAAGCATGTCAGAGTCTCACAGGTCTTAACTGACCCCACCACACCCCACTTTTGTTGAAGGCTTTAAATTCTCCCCTCCCAAGTTCAGAGTCGATTTGTTATCAAATCAAGCGTCGAGCGTCTGATTCATTGCTATTCAGCACTCTGGCTGATTTATATGCAGAATGTAAAACAGATGCCTTGTGCGATACATATTTATGGTGAGCCCTGCTCTCACAAGATTTATTATAGGTTCTTTCATCGGGGTGTGCATGAGCTGTGCTATGATGACTTGTATTTCCTCTCAGCTGCCAATGCCAAACTCATTAAAAAGAGGTGTGACTATTAATATACATTGTAATACTGACAGCTCCTAATTTATAACCCAAGTACATGTTTGGGGTTTCTTCTTTCCTGTCCTCTCATTGTTGGGGTGGGGGTAGTGATCTTTTTGTATCTTTATGTGTGCATACATCCTCATGTGTGCACATCTATATTGCACATATACCATGCAAATACAGACACCACTTTTCAAATGCCTTTTTTGTTCTCTTATTATATCTCATATTGATTTATAGGGTGTAGTCCCTTGACCCTTATATACTCTGCTTCTGGCAATACGAAGACTAAACCATATTATGTGAGATTCCAGCTCGAGAGCCAGCTATGAGAGCCTACTAACTACTATTATGTGTAAGAAAAAACAGTGTTCTACAACTATTGGTCTACCTTTAATACAGACCTAATGAAGAGAACAACATAGATTCTCTTGGACAGTATGTTATGTTTTTTCTTTGTAATGATCATTTTAAAAATAAGCTTTCACATTCAAACTGTTTAATATGATATGATGAAGCCTCACATTCTTAAAAAAAAAATCTTCTACACACATGCATGCAAAGATACAGGCACACTCTCACTTATATAGACACCACACAAACACAACACGAGTCACTTGGTTATAGCTGATTATTATTCATTTCACTTGTGATTACTAGTGGCTTCTGGTTATGTGCAAAGTATAAGGGTATATCAACAATATGTTGTTATAGTCGCAGTAAAAACAGGTCAAGGAAAGTTAAAGAATCATACCAGTTGGATAGTCCTAGTTCATTATTACCAGGAATTTTCCATTTTAATACATAAGATTTTAGTGATCCTCTCCCTTTCAGAAGGAAAAATAAAATCACTCACTGCTGTTATTTTTTGTCATTTTTTGAGCAAGGCTAATCAAATCTGACCAGGTGAAGGTATTTTATTGTATACAGAAGAATAAAATATGAGAGTATTGACAAAACAGAGTACAAATGAGTCAGTAAGAATGCTGAACTTCAAAACACACTGCACAGCATAAATCCAATGGTTGAGTGGAGAATTATTGTTTTAAAAAAATTATTCTCTGATGAGCTTTTGTGAAATGCCAATGCAAAAAGATTGTTGTAATTGGAACAATCGCTTTAATAAACCAACCTTGGCCATTGCCAATGCCATTAAATTTTTCTGAATCAATCCAAACATGTTGTCACTGAACATTATTAAGACTTCTTTTTTGATTTTTGATTAGAAATATATAGAGTCAGAATGATCAAAATAGAGGTATGGCACTGCAACATACCACAAAGTACTATTATATAAAGTATAGTATATGCAACCCTCTACAAGTTCTTAATGTTCAAGTTTATGTTTTCCTGCCTCATATCAAATTCTTATAGCATTGTTCATGCCATACTCATGTCATGTGGAAGTTGCTGTAATTACCAGTTTCCTGTTTGTAAATGCTGTTCCTGTCAACGTCCAAATCATAATTATGACTGTGGAACTCTTGTGATATATCACAGTTTGCATTAAATAATATGGAAGTGCCTGAAAAAGCTAATAAACTTGGATGCCTGATGTCAGCCAAAGTCTGTTGTTCAGTGAAATTAAAAATGTTAATGGATATAATGACGATGTAAGAAACATTTAAATCATCATACTACCAACTCTGCAAACATTCAACTGCCCTGAGCTGTCCAATACTCACAAGCTGAAAAGATAGAAGACTTACTCCAACCATGAACTTCCATAATGTTTCTTCATTTCTAAAACACAAAATACATTAACTACTGCTATATTGTGTCTAAGTGTCTAATGTCTTACATTATCTTACATCTTACATTTTTGTTTAGGGAGGGCGCACAAACATCCGGCTCTAATTGTGTCACCCCTTTGTTTGGAATATTTTCATGTTTATATACAAGTACTGATCCAGGCTTCTCTTTTTTTTTTTTTTTTTACACCATTTTTTCACCATTTTACACCACGCCACTCTCTCTCATTGTGGTATTTCAAACAAAAGTTTGCATCTTTTTGCTGTCCACAAGGAGCAACAGAATGGTGGGCTTTTGCTCAGGATACACTTAGAGCTGCACCCTACATGTTGCATTCATTATTTGTTTTTTAGCTGTGTCAGTGTACCCAGAGAAGGAGCTTACGTAGGAGCAACAGTGTGGCAGACTTCACAAATGGAGTGTTGTCTTAAAATGACCAAACCACAAAACTAACTGTGATGGAAGTAGAGAAGGGCGATGGAACGGAGGCTGTGAGAGGCAGAGAAGGGCAGCTCATAAACTATATATTGTTATAACCTCCTCTACTGCTGCCGCTATATTCTATAGCCATGTTTCCATGTATGTTTCAATATAAAATAAAAAAGGATGAACTATTAAGAATAATCAATTAGTTGCAGACAGTTAGCTTAGCTTAGCACAAAGACTGGAAACAGTAGTAAGCAGCTAGCCTGGCTCTCTCTAAATATAACAAAATCTGTCTACAGTACCGGTAGCTCACTAATTCACACGTTATATCTTGTTAGTTTACTCTGTACAAAAACGGAAGTGTGAAAAAGTTGTGGTTTTACGGTTAGGGTTAGCCATGTGCTGTACTAATTCTTGGCCGGGACAGTCTGACAGTCAGACTTCCTGGAGTCTCAGCAATTGCTTGGCAATCTCACTGTAATGTCAAGGCTCCAGGAAGTCACTGCGTCCAAGCAAGAAATAGTCTATGCATGGCAAGTATTATATGGTTTTGGTTAAACTTTAAAACTTTTAAAATATAAAAAGACCTGATGTCATACTGAATGCCACTATAAGTTAATGCTTACTTGAAACATAAAATGGGGATGTTTTTCTTTTTAATTTTTTTATGTTTTTAAGTACAACTACTCTATATGAGCTGCACACGAGTACAGGAGAGACTGTACTTTTGTGAAGTTTACAAAGTTTCTTGGTAAAATGACATTCACTTTAATGTGATTGAGTAGGGGAAAAAGTACATGATGAGCTTTGAATTCGCTAATCTTTGAGGACAAAGAAGCCTCAAAGAAGCCATAGAGCTGCATCAGTCCTATGTTAATTTTTGACAGCAAAAACAGTGGTCTCCAGACTGAAAGAAAGTCTTGGTGCCAAGTAGCCAGATGTTTTACAAGATCTTCTTTGAAGAGAAAGGGCAACTGAAAAATCACTTCCAAAATATTAAGGGCAAATTTTAGCCCTTAAAAAGAGAAAGATCGCTCAAGAAAGGCAATGGTATAACAGGTAGCAAATGCAAAGCAGTAAACACAGGCATTTACTAAATAGATAAACCAAAAACTCTTTACCATTTAATACTACTTGACTGATCATATTTTATCATAATTTTTTGAGAATTAATTTTCAAGAAAATACTCACTTTGATGTAAATGTGAACACTGACATAAAATGTGTTAAAGATTCGTTACATTTTCTGACTTTTAATGGATGTAGACATTTACATTTTTTTTAAATACTATTATATCACTCACACTATTTCGTAAACAGTCCTAACAGTCTCTCTCTCTTGGTAAGACAACACAAGCTAGAGCAGGAAAGAGTGAAACGATTTTGTACTCTTATCCCTTCACGTTCCAAATGCAACCCAGCCATCCATCCCCATTTCTGGCTCTTTGCGTTCCTCCCTCAGCCCACACTTGAGGTGCTTTTATGTTACGCGACCACTCGAATTTGAGCCCAGAGGGACTCTATGGGTCCCTGAGCGAGGCAGCCCCAAAAAATCTATAGACCAGATGTATGATGTTATATGGTCAAACTGGCAAACACAAAAGGTCTAAAAACAAAAGCCATGAATTAACCGAGAGGCTTTCAACAGTGTGTTTTCAAAACAGCCCAGCTGAGAGCTCAGATGCCTCTCCTCCCTCTTAGTCACTCCCTCGCTCCAGTCTTGCTCTCAGCATTACCCCATCTCTCCTTTCTCCCTCACTCACTATCTTCCCCCTTTCTCCGTCTCCTCCTCTCTGTCTTATTCTCTCTCTCTGCCACCCCCCGAGACTAAATGCTTAAAAAGAAAAGAAAGGACACCATTTTTGCTAATTAGTTGAGGACTTAACAGGCGCAGGATATGCTGCCTTAGTTTTTCATCTGCTGTCCACGGGCTGTCGACTGTCCTGTGAAGTTGAGCCTGTGTGGCTAAAAGTAGAAGAAAGGAGCAGGGTAGACACACACAAAATGCCTCAGTGGAGATCCTGAACAGGCCTCCAGTGGGGGTTGAGCTCAAAATGGGGGCCAATCATTAGTATTTAACATTTGGGAATAAAGAAGCCTTAAATTAGAAGTGTAAATGGCTCTGTGCCCCACCTCCATCCTTAGAAATGTTCATAGGCTTTTTTAAATCAGAGAAGGTTTTTTTTGTTGTTGTTGTTCTTTGCTATGTTTGTATGTGTGGAGCTTGCATATGTGGTAACAATAAACTTAAAAAGAGAAAGAAATCAACCTAAACAGTATTTAGTGACAAACCTATTGTAGAATTATGGTTCATATTACTATTTTCACTCAATCATAGTATTTATCTTCATTTTGTACTGAATTGGTTGATTTAAAATGTTCAAAATTGTGTGATTGCAGCAAAGTTTGTCTCAGTGGATTTTATGCAGTGATAAATCAAAAACTCACATTTTGCTTACAGTTGTTACCCTGACAAATGCGAGGACCACACACTCTGGAGACACTGCAGGATGTTATCAGTAGACAGCGATCTGCGTTGTTCATCGCAAATGTTACATAACCAATGTTTATGTAAATGACATTTACTGGATTGAGCTCTCAGGCTAAATGCAGTGTGTAAAAATTTGTTTCAAGTATATTACAGGACATATTCTGCTTTTAGTTGAGGAAATCTATTCAATACAGCAGTCAACACTTTCCTGGCAACCAAAACCACGTCCAGGAAGCGAAGTAGAAAAAACAACACACACACACACACACACACACACACACACGCACACACACACACACACGAGAAAGAACCAAGTTCAAGGCATACAGTTAATTTACATTTCAGAAACCAGCAGGTCAGTTACAAGGTTATTCTAAAAATATTAATTCATAATCCCATTAACATATGCAGGACTATAGCAGACAGCTTTCAACTGTAAACCCTCTTAATACCCAGAACGTATCTCATGTCATTGAGTCTAGGGGGGGAAGGAAACTGACATGGTAAGCCCGAGCGTCCGAGGTTGGAGAAGCACAACAAAGTGGAAAATTAACAGAGTGGAAACTTAATAAACAGTTGCTTCACTGCAGCTCAACTTAGGGTAATTCCCGCAGGAAGAGAAAGGCCAAGAGCAGAGGAACAGCAGTGAGACTCGCAGCAGAGTCCTCTGCTGTGTTAAGACAGGAAGTCAGGGGTGAGGAGAGGGAATCTGGGAGTCAGAGTTCAGCAATCACTATTAAAAAGGGCCAGAGTGGCTGTGGCTTGTAACAGCCCTTCAGCATTTCTGCCTTAAAAGTGATGTTACAAACTACTATCTTTCCCTGATAACTGAGCCAGATAAAGCATGGTAGTTTTGTTGTCATGTCCTAAAACACTTGTATTGAGATCTTTAAGTGGCTGTTATATTGCACGCTAAAAGGAGCAGGATAAAACGGCGTAGGTCTGCTAGCATTCTCAGCTACTTTGCTCAAATGGGTGTATTTATCAGAGATGTAAGACACACATCCTATTAAACCAAGGGCACCAGAGAAATTCCTCACATGATCACCACAGCCCCATAACTGTCTGGGACAAAAATGGAGGCTGCGCCGTATGTCAGTTATATGGAGCAATAACCAACTTAAAGAAGTGTGGTAATAGAGCCATTTACCTGATCCTGAAAAATGAGGACAGAGGACCCCCCCCCCCCCACACACCACACACACACACACCTCTAACCCCCCCATACACACACACAAATAGCTGCACAAGCACTCAAACACATTTTAAGTTTTTAAATGTGTATTTCTGCAAGTTTGCTTACATTTTTATAGCACTTAAAACGATGTCATAAAAACATTCCTAAGATAGAATAATAATAATAATAATAATAATAATAATAATAATAATAATAATAATAATAATATAGATAAAGGATTTTCAAACTTTCTGTTTTTTGGCAGTTATTGAGGGTGTCTGAAGTGTTTATAATTTGACTCCTGTTCAATTGGGGCTCATGGCTGCAGCTTGTGGCTCCAGTATAAAGGTGTTGCTGTTTCATTTTGTGAGTCTGATGCCTGAAGAAGGTCTGAGACCTGCATTTTTAAATACAGTTTGTGCTGACAGTGTGTGGTAATCCAAACTTTCTTTTGCGTGATTTCATTTTTTTTTCCTACCTACCTGTCTACAAGGTGTACATTACATAACACTTGCAAGGTTACACCAGAAATTAGAACAGAAAGAAAAATGAAACACACTTTATAATACAGAATGTTAACATAACATGTTATATTAAATACAGAGCAAGTTGAAATTACTTGAAATTACAGGACATTAAGACATGCTAAGTGATGATTCATTACTTTTTTACTGCTCACATATACTGTGCTCTGCTTCTTTTAATATACCGAAAATCATCTCTTATTTATGTACTGTAGAATATGGTATATGTACAGTAAAGTATGTATAGCAAGATGTTGTATCTCCAACCACTGATATAATTGCTTGTCATGATGTATTACCAGTGTGTGAATAAATGTTTTGTTGTTGATGTTGTGGTTTGTCTTGTTATTGCTGTTGTCACTGTGGTGGCTGGTCTTGTCACACACAAATGCCTATCAGCCCTGTACACTGACTTGCGTTATTGAAATTGTTGAAGATTGCTGATGCAAGGAGGCGAACATACAGTAGTTTAGGTCATTGTGCTTATGTGGTTTTTGACGGGCAGCGTGGAAGTGCTGAGTAATCTGACTCCAATAAACAGTAGAGGGATATACAGTACAAAATAAATAAATATATCACAGATTGCTGAAATGTGGAGTAAAAAATCCTAAAAGGACCACTGCTGTTACCAGCCAGCTCTAAATCCATTGTGGAAAGAGCCTATCATCAATGGCAGCTTAATAACTGCGTGCAAGGGAGCAGAATTAAAATATAAACTTTGTTACATTATCTACACCGCACCAATACTATTTTGTCTTCATTATTTTTGTAGCTATAGACACAATCTCGTAACAGTACAGGCTGGGAGAGTGTGTGAACGAGCATGTTGTTCAGAAGTCAGGCAGGATTATGCTCTGAAATCCTCTGAAACAGGAGCAGCAGGGGCCACTTGAGGCAGGGCAATTGGACAGACTGTGAAGCAGGTCTCCAGTAGAAATGTGCTTATTTATGTAATCATGCAAGAAATATCTATTCTGTTGCTTGTGAAAGCATCTAAGATGGGAACTCCAAGCTCCTCTTTTCTCTGATTCACTATCAAAATAACAGTATAACTGCTCCCCCTGGTGTGCTTATCACTGTATTGCCTGGGAGAATAATCTTGAGTGTAATTAGTATGCACCCTTAGGTCAAAGCACTGACTTGGTAGGAGTGCGTTTCCACACAATGCTCCACCTCAGTAGCCTTTCATTCACCTCTCCTGGCAGGCAGAGTTCTTTACACCTTATTCCAGCGCTTCTTTGAATAAAAAAGAGATTCTCAAAAAAAAAAAAAAAAAAAAAAAAAACACTACAACTTGCACAGCTCAATTAAAACGTTTGATATCACAGTCAAAATGTCAGTGTTGTTTCTTAAGCTAATTTCTAAGTCTTGAGTGTTAAACCTTGAGTGTTAAGAATTAAGATTTATATCTCTGCCAGGGTTCATAAATGGAAAAAAGCTACATGAAGCAACTCACTTTTTCTCCTCTCTTTCCCTCGCCTTCCCACACACACACACATACACACACACACACACACGCACGCTACACAAGCACACACATACACAAGCTCATGTAAAGACAAAATGTACTCCTCATAATTCAGTAAGCTCATAAATCACAGCAGGTTAATGCTCCACAAAACCCCTTCAACATCCTTTAAGTGTTAAATCATCACTTTGTGGAGGGAGTGGGAGAAAAGACAGGAAAAGGGGGCAGGCGAGCAAAAGAGATAGTGTTGTACTTTTTCAAGTATGAAGTCTGGGAGTGTGTGTAGATCTAGCCCTTCAGTCAAATATGTTGCCATGCAAGGGATTAGAGGTCTGTGAAGCACTAGGTCTTGACCTGCAAGCCTTGGAGCCTGACTGTAACCTGACCCTATACCAGGTGTATGCCTATGGGTCAAAGGGTTGGGAAAGCATGCAACAAAAGACAGCTCCTCAATAAAACCCTCACTGCTCCAATTAACCGTTTTAAACCCTGTTTTCGAGCCCGCAAATAGCTCCTGCAGTGCACAAGCACGGGTTTGCAATGTGCGGTGAAAAGCCTCATATTTCCTTAATTGTAGAAGCCCACACAAATGTCAACTAAATGAAATGTGTAGTGTGTATATCCTAATAGAGAGAATGTTAATGGCATGCTTACTCCCTGCACCCGCCCGGCTTTGCTTTTACTTTCAAAATAATTTACTGCGCCTTTAAAGCACCCCGTCATCTGCAGCCAGAGACCCATAACTGTCATGTGAGTCGATCATTTACCCGGCGATCTCCTAAGTGTTACGTGTTAATGGGTGGAAGCTGTAGAAAACATAGGGAAATAACTAACACCTACAGAACCAACAGATCATCTCTGCAGAACGGAAAGCTGTATCATTTCATAACACATTCAGGACTGCGGCGGTTAATCAAGCCACCTGCCAAGAGGACTGCCATATCTCAAGAGCATGTCAGAGGAGAAGTCTTTAAGTATGCTCATATGGGACTGAATAACTGAGTGGGATTCTTCTTTCACTTACATTAGTTGTTGACACTAGGGAATTGGGAACATTATATTTTGTGGTGACAAGGTTAATGTAACATAATGTAAGCCTCTCATATTTGGTGCTTATTTCTAGCCGTAGAGAATACCTGATTTTGTATTTATTTATGTCTAATTGTTGAAATGGAGAATTCAAAGATTAAATAATACACTTCCACACAGAGTTCCATGCTGAACCTCTTCCAGACGTGAACATGATGAATTTTCTGCATACGTACTGAGATCTAAAATAACAAAAAATACCTCTGTAATTATAGCCCTGATTATTTCAGTATTTATTAGGCATTCCAGGCTGGGGTGACCTACCGGCTGAAATTGACTACACTTGAACAAGTCTACGACTGGCTGGCCTCAGAGGGTTATTAATTGCTCCAGCATGCCCTTGCACAATGTGTTTGGATAGGTGTTTCTTGTAGCTAACAAAAAAGCCTTTGTAGTGCTTCACTTTAGTCAGTGACTCAATTAGGGAAGGAAATGAGAGTAAATACAAAAAGCCATTGTCTTTCTTCAAGCCACAGCTTGAGCTGAAGATGTTACATAACTTTACAGTATCTTGTCTGTGTTAAGAATTACACTTTTTAGCTGTAGTTAAGGAGATGTTAGGGGATTGGGGAGTAGGTAAAAGTAATGATGCAACATAAGTGATACTAGAGGTAACCAAGCAGTGTTGTTGACATACATATGTGCTGCACTAAATTAACTTGTGTAGATTCCTAGTCTAGAGTCATTACAAACACGCCTTAAAGGAGCTCAACATTACATGGAACATGAATGCTAAATAATGACACAGTAAAGAGATTCAACCAATGATTATTTTCAGTAATTTTTCTTTGATTAATTGATGAATTGTTTTGTCTGTAAAAGGTATATATATATATATATATATATATATATATATATATATATATATATATATATATATATATGATCAATTAATTGAATAACCAGTCCAGCTGTAGACAACCTAAGGTCCAAATTGGTTGGTTTACATTTCTACTTTAGGTACAACCACTATCAGTATGAAACAATAAGAAATAAAAACCATTGTAAATCATCTGCAGTACAGACAATATCACAACCATCAGGGTAGTGCTGTCAGCACTGAGGTACTTCGCTACAGCATGAAAATTCTAAAAACATACAAGCCTTACAGACAGTTTCCTTTGTAGTACTGTGTTCACACTTTGCCTTGTCTCTCTCTTTCACCTCTGTGTGTCTCTCCCTGCCCAGCTCCTCTCATTCACTCTACTAGTCTTGGAAAGGGGTTTCCTAGTGAGGCGAATTCCAGCGTGCACTTGCCAAGTGACCCATGACCATGGGCGGACAAGGTTACCAGTCCTGACTTTTACAGCCATTTCTGCCTCTATACGAGTCTCTGTGTCTCTCTGCCTGAAATAGTAAGTCAGATACCGTCGTAATGAAAAGCACAGGACTCAGAGACTCAGGACAAACCTGCTGCTCTGATGCCCTCCAGGCTCAAGCTGACAAAAACATCAAGACAACGACAGCAAAGTATGAGAGGTGAACAAAACCCCAGAGGATGTTAGAGAGAGGGGGGAGCAAAAGGTGACAGAGCACTAGAATCTACTCGCTAAAAAAAAGTGCAATTTAGCACCTTTATGGGTTCTTTGTCTTGAACACTGCACCTGTGAGGTAGAACTAATAGGTGCAGTGTAGAACATTTTTTGATGTGGACCTTTTTACATGGTTCTACAATAGAAATAAAACTGTACACAGTGCTGTAGATCTTAACTGTACAGAAGCAGTTTTATACTTCAGCTGTTCTGTATTAAATCTGTGAGCTATGATATATCAAACATATGAATCAGCATTTACTTTTCTGTAAATGGCAGCAGAACTCATAACTGTGTACCATGTAATTTTGACAGATACATAGATACTTACTCTTATAAGAATATAATTTTCCTTTACAAGATAATTCGATTATTATACTTGATTATGTCATTATAGTTTTTGTATTCTTGGAGGAATTATTCTTTTATTATTATAATTATTATTTTTTCTTCTTTTTTCACATTGTGATTAAAAAAAACAAGCAAACTTCTCAGTGCTATCACACACAAGAGACAACATGTCTTGTCCATTGTTTACAACAAGAAAAACAATCCAGCACTACAAAGAGATGTCCCCTGTTATCTGCAGTTCAAAATCTTTTTATGAGTAACACAGTGTGACAGCATGGTCAGTAAGGGCTGATGTGAGCTTCAGTCATGCAGAGCATGGACACTACAAACTGTGCTAGACACAGTGTAGTAAAATAACCCCATCTATAATGCAATAAATTCTGGTTTAAAACATTATGGGTAATATGGGTATGCCAGAAACACTGAACATGGTGTGCATAAAAATTTTAATAGCAAGATTATGACAATTTAAAACTTATGGTATCAATAAACAGTGGTCTAACTTAGTCATCCTGGTGCAGCAGGTTTCTAGTCCACCTATCGTACTGCAGGCCACTACAAGGTTTTGCAAGGTATAATGTCATATCAAACATCAAGCATGTTGTTGTTGCAAAGCAAAGGCTTGATATTATTAGAGTAGCTTAGCCTTAGAGCCGTGCAGCAGTCAAAATAGATATCTCATGCTATGAAATTAAAAGCACCAACTTAAATACTTTGAACTGATTATTGCTTTTTTCACAGTGAAGGATCGAGCTAATTCTTTTTAGGTGATCATCAAACCAGATGGCACACGTTAATCTCCTCATTCATACCCCTCATCTGTTGCAAGAGAATGGCTGTAAAATGGTAACAGGGATGGAACTCAATCATTTTCTTCCCCCTCTATTATTAGCTCTAACGTTGGCTTCAGGTCACGGTGAGTCCACTGGTATTTTGCACTGGGGCCCTCAGTTTATCTACTCTGGTTAAAGGTGTGCTTGCTACCACAGAAAGGCACTGTAGAACGTCGTTGTATACAAAATGTAAATGCCTCAGCTGCATTATCAGCGTAGGACATCCTTTACTCGTGGTAATATGTCAATGGTTTCAAAAATCTGTGTAACACTAAAAGAGAAACTGAAGAAAAAAAGCTGAGAGGCAGCAAATAAGCTACAAAATAAGCAGTAATATTCACTCCAGGTTAAGTCAATGTGTTCATTTTAGTCCTGCAACTTCTCTGTCACTTTTAAGTCAATCTTAAAATATTGTATAGAGCAAAGACTAAAATAAATTAATATTAAAAAATACAAAAGGAACAAACACAACACATCTCTGTGTTGTACAAAATACAGCTACAGTGCTTATTACAATCTATGCACAAGTATCAAACATTAAGGGACCAACAGAGACAATCAATTACAGCCATATCAAACTCCAAATTACATTATACCACTTGCTGTATTTCTGTGTGAGTATGTGTGCATTTTAGTCTATAAAGATTACATCAAGGGGGAGACAGAGGACCAAAAGGATACAGGGCTTTTTTGGGAATCAGATGAAGAGTGAACAAGGAAATGTGAAAGAGAAAAGCATGCATGAATGGAAGCCTGTGCAGTGATGGCACAGTCAGTGTGTGTGTGTGTGTGTGTGTGTGTGTGTGTGTGTGTGCTTGTGTTCATGCGAGTATGAGCTCCTAGTCCCCCAGGGTGCACACCCTGTCAGAGAGATCATAATAAACTGTCATCTGTACAGCCAGGGGTAAAGTTCCATGCTGGTGCTGAGACCACAGGAAGACTGAAACACTAACTGGTGCCATGCTTTAGAAGGTTTCTGTACTGTGAATACACACACAAGCCTAAAGATGTGAAGTGTGAACAGTATTCTTCCTCTCTTAAATAACAATGACACAAGATCAGACACCCTGGAAGCCCTGTACACAGGCTCACAGTTCATACATTACATACAGTGTATGTGTGTATTTATGGATATGTGAGTATATTTATATCTATTTCTATATCTCCTCTAACATCTTGTGGTAAACACGTCCTATCTTGTACTTAAAGGTAATGGTTGACTTTTTTGAAATTTAACCATGACAACATGCCTTCCCTAACATTAACCAAGTACCATGACCATGAACATAGCCATAAAAACATTTAACAATGCTTTAGTTGCTACGGATTTTGGATCACAAGAGCTGATATTGTTGGAAAACAAATGCCTTGTCAGTGAACACGCACTCATATGTTAAGTGTGAACATTTTGCAAATTGCAAGATATGTTGATTAATATTTCCTCATTAAATTAAAAAACATTACAAAATGACATTTCCTTAAGGGCATATTAGCTGTTGCAAATAACAATGTAACCTTCAAAACATAAGTTTTATTTTATATACATGTTGTTGTATTCAGGATGAAAGGCTTAGGCTCTACTATGTAACCACCATACCATTATGAGGGTCGCTAACTGTACAACTGCTAAACTCCTTTAAGGTTTGACCTTTCAGTGCCTGTTAGTCATGCCCTACAGTGTGGTGATGAGCACTGTAGGTAGCATCACAGACATATATGCTTTGAAATAATACACAGAACATTAACATGGATTTAGTGAGACTGACATATGAGCTCTCACAGCCCACCCACTCTCATTCTATAACAAAAACTAGGAATGTCACTTGCAGGCTTGGGGGTCAATTGTAAATGCTCAGTCACTGCAGTGTCATGTGAGGAATTCTTCGCCAACCAGCTCTCAATTTCATGGCAAATTTCCACCGAGGACTACATCTGTTTGGGGAATGTAAAGTGAGGCGGCGGGAGGCAGTTCTCCTGGATTAAGTCTGCTCATCAGTTTATCATTCATCAGACAGCAGGAGTTTCAGTACAGAAGAAAAAGGGAGGAGGAAAAATCCCTAATTTTCTACAGCCATACCTTCCTTTGTACTTCAGGATTAACGACAGGGCTGAGAGAACCCGATGAGTTTAAAGCTTCAGAGGAGAGCAGGGTGAAAGAAAGCCAGATCAGAACAGAGATACCATTAGAGAATCTCATAAATCAAGAGTGCTTATGGCGGGGGAATACGGTCTTAAAGACCATCTGGAGTTTCCAACCTCAACATTTATTTTGAGCTGTCTCCACTGGGAATAAGCTTTTAAGAACAGGATTTTCTTCAGTATCACTACACTTAAGGAGGTTCACTTTATATTGTCCCCACATACTCCATTCTCTGTCAGTGATTAATAAGGAATGGTGGTGTTTAGAGTATACAAAATAAAAAACAAAAGCAATGTAAATGTAAGGACCAGGGGCTGGGCAGCAGCACTGATGTTCAAAGCTTAAGAAAAAAAAGAAAAAATATTTTGCTTAACAACATACTGTATACAGGGACTGTGATGATGACCGGTAAAAAGCCTGTGTCACCCATTCTCCATGATCATCAGGTTGGAGTTGGGGTGACACCCATGCTTCTCAGAAAGATAAGTGAGATTCTCTGCAAGGCCTTCACCGGCCTGCCAGCTTCCTGCAGACACCTCTTCCTTTCTGCGCTTCCTGATGTTATCATAATCCGGGACCCAGAGAGGACCTTTGTGGCTCATGGCCTCGTCTTCCGCTAACACACGTGTGCGTCACATTATCTGCTGAGAGGCCAGACTCCGCATCCTTTCGGGAGGGGGAAGGGTTGTATAGCAATGTCGGGAACAGGAAAAGGAAGTGGACACAACCAGGATTAGGTGAGAGAATGGAAGGAACAGAGTACAATATCTATCCGCCGTCTCCCTTCAATAATTTATAAACAACTGTGTCATATTTTCAAAACTGTAGAAAACAGGTTTTGTACTGTGTCAGCATGGTTAAAGGCATCCATTGGGAATCAAACTGACTGACCCCATGGTGAACAGCTTCAGCATTCATTGGACAGTCTACTGCTATAGTCTGACCTAGCTGGTCCATAAGCGCAATAAGACGAACTGTTAAGAAGAAGAAGAAGAAAAACATTTGTCTCTATGTGTGTTTGCACATGTGCAGATGCTGGCCCACCACTTGGCTGCGGTGTGAGCAAAAGTCAAGCCATGAGCTTGGTCTGGCTCTGCACACTTAACTGGGCTTGGAGCTCTTATTTCAGTAGATGCCTAAGTACAGTTTGACTTTGAAGGCTTTGATCAGGAGGCAATGCTATGGCATTTGACTTCTAGCTAAAAAAAAAAAGCAGTGTGTCAGACCTCTGGGGTCACTGGGATCACTTATCGCGGCTGAAAATAACCAGTGGCAAGTCACGATTTGGGGAATCTAAAAGAGGGCTGACATTAGCAGGTGCCCTGAGGTGGAATAGAGACAGCTACAGAGCAGGTCACTGACCTTGGACCACAGAGAACTTCTTTTTCTTTTTTTTTCTCTTTTTTTTTTTTAAACCCGAGGCCTGGTTTCACTTAGCAGAAAGGTTCTTCAGCTGAAACTGGTGAACACCAACACAACTTCACCAAGTGTATAAAACACTGCAAAATGGAGAACTGATTATTAAAACGCAACAAGGTCGCCCTTTTGTTAAGCCTCTTTATAAAGGAAACATTGGAGGTACTGATTTTAAAAAGAAAGTTGTACAAACATTAAATATGAAATACTGTTGTTTGATGATGAGCAGTACTAATAAATAAATTAAAAAACTGTCAATTAAAACATTTATAATGTAATGATCAAGTAAACTTTTTAGGACACATTAGACATAACTTTGGTATGTCTTAAACTTCAGATCACTCTATTTATTATACATCCTCAGGTTATATAGTGAGCCTAATAAACACAAAACAGTTTAGTACAAAAAGAGACATTTTATCATAGGGTGTAGTGTATATACAGTCAGTATGATAAAGTCTTTCGGGTACATATACACAAGCCTTTCCTCCTTTCAGAGCTCTGCCAATATAAACCACACTCTGCCCAACAGTTATCAGTCCAAACAGATTACATTTAACACTACAGGACATTTTAATCAGATGTGCAGTGGTAGAATTCACATTAAGAAAGCAGCGTATCAGATGTTCGATTAAATGTTTGCTCATTGTGTGTTTTTGACAACAGAGTTCATGGTTGTGACAAATTCAAAAGAATCTGAGTCATATTTGAACAGATCTGTAGCCTGCATTCAAATGTAGTGCTTGCAGTGCTACATTTGCTGATTCAGAGAAAACAGTCTATATAAATTAGGTGCTTATTGATTTTTACTTTAGTGTTCAATCTGCCCACACTCACATGAAAGAGACAGACAACTTGTTGCTGAGCAAACCCAGGAGCGAAGAGAAGAAAGGTTGGCAACTGCCAAGTAAGCGATTTTTTTTTTTTTTGTTTTGTTTTTTTTGTTTTTTTTCTCCATTTCTGTGGAAAACAATGAAACTTTGGAAGTAAATTACTGTAGAATGTAACCTCAGTGTGTGTTTTCTAATCAACTGCTCTTAAAACCTCTTTGCATCAAGAATGAATAGTTTCAGAAAAATGCAAATAGGATGTAATAGTGATTTTCCTGAGTGGACCAACTTTTTCTCATGAAACAACTCAAGATAACAGAAATCACAAAATCATCTTGAAACACTACTCGAGTCACGTCCACGTTTTGATAGCAGATCATGAGCATTACAGAATAATAAAGTTTCCACAAACCTTAAAACATTGTTCCATTATCAGTGACAACTTGTGTTTCACTGCAAAGAATGGCAACACTGGTGGTCTCTGTGATATATTATGTCACAAGGATCATATAGTATTTCCGAAGTAACTCATACAACTCAACACCAGTAATGCCCTGAGCCTTGTGTGACACTAGCAGGTGCTCTTTATTACTGGACCTTCCATACTCACTCTCAAGAATAACTACTGAGAATGTTCTTATCTCCACTGACAATCGTTGCTTTAATGCCAACCAATATTGGTAGTAAATATGGGGATCTTGTTTGGTCTGAATCCAAATCTTTAAGAAACATATGTTGGACAGTGTGATTGTGTCGAGACCTATAACTGGACTGAGTGATTCCAGAGAGAGATCTGGACAACAAAATTATTCATAAATGTTATGGGTTTTTGTTCCCAAGGGGCGATCTAGAGCTCTTTGTAGCACAAGGGCAAGAACATGCATACTGTTGTTCAACCTCTGTCTCACCACTTTCTCTGTCCCCTGTGCAAAAAAGAAAGAAAAAAAAAATCAATGGGGCACAGATGTACACAACTGTGTTTACAAGTTCATCTGAGGACATAATGCCACAGAGGATTAACCCACAAACAAGTGGGAGTGAGGATTTCAAGGTACTGAAATCATAAATTTAAAACATAAAAAAGAAGAAGCTCTGTTATTGTTAGTCATTTTTATCATTAAATGGTAGAAATGTCTACACACCATATTTTCAAAAAATTTTTTAATAAAGCATAACACAGAATTTATATTATGATAAAATGTAGCAGGCAACTGTCCCATATTTGCCATAGTTAATTTGAAAAGCAACTGAAAAGCAATTCCATGCAGGTGTACCGTTTAACATTCAGACTATGTATTTGGAGAACTGCTAAGAAATTTGCTATAGAGGTTCCTAAACACTTGAAAGTGCAATAGGTCCATGAAAAGGTATCTCAAAAACTAACAACGAGATTCCTCTTTAAGCTGGGTGTTCATGGTCCCAAGAAGATGAATCAAACTTCTTTTGGTGACTTCTGGACTTTGATCACCATCACCAGTCTAGAAATTTACAATCCTAACATTTAAATGAAGCGCTCTGAAATGAAAATAAAAGGGTCAAAGAGATGGAATGGTCTATGGTCTTTTTCTCTTAAGCCACCATCAGGACAATCCTACAATGCTGATGGTGAAATTGCCAGTACCTTGTTTGCTTAGTCGAGCGCTTTTGTGTTGCAAGGTGTAATGAACACTGCAGGCAGCTAGGAAGGTTTTATACTTTTAGTGTTGTTAATCCCTAAACCACACACCACCCCTGACTCAGCTGCTGCTCACCCAAACAAGAATGGTGTTCTAATAATGGAAATAATGGTGCCAGTGGAGCCCTTGGAGCTCCAGTACAAAGACTCTGTCTCCTATTAGCTTTGTGGTCAGAAAAGGGAGATATTTGTCTGAATCTGACTGAAGTTTATATATTATTTTGTTGGTCTTGTTTGTAGACTGATTAATTCATTATTTAGTCAATAATGTATCCAGACATTAGATTTAAAAAAGCACATCACAAGTTCTCAGTGCCCAGTCACATCTTCAAATGGCTAAACCCAAAGGTATTTAATTTGCAATTGTGTAAAAGCACCAAACTCTTGCATGTGAGAAGCTAAAACTAAACTAAATACTGAATGGTCAAATCAATCACCCTTTTCTATGTTTGCAAAAAGATCAAACAAAGCTGAAACAAGCTCCTCTACACTGTTAACAGTGTATTAAAAGTCTTAAAAAATATGGCAGGGTGGGAAAGACATAAAAGGGAGAGTGAGGTGGCATGTGAAGGAACAGAGTGCAGAAGGCAGATGGGGAAAGGAGAGACAGATCAATACGAGTCAGGAAATAAGGTAGAAAAGGTTATTTACTTGACATTGATCTGTTGTAGCGGCAGCAGAGCTTGCCCTGTTTCTCTTTTGTTAACCTTTAAGTCCGAGTATACTCACAAATGACGGGGGAGTCAACTAACAGGTGTAAATTATGGATCGAAGAAGGTCGCACTACCTCTGTCACCGACTGGCGCCTATATAGTTACAGCTATGAAGAAATTTAAACATCAATAACGATAATAAGGACAATTTTACTATGCACCAAAGAGAGTTTCCTTCTACAAAGCATTGCCAGTAGTGATGCATAATATTTACTTACTAATCCTGTGCATTGCTAATGTGCAGTATATGTATGTATATATGGAGTTTCATGTGAGTCCTATATGTAAGATAGTGAACTGAAACTACTTCTTACCCTCCAACTGAATGTAGAGCACAGTATTCCTACAGTGCATTTATATTAGGAAATTCAGTCTTACATGATTTAAATCTCCAATGGAGAATGAAGGAAGCAGTGTGCCAAGGTGAAAACTATGTATGAGGAAGTCAGGGTGCTAGATGAGCATGTGTTGTGTCTGATTCTCATAATGTTGGCTTCCTTAATTAAGCACAAGTCTTTCTGCTGATTCACCTAACTACTGATTTTTTGTAATATCCAGGTGTGGAAAAGTAGTCATCATAACCTAACTCACTTTAGTTCCCCAGAACAGGTAATACTGCTAATCTCCATTTCATTAACTGCTAGACTTTGCCTAAACATATTGAAATCAGCTTCATCAATCATTTCTTAGTAGCTAATCTTGTGGGCACTGCCAGCACTTCCTGTGATTGTCTCACAGCGCCTTACCACTGTGATCACATTAAAATGTGTTTCTTGTGAAACACACACAGGAAGTGATGAGCTCACATCAACATCACATTTACACATCAATACTATCTTATCAGCGTTGATGAAAACATAAAAGCTGTGAAAATGGTGAGAAATACTGTAAGGAAGTATTATACCACAAAGGATTGTTGTTGCACCACGCCTGAATGAACAATGTGGAAACAATGTTGTAACCACAGAGGCAACTAGTGGTTTTCATGGTTGAGCTGTGGGTGAAATATTTACTACATGGTAGTGTCATTCATTTTAAATTATTCTAAAATGTTAAATTATTTGAAATAGTACTGCACTGTTAAATGAAAGGCACAGTTGAGGGAAGCATTATGGAAAAGGGCTATAGATGCACAAGTGTAATATCTCGCAATGAAGTAAAAAGGCGAACACCAAAACATTTTCAAATCGCTTCAATCCTGAATGTGGAAATTTGCTTTGTCATGGGGCAAAGTAAGTAAAAACATGTAAACTACTAATGATATAGTTAGAAGGACATTTACTACAGACAGAAGGGTCATGCAGTGCAGTGCACATCAGCAGTGCCTGGCTCCAGCCCAGTGAGCACTTCTAGACATCCATCATGTCTCTTTTTTAGTCCATGAAGATGGCACAGACCTGATGCACTGAATGAGGAACTATTTGTTCTTCCATATGCCAGTACTTGTAATCGGTTTCTCCGGATCTTGCCAAATTTTGCCCTTTGCCAACAAGGGCCACATGTTTCTACAAAGGGAAGTCTGGCAAATGGTATGCTGATGATTTTGTAATTTGGGCTTCAGTGGAAAAAATCCTGATACCACCCAAGTCACTACAACCATATTATTGTTTCATCTGTTCTTTCTATCTTTCTTATATTAAGAGTTTATTAGCATAAATTAAAATCATAAAAAGACGATCACAGTGTCTTAACAATGTTCCAAATATCAAAGATTCATGTATATAATTTCAGGCTATTTCCATTAATTTCTTTTTTTCTTTCTGTCTGCTTGTAGTAGATATCCACCCACCTTAGGGCATGTTGTGTCTGAATGCTGACACCAACAACCTGGCACATCCCTCTACTTACACTCTTAAGGCACTGTAATTTCAAGATTCTTTGGCCACACTTACTGACTGAAACTTAGCCAGTCTCACAGAGTTGGCAGGGCTGCTAAATAAACATGCATTGGTTCCTTAGGTTCACAACCTTTCCACAAGGCACAACCATGTGCTGTAATGGAAACATTCAATGTTGCGCTAAAGGCTTTTTTTTTTTCTGTCATGCTCTTGAATTTCATTTAGTTAGACAAAAAATGGCTGCACATAGAAACCAAATGTGGGTAAGCATTTATGGTAAACTATGAATGCTTGAGTAAATACATCCCTCGCCTTGTCACAAGGGTCATGCAACCCTATGAAAAAACAAAAGTAGACAAAAATATATTTATATACATATTTTAATGTCCTTATACAGGTAAATGTGAAGGCACTTCTCAGAAATCAGTCCATTGTGTATTCTGGTAACTCATTTTCAGAGAGGAAGTAGACCCATGGGGTGAGTTGACCCTAAAAGAGCCAGGAAATTTGTTTTTTCCTCCTGAACTTGGCTATATCTCACTTTCTAGAGGTGCCTGTCCCACTCACTCACTCTCAAGGACCAAGCCAATCTCCCTTTGTAAATAGAACTATGTTTTATAATTCCCCCTCTCTCTCAGATGACCGTATCAATAATGCAGAGGAACCGCATCTGTCCAGAGCCATGAGATTATTTCTCTGATTTGGGCTGACAGTTATGGTAATAGTTTGGCAAACAATCTACTCTAGCAACAATGACCACAGATTACAGCTGTTTTCAGATCAAAGAGACTGCAGAGAGGCCCATGATTGATTGCTCACCTAGAGACAGAGTCAAGCAGTTCAGCCCCCCACACCTCACTTTTTCGCCTCCTTTCTGATAATGGAAAAATTCCTTTATTCCTAATCTTCCTGGGAATCCTGTTATATTTTAAATACCAGAGGGTCCAATTAAGTATTTTACAATATTAACACTTTAACAGCTGCAGTTCTTTTGAAACACACACACACATATATATATATATATATATGTTATTGTTATTATTACATAGTACATCATTGGTTCCTTATGTAAATAAAACACGTTCCATTCTATGCCATGCCACAAAGTAGTAAATGTCCAATTTTCTGTTGCTTTTGCTAGATGATCACATATACCTACTCAGACTTTATATATTACACAAGATAATGAACTTTTGAAACTGTTTTTAGGAAAGGCAAGCTTACCTCCAAAAATGTGAGCCAAGCTAACTACGTGTCAAAAGCAGGATTGTGCTACATGAGAAAAACAGGGGCAGGGCAATGTCTGAATATAGTGGAACAAGTTCTGGTTACCCATCAGAGGTATAACTGAGCCAAACAGCAAACAAGCGATCTGTAATGAGAAAAAGCTGTTTTTCACTTGTACCTTCAGCTGCATATTTAGCCTCACCAGTGTTTGTAACTTTCTGTTATTATTGCTTTGCCCGCCTTTTTCTGTGGTCACAGACAGCACAGAAGAAAAACTGTTGGATGGAGATACAGATTAGTGCTTGTTCTTTCTACCACGGTGGTGTTTACATCTGTGTGCTCCTACAATTTACAGAAAAAACATGCACCACTTCTTGGTAACAATTACCAACCTTTGCTGACATGGAACATGGACAGTTACATACAAGACTACATAGAAGATTGATACCTCTACACGGTATGCTGACTTACATATTTACTGTTTCATTTACTGCAAAACTAGGACTAGCTGCATTGTCAGCAATAGACTGTTGTTGTCTGTGTGTCTATGAGCAAGTAGCTCAGTGAGCTCAGTGCATGCTTTCATACAACTTCAGATACCCTAGCATGTACACAGCATAGCCCTTTAAACTAAAATATGAAGTGAGACACACTCGTTCACTGCGCATCATTGTTTGCTTGGGTGAAGACTCTGTATCTAAATACCTCAGATATCCAACAAAGAAGCTCATTATTTATTAATGACACAAAAGCTGTAACACCATTTGGCTAATATAAATTTGCATATTTATTAAAAAAGAGACATTTGTGATTAATGGCATCCAGCCATGTCACATGTGGATGAGGAGAAAAATCATGGATCCTTGATCATGTAAAGCCCTGATCAGTGCACTAGTGCTCCAACACTGTTCTCTAACAAGAAGCCTATGAATTACCGGTTATGTTGTATAATACACATTATTACACCAATTAGGCAACTATGCAGCATTACACAATAGAGTTATGATATATTGTTTAATATATAAATATGACAAAGTTTACTCAGGCACGTATCTTGTAATTTGAGGAACACACTTCATGACACTACATTACCTGAGATGGCTCTATCAATACACTAATTACAAGTTAGTAGACTGTATTGAACTGTAAAATACTGGGTAGAAATACTGGCTTGTCTACCCTTGATTCAAATGTAACCTATAAAAAAGGAGAAAAATAAAAAAGAGAATTAAAAATTGTCTTGACGACAAGGACATTGTCAGATAAGTGGAGAAGGGCAGTCAGAGAGCTATTTAGAGTGACGGTAAATGGCCTTTTTACCATTCCAGCTACCCCTGCCCTCCTGCCCCCCTTCCCCCGTTTAGGGATGGCATTAGAGACTGCAGACTGACATACATTTTTTATAGCTTCATAAAGTCATCCAATGACCAGGTCACCCTTCTCATAACTAGGGAGCAGAACGCTTGAAAAAAGCCATTCATCACCATGAAAGGGCCTGCTTGTCCAAGCGCCTTCAAACATGCACACAGTCTGGCAAGAGACGCTCAGCACAAATGCTAACGTACTTCTGCCACTAATGCCAGATGACCTTCTCACATCTATTAGCGGGCTGGCTGACGCAGAGGGCAGACACGAGCCCCTCTTGTCTCCGGCAAAGATTTCAATGACAAGGAATAGAAAATATCATGCATGATAATGGCTGTTGCCACCAACAAAGCAATCTTTGCCATTTTTTTTGTAACAATACAAGGTAATGTCAGGTGAATATTAAATAATCTGTGATTAATTATACACGCAAGAAATCTTTGTCTCCAAATATACTGCCCTGTAAATTAGTCGTTATTGTAGAGGTGCAGTTAGAGGTAATATAACAGAATAACATGACATGCTTTTTTAAATATGTCCCCTTTGATTTGGCAAGCCAGAAGGACCTCCGATGTAGAATTGGAACGCCCCTCACAGACAAACCATCAGACCACCAAACCCCATTAGTGGGCAATTAGTGACAGCTGGTGGGTTGTCAGCTTGGTAATGGCCTCAAAAGGAGTACCCACGGAATACAAAAACTACCAGCGATGCAATGGCTTAAACCTTGGCGATAAAAGTCAAAACAGAAAGCTTGAAGTATGGAAACTCATGTTCATTCAGCTCCATTTCCAGATCTAAAAAATGTACGACACTATGTTAGCGACCACTATCAATCTAAGTTGCAGCTGTTTGTAAATGTATGGCATTATTATGAGAATAAAAAACATTCAGGATGACAGCTTCCAATGTTGAGCCTTGTGAAAATGTGGGTATATTCAGCTAATCTCATTTCAACCAAAGGTGTGCTATTTTAGTGCTCTACCAGTTCCTCCTCTTGCTGGCCTTTCATTTCAAAAGCAAGGGCTAAGCTATGAGAGGCACAAGAGGTGGACGGGCAGAGAAGAAGGAGGAGGAGGAGGAGGGGGTTGAAGTAGTTTAATAATTTATTTAAGAGGGAAAGAAGGCAGCCAAGGGGAACAAATAGTGTTTCTCCCAGAACCAAGCCCCTCTGACCCCGGCCCTGCGTACCTGAAGCCCAAGCCCCATCGCATTAGTGAAATTCTTATTTGATGGCATTTTAATATTCTGCCTTGATGACTTTTTAGCAACATTTACTTTCGGAGGTCTCGAGCGCTTCCCCCAGAGGAAATGAAACATGTCAAAACCCATTACGAAAAAATCAAAATTTAAATACCTCAGCCGTGTTAGCGGTAATACACACAATCCCCACCGCTCAGAGGCAAGGCTCACAAACACTCATCTGCTTGCCGGCTCGTAATGAGTCTGTTTGATGGGTAAGCGATTTGTGGGTCACCGAGCATACGTTACAGATCCAATTTAACCCTTGATTGCTTGTACTCTGGAGGACCTGGGAAAACGTGTTATTGAAATTTAATACCAGATCATTTCTTCTTCCTCCCATGCAGGGACAAAGGTATGCTTACATGACTCCTTCGATGGCCTGTGCAGCTGGGGGAGGCAGTGGGAAAAGCGACCAAGGAAGGAAGGGAGAGACAAGACAACAGAGAAAAACAAAGACAATTTTATGCATGAAGGTAATCTTTGCCTCATCTGCAGGTCTTGCTAAACACCAATCCAATTAGCCCCTGAAGGCACTACGCTGAGCACCAACTCAATTGAGTATGGGTTCCCTATCATGTGATATATCACTTTTATAATAATCTTTATAGCAGTTTGCTGTTGATTGTCAAGTGTTGACACTCAAAACAGATGATGATGAATTCAAGGAAACAGAATTAATAACTCTTCTATGAGGATGCTGCCATGTTTTTAGGCAATACAAACTAAAAACTGCACAGGGTACCTTTAAATTATATTATCTAGTGTTTGGGAATGGAAAATCAGCTCTCCTCCATAGAAATGAAAATCAATGACAGTGTTACTCGAAATCAGTGCGGTTGCACTGCTAAAGTTGTAGAGCCAACATGTGTACATGCATCTATAAAGCTGATGGTATGTCATCCAAATTACACAACTGCTGTGAATATTTTTTGTCAAAGCAGTGCATATATAAGACATCTTTCAACTGCAGAAATTCCAGAGATTTTAGGTGACATGAACAATAATTGTGTGGCATAGTAAACGTTACGTATTAATACATTTTTGTCCAGAGGATAAAAGATCGCCTGAGCAGCACATAGTTTTAGGATTTTTTTTTTTTTTTTGGCATGCAACAACATTTAAAGTTGATGACAATTAACACTTTGCCATTTTTAATTTGTTCATACTTGTTGTAGTAAGAGAGAAGAGTTGCGTGTCCTGCTGAAGTATCCTTGAGCAAGACACTGAGCTTGCACATGATGAGTCATTATTAGTCACTCTAAATAACAGCTTCTGTCGACAGCTTAAAATGTAAATTGACCCAAATGGACCCAAAATCTCTTAATGTTTAGAGTTGCGCTTTAGCTGGCTTAGGAAACTCTTTACCGTTTTAAAATGAACACTACTGTGGAGAGGATTTGGAATAGTATCATACCTTACGTATTATCCAATGTGTTTCTGAATCCTTTTTGTTACATTTCATTTTAGGAAATCTGAATAATACTAGAGCTCTGAATGGACTGGTAGAGGAGACTTACTGGTAAGGGGGCTAATTGAGAGCTCAAGTGAGTTGTCGGCAGGCTGGCATGGCTCATTCACAGTATTTGTCATTAGACTCGACTGCAGGGAGAGAACAGAGTGCACTGCACCATTCGTGTGTAACCAAGATTTATGCTAATGTCTCCCTGCATATGCTTATTCTACATATCTACATTAAACTTAATAGACTGTTACATTGCTTCTTAACCTCGGCTTCCATACATGATTACCTTTTCTGATTTCTTTGCAAAATGGCATATAAACACGGGGCAGGGATTTTATCAGCGTGTCAGTGAGTTTGTTTCCAGTGGCAGCCCATGGCTCTCATAATCGTTTTGATACTTCAGGGACTCTATCAAGGATGCTTGCCTAAGAGGCTACAGTTAACATGTCACTATGTAGATTTCCCAGAAAACAGAGCAGACCCCTGGATTTCTAACTCAACGTTTGCCCAGGAGGTCTATATTCTTACTGTCAGTGATAACATTATTTTGACAAAAATAACGAAATCTGAAACAACATTATTACAGCATATTTTAGCTACATAGGACTTTACATTTATTCAACAGTTTGCCGAACAAGGTCAAAGTGTCAATTTATTGGTTTAAAAAATATAAAAATTCAGTTAAAAGCTGCTCTAATCAATATGTTTATATTAACAAGTGATCAAATGATCATGTGTAATGTGAAAGGGTGTCTTCACAGTGACAAATCCACAATCAAGTATCACCAACTCTGTTCTATGAAGCATTTTAGTTGAGTTTTTTGTTTTGGTTTTATGGTCCACAACTTTTTTTGGTTCACTCTCACCATTAGCGTCATTTCCAGCCACAGCAGGCAACTGTTTTCAGCAAAAAAGCTCCAATAAACCCACAGTCTGTTTCCTGACCAGCACCAAACCACAAATAGACAAAGGTAGTGACTAACTGGTGAACATAGTGAAGTTTGTGGAGATCAAACAAGAGGAGAAGTAGATGGAATATTGCAGTGGCAGGCTGTGCATTTCACACCTAGGCTTTCACTGGTGTCCTACCTTAATTAACCCACCTCATTATAATGTCACGGCTATAGAAACCGTCAACAACAGAAACGCAGTATAACAGAACTTTGCATCACAGACAGGCATGTCATGTAGCCAGAATAAATGCCATTACTAAAGCAATGCTATAAAAACCCAATTAACACAATTCAATAAGTCTCCAAACACTGCAGCCACAGCTGCGCCACACACATCATCTCAAGCAGAGGCATCAATATTGACTAATAAAATTACAAAAACATAAACAATAAAATATAGGTAAAGTGCATTTTACTCACCAAAACTACTGATTATTTGTAGACAAATATAAAAAAAACTGCTTCTGTTGAGTGGACATTCTCAGTCCTAAAGCAAATTAAAACAACGAGAAACACGACTGGGCAGGCTCGACTTTCAGCATCAGCCTCCATAGCAATAGATAAGGACTTATTGTTGGAACTGAGATGCACAATAACCTCTACAACAGAGCCACTGAACTCTTCCTTGTCGTCCAGCCATTGTGGGTTAAAAGAACTGCTATTAAACCTATACTAACATGTTTTAGCTTGCGCTAGTAGCTATAGATGCGGTTTGCTAGCTTTGACCAGTACACTCTCTGACCATTCAATCAAATGACATAAAAATGCAGACATTATCGTAGGTCTGCGAGATTCCCCATGGTCTCGTCAACAATCGTTTTGATTGGTTAAAGGATTTGCGAGGCAAGAATTTTATTGCCATTTATCTTAAATTACAGGTTCCTGCACTGTCAATTCTGAAGGCCTCAAAGCAGATTTCTTTTAACTTGGCAACACAGGGCTGAAATCTGATTGGATAAAAGCGCCAACATAAACGGACTGTATTGGAAGCAGTGCAACCAAGAGGAAACCTATGAGATGAAGAGAACAGACTATTGGGAACAGTTTAATACATATAATATTAATGGAAAAAAAACATATATAAAGCCCACCACTGGAAGATTGTACTAACATCAACTAACACCACTCCAAATAATGCTAATATTATTCCATGTCCACTGGATCTGTAAATAGGCAACTGTTACAAGTTTGCCATAAGGTGATAACATAGTAATAATGTTGGGCTTCCAGTGTTCTGTGCCGCCCCAGTGGCCAAAAATCAATTTCCACAGGAAATGGACCAGCTTTATCATACCGGATCTTTTTCTTTCTAACACAAGTTAAGGTTAAGGAATTGTCACAGTTTGTTTTGGTTTAGGCACAACTACACCAGGTTTAGGAAAAGACTGTGGTTTGGGTTCAAATAAATACTTATAATAAACATATGGTTAAGGTTGTGGAAATGTTATTCAGAAAAGAAAAAACACTGGCTGTTTCATGCAGTAAATGAACAACAGGACAACAACAAAGTCCTCCACCCTGACCTCCCCCCAAACACAGACACTGTCACTCTACAAACTATATGTCACCTGACTCCTTCCTTTACCCTGGTCATAATTGAAACAGCTGCCAGAAGTCACCTGACAACTAAACGTAACTATGGGTCATGATAAAAACACGTCTTTTATGTGCTTCAGTGTGGTTCAAAGAGATCCACTGGGTGTTTTAATGTTCTGTTTATTTGTTTTACAATTACTCGTTTGCCACTGTAAATTTTGTGAATACAAGCCGACTACAGCTGTTCTCCTTGATAATGGAGCAAGCTACAAACTTTTAGAGCCATCTCTCAAGCCTACCAAATCTTATAATGCGGCTGCATTTAGGACTAAAACCCATGATATATGGCAGATTGTTATTAAATGTGAAACTGTCAGACTAAGGGCTTTATTTTCATGTGGGCGTATTGTGGGAGCACCGTGCTGGTGAAATGACATTTTCCAGAAGTGCAGAGAGGGGTATTCATCACCTGCATCCATTTGGCATTTTGGTGACTCGCCCTGTGCTGAAGTTGGAGGAGAGCCGCAGCAGGGGTGTGCCACTGGCAAGTCAGCACTGCAATTTTGGTTTCAAGGATGGCAATGTTTAGCACTGTTCACCATCTGCCAGTTAGACAAGCTCAACAGCACTGCGTTTTCAGCAGAACATACAGTGCTAATCATGCAACAGCTATAATATAAACCAAGGCAGAATACAGACGACGAGTGAGTGATAACATACAGAATACATGGTTTAGTCCAAAAATGTGTTGCAATTTTCTCTACACTTGATGAAGTTGCCAATAAATGTCTTCTACCACATGATGTGAGATTATGAAGTAACATGCATGTATTACTTGTCCAATTTCTGAACTGGTTTAGTAAGTGAAACAAAAATCAAATACAATCACAAGCCTAAAATTTAAACCTTCAGTAAATACAGATATGCACAGGGAGACTTTAAGGGCTCTATTTTCATGGCAGCACAATCACAATTTTCCACAATCCAAAAAAAAAAAAAAAATTCATTTCCTTATTTATCCCACCAATTCCTATTTTTCCTTATTTGAAACCTGATATCCATGTGAAAATAATGAAAATCTGAAGTCACAGTCATGTGTTTCCATCACAGTTTAACACGTGATATACTGAATACATCTTTGCTGATGAATTCAGGGTTAACTGAGTCCAGCGGAAAATAAACATCGATAATTTTACAACTAAGGGATGATGAGAAAATCTTTGTAAAAATACAAAAATGACTTATTTGTAAAGATTCAAGATATTTTTATTGTTAATTTTCTCTACATTCAGGACATACAGAAAAATCGTTACTTATGGTATGAGACCCTTATGGAGTCTGTAGCAGTAAGTATTATATCTATGGATAAAAAAATGGCCTCAACACAGTTTTGTTGGTGTCTATATTAGCAAGCTGCAGGAAGCCACTTAAGTGGCATGCAAAACTGACTAGAGCTCCACTTGCCCTAAACAGACCCTAGGCTCTCACTTTACACACCATACACTTTCAACTCCTTTTTCCCCCACACTACCCATTTTGCCAGGCTCTTGACTTACAAATTGCTGCTTTAGACTTGGTTTCATTGTAACGGCTTTCTAGGGAGAAGGGAGGAAACATTTGAAAAAAGCCCACTCAGGACACTTATGTCCCTCCATGCAATACAGCAGAGCCAGTCCTTGGCTAACAGTCAGCACATTGTTTCCGCTTGTCCCTCAAAGTACTAACCTCAGCGCTGTCAATAACCTCTCTATCCATTCTCTAACCTTCCCATCTTTTCAATCTGCTTGGACGACTTCCAAGAATCATGGGAAAAAAAAGTTAAAATGCCCTGGACATAAGCCCTCAATAGCTCAGCGTAATTCCCTCTTTAAATGTAAGACAAAAATATCAGGGCTCTTTAGCATTCCAAAGAGACTGCACAGAGAGCAGTGTTCCCAGTGGACGGGTGACAGGAAGAAGGGCAAGTCCTTCCTTGGCATAAAGAAGCACTGTGTAGAGAGAAGACATTGAGCAAAGGAACCATTTGAGATGATACACATGCACACAATCACTCACACAGTATGCTAATATGCAGATATTGAAACTCTAAACACAAATATTCACTGAAACTTTCATGTGTTCTTTCAGCAAAATGTCCAGCAGGAAATAATATGCTTTATCATATAACATATATCAGCACCAAGAGTCAAGGTCTCATCTTGTAAATGTTTTAATCACCTGCAGAGCATTTACCCTTTGGTTCAGATGTACTATCATAGCAGGCAGCTTTTAAACTCCAATCTCACTGAAAGCAGCGCAAGCCTTTTTATTCCTTTTTTCTTTTTTTTGTTCTACCTAAAACCTAAAACACCACTCCACTCAACAGCCTTGTACATTCCATCACACTCACCATGGCTAAGAATTAAAAGAGTAATCCAATGAAATATTAATTAATTGTGGGGTTTTCACTTAAGCGCACCATTTTCATAATTGTTCCATAAATTATATTTTCCAGTACATTTGCTTTAGATGGATAATTAATTTCTGGCTTTACCCTTTTCAATTTGATTTTGTTTATGGAAACTGCAGAATGCAAATGTTTGTGCGTGTGTGTGTGATTTTAACACAGATTTAGCAGACCTTGTAGCCACCACAATGTGACAGTTATTTGGCTCAACTGTATATATGACAATGTCACAGAGAAGTTCAGAGAATCAAGAGGGTCATGGCTGAACAGATGCATATTACAGTGGTGAAGAGGATTTTGTCAGAATGACAAACGTGTATTACAGTATATGAGAGCTGTAGCTGCATGTTGATGAACAACGGCCAATGTGGATCCTTATTTAATAACAATATAACATTATACAGTAACACTGTTAACAATAAAAAGACTAATCACATTGTTTTCAAGCATGTGAACAAGGATGTACAGGCTTAGGCCTGTAGATGACAAATTGCATCCTCTATGTGTTCAGTAGTTATGACAAGCTGACAATCAATATGGAGACACACAGTGAAACGACAGACATTAAACGCAGACACCTTCGTATACACACATGTAGTTGGTTCCTCCATGTTTGTCCTATGATATTTCTTGAGGCTACAAATGGCAGCTCACTGGCTCCAGAATCTTGTTTAAGTGAGGCCACATTATCATTTCACAAGGCAAAGACAGAAGGCAACATATGCCCAGGACTGTCCTTTGGTCCCTCCGACTCAAAGTATTCATCAAAAAGCTGTGCTCTCCCATGAGCTTGCTGCCATATGCCGCTGGAAAATGTCACCAGTAAAAGTCATAATAATTCACCGGTTTCAGAACTGCATTTGATATTCTTGTTTTTCAAATATTAGGACCCGCATCTCATACTGTGGAGTTATATGTTGCCCAGCAGTGAATATAAGACAACTGTAATCACTGGCCTTTACATCTAGCAGCAGCAGTAGTGGTGTGTCCATGCTACTTTACTCTGTAAACTTGGACTGACATGCATCATCTGAGTTTAACAGTACTGGGCTTACTAAACCTAAAGCTGCATTGCAAAACCCACTTCACCAACCCTTAAGTCTTAAACTGTGATTATCTATTTGCCTCTCACTGATATAAGCCTTTCATGCAGGAGGTATGGGGTTTACTGCATGAGTGTTCAGACTGTGTTGGACACTGTGTTCATCAGACTGCTATTATAGGTAAATCTCTGGTTGTTATGATTAGCACAGGCTCTAGTCTGCAGCTTGCTTTCCATAGCTATACTTCTGATTAAACATAGTTACGCTGGATTACACTGCATGATTGTTATATGAAGTCAAACTTCTATTTCACTTGCTTGTGACGTTGTTGATTAAATCTCATTAAATGAGTTTACACCCAACAGACCCACAGTCAACCATGGTCAGTGATCCATTCAGATCCACTGTCAACGCAGGTTTCCAGTCACAACTGACCACTTCATCACCAGTCAGAGCCCCCACTCTCATTACAGGTGTACAACTAACAAAGATGTTATCCCCTGAGGTAGCAGAAAACTGTGACCACAGTTTCACAAGGGTGTTGGTGGTAAGTGACAGAAGTTTCAAAAAGTGCTAAAAGTACCTAAGAACTTAAATATCTGGTGTCTTTAACACCTTTGGAACTGTCAGATTGTATTTCACCACAACAGAGAAAGAGCTGGAAGAACTGAACATGAGGAATGACAACTAAACATGCCTGCATTGTGGACATGACCACACAAACACTTTACACCCAAATTGGAGTGTTCATTCATTCACTTGTGCATTTTCTATCCTGTGTGACAACATTTTATACACACACACAACAACATGAAATGTCATTATTGTCGCAACCTTGTATGGAAAGAAATTTGTAAACCTTACATCAGTTGTGCAAGCCTACTTAAACTGGGGAACACAAGAGCAATAAAATACCATCTACATAAAAGTGGATTGCCAAGGACATGAGAATTTCATGTCACCAGTAAGATATCTGCTATATTCTGCATTGTCCTTGAAAAATCCTCCTGACATATCTGTAAATGCTTGAATAACCTGAAAATTTAAATAGAAGTGACACCTACAGATTATTATTCTATAATTGGTTTTGAATACCAGAACATGGGTCCTTTGTGACCACTCTACTGAGATAGCACTAAAATCCGCTTACATTTGAAAAGAGGGCTACGGTTTGCATGATGGCCCACTGTGGAGAACAAAAATCAGGTGGGAGGGATAATAGTTTTAATTACAAAATTGGCAAACCAGAACAGACAGTTTAATGCAAAAGGGAGAACAATGTACATGTTTATCAGATAGTGATTTCTGATTAAGCTCTGTGTGGTAAAGGTTGTTTTAGTCATGCCTAATTTGGAGAATCATATTTTTTTACACACACACACACTTGAAAACTTAAAAGGAAATTATGGGGGTTTCCAAAGGAGACTGTTTGGCAGGTTGGAGCTTTGAATAATGGAATTTTTTAAATGGTTGAAATTGGTGTTTTCCTTATTCATGCAAGGACAGAGAGACAGAGAGAGGCAGCACTATTCTGCGTGTTAGATGAGGGAGCTGTGCCGTTATCTGCTGATCCCAGAACTTCCCTTGGAGCACCGGAGTGGGTCTGTATCACGTAGTGCACCCTGCACTGGGACTGTGCAGCCTGCTGACAGGAAAGCTCGATTAGCGAGCCACAAAGAGGCCAATACAGAAGAGCACTTCCTCAGCCAAAGGGGGTTCGTCCGGAGAACACGCTCCAACCCTTTTTCCTGACAGGGGACAGTGACAAACACACACACTGGCTGGCCCACCTTGGGGAATGCATGATGGATTGGGATTTGGTTTCTCTGACACGCGCATGCATGAATCCTTACCCACAACATGACACATACAAACACACAAGGAGCCAGTAAATAAATGCCTACACCCATTTTTGACAGGCAGAGCGACTGTAATCTTTGTTCCATTACTAAAACACAACTGTTAAATTGATTTGGAAACTAACAAAGTTAGGTTTTTGAAAGAATACTGGCAGTCATCCAGAGAATAAGATGAGTATGTTTGGACTAGCCCCAGCCCTGCGCGTGCTGCCTTCGCTCAGACAATGGGATGTAGATGTGGAAGTGGGCCTGGGCCAGATGAGGAAAACGAGATAGCAAGGGCGGGATGAGGGGTGGAGGTGCGCAGAGCACAGACTGGTAGGCTGTTATGGGACCCTGTGGCGGAAGGGCATTGTTCAGCAGAGGAAAAACACAACAACAATAAAAAACAACTCTTCCTGAATCTTTTTATATGATTATGTAGAGAACAATTGAGTGGGTGGGATCCGCTACTTTGAGGATATTGAAAGAAGCCTCTCCTTTGAGACTTGAAATGATCCTTTCACACCTTACCCTGGAACACAAGCAGGAAAATATAACAATGTGAGCTGCTGAGCAAGAAGCATATTGATCAAGAACAGTGTGTCCATTGAGAGAGATTACAATGGCCTTTGGCCTGTGACACATTAAGCAATGAACCAAAGGTTAATGAGGGGAAAATTGAATGATAATGGATCTATTTTTTCAAAGATACAGCATATTATGCATTATGCTTTGGCATAATGCAAAGTCACTCAGTATTAAATCAAATTCAATCTAAAATGAAATCATCTTGGGGAATTAGTGGGTAGGATGAACTTATTTCTTGTCTGCAACACTTACATACATAATATCTAATTTTAAATGAATCTATCTATCTATCTATCTATCTATCTATCTTTTTATCTGACACAGTAAAACCTTGTTTTTATGTATTACTACTGTATGAGTGAGCATGTAAAAGAAAGAGCAGTAAGGGGTGTCTGTGTGTGTGTGTGTGTGTGTGTGTGTGTGTGTGTTTGTGTGTGTTGTATAATTGTATGCTGGCCACATGTCTAGATCTGTGTCCGAATTTTTCAGCTGATACTGCTTGGCTGTAGATTTCACTAACCCTAAGGTCATGCACCTGATATACGTTTGAATCCTGCTGTTTGCTGGAGTGGAGAATCCTCTCAGGGGAAAGACGCGTCCAGAGATAAGAGTCTGGTGTGATGTTGCGCATCTTGGCCCTCAAGGCCTAGACATTGGTTTTCTCTTCATCTCGTTTTCACATTTTTGCAGCTTTCCATTGATTTACTACTAGCTCAGTTCATGGGCTGTTCAAGCAAGGGTTGTTATTGTCTGTACACAGACAGCTGGGGATAAAAACGTTCATGATAAGTCCAAATTTTATCAGCGTAGGTCAATGTAGACACACTCTACCTGTTATCCCCCTCACATAAGAGATTTATCAGGATTCCATTAAGATTGAGAGATCTTAAAGGAATAATTATTGCTGAGAATACGATAAGATGCTGGCAACACAGAGAAGAAGTATTCTAAGTATTCTCTGATTTTTTTTTACTTTATAAGTTTCTGGTGTGCTCCATTAGAAAAACTACTTAAGGCCATTAGTTTTGTCCTTGATTAATGTTTTGGTGAGAGCAAAGACCCTGAGAGTAATTTCACTTTCCTTGCACAACAATTATGGTCCTGAGGTCACTGTTGTGCACAGTGATCTGGTTGTTTTATGAATTACTAGTTGGCTAAGTGTTTCTTAGACCACAGCAGTGGCTTACATACTCATGCATTTTGCAACCAGTTTACATAATTATATATTTCTGCATTATTACTCATGCATTTGTGTTTGATTTTGTAAGTTGCTGTAATTGTTGTAATAAAATACCATAAATTACAACCTTTCGCCATTTTTGTGTAGTTCAAAATTATCGTGAAATGGAGGTATTTTGAAAAATAATGTTGCTAGCTTTACAGATAACAAGATCACAAGCCGTGGCATCTTTATAGTCATCTACTATATTACTCCTCTACAACATATCTTACATTTATAAGTGATAAATGTTGTAAACACTGTGTAGGTATAGCCAGTGATTAAATCCTACAGTAATAACAGGTCAGCAGTGGTAATTGCTCACATTAAAGCAAAGGTACCAGCATTTAACTGTATTTATTGTACTGCAATGTACTACTACCTTAAATCTTGATTGTGATTTTAAACAGGACTAAGACCAGCTAATGTGACTTAACATTAAAAAAAAAAAAAAAAACAGTTTTTCAGTGTAAGTTTCAGATAATAACACTGGTGAAAATACTGCCTTTGAAATGTTCCTGTTTGACGAATTAAGTGAAAGGTGGAGAAAGAGAGAACCCAGTGTGTGAAGGAACCATCTCACTTCTGGGAAAAAAAAAAAAAAAAAAAAAAAAACCTGAACCCGTGGACCTCTTTCTTAAAGGTAAACATTTATTACTTCAGGGGTGCCGGATGGACTGGAAGGCAGTCACTTCACCAGGCTGTAAATGTCATCTTCTCTTTGACACATTAGTGACAAATGAGTCAAGGCTCCAGTGGCAAGAGAGATGCTTTGCCCTTCCTTTCTGTGGTTCAGGCAACTCGTTGGATAAAATCCCAAGCACTGCACCGACAGTAGTAAGGGTTTCAAAGAAATCTTAAGGCATAAATCATGCATTAGATTACCAGCGAAGACAAGACTCCCATTCTTAGCACTAATGTTTTTGACTATAATCTTACAAATTGTGGCCTGGCTATTACAGATCAGCTAGACTTTTTATATTTAGCAAACCTCATTTTAAAATATAAAACTATGACAAAATAATGTTTTATGTTTGTTGTTTTTGAGAAAATATTTAAAGCTCCATTAAAGTTGGGTGATAAATATGTTCTAGTATCTGTAGTAGGGCAGCATTTAAGTGTAGCAAAATTAATGCAAGTGAACTACAGTTGCAGCATGTTAACCTACACTGACACAAAAATACAGCTAGCAGTAGTGTTTGGGGGTGAGGGGTGTGCACTGATTCAAACAGCTGCATCATTACCAGCCTCAATACTGACCTTATCATGTGGATCAGGTATCGGCCAGATTTCTCAGGTCTATAGTGAATACAGTTTTTTGACGTTTAGCAGGTCGGCTTTGGTTTGTGAGGTAAAACAAGAAAAAGACAAGCTACGCACCAGTAGATGGTGACACAAAGAGTTGCACAAGCATGTAATTACCCTGAGCAAAGCCTTTTCCCTTTGCCGTCCTGTGGACAAACAGCAAAAACCAGTAACAGTAGTAATCAAAACAATGGAACTGTGTGTGCTACAGTTATTACACATGACTGTATGCCTAAATGCAGGTCAGGATAGGGTGAAAAAAAAATGAACTGTTGTTGATGCATTACAACAATGCAATCTCATAAATTGGTTTGAAAGAGTTCAAATATGCACAAGCCTAAAAAATGCATCCAAAATGTCTTTTTAGCCTTATATCATGTAACGCCATGTTACGTTATGTCCCAAGAAGTTGAATTGGCATTTTAAGAGTAGGACCAGAACTAACTTGGGTAATTACTAATTTTATAAAAGAGCACAACAATCTCTGGGGGCTTTGAGGTTTTTTTTTTTTTCTGGACTAACATTAGGTTGCCTTCTGGAAGTTCTGACCTGGGCCAGACAGCTAGGCTTCAGAACTGGCAACTGTCTCTCCACGCCATTAATCAGGCACACAGAGGACTGTCTTCCATCCAGATGGGGAGCCGCTCTACAACCACAGAAAAATAAGCAGGCTAATTAATTCTTATTGTTATAGACAGAGGGAGATTAGATGGAGAGAAATTGAGAGGGGCATAAGGAGAGAGAGAGGAGACTAAGTCACCTTTAATGAAGCCCTGGATTCACAATATATTCTGCATACATGGTCATTGTTTCTTCAGCAAAATATATCTAAGACTTGAAATGCTGGATGACTGAATGGGGAGGGCAAAGCGACATCATAGCTAGAGGTTAATGAATGATAAGGAGCCTGGAGCACTGTGGGACACAGTGTGGCAGTGATTAGACAGGTCCAATAGGACATAATCAAACTTTGAGTCCACTTCACAAGGATGAGTGAGATAAATAGAGAGAAATAATTCCCACTGGTTATATTAAAATGCAAGCACTCTGGGTACCCAGTGACACACAGATACCTAAAGGTAAGTGTGGCATAGTACTTGAGTTGTTGGGATGATATCGGTAGATTTCTGCCTCGCATAGATTTTAGGATATTATGCACATCCAGCCCCAGTTAGGTGTTTATGAAGAAGTAGAGCCTTGAGTTTGTTTCTATACTGCAGTGATCAGGCACAATGAATGGTGTAACAAATGAGTAGACATCGTACAATTACTGAAAGAACTAAGTGAAGAAATAGGATTTCCATCAACTTTGATTACAACACAAGTTTTCCACTGAATTCATTCAGGCAGGGCAGGCTGCAATCAATATTTCCTTATTTTCCATCATCACACTGCCAACCATAATTTCAAATACACTATGGTATAATTAAGAGCAGTTTTAGGGTAGGGGAGAACTGGGACTTATCCTTAATCAGCATGCATCTCCTTTGATGTTCTTTCAAACACTACAGTAGTTTAACTTCACCACATTTTTACATGTTCTGAGTACATTAGAAGGAAAAAATACTCCTGCAAACTTTAAACAGTGCTTCACTTCAATGAGCAGTTGCCCTCAGCTTTGTAGTGTCTTTTAGCTCACTGTTTTGGTTTTATAGCTGCAGGTTCACCATTTTGGTAAACTCTCATCATTCTCATCAACCCAGCTTAAAGCCACAGCAGGCAGCTGTTCTATAGGAACTTTGATAAGATAGTAAACATAGTGGAGCATTTTGTAGCTACAGAGGAGACCAAAACAGAGCTAAAAGGAGAAAGAAATGAGGACTTATATTCACCAGGCGGACAGAAGCATAACTTCAAATGAATGATACTGTTCTGGTACTGACACTGCTCTGTGTCAACTTGATATGTAAATAACCCACTATTTGCTAATGTGTTTGCCATATCCACTTAATAAGATGATAATATGTCAATGTTGTGTTTACAGGTTATTGCATTGTGTCCAAGTGGCCAAAAAATAATAATTTAATGCAGATTTAAAGGTTAATTGATCCAGTGATGAGTTAGATATTTATGAGGATTTCTCGTTTACCTGCTCATTCATTGCTAGAAAAGATCCAGATCTTTTTTGCAGGTAGAAATGCTTTTAATACATTAGATAGTACTATTAGATCCAATAGAAACTAACAGCCATGTGTGCAGCTGAGGCTGACACATTGGGCAAATCTTCTGGTCTTTGCCCAAAATCAGTAAACATTTAGTAAGGAGCTGTGTATGTCTCAGGTATTAGAGAAGTCTGATGTGTCTGTGTGCTTTCCCTAGTGTCATGAAATGATAAAAACGTGAGGCTGAAGTCAAGTTTCACAGTGCTTCCAGATGGTTCTGTTTAGATTGTACAACAACTTATTGGTTTTATTATCACATATGAAATACGGAGATAATGTCTGTGCGTGCTCCACATTAATGAGGAAGCAAGTTAAGTAGTGAAATAAATTATGTAAATAAATAAAAACATTAAAGAAAATATGCTTGTTTGCTGTCTTACTCAAAATACACAAAAAGCTTGATTTCATCATTGTGTGTCCACTACAGGCTTAACACAAAGCCTGGAAGCAGGGGGAAACAGTTTGCCCTGCTCAGCCAAAAGTTACCAAATAACACCTTCCAACAACTCCTGAACTGTCTTATTGCATTTTGTATATTGTTAGGTATACAAGCTAATGCCACCAGAGCTAAAGAGTTGAGACAGTATGCACAACTGGAAAACAAAAATCACCTTACAGGGCACCTTGTGAAGTTTTTTAAGTCAAAAATGAAAATTAACTGTACAACAAAAGCATAGGCCAAATTAATTGTGTTTTGTTGCTGTTGTTCTGGTGATTTTTTTTCTTTCTGTCATCTGAGGCAAACATACTACAGTAACAAACAGTGGATAATGATGGAGGATGTCTCTAGAGAACTTGCACAATTATCTCATTTACCCTGAAGCTTCAACTGGCATCTGTGGTTCTCCACCTGAAAATATGACACAAATGGATAGTAGTAGAATAGCATCATTGTGCTTTAGTGACACAGCATACAGTGCTGCTAGTGTTTTATGCTGATCCATATAAGCACCAACAATAAATGCTTGATTTTCAAAAAATATATATATCAGTCAGCTGTGAGTCATTTGAGCATCCAATAAAACTTTATGAGGAAGGAGGGGCACTAACTCTAGGAGGATATTAAGAGAAATTTTGTGCCTCTGTAATTTATTTTTAAAATCCACATAAAATCATTTGTAGGCTATTTTAGGAAATAATCAATACAGACTATTATTTGTCTACAGTTTTAAATTGGGATTCATGCAATGTCACTTTTGGCTTCTGTTGTACTAGCGGAGTTAAATCATGTTTTCACAGGCACTAGCCAGACAGTTATTCAATTATCCTGCTGTTTTCTCAGTTATAAGCTAATATTTTCTGTGTGCAGTAGAAAAAATGTTGTGTATGATGGTAATATATTTAGCAAGGAATGACCTGACAAAAATATTAAAGTATCACTACTAGAGGACATAGGGGAGGAGGAAGACAATGAAGACAAAGATGAAGAATGTGATAAAATATCCACCTTCTAGCTATAAGGAAATTAATCTGACATCACTAAAGATGTCACACACCCACAATATTTGAAATCATTACTATTATAGTAATAACTTTCTAACCACAATATTTGGGATGTACCACATCATTAATGAGCAAACTTCATTCCAGTTACATTTGAGTAAATAAGGTCACTGTATGATTTGACCTCAGGCTACATAACAGGGTCACTGATATTATTCACAAGAATATCTCATGTCATTTATTGAACTACATTAGATGTCCATTAGTTGTCCAACCACAACTAACAGTAAACATTTTGTCATCATTTCTCCCCAGAGTCACTACCTGACTAAATCATGTTTTGAAAAACAAAATTGTCAGTTTTTTGGCACCATATAAACCCATTATTTGTACTGTACTGTCCAGTAAAATTGTCATGAATGATATTTTATGTTTGTTTGCATAAATATCTCTCCTGATTTGAGTATGTTCATTAACTAAAACTAACTTGCCTAATGGCCCATTTTATGCATGCAGTGTTGGTGTATGGGCCAGAGACACTTGCTCTCTTTCTTGTGCAGACATTGTCCCTCATGAACCTGCGAGCATGCTCCTCAACCCCATGTGAGGCTGTGAAGGAATCTATTATTTTTTCAATCCTGAGGGAAGGAAAAAGGTCTCCAGCATCATTATTTTTCTTCAAAATGTAACTGACTTTACTGCACACCCTAATTTGCTTGCCATAATTATAGGTCATGCTCCCTTTTTGTAATTTATAAAACCTTTTGTTCTTATCAATAATGAATGGGCTTTAGCAAATCATGGTGCTATAATATTTTGATATTATGAAAATGCTAATGCGTCAGGGACCTTAAGCCTTATCGGCCAGGTCCGATGCTCTATTAAACAGCCGGCAGAAGAAGTTGGACGCAAATTGCTTATGTTAATGCCCCAGTTGTACCCAGACAGCATGAGGAGTCTGCAATTAATTTCATCCAGGCGGTGGATGGACAGGCAAATTTATTTCCCTTCCACAGGATGGTGGCTCCCCCTCCTTTCTCACAGGTCTCCATGCATAGAATTGGAAAGGCTGTGAGAACAAGAGATAGAGGGTAAAAGGGAAAGTGAGAGGGGAGCGGTAACTTAGGAGCAATCTGTGACCTAATTGAACAGCAGCAAAAAGGGAGGGCAGCTTCAGGGAGACAAGAGGCGAAATCTTCATTCATTCCGCTGACAAGTGTTTTCACAACTTAAACCTGTTTTATTAATTATGTTTGACACTTCCCTAATTACTTTCATTTACATCACATCAGCTCCTAGCAGATGATTAGACTGCATATCAGTTCAGTGCGGTGCTGGAGCACAGGGAGAGGAGTGGATGGCGACTGAGTTATAAAGTGTTGTTTTATTACAAGTAGTCTGATACGATAAGATCTCACATATTCAAAGACAATGTGCCTTGCTTCTCTGTCAACTTATTATGTATTTGTAGTGTGTAAATAATGAAAATAAACTTTCAGTATGCTAGACACTTGAATAGAGTAATGAACATACAAGTCTGCAGAGAGCCCATGTTTCAAATAGCCATCTCTGCTGAGAGCAGTAAACTTTGATGTCTTGTAGAGCACGGCCTATAAAGACTTGATTAATTGACACCACTGTTTCCAGTTATATGAGCCCCTGCTTTCCAAATGCCACACCATGACAGACACACATACAAAAGCATGTTATTTTTATCCTGTGTCCAGATAAGAAAAACGTATCTTCTCACAGGAATATGCAGAGGCAGCAAGCTTAGGTATAGTAACTCTGGCCTCCCTGCTCATCTTGTTAAAAACCCTCATTGGGACTTTCACAGGAGCTGTCAACTTGAGACCCCCCACCTTCTCCTTCACTGTCCTTTTATTTGTAATCGTACACTCTCCTGGGTGATTCCCTCAGTGTGATGACAGCATTTTTTAAAAGAGAGTTTTCCTCAAAAGACAGGTTGTAGGATATCAACACAGGGCTCTACTATGTCATTACCTGGACTAAAATAACAACAGTAAAATGGCTGCAAAGCATCAACAAGTATGGTTCCATGAGTAATGAATGTACAACTGCAGCTATCAATAATTCAGGTAATCTGTTGATTATTTTTTTGGTTCATCGATTTACCATTTAGTCTATGAAATACCCATCACAGCTTCCCAGAGTCCTAGGTAACGTCTTCAAATGTCTTTGTTTTGTTCCACCAAAACTCCAAATCCAAAGATAATAATTTCACAATGATAAAACAAAGACAAGAAGCAAAGTCTTTGATGGGAGAAGCTGGAACCAGAGACTCTTTTCAATACCTCTGCTTTTAAAAATGTCTGAAATGATAATCAGTTATCAAACAACAACTTACAATTATTCTTCTGTTTATTGACTAATTGATTAATCCACTGATCATTTCAGCTCTGAATAACTGTATCTGCTGAGCAAAAGTTCTCTGTTCCATTTGGATGATACCGTGGTTTTCATTAACTGCATTCTTTGTAAAGATGTCTGAGGAAATGAAGATGCCTGAATGCACCTTTAACCTTCAATCAGTCTGATGCTTGAAGGAATGCACTGTTGGATTGTCTGCTTAATCCAAATAACAGTGATTCTTTCATTTTTAAATACATAATGGAAATAGATGAGGGTGACTCATAAAAATTTATACCTCAATTCTCCATTTTAATTTATAGCCCACCCTCCAGGCACATATTATTCAAACATTAATATAAAAAAGAACTATACATCAAAAAGTGTCAGCTTTCACTTTTACTTCCATCCATAGTCATGCATATTATATGTAGACTAAGCTTGACTGCTGCCCGTCTTACAACAATTATACATTAAGTAACTAGCAGAATGATGGATTGATAGATAATGTCCATATTCTGCATTCAGTATACTTAAATTTTAATGACCTTTTCAACACCCCTACTTTCCACTTATATGTTTAGATAATACACTTTATGCAAATTGTAGAATTCTATAAATTTTAGATTTGTCTCTATTCATCTTTCTTTGTGTCTGTGAGAGATGTTCAATGTGAAGTGTGATTAAAATCAAGTTTAAACCATTCATTTTCCCCATTGTGTGTAGCTTCATCCACCCATACACACAATACACACACAGAGACAGACAGAGAGAGAGAGAGAGAGAGAGAGAGAGAGAGAGAGAGAGAGAGAGAGAGAGAGAGAGAGAGCGCGAGTGAGAGAGAGAAATCGAAGCTTGTCTATAACTGAAAACAAATGTCCGTCTATCCATCCAAGTCAAGTACTATATAATACTTCCTTATCTCTGTAATCACTATCAATACTATTGAGATCAACCTCTGCTCAGGGATAAATTAGAAAATAGATGCAGGCTAATCGCCCTGTATAATGTATTGATGTATAATGTTGCTGTTACATTAACAATCATTAACAATCCACTCATGTGATGTGGTACTAACAAACTGTTTGCCTTAGCTACAGGGGGCTAGGTAAACACTCAAATGGCATTTCCTCTTTTTTTTCTGTCCCCACCAGTTTCAGTCCCTTATGTTTGGTAATCGGCATTGGTAAGTCAGAAGACATCAGCTTGCTTGACTCTATTAATTACCACCTGATCCTTTCTTCCTGGATAATTAGGTACCCATTAGTTCTAATCAAGTAGTTACTTAATTATTGCAGTAATTAGTCTAATGGTCTAGCAAATTGAAGCTTTATCACTTTCGGATACTTAATGTTCTTGGCAGAATACATCACAAGTGTCAAGGCTTGGGTTTCAGCAATCAAGCAGTAGAAAACAAAGTTTATACCACGATGATATTGGTCCATTCATGTTTTAATAGGCATGTTACACAGTTTCATGTATAAATGCTCTGAGCTGTGACACTTACATTCCTGTATCCAGTGACAAGCATGCAGTGTATAGAAATATGTAACTTGAGAGATTTTATGTGGTTTCAGCATGAGCAAAACATCACTAGCACATCAACACCTCAGACAAGCAGGGTGAGATTCTGTTTGGTTATTGTGGTGCATTTATGTTAACATACTTGAACAAAGGGAAATACCTCTGATAGCACCGCAGGAGGGCAAGGTAAGCAGCAAGGTTAATCTCACAGCAACCTTTTGATTGGATTCAAGTTCATTCATTTTTCCTTATGGGTTATTTCAATGTTCCATTACACAATAGAGGCATCAATGTGTGTATAGGTTTGGGCAAAAGCAATGCTCCAACATTAGGACTCAACCAGGCCACAGAAGGAAAGTGAATGGGTTGTCTTCAAACTGCAATAAATTGGGCCTGGCTTGTCTGTCATCACCTTCCAATTAGCTGCAGTTTATTGAGTCTGCCAGAGATGAAGGACGTTGGCAGGTGAAGAGAGGTGTCTGAAAGGTGCCTGCACCAGTACACCAAAATTAGATAGAGCCCGCTTGTGACCCAGACATCCACCACCACCTTGACCGAAAGACCTTACAGGCAACACAAAGTGCACACATGTAACACATGTAATGACTACATATGGAGGAAAGAAAAAAAAAACATTTGGGGGAAAAAAATAAACATCAGTGGTGTGTTTTTCACATTTTAGATTATTCAAGATATTTCAGAAACTTAACAATGATATGGGCAAACCAGCCTGTGAGAGTGTCATTTTTTTGAAGCAAAATAATATAATATGATTTCAGGTTCTGACTAAATAGCTGCAACAACACTCAAAAGCAGGAGAGTCTGAACAAAGTCTGTGTTAAGTGAAAAGCTTGTGGTGGGATTTTGTGAAGACTGCCAGCTGATGCAGCTTTCTCACACATGGTCCAGCTAGCATTACTGAGCAAATTAGACCTATTTGTGCAGTCAGCACTGTACAGTCCACAGGCAAAGTCTGTGCATAACATAAACATAAATACAAATACATAAATCTTTGGAAGTCCAAAAAGACATTCGCACAAATCCCCACAGAAATAAGCAGACAAGTAGATGAAAAAATTTACATCACATAAACTCTCACCCCTCACAGCTATGCTGATACTGAAGATCTAATTTCAGCTTAAAGGTTAAAGAAGCAGGCTTGTGATCAGGAGGTCTCCTGTTCAATCCCATGATCAGCAGGATAAATCTGGGTGGCGAAAAGTGAGAGAGCAGCACTGGCCCCTCCCTCATTACCACTACTGAAAGACCCTTTAGCAGGGTGCTTAACACCCAGCTGCTACAGTGGCGCTTCTCAGTGGTCAACAGATCAGACTGAGACTGTGGTTTTATTGAACGACTTCCAGGTGTAAATATGAACAGACACACTTTTCCAGAAATGTCCCTGTAAATATTCAATAACAAGTGAGAGCTTGTAACACATGGAGGATATCAAAATACGTTTTAAATGATGCACTCTAAAACAGAAGTTTCAGATTTTTTTTTAAACAGGTATAAACTAGTCCTCCTTCCTTGACCTATTTGTCACTAAATGCAGACTGCCCCACAAGATGCTTTCTCAGAAAAGTAAAAGGCAAAATTCCGCAGTGTTCCTTGCCGTATGACAGGAGTGTGTGAAAACTGACACACAAGAGTTTTCAAATTGGGGCCCGGGGAGCCGAAGCATAAAATAACTTCAATCTCAGCAGCTCTCCAAGGAATAGAGCAGAAGTGCGACCAACAACAACACAACAACAGAGAGGCAGGAAGGGGTGAAGGTAGGAGTTATTAGAGGATAAAACATGCCTCTCCATCTCACTCCCTCTCTCTCAGGAACCCCAAGGATGATCAATGGATTTAGTCAGAGGGATATTCAAGCAGAAAATTGCTGCCTTTTTGCTTTTCTTTGAAGTATTTCCAGAATACATACTGAAGCCCCTGTCCACCAAGGTTGAAAATAACAGCACAAGTGCAGTCTCTACCAGTAATCCTGGAAAAGGGAGAAAAAGGTGGGGGAGGGTGTTGGCGCGGGCATTGAATGTTAAAGGACGCAGGGAGGCCTAGATTGAAACTTTGCAGGTATAAAATTGAAGGCAGCCAGCTGAACAGACATTGTCAAACTATGGCTATTTTTCAAAAGAACCTCAATGACCAACATGGAAACTTATGGAAATAAATAAAATAAATAAAAAACAGAGCAGTCTAAGGGCCAAGGTACAGGGCAAAGCTATGCAGATATGGTTGCATGATTTATCACAGCCAGTTCACATCTTTTTACTTTAAAGATCCAGTTAACTTTACTGTAAAAATGTTTGCTGCACCAGTAAATCCTAATGTTTATATCTTACTAAAAAAATCCCCATATTTTCCCCTATATTTTATCAATTCACAAACATTAATGGATGCTCTTTATTACCTAATAGGAACCAGGAAATATGATATTTAGGGTCAATGTGATGGTGAATGTTTTGTAAATGAGTCAATGAGCCAAAGAGCACCAGTGACAGCCTGAACTCAAGCACTGGATGGTGAGAACCTCCCCAGCCCCTCGGGGCCCCGGTGGCACTGTGCAGATGACAGCAGAGGCATGTGGCACACTCGTGGCATTATGGATAGGACACGGCGATGGGGGACCAGACTCCTCAGCTCCCTGCTGTGTGGTGTGATGGCCTCATCTGTTTTCCCATCGCTACTCTAATACATCTGCAGCACATTCCCTCCTAATTAAGATTCCACTGTTCTATTTGTCATAGGATGGAGTGGATATCACAGAGGGTAGTTTAGCCACAGTTTTTGGATTAATTGCTAGGCAAATCACCACACACAAGAATGCTCAGTGAGCCTGAGCAAGAATACCAGTGACAATAAGTCTGCTTTTCTTCTTTGTTATTTTTTACAGATAAGCCTCCACAGGGAACAGCCCCCAGAAACTATTTGTCATAGCCTGTTCTTCATGTACATTATTAATGCTTAATTGTGTGCAGTCATTGTAGTCATTGTTTAAAGGCAAGGTTGTTCGCAGTTAAGCATGGATTTGTCTAGATGAGCAGATCTTGGTCAGTCAAAAAAGTGTTGTGGGTTACCTTTAATACTAAAAAAACAAGTGACATGACAGTCAGCCAAATATACCACAGATGTGTTCAGTCATGTGTTTGTCAACAGGGTGTCTGAATATATTTAGAAAAATGTACCTGATGTGATAAATGTTGTTTCCATTGTATCATTACTTCTTTTAGCTGACAAAAACGGTCTCAACAAACCTTCACAAATTCTCAACATGTAGGAACTAAACTAGTCTCAGGCTCGCTGAGCTGACACTCATGAACAGGCCTGGTTCAACCTGCTATCCTTAGACAAAGAATGTGATTTACTCACTTGTATTTGGGATCATTTTGTACACATTCAGCTACATGTTTTGGCAAACAGTAGTAAAAAGTGGCACAGGATTTGATGTGTGTATTCTAATTTTGTATCTGCAAACATAGGCTCTGCCACAGTGTTGAGCCTACACAACTACCTTTGTCACAGTGATTAAAATACCTGAATATAATCATAGTTAATACATGTGACTTGTCCTCAAATGGAAACAAATCAATAGGCAAAATAGGCTTAATTTTTGACACTTAAAATATCTGAGAAAAATCTGACATTAAATTCTCACTTTTATTTGCTCTACTGTACACAATATGCTGGTGTGAGATGTCTATTCACTGTATACTATAAAGTACAACAAATTATATATCATTTTTAAATATTAATTTTCTTTGTAGTTTTAGCAGCACACAATTTCATAATAGTGGCAAACATCTAAATAAAGATATAGTGCCATTCACTACGTTCTCCTTAACGCAGGCAGGCATTAAAGACACTGCATTGTAAATAAGCCAAAATACTAGAGGTGAAACCAGGAGAGAGTAAAAAAAAAAATCCTCCATTTTCAGCATGGTTCCTATCATGTCAAGGGGGAAGGATTTCTTTTTATGGTTTAATTCAACAATAGCATTTGCGATTGGGGTTTTGGGCATCTCAAGGGCATTCCTGGTGAAATTACTGAGACTCTGCACCATTTATCACAGCCTGACATGTGTCATGTTCCAGATTCTGGTGCAGAGAGGTTACAGCTGAAGACAGCTCTCTCTTTGTTGAGCAGCCATCAAAGACAACATCTCGTATTTATCAAAAAAAAGGAAACCCGACAAGAGGATAGGAACTACAAAAGTGCTGTCACATGTTCTCCAATGCCCTTATATTCGGCCATATTAATTTGGACCAATATATAAAAAATACAAGGATCTGTTATTAGAATGAATCTAACCATAACCCCAGAAAAACATGAGTTCATTATTATGTTTACAATCTGGTTAGAGATACACTACATGGTGCACTTTCAGATCAAAACATGATTAAATAAATAAATGTATTTTGCATGTATTGTTGACATGATCCCCACAGAGCAGGTCATCTGTTCTAGTTCAGATGGTGGCAGCTAAATCAAGGATAACTTTTAAAATAATATAAAATGTCAGATGTTACCTTGACATTTTTAAGTGTTCTGCTGTAGTTTGTTTTTTTCATATGTGTATAAGTTTATGCTAGTTCAGGTCTTACTCTATTTGTTTGTCTTTAACCCTTTATACCCTTACCTGCTATCACAAGTGACCTTTACAGTATTATTATTTTTGTAGTCTAATCGTTGCATCACTAAATAAATACAGATATACCTAACTGAATGCAAACTTTTTAAATAGCTTTAGTAAATAAAAACATAGGCAACAGTACAGTGCACTGTAACTTGCTCAGTGCAGACAGGATTTGTGTATCTATCAATATGACATTCATATTTGTATTAACAGTAGTACAGTTTGGATTTTCCAAGTCTATCTTCACACAGTATGAATGTAGAACATTAAGAAAAAGGGGACAAAATCCACAGTCCACATTCCAAGCAAAAATGCATAGCCACATCATATGAATATCTTTGTTCTGGTAGTCATATGTAGATTTATTTGCAGGTGTTTTGTTGAAACAACAAATCTACAGGACATGCAACTACAACAATGTGCAAGAGAAGAAACTGCCAAGGCAAACACAAAAAAGGAAGATAGTCACTTTATTCAGCTAATTCAGACTGCTAAAGCCTCATTTAGCATCAGCTGAACTTCAGAATAAACATGTGCATGAAAGAAAGGACTGTGGATTTTGTTCTCGTCTTTTACATTAGTGATCATTTATAACATTATCTATACCTTGTCTTTGTTGGCTTAATTGGCTGAGTAGCTGATTAAGGTTTAGATCAGCATGCAGCCACTTAATACATTAATCCAACACTACCAAGCTGTGAATAGCTACCAAAGTCAAGGCTCAAGCAACCAGGTTAAAAAAAATGTATAAAAGTCAAATCTTAATTAATTTTATTTGTCTAATATTTTTGTGAACAACAAATGTCAGTTTAACCCAGTGTCTAAAGATGTTTTCTGGGAAATAAATATTTTAAAAAAACATTTAACAACAGTTTAGATCTATTTACTAAATTCCTCAAGCTATCTCTCAGAAAATTTTAGCATCAGCGCCTCACAAAATAGCTCCTTTTAAAAGGCATGTAAAATGTCATTGTTTAAAGAGTGCATCAATAACTGCTGACATAGTTAAATGTAAAGTACCACACAAGGGGTGGGGGTGGGGTGGTGGTGTATAAAATTAATTAATTCTACTGGCACATTATTTATGACTTAATATGATATACTGGTGTGCTTTATAATAACACTGAATGTGCATATTTCTGGAGGAGACAGTGGAGTAATTATGCAGAATGCCTTTTACCATGAATGTACAATATTAATTACAGGCATGGTTGTTTATCAATTGTGAAACACTATTTATAAGCTGTTTGGAAGATTGCCATGATGACCCAGGCTCGTCTCCTATCTTTTACTTTCAACTGCTTATAATGTGACACAAGACATCCCTTTCCACAGCATGTTCCAGGTTAATAGAGGAGGAAGTGATGAAGGAGATCCCATTGTGTAACAAAATGAATCAGAATTCAACCGAAGATTCAAAACTGACAAAAGAGGGAATAAATTAGATAACAATATTACAACATAAATGCCACATTATCTATAACAATATTTTCTGTACACCAAAAGTACATGAAATAACAAGGCTATTTTGTTGACCACCACTGTAAAGGACAAGCAGCAAGTTTACCATGAAATACTGTAAACACTGTAGTTGTGCAACTTGTACTGGTGGTGTTTTCATTTAATTCATCTGCCTCAATTACCTCTTCAAAAAACAGCCAGGTCAGGAAGCAATTTGGAACATGTGCCACTGATGTGCCATCACAGGCATTACTTGCCTAATCCTCTACATTATGTTGGATGAGAATCTGCACTCTGATAGTCTAAAGCACCAAGGAGGATTTGATCCCAGGGCCTTCTGTCTCAGAGTGGCATGTAATAATCATCTGACATAAGTGACCAAGCACTGTGCACTGATAAGTACGCTGGTAGAATTGTTTGCCTTCATATGTGCAGCGTCTACTGAGGCCTGATATTTTTACAGAGACTATGGGAGTACTAGATATGGTGTGAGCTTGGAGGATGTGGGCTGTGGTTTGAAATATGGATGCAAACATTACATTTTAAACCCCTTTTTCCTTGATGGTGCCTCATACAGTGACATCATACATTTATGGGGGAATTATGAAGATAAAATTAACTTACTAAGAGTAATGATTTCCACAACAAGTCAACAACAGCTCAATGTAATTAGATCTTCAGGATTACCAGTGTTAACTTGAATACATTTTCCTAAATCATGATTTGTTAATCAAAACTTGAATGTATAGCTGAACTCTAAAACAAATTAATCAGAGAGACAAGAGCATATAGTAACAGCAAATAAACTGAGAAAACTCAGGGAATCAGTAATAATACTACAGATAATAAAGGTGACATGGAAGCTAAACCTGGATATTTGATGCTAAACTCTCTTCAACAAATGTATTATTTAGTAGCTGAATTATTCTGGGGTAGATACAAAACACGACACGTTATGAGAAAAGCCAGATGTCAGGGTATCTACTAAGAGACCTGAACTCAACGGACCAAATGAAATTCTCTACAAAAGAGGACACCAGTGATTAGGTTTTGAAAAAACCAGGAGGTTGCACTGCTACTGTATATTCATAGGTGTAGAAACTCCAAAGACTGATAGCATGTCAATCAGTATGATTAACTCTTAGCAGCCCTCAACAACCTTCCATGTAAAGCCTGACCCACAAACTGACCAGCTGCAGCACCTAGGCAGAGCTGAAGTAAACAAATAACTGGTGAAGAGTGTGAAGCATCTGGTTTACAGTAAGGTTGAATACATTTTAATTCATACTGAGGAATAAGCATTTTGTAGATCTGACTGTAAGGACTGAACGGGGAACTTAATTTAACTGTTAAAGGTACACAACATCAACTTTATACATCAACTTTATAAGATCAATTTGGTCACCACAAGGAGTAGTGGTGTAATGTATTCTGTGATCCTGTAAGGAGCTTTCCATCATCAGTGTTATTGCAAATTGTGCTTGAGAGTTCAAATTAAAAGAGTTGAATCTTTACAAAGCAGTGGCGCAGAAAGTTTGAGTGTCTGCCAAACAAAGATGGTAAAAGATGCTTTTCAGTTACATTACAGAAAGTGTAGGGTGCAGTGCTATTGGAGTCTGACCCAAACTAAGGATGAAAAGGAAAGGCATTTTGGCCTCTGCTGCTTCAACTTTGACCATACTTTTGCCTTTATCCATCTCCCCACCATTTTGGAAGTGAAATAGTAAATCACTGCAGTGCTCCTTTAAAGGTTGGGTATACTATTACAATAAGAAATGTGGCTTCTTGTGAAGAAAAAAAAAAAAAAAAAACACCTCAACCTGTGATTTATCTTTAAATTTTCACTCAGGAGCAGGACTGCTGAGTAGAAAAAAGGTTGGTGACTAATAGGAAGTACCTTTGCTCCAAATATACCTTAAATAAGCATTTTTTGTTTTTGTTTTGTTTTGTTTTTTTACATTAGAAGACTGTACAATTGTAATTTTACTTCCATTAAAGGAAATACAAAGTAACTACTTCTACTTATAGTACAGATTTTTATTTTTTTTCAGTCAACTAGCAGGATTATCACTGGTAGTTTTATACTGCAGATCAGTGGCTCTATGAAGGTTTCATTTATTACATGTCACTACAATATGCATGTGTTGTATAGAGGTGGTATGCTTGGAGAACACTTTATGCACAGCTTTGAGAGGAAAGGACAGAACCTAGTCTTGCACTGTGCCATGTGTCTTCACTGCCCTCTACAGGATGAAGAGTACCTTGTGATCTATGGTATGTCCTTGTGCCCCCCCAACCCCAACCCCAATTCCCCCACCCCAAAAAAGCCCACAATTTTTACAACCATCCCTTTCAGCACTCAAGATCCTTTGCTTTACTCTGTTCACAGGGATTCCAGTTCCCAGTACAGATATAATATCATTTAAGAGAGTTCATTAAGGTGATATGAAATGACATCTTCACTGTAAAATACAGTTGATCATTTCAGAAAGTACCATCACGATTAATTTCTTTACTTTTACATCCCCTGACATATTTAAAAGTTATGATCGTTATCCTACTGTCTTAGTGGACCAGGTTAATTTAGAGTAGTTGCTGTGTTGTCTGTCACCTGCTGCACTTCTCAGAGAGCACAGAGTAAGATTATCTGGAGCTGAGGTCACTGACCTGAGTTGCTGAGAGCTTAACCAGCAGAGCAATTAACTCGTACACAAATCCGAAACAGCCAGTGGTCCGGGAAAATCTATAGACCTGCTTATCCTAAGGGCCAAGTTTGTCTGCATATTTGTCAGAATCAGAATAATCTTGTCTTAAAACTTACAAATCAGGAAAGGAGACGGGACATGGTTTAAATAAATAATTACTAATACATCATGACTGCAAAGACTAGAGTTCCACAGGGCCAAAATAAATATTAATGTAAGTACTAATATGGGGTGTGATGATTAACATCAATATCACAATGTACATCTTCTTACATACCCACATGCAACTTGTAGAAAAAAATGTCTTAGAGGTTAGTTTTTCACCTTGCAGTTACTTGAATTTTCTCTTGAATTTGTGTCTCTCAAAGAAATGCTTAAGAATTGGTCCATAATAGGAGCTGTTTTGCAATTACACATACTTTATATTTAGCTGTATTCTTGCCTTTATTTATCACTTGCAAGTGCCCTTTGAGCTAAAAGTATCAGTGTCCCAGAATAATCAGTGTAATCTACTTTATAAATTACATCTCCTGTACCATTTAAAAGTACTAATTACTTTAACTCAATAATGTACAAGATCTATATAAGAAATCACCACATGTGACTTCCTCTACCATGTTATTGATGCAACTCTGCAGTTGCACAATAGAACCTCTTTTATAAAATGAGTTATTATAGCATAAACCTTTGACAACAGTCCATGACCCACCAGCTGCAGAGTCAAGAGTTGTAATTACGTGACATGCATCTGAGTGAGCAATTTAGTCTGACATTTTGAGCTCTGACACGCACACAACACGAAACTTTTAAAATGCTGCTAAAAACAATATGGTAAAACTTATCCTCAAATTACCTCCCCACAACATTTCCCTTACTGTATGCATGTGCGTGCTCTCACACTTTGTTGAGCCCACTCTCCCTCACTCTCCCTCTCTCCCTCTCTCTCACTGCCTCTGCTCCTGTCTCAACCTCTTGTCTCCTCTGCACTCTCTCCTCTTCTCTCTCCAGTCTGTGTGTGGGGCAGCTGAGGTAAATGTGCCAAACTGCCCTATTTAGGTCACACTAACAACACAGCACAGTTCACTTGGGATCAAAAGTTTTGACTGCATTCATGACAATAGGGCAATTCAGGTCATAGCATTCTCTATGTGGATTCATCACCAGATATAATGGGCTAACTGCAGGACAAACATCGATGTGCTAACTGCAAGAAAAAAAAATGATCTGGTGGATTTGCTATGCTGCTATCCATCTTCAGGAGTCCAAGAAACATTCATAAAATCAGGTGATCATGTTGCCCTGAGCACTGTACAAAAGGTACAGTATGAGGGCACTGGGGTCAACAGAGGTAAAAGTGACCTGGCTCTTTAAGAAGTGGCAGAGGGAATTACTGATCGTGTGCACAAGGACAGACAGAGCAGCTGCTGTCACTTTTAATGGCATCATAGATTGCTACAGAAGCACCACCACTGGCTTTAGGTTCTTCTGTGATTGTACAAGCTGGACAGAGTAGCGCAGGCCTCACTGCTTCATTGCTCTCTCTGTCCACATGGTTGTCAGCTATTGTCAGGGATACAATGTTATTTCATAAATATTTCAAAGTATGTCTCACAGTGAGCCATACTTCTATGTAGCTACACAATTCCTGTAGTATAAACACCGATTTTTACACATTGAAAATGTAATCTTTCTAACGATCTGAATATCTAAAGGACATTCATGGCATCTGTTGGACACTTTCGAGTAAATTAATATAAAAAGTGTACATATATTTTTAGCATGGGTGGACACAGTAGCAACTGAAGCCTGAGTGGTACCACATCAGGCATAAATGTGCACATAGTCTACAAATATGCTATCACCTCTTAGACTGGGCCAGATTTGTCTTCAATAAAAAAGGGGAGCTTCTTCTCTATGGTCCAACTGCCATATCTAACACTCATCACTACAGTATATGACAGGCACTGTGCTGTGTTCTCCTGCCACTCATTCCTTATCTGTCAAAATATTCTTGCAACCACATTAAGAGGGCAGCAGTGACAAGCTGGCTGTGTGTGTGTGTGTGAGAGAGGCACAGGGGTGGAGGGGTCCAACCGCCGAAGCAAAACAAGATGCACTAATCTGGCGTGATCTGTGACTCCCCCTCATCATCTCATTGGGTGTGAGGTCTTGGGTGTGGTTATTAAGGACACTGATCTTAAATGGGCCTTCTGCTTGCTCACTGATTATTACTCGCTGGGCAGCTGTGGATGGGATCACTGAGTTGTTAGACCTTATTCTAATTTAAGTATTGCATGAGCAATGCTGCATGCAAAAAAAATATATATATAACTTATCTAGTGCATATGCTATAGTTACCTAAATTAATCCATCTGACAACTACCTGCAGTAGCTGATTTCCATAAGAGACCTTTTATCTAAACTATGTCCAATTCAATTTGCAAATGACACCCAGTACGTGTTGCAGTCCAGAGTTTGAGCTACAAGAACATTTATTTTCCAAGTAATTACACATTCATTTCTTTTTTAAAAAACAGATTTTTTTCAGTTTTAAAGTTTTTATTTGCTTTAACTTTTATTCAGTTTTTCATTAGCTAAACAGAGCATCTAGTATTGCACCGAAGTGACAGCGTTGGTTGGGGCATATGTGTGGGGAGTGCAGTAACAAGTTAGTTAGTTAATGCTGGAGGGAAGCAGACATACTTGCTCAAGCTCTGAGTACAAGCAGGAGCTGAGTGTCAGGACCTGTTAGAGGTTTAGAAGTTCTATACACAGTTTACACCCATGTCCAGGGGTGCCTGAAGTCCCACCCCAGCCTACCCTTCCAACAACCTCTGCCCTATGCAGTTTAGCTGTCTCTGGGGTTAATTCCATATCCTGGAGCTGAAACAACAGGATCACAGCCACAGCACTAATACTCAATAGACACTGACCTACTTTGTTGGATTATACGGGGGAAAAAAACTGATCCGCTGCCCTAATGCCAGCAATGAAAACGATCTAATGGTACTAACTGCTCTGTTTAATCTGAAAGCATGCTCATGTTATTAATTTCTCATTATGGGAATGCAGTTCTGCTGATGGGATTAAATGCCCTGCTCTGGCTCTCTTTCATTTGGTGACCTCCCCACAGAAACACAAAGGCTGAAAACCATCTGGCTGGACACTCCCTCATGTCCCTTGTTTATTTGTTTATGCCTCTCATGTGTTTTGTTTGTGTATGAGAGAGGCAGTGGGTTACTCGCCCATGTTAAGGCTTCACAACAATTTGAATGTAAGACAGTGGAGGGGCTGAGTCTTTGTGATACTGCTTTGAAAATAAAACAAAAAAACACTGTTAATGTAACTGCTAGACAAATCCCAGTAAACTCAGGAAACTCTATCATAATTTTGCATATTAAAATATTTGTATTTTCTCCATCTAGCAGATACATAAAATATCAATATCAAACACAACATTGTTTGAGGCTTGTAGAAATGACTTTACAAGTTGTTTCCTCCTGCACAAATTAATGCTCAAATGGACATAGAGTGCCCTTGGCTGGTTGTACATCCAATTTGAACAATCAAAATCTATTTTTCTGGTCCATTACATCACCACCAGGGGGCACTTGATTCCTCAAGCATGCAGTGTTGTGTTTGACAAATTGCCATAGAGGTAACACATGTATTCAGCAAGGGAATTAGGGAACAGGACTGGATTTACAACAAGCCTCCCACCAACTCACTCACCCCTGATTTTCTGTGTGTATAATCTGCTATTTCATGACGGCCAGCAGCTGCAGAGGAAGAGATGCTTTACCTATATTAATCTTGGTTCATATCTCACTGATAACTAGTTAGTGAGCAGGAGAGTAGGAAAGAGTAAAAAAAAAAAAAAAAACTTAATACACCCTACCCACTTTTAATCTGTCTCATTTTTTAAATGACAAACTCACTGCAATTTAAATTCTTCATAGAAGAAAACCCTTAATGCTTTTCTCAGAATATGAAAACTGTACATACTTTAAATGTTTATATTCACTATGAACAGCTGGTAAAATTAAACTGTGGATAAAAGACAACAAAGTCTTATGATGTAAAATAAGTGTGACAAGTTCCCTGGCCTTGTAATGGCAGTTTAATCCAGTGTTGTGATTTCTGCATATAACTGAACATATTGCAGAGGACTGCAATGGTCTAAATTTACCTTCATCTTTAGCAACAAAAAACAAACATGTTTGAGTAGCATATGCAGAGAGCTTGTAGTCTTTGCATTTTCACCAATCTATCACAGCAAATTTGGATATGAAAGGCAACAATTCAAATGGCTGAATAAGCATAAAATATGTCTAAACCTGAAGCTTTCAGTATACCTAATAACACAAACATGACACATAATACATCATATCACCCATTACCAGTTAGCTGTATAAAACAAGATGAAAATATGCAGGCTGTTGACAGATCAGAAAAGGTATTTGCATTACCCTGTGGTATTTCCTATTCAGTCCTACTGGCAGTGGTTGTAACAGTGTGTGTAAGAGGTTTCAAAACAGCAATGTTTTCACACTATAGTCAGGGCAATTGCTAGTTTACTGCTATGTATTTTAACAGTGTGCAACACAGATAAAACACAGATAAACAGTTGTCTGTATAGATATCTTCTACCATCAAAAAATATTTCTGACTTTAAATGTGGTGGATTTCTCCCCAAAGAATATACAGATTTGTCAATTTGTTGTAACAAATTCCAAAGGTGACATTTATAAAAGCACAGCTATAACAAGTATATTTAAAGCTTGTACCTTTAAGTTCAAAGAGTAAACCCTGGGGGGCGAATGCTATAAATTATTTGCAAGGGAAAAGGCATGATGCATCTTTTAACATGTGCAGTCATTTCAGAGTGCAAAACCTACAAATGTCATGTCCTCTTAAGATCAGAAGTAATTGGTCAGGCTGCACAACAAGGCACAGGGGTAACGAGGCAGTTTGCCACTGTAACAGACTCAAATGACATACTGTGTAGCATGTCAGTGAGCTAATAGACCCCATCGCACAAGGAGAGACCACAGTTTCATTCTGTCTTATCAAATTAAGTTAAAGAGATGCATTTCTTTTTTCACCCACAAGCAACATTATTCCCCTGTACTACCTGATTCTTCAAAGCTACTAAAGATTAATATGGCAGTGTAAGTATATAAATTAAAGCTAAATGCTAAATTCTATCACCAAGCACTGTGAGAAAAAAATGATCATTTAAAAATATGTATATTTTGTCTATTTTCATCTTATAAAAATGCTATCAGACTAATTCAAAAACACTACTGCATTATGTTCAAAAACAGGGACATGTGAACATGACATAGGATAATTTATTGAGCTAAGGAGACAAGTCATTGTATTCCAGTGTTGTAGGTTTAGCCAAGGAGTGACATTGAAGTGTAAAGGCCATTAAGAGGGCAAAGAAGGGGGGATGGTGTGCATTACGGTTGGCTCATGGAGCAGTGACCAGGCCCTGTGGTGCCTCACAGCTGCAAGGAAAAGGATGACGACAAGGGAAGCAGGTGATGTGCTCCAAGTGGCCCTCCACCACTTTGCAGCCTGCAGTGTGCTTCCTTATACCCATAAGAGATCAGATGTCAGATCTGATGAATATGGCTCAGATCACAATACAAATGAAATACATGTTTAAAATTAGATCCATATCAACTTTAACAGCAGACATGAAAAGTATAATCCTAATGCATACTGTAATGTGACATTTGCTTGATTTGTTTTCTTTTTATCTTAAGATGCAAAAGCTATTTAAGATACAGTAAAACACTATTATGGCTTGTTTGTTATTGTCATCGTAGATATTAATAAAATCATTATGAGAAAGCATAAGATACTGGATTACCTTTTTTTGTTGTTTTTTTGTTTTTATTTACTTTTATGTACCTGAGTAGCTGAATTAGCAGATGCTAATAACCCAGTGCAAATAAACCTGAATGGTACATACATTTGATGATAATGACAAATATGTCTTTAATCAAGACAGACAGATGACCTAACCTAGAATGTATATACTGCATATACTGTATATTCCTTGCACTGGTAATTTCACCAGAGGACACACTAGGAGTAAAAAGTGGATATTTTTGGTCAGCCTGCAGAGAGGAACACTTCTGACAATGTGGGGCAAGCTGTCCATTTGGACATTTCATTTTAAAAATGGAAAATGGAAAAAATGCATGCAATGCAACTATAATTTACCTCAGGATGAGCAAATCCAAGAGTGACTTGCATAGTAAACAAATGGATTTGAAGCCATGTTTTCCATCTTTAGAACAATAGAAAATATGCAGGCAACTTAAATGACATCCCTGTGTCAAACACATCATGAAAATTCACCTGATGTGATGAGACTAGAAGTTAACATTGCAAACAGTGGAACTGCTGTTTGAAGGTGAAGTTGATGCTGCTTCATAAGAACATGACTGTCATACTCCCATCATTTGGTAAGTGGGTCACAGGACTGTACATGACCCAGACATGGGTCTCGCCCCTCAGGGTCATGGGGGCCAGTCAGGCATGAGGTGCCAACTGAGCGCCTCTGATTTGACTCCCAGTTAGGTGGCCTGAGCTGAGCCCCTGAGTTGAGCCCCTGGCTCACTCTCCTGACACAAGGCACTGTTTGTAAGGAACCCCAGGGTTCACACAGTCACAGTCACATGTCTTCAGCGGGACACTACCATGGTATGCTAGGATGGACACCACTACCCCTCAGTCTCTCCCCTTCTCTTTCCCTCTCCCTCATATTAACTAATAAATTTCTACTCCATAGCGCTGTCGTTGACTTAGATTCTTATTGAGAATTTAAACTTAAATGCAACCAATTCAAAAATTGTTTTTAGCAATATCCCATCTTTGTTCACTATAGGTAATTTGGTGAATGTATGAGATAATATGAATCCAAAAACAAAATCTATATACATCTGATTAAATTTTTGCAAGGCAAAACATTCAGGACAATCAGAGTAATTATGTAATGGTAGCAATCATACTTGGTAGAGTAGCCATGTTTTTGATAGAAATGGTTTATATGACGTTCTGTCACTGAGGAAAAAAAGGTCTGTTTTGTTATATGTATTAATACGTTTAGGTTAAAGTTTAACATACTGTATGTCAATTGCATATAGCAAAACTCTTTCTTGTGTATGTTTTCAACTGTTTCTGCCCCGTCTTTGTAGCCTCACTTTAAGACAGAAGACAATGTCCAACCTGATAAGCCTCCTCTCAAACCAGGTACAAAGCATGCTACTAACAACTATGAACAGAATTTTATTTAATATTGAGTACTTTTATGTGGCCCCAGAAATCTTCTTTCAGCCAAGGAAAGTCAAAAAAGCAATTCTGTTTTACCTGCCCAGGGTCTGCTGATTGAAATCACAGCATTGCAAATAGGGCAGACATCAGTCTGTCAGTGGGGCCCCCTGCAGTGACAGAAAAGCTTTTTTCCAGAACTGGATGATGGACATGATTTATAAAGCTGTTCCAAGAAAAAAAAAAAAAAACAACTAGGCCAAAATGGACAAGAGGACATACCATCCAGAATATAATAAAAATATCCGTACAGATTAAAAAGTCAGACTTTTAGCAGTATCTATGAAGATTTATTTCTTTAATGAAGCTAACCAACAGCAAGTTAAATCAAAGTCAGAGTCTAGATGTAGCCAGCAACCAACCAAATGCTGCCTGGTCAGAAAGTTTGAGTGGGGGATATTAGAATGCAATACTAATTAATTCAACTGCCCCATGTAACCCTAAGACAATTCCTACTCCAGACTGTAATATCTTTATTGATCTTGGGAATGCTTCAGTGGACTCCCTGCGTTTATCTCGCCATTAAAAGCATCTCTTGTGATGAACCACAATTTAATTAGATGACAATCACTGTTAACAGTGCACAGCTAACGTCACAAAATTTGCACATTAGTGCTGGCAGTGATAAATTTCAGCATCCCAGCAGGGACAACTCACATCCTTCACTTAACCTGATCTTTTACAAGATAGTGCTGTTTTATAACTTCATAATAAAGGGTGACACATGGGAAGTTTAAAAATACCAACAGTCATACCCACATACTTTTCCACTGAAGTATTGGTACATGGTTTTATTGCCATGGTGCAAAACTGAAAATGACCTAATGACACAAGAGTGCAAATAGAAACTCTCAAAACAAACACTGAGGAACTTATCCAAGGTTATGTATGTCTCATCATATTCAGCTGTGAAGCCTGACAATAGGAGCAATGTATAAAAACAACCACTGGAGGGCAGCATACAATTTAAACACCATGAACCTGAGTTTCACACACTAGGATACTATACAAAAAATGGGAACAGAGAGGAATTTAAGAAAAAGTTAGGGGTATTTTCCAAAAACAGAGAGTCAAAAAAAACATTCAAGCTAAGCTTATTCACCTCCTGGGAAATTAATGACACTGACACTCTAGTGAGACAACAAACAAATCTTGTGGACAAAACTACAAAAATGGATGTAATTCAGAGAAAATAACATCTATTAGAACACTGATGTTCATTGGGTGTTTTCTAAAGTATGATATGTGTCAATTCACAATCAAGAATAAGGACTATTTGACCTGCAGAGCTGACACTTCATACAAAGGGTCATCAAGACAACAATGGGAAGACACAGTATTTTTGGCAAGGGGCATAGGTGGAGGCCAGGGGCTAATAGCAATGAGGGATTTGTCAGTCATCCCTGTATTTAATAATCCCTAGCTCTCCATTTTCTGCTGTTTGTTTATATTAACCTCTGGTTGAACCCTCTTTAGTGGCAGCCTCTTTTGCCAGAAAGTTCAGTGAACATTCAGCACGGAAGCAGAGAGCATGTCATCTCGAATCTATTAGCCCACAGGGGAGATTGCAGCATCCAGCAGTCAGTGTGCCTCTCTCTCTCTCTCTCTCTCTCTCTCTCTCTCTCTCTCTGCCCCACTCACTCTTTCGCTCTCAAACATACACATGCGCACACACTTGCAAACACATACACACATAACTGCACAGACTAGGTGAGCTTCCAACCCACACACTTTCCATACTGATGGTGCATGTAAGTGAGATTATTGCATACAGTGCCCTGGTTCTGACCTCGCCTTTTCACTCATGCTTAATAATCTCATCATACCATGCACTATATCACAGAGCTCTACCGAGCTAAGACACTATAGCTTAGTAAACAGGAGACAGAGGGGAGATAAGTTTATAATTATTGATTTTGTTGATATTGTTTTATTTCCTAGAATCTTATGGATAGAAAAAAGAAATAAAGAATGCTATGTGACATACATCTCATGTTGTGGATACAATGAGTACCATATTGTGCTATGTCACAACGATGTCCAGCTCCTCTAAAGCTATTAGCAAAGTACCAGTGATCACACATTGGGCTACTGGAGAAGTAACACTGAAAATATAAGAATGGTTTATGAAATCATAAACAGCCACCCACTATTCGCATTTTTATGTACGTAAAAGTATCAATCCAAAAATGCAAAAACAATTACTTTTATGTAAATGCATCGAAGTATTATCAGCTAAATGTACTTCCACTACAATATAGTTGATTATCATACAGACAGACCTATAGAATCACATTGGACTGTAAAGGTGAAAAATAATGTAACACACATTGTGATACTATTTCGAGTACTTGCATTCAGATGTTAAAATATTGCATTGGCTCATTGTGTGGTGGCTATTAGTACAGTATTAACGAAGTAAGTTACTCATATGAACTGAAAATGAAATTAAAATGTCTTCAAAACTTTATGGCAGCACCACTCCTAGGAATCGTAAGGTAGATGGTAGACAGACACGCATGCACACATACACAAAACTGAATTTAATGTAGAAGTAGACTTGTAATTAGCTTTGATTATTGGCAGATTAATATTATTGGTGTCTGTGTGGTGTCATTCAGCATAGTCACATAAGATAAGATCAGTTTTTTTATTTGTCATGTGTAAGATGGTGAGAGGTAAGTATAAATAAAATGAAATACATGATACCTCCCATTGCTCTAGGTATCCTGAATGTCCTGCAGGTGAGAACTTAAGGCAAGCTGCATTTCAAAACCAATCTAACTCCCATGCACACAATAGCTTTATATTGCCACATCAATGTTTCAGATGAAAAACCTGTTCAATGTTAAGGTCTTACTGTACATTAGCACTGCAGTTATGAGGCCATTTGTGTGACACAGTGGTTTTAGCTGCGTGATCTTTTATCTTACTAATGATGTGAAGGACCATGTTATTTTTGAAATACTGCTAACGCTGTATAAGTCAGCATTTGGCTGTATTCCTCATTGATATATGTGAACATCTCTCTTATATAATGTCATCATATTTTTCTCAGTTCTGTTTTTTAGACATTGCATTAAAAGCATGACACTACTAGCACGTTTAGTCACATGGTGCTCATCAGTGTGACAGTCTCGTTTATGGGCCACTGCACATCTGATTTAGTCACCTCCTAGTTAACTCTACAGATGACGTAGATGACATGAAGTGCTGAGACATGAGATAAGACACAGGTTATAACATATTCTTAATCGAAACGCAGTCAGCGCACCTTAAAGAAAAGGTTTATAGTCATTCTAATGCACTGTTTCTTTCCCAGCTAATGTCCAAAGAGCCCTGTGCAGCACTGGGTCACAGTCTTGATATATGGTATAAGCCTTGGCTGTAGAAGCTGTTCTACTTCATCCCTAACACAAAACGTGGTTTATGTATATAGCCTATACATCAGTACTGCACTATCTGATTATGTCAGTTGTAGATGTTGTTCCTCTGTATCAACTTCTGTAGGGCAATCCTCATCTCTGCTTGAGGCAGGCGGCTACTGGCATTACAGACCCGAAACTCAAACCAAACTGTGGCCAATCGAGTTGCATTGTGGGTGATGTAGAGCACTAAGGATGGGCAATATTGTATCGTTTGCCACAGTAAAAATTACTCATCCCATGATAATAACGACAAACTCTAGTTGATCACATATTTGCGTGTGTGGGGCACTTGCAGCCTGCAGCTCACATAGCAGAACAAGAATAAGCATGGCGGAGGTGGAATTGAAGCTGAGGAGTAGTTACCTTGACAATTACAAAACAGGCACCGTGCCCTGCCAACATGACCCCCCTGCCCTCCCGAGAAAAGCAAAGGAAAAAAAAGTACAAATGAAAAAATCATTTACGGTCACGTTTCTCTCCCCACCTCTTGTTTCACGTGCATCTCCGTGGACACATGCACGGAGCAGAAAATTAATTGTTATTGTGATATCAACATGCGCGTGCATTTCACAAAGACTGCATAAACTGCGAGTTAAATGGTATATTTCCATGTGCTCTGCATTCACGCTCTACTAGTCAATATGTTTGGCCGATCAGATGGAGCTGTTCTGCCCTAGACGCCTGCCCCCTGTGTAGATGCTATACACTGAGGTAGAAGCACACAGAGAGTTAGGTAGTGACCAGATTACGCTTGACTTCTTTCTGACGGTCAACATGTCCGTTCATATTGAGGAATTCCGGCCATGTAGAACAACTACCGCACGTGTTAAACAGCCATATAACAGCCTACATTTAGACAACAATAAAGCACAAATGTTATGATCCAACAAATGTAATTTATTTAAAATGGTCAGCACAAGTGAACTCCCACAGAGATGTCTGCTCAGACATGTCAGAGTCGTGCTAAATGTTAATATGCAAGTTGAGCCGAGTCACATGATCAAACAGTGAGTGAAACAGTGGAGGTAAAACCAAACTTTTGCATGATATATTATGTGTAAAAAGGGATAACTCCATTATTTTTGAACTTGGTTAATGTTTTTGGGTGTAAATAACTGATGGACACGTCTTTGTCCCTAGCAGCATTGATCAAATGTGAACCTGTGTTCGTTGCAATAGCTGCTGCAACGAAAACAAGCAGTGCACTTGTCCACATCAAAGTCCAAAATAAGTTATCCTTTCAGTTAGCAACATCTTTAATATATCACACACCAGACTAGTAATTTGGCAGATTTTCCACCAGACATTTTGGCCGGTGATGTTTTCACCTGCCAGTGAACGATGCATGATACCGGCAAAAAGCTCCGGCATATGCTGGCTAACGTACCGTCTGCTGACAATTGTAGGCAAGCAGAAAATGCATAATAATTATTCTTATAAGCATTTGTTTATTGTTGGAATTCTCCACTAGCAGAGTGTTGCACAGGCTTTGACCCCCATGAGAGCGGTGCCTCACACAAGTTATGTGTGAAGAGGCAGAGAGCAGCAAAAGAACCATTTTCTTCAATAAGAGTGTGTTTTCGCATGTTTTCCTAATATCGTGCAGCCCTAACAAGTACCAGAAAATACAGCCCATCCCTATAGGCACCAGGTTTTGACAAGAAAGAAGAATGCATAGAACAAAACGGACATCTCTGATTCTGCTGCATTGACACATCAGTTTAAAATACTTTTTTAAACTGCCCATCATGAGTTCAACAATGTTATTGAGGCAAAATGCTAAATCAGAGGAATACCCAATCCGAATCCAAAACTGATCCAAAGCTGTATTTTTTTTAATCCATTACTGGCTACTTAACTACACTTGGAAACAACTGGCAGAGTCAGAGAAGGACAGGGAGGCATTTCTTAACAAATTACATTTGAACATTTACAACCTAGACCTGACAAAACAGACAAGAGCTCTATTTCAAACCCCACAAGAGGTTAAAAAGTAGAGTCAAGAATGGATCTTGGGAGTATTTTCAATACATAAAATACACCCCTCATGTTTTGGTAGGTTAAGTATGGTATGGAATGCCATATCCAGCGGAAAATGACTACCAACCAAGATGTGTGACAGAATAGGTCTTTAAATTAAATAAATAAATAGTCTTTTCTTGATCACAATGCAGAATTTCTTTATCACAGTTATGTTCTCAAAGGGATTTAAAGCATCACATTAGGAAACAGTGAGTGAAAAAATAGAATGAATGAAGCTGATCCTGGCATCTTTTCTAGGACTGTTAAATTGTAAATCAAAATTGATTTGATATTATAATTCATATAAAATTTCCTTACATTTTTCTCATCTTTCATTGGCTCTTATATCTTTTTCCTGCATTAACAACAATATGAATTACTGACCTGTCTCACAATTATTGCATAATAAACATAAACATCTTTTCGTGCAAATTCACAACTTGGTGAGATTATTCCTGTAAATCTCCTCTAAGGGTTGGGGGTAAAACTCATTAAGCATGAGTACATCCTTATGGGAGAAGTCAGTTTCATCCTCATTAAATACATTTCAGTGTCCCCATTTATCTTGCTGGCCCATTTTCCTCAAAAACATGCTGCTTAACCTGGACCAGCTTCTGAACACAAGATAACCTCCAGCATATACCCACAGCATCACTGTGCTTGATCATATTTAAACAGCCAGCTCTCTCTCTTAATTTCCAGAGGCGTGTTCAGATTAGTATCCCACCAACTGCTTAGAGAGTCACACTCTGGGACAGCAGAGATTTAATACAGCACCTTTTATAAGAACAGCATTAAGATTCATGAGGGTGGAGCAGGCTACAGCAGTTTAACATAGAGTGAGTTAACATATACCCTCCAAGGCTAAAGAAAGTAATTAGAAGAACTTCCCATGCTTCTTCAGGTAAAAAAAAGGTATGTGTGATTTCCAGGGGTGTTACTCAAAGAAAAAGGTTACTGAAAGAGCAGCACAATGTTGAGGGTTTAATATTTTCACTTTAAACCACTAGGGGGCACAAAAATTAAAACAAGCCAACAAATGTGCAGTCACACCTGTACCACCTGCTAATCAAGTTGTCATGGATAACACATTAGCAAACAATTGCTCACTTGCACATCTAGCAGAGCAACATTAGTGTTTATTTGGAATCATGTGTCTGACCAAAAGACACAAAACGCAGCCTGGTATGATGAGTCTCAACTTCTGCTGAGAAACGCAGATGGTAGGGTCAGATTTTGACGTCATGGCATGAATCCATGGACCCAACCTGGCATGTGTCAACAGTCCAGGGTGAAGGTGGTGGTGAAATTGCGATGGGAAACATTTTGTTGGATTCTTGTTTTCTTATTTGCTTTTGCTATGCAGCCAGTGATATTGGTGATAAGGCAGTGCTAAATGTCAAGACCATTTTAAAAGGACACATAACTCTGTTAACGGAGTTGCATTTACTTTGATTTCAGTCCAAGAATTTGGTTCTCTCAGAGAGTACTGTTTTACTTGGTAATAATCAAATACCCATAAATTATGCAAATGAACTCAATATTAAAAGAAATACAAAATGCAAATGTATCAGTGACATCATGCTAATTGTTTCTTGTTTTGTAGTTTACTGTGGAGACTAACAATATCACAAGCAATAATTGTAGTACAATCTGCCATTTTAGGTGAGAAAGTCCCTGCAGCCAATTATTATGTGTCTACTACTGTAAGTTATGGAGATGAAACAGAGGGTATATATTCTATCACAGAACCAAGAGTATATTAAATCTTATGAGACGGCTTCCCACTAAACAGCAGTAGCACTAAAAAGACAATCTAAGTTCAGTTACTTATTGTTAAACAGAATAATAAATGAAGTTTGTAAACTACCTCATGTAACCCATGCTCAGTGGCCACAGTCTCATGCCTGTATAAATTTAATTAGAAATCCTTTGGGATGAGTTTCCTGTGCAAAGCCCAGAGGTGATGTTTCATGTTTTGATGCCAGTATTTCCCCTGCACTTGTATGAGGGGTTAAGTGAAGGTAGTAAAGGTTTGTTTGCTTCCATATTGCTCCCTGTCGTCACCGGTAAGCAGCTACAATGTGTCTTGAAAGTCAACTTATAAAAGTTTTATGGAACTCAGAGAGCTTAAGTGATCTTCCCCAGCTCTGCAGTAGCCTGCAGCATGCAGGATGTCTGCTTATATTAATTTCATGGAGTTTAAGAGGTCACCAAACTCATTTGGAGATTCTTACTCATTTATGAACTCTGCAACCCTCCTATTCTGCAGTGCTCTAAGCTACTGGTCTTGAGATGCTTAAATTTACATGGAATATTATATGGCTAGGTGGCAAAAAGTATAGTGCATTTGGAGTTTAAAGTACATAGGGCTGAATGAAAATGCACTTTGAAATGACATTTACCTGCGTTTTAATGAAAAGTAAGGTGAGCAAGCTGGTGTTTTATCTGCCTTGTGTGTTGGGAATTGGGCATCTAGAGCAAGGAAGGCTGGGTTAGGAATAGGGGCTTTGGGGAAATTGGTTTATCCAATATTCAGAAGATTTCCAATAAGACAATGGACTTCTCACAAAGCAGCTTAGCTGGAGAGCAGTGAGACCCTGAGAGTGAAACTGAGTAAATGAGCTCACAAGCTGATCTTAACTCTCAGACAAGGCACGCTGACCATGAAACAGAAAATACAGAGCATTCCTTTCAATTAAAAATGACATTAAGATCCTAAAGCAGGACTATGAGAGGGAAGTAGTTAAGGCTCATCTTAAAGGTTAATCTGATGGTGCTCTCACACACCGACCTCACCTCAAAGCAGTCTGACTCTCATAGTGGGGACAGCTTCACTGTCCCTTCACAGAAGCCCTTTGATAAAGCCAGTTTGTGGCAGTCTTACGTCTGCAGCAGATCTCCCAATGAGAGTGTTTAAAACCAATGAGGCCTCACATCTGTGCAGGGACTGAGCTTGGTCAGTGGGGTAGTGGGTGATTAATTGATGGTCACATCTCGCTGACTGCTGCCCACACCGCTTTGATGAAGAGGGATTAGGTTGTGCACCACAGGCTCAGCTGATAATAGGAGAACGGAGAGGAAATGCTCATGTCACGCTCCATGGCAAGGATTTCAATCAAAGAACCACTTCATTCAGAGAGCCAAGACTTTTAAAAACAAGTAAAACCTTTAGCTTCCTGCAGCTTTTTTAGGAAGTAACTGTGCCATGATTAAAAGTTGGCTTCTTTCTAATTGGCTGCATGATATAGATGAACCTATTTTTAATTAAAATATATACTGCAGATGTACTGAGTAAAACGGTCTTTGAAATATTTATAGAAAATAAAAGACTTCCTGCTCCCTGCAGGTTACAATATTCCTCACTAACATATCATACAATGAATTTTTTCCCCTTAAGATCATTTTACTGTTACAGGTAAAAACTGCAATAAAATGGAATAATGTTAATGCATTAGCCAATTAATATGTCATAAGTTTTACTCTTATCTCTGATAAGTAGTGGTATTTATGGAGTTAGAGGCAGTCTGACAAAGAGTATCCCTGTGTCTTTAATTTAAAATTCAATTTTACATCCCTGTGTCTTCAGTTAATACGATAATGCCATTAAGTTAAACTCAGCTACAAACACCCATGGTATTGAGAATTAGGAAAATATAAGCATAACTATTTGATGTGAAAAATATTCATGCTCAAGCAGAAGAAGTCTTTCTTAGCAACAATATTGTACATATGATGAAAATGGACTTCATAGAGGGTGGAGGGAAATGATTGTCTTGGGGTTGTAAGGTTTAGGTCTGGTTTCATCTATCTGAGCCTTTATTTAGCCCCCTGTCCTGTCTCGGTACATGCTGAACTGAGATCAGTCTGCCGTTTTCCCTGGAGACAACAGTAATGTCACATACTGACTTGGCACACCAATATTTCACATCCAAACCAAACCTATTAAGAATGACTACTTACCATAGACAAGATATGTCCTTCACAGCAGCAACCTTCACATTCAGTGTATTTTCAATCTGCGCACACCCACACAGACACATAGATGAACACATGTGCACACACACAAATTGCTGTGCATATTTTTTGTGTTATATTTCATCCACTGGCACATGTGATGGTGTTGTCCTTCCTGCAAACACCCTTTCCATACCCTTGAAATCTTAAAACACATACTGTACCTGAACCAGTATTTTGTGATACCATTGAAAATGTAGCATAGAACAATCTTTTTGCAAATTCAGTACAGGACTGTAAGTATGATGTAAATTGCAGGAGACACAATGATGTTGACCTTAGATCTTATTTATAAAATCTAACTCCAATTACAGTTTCAGTGGAAGAACACAAAAAACCACTAAAAATGACAATTGTTTTTTATTCTGACTAAGGTGTGGACATTAATTACTAATTAATCCTCTCAAATTCCTTAATCTGTGCTTGCATATTAATAATATATGCACACAAATTATTACTTTTGCTCTAAACTGTTTGATTCATGCGCTCAAATAGATAATCTTCTATACCTGGTGCTGACGTTAAACACTGCGTTGTGGGGTCTCTCTCTGATTAAATATCAATTTAAGTGCCAGTTCACATCAAAATCTACCAAATTTGTGTCGCACCCGCCATCTCAGTGCAAACAGGTGCGTTGTGTGTTGTTATCAGGTAGTTACCCAAAACGATATGCACAAAAACAGAACAGTAGTTGACAAACACAGGATTGTGACAAATGAGGCCTGAGTCTTAGGATTTGTACAACATGCAACTAAATAACTGTAATCCATAGTGATCTTAGATTTGAAGCCTGCTGTTTTGGCACATTAAGTGCTGTAGCTGCTTAACCCTAACCATATTTAAGCTACAGTCTCAGTCATGATGTTCACCTAATCTTAAATCTGCAATAGCTATTTTTTAACACTGCCTATTTATACATCCAGCAGATACAAAGGATTAGCATTCATTTGAAGTTGGGTTTCTGTCTGTGAATTACTCTCCTTTTAGCTTTGAATTTGGTCTCCACCAGTAAATGAGCTGATCACCAGCTAGTCACTTATTTTGTATGTCTGCGGTTTGGTGCTGGGCAGGTAATGTACGTTGGGTTTAAAGAGTTTTCTTGCTGAAACCAGCTTCCTGCTGCAGCTGAAAAACTATGCTATGAAAGAGTGAACCAAAACAGCTCCATTGAGCTGAGGGCAACTGCAGAGTTGGGTGATAATTCTCTGTGGGATCATTAGCAACTTCTTTTACATTACACATAGTCATTGATCCATTGTTATTATAAAAATATTAATAGACAGACTATTAGGCATTAGTATTATTTCATGATTTGAGAAATTAGAGACTACAGTACATCTGTTTCCTGTGGCAAAGAACAGCAGAGTTTGATTTATGTTCTCCCCTATTCTATTGAACTATACAAAGGAACTCTCCACCTTGACCGCTCTATTAAAGTAAGAAGCCAAAGTTATCAATCGAGGTGGTGAGTGGAAGGCAAGTCTTCTCAACAAGCCATGCTTCCTCAGCCTAATGGATCATACTACGCTGCGGAGAGCAAAAGAGAGAGAGACAGAGACCGAGTGAGTGAGACAGAGAGAGCAGGATGTTGCTTCTACTGTACGGTTTTGACTGATTATGCATTTTTTTCTTAAGCTATTCATAGAAGATAGATTCATCATTCCAATTTGTCAAGCTAGCAAAGATTTCAATTAATTATGTGCAGCGAAAGACTGGGTGTATTAGGCCTCTCTGTCAGCACTAGTCTGAGTCCCCATTTACTGGACTCAAAATAAAGAGGTATCAGAGAGGTGCTTGGATCCACCAGTAATTAATTTGATGAATGCCTTAGCGGCACAAATAGTGGCAGCCGTGCATCTTTTCATCAGACACCAGCAGCAGTCTCCGTGCTCGGTGCTAATTTGAAGGGGGCAGCTCATCTGTATAGTGGATGTGTTTGTGGCTGGGTCTATTCTTCAACCCATGTACTCACAGCCTCCTGCTGTCCAGACAGTGTGTGGGGGCCTTATGTTTTCTGTCAACTTTGTCCTTGTGCCAAGCAACTTGCTCCACTTAGTGCCCAGTTTTTTGACTTTGTGGCCTGAACTTGATAATGGGAGGCCTACCGGATTAATGGAAGGTGCAGTCATGTCATTTCCTGGGTGCTGCTCTTGTGGTTTTTCCAGACACAGAATTGCAGTAATTGACCATCATATCATGTACTGTACGTGGCAGGTGCAAAATTGATAAACATTGTGATGAAAACTCCAATCTGATGAACTACCAATAATCCATTAGAGAAAAATGTCTGATTACAATCTTTAGGGATAAGGGTACATCTACACAATGATAGATGTAGTAGGTAACATGGTGGGAGGTGTGATTGGGCCAATCTAAAATGATGGATCATATTATTGTTATTAGGTGAAAGCCTCAATGGCAGCTATTTGTGATGCACACCGTCAATGTCGACAGGAGCTTCAGCCGAACAAAGAAATAATTGGACGAGTGCCACATAATTCAGGTTCATATTTTCACAAGTGGGGGAACCTCATTATAAATCAGGTCAGCCACTGATACAAGACCATAAATCAAAGACAGACATAGCTCGAACAATTAGATAATTACTAGACCACCGTGTCACCGCTGCTGAGATGTTTTGCCGTGCCACTGAGAAGGAGTGAACAAAGTAACCAACAGCGCTAAGAACCCACAATCATACTTTTCTGTGGAGAAGAGATGACAATTTAAAAAATAAAAGGCGTAAATAGAAATATTGAAATGTTGGTGATGCTCTGGAGGGCAGTCTAAACATTAACCTTTTGCAGCAATTGCTTTCGTAGTGAAAATAATTATAGGACCACAAGTAAAACTGCAACAAATTCCCAATTGTTACTTAAGTGATAAGTATACATATCAACTGTCACCTCTGGTCAGCCACTACCAGTTCTTTCCTCTGATTAAAGCTAAAAGTGATGATATACATGGTGGAAAGGGTCTCTTCACTACATGATTGCATGGACTGCCACTGACCCCTAGTGTTGCTCAAATGTTCAGCTGCACTGCTTGAACTACAGTATGAAAGCCTGTTACTCTAATTATATCTACGGTCTTGATTACCCCTAGGCAGAGAAGCTGCCTGAAATCCAGAGGCAGGGGTCCAATTGACCCCAATTGAAAGTGTCATTTCACAGGATTGCCAAGTTGGAGATGCTCTTGCAGCCCAGGATGCGTGGATGTTAATTCAATGTTCCTCCTCCACTTTATTGTTTGATATTTGAGCAGCTCCTCCACTCTGCCCCCCTCTGCTTGGCTGGGCGGGTGTAGTGCTGCCTGCACTGTTCTTGTGTCAAACCAGAGCGCAAGGAAGCTCCAACAGCAGTCAAAAATTGAGGTCACAGCACAAGAGTGAACCAACTGGAACAGATTGTTGTGGAACCTCCAGGCTTTTGCAGACACGTGTTGATCCCAGCACGGCATGTCCTCGCTTTTACCTTCCCAACCCAGTCTTCACAACTCCCTTGACAGCAGTTTATGGATAGGGAGAATGTCCAGGTCTTTCAACTTTACTGCAGCATTTCATCATTACATGCATCAAATATCCCTATTCATGTGTAAACTATATGACAGTAATAATCAATTTTCCATTTTTGAAATATCAAAATCTTGGAACTTATGGCTGTTTATCTGAATATTGAAGAGAGATATAAATAAATGAATAAATAAATAATTGAAAACTGCACCAACACTCTGGAGTTTAACCCGTCATTCTTTTCTTACTAACTAAGAGGCACATAATCAGGAGCTATTCTGCATTTTCTCCCCATTTTTCTCATCACACCACAACATTTACTCAGCACTGTCTATACAACTGTATAATATAGAGATCAACATCTTCTTTTACAAAGAAAACAACTTTTGGGCACGCAGGGACATAAAAATCCATTTAGTTTGGGGTAGTTTTCTGTGGAAATCGGAAAAATGCAAAATATACCCATATCTATATTTTAGCTCATACCGTGCATGTGTATCAGCTAAATTTAAGGACATTTATGCTTGCAATATCACATGACAGTTGCTTTGGTCTGCGCTTTCCCAACCAAGCTGAACAAAATGTAAATGTCTCATTAGATCATTGTCTCTAAAGCACTTTAAATAGATACTAAAACCGCTCTGCATAAGCCCCATCTGTTCTACTACATATCCCCATGGAGAAGAGGCAGTGTTTTAAGGCACAATTGATCCTTTAATAATGTCATGACCATTGTATGACCCATAGCAGGGGGTGTGTTTGTTTTAGAGATGGGGGAGGGTGGGAATTCACACACATCATGTAGAGAGAAGCAAACGTGTAAAGGTCTGGTGATGGGTGATGGGAGGGAGACAGGTACAGTGTCTCTGTTTAAGTACACTGGGATTCAAAGAGTCGTCTTGTGTTGACTGACTACATTTGGTAACATTTCAGACATTCTGTCATTATTGTCACTTTACATGAGAGCTGGGACAGCAAAGAGGGAGCACTGACAGCAGATTGACCCCAGATGCTGTTCATTTGATTGATATCTCTACAGACAATGATCTTTTTCTGCACTGCAGTGGCGGTTACATAGGGAGGCGTTGGGAGGGGGCAAATACAGGAGAAATGTCACACCAGGGAAGTCAGCGAGGCGTAAAGCCCTGCCTGACGAGCACAGGGTCAGTGGCTCCTCTCTGCCCCCTTTGTGCCCCGGGTAAAATGATCTAAGTGATTCTGGACCTCTGCCACCGATCTGCTGGAGTGCAGGAGTCAACCGCGTAGGCATGGCAGAGTGAAGGCTGGCAAAGGATTTGCTGGTAAAACTGCATGTAGTGTGCTATCGCCTAGAGGACAGACTCATTCCTTTTGGTCATTTCATTACATGTTTTTCCAAAACTAGGACATATTCTGACCAGATACATAAACTATTTACATGATCATGTCAATAAGAAATGTCCAACACACATAGGTTAAATATATTCACATCATTTTTTGCATCAGACTGTGTTGTAAAGCTTTTACTGCTCCATTTCACCCTTATACAGAAATCTTTCTGATGCTGACGGTGTTTCTTTATTTATAGCTGGATAGTTGAGCCTCCCAGATGATGAATAAAGGCGAGAGGTTAAGATTACATTGTTCTGGTAAATTACTTGCACAGAATTGCTGCAAGGCAGAAGCCATATCAGTGGATACATCCTTACAGACCGCAGCAGAGAATGTACAATATGTCTGATCTAGCTTCTGGTTGTAAGCTGTCTGTGTCTGATGATTGTGATCAACCATAATTAAATGTGCTAATACTGTCTTTGTCTCTGTTCATTTAGGAAGCTGGAGACTGCAACAAGAACACACAAAACCCACTGATTTTCCTTCTCTTGTCAGACATACTCCAGGTTTATATCCATGCATTTATTAAAATCTATTTCTTTAATGAAAATGTCTTCTCATACTTAACATAGCATATAAATCTTCAGAGTTATTTTACAATTCTCTTATTGTATGCATTTCAGAAGGTATAGTCAATAAAGGGTTTTATGGATGTTAATCATCAACAAGTAAAGTATGTGCATCTAGATGTGTTTGTGTGTGAAAGAGTCAGAGGGAGCAAGTTATGTGGCAAGCTCGTCACTGTGCAGGGTAATAAGGTCAATGCAAAAAATAACCCAGGGGCACATTTCCCAGCAAATGTGCAGAAACACATACACATACACACAAATAAACACACACACACCACTGTCCCGGCCTTATGTTGCAGAATCCAAACCAATCGAGTCAATTGCCAGAAAACATGACATGACCTTTCAGATTCACTGAGCATCAACCATGAGTGGGACTGGCGTGCTTTCCGTTTCAGCGCACCCTCTGCCCCGCCCGCCAACTCCGTCACCCCCAGGGCCCTAAACCCTCCACAAATAATTACTCTCGGTGGAGTCTGCACTCCACAAGACAGAGCCAAAAAAACTTGACTCTGATCTTGACCCATACTTAGGGTACTCTCGCTATTAAATCATCCCTCACAGGGGTTTTAATATTTTAACAATTCAGTCATCATAAATTGAAAATGAGTAAGGTCAAGTTCATGTTTAGACATATCTGTTCAAAATATATGTTGTGGGCTATAGCATCCACAGGGGAAAAAAAATCAGTTTTGTTTCTGGAAGGTAAGATGTAACATATCCCCATTGGATGCCACGTTAAAATGTAGGTGAAATATTGTATGGGCCCTATGCTCTTCTTCTGTAACCTTCAGTTTACATGACAAGAAATATAGACTCTGATTTTCCAAATTGCTCAAAATAACAGCTCAAAGCAAAGCAATCAAACTTTTATCTGTAAGTAATTCTCTTTTAAGTCAAAGATTATGTTTTTGTTATCATATATTCAGAGAAACCCACACTTGTATTTGTATTTTGAGTAAATCCACAAAGCAAAAAGTAACATAACTGATATTGTCAGCTTCTTTATGCTGCACATGATCAGAAATACTCTATTTCCACGGTGATGGGGACTGAAGTGAGAGAGCAGATGCAAAGAGGAAGTGGATTCCTTAATTAAAAAACTTCCATGCCTTTGATTGAAACACATCACTGATGTAATATGACTACTAACTATTGGTCAAAAAACACACCCTGCCATTCACCCCTGCTCTCTTTTATGCAATATTTTTGCATATCACCACCTAATAGTGCAAGACACGATTATAGCCTCACCGATTTGGATGGGTTTTGATACCAATACTGATATTGATATCAGTAGAAAAATTTGTTAACAATATATTGGCCAATAGTCTTTTTGCCTAGAGCAAAACAGCAAGGCTTGCCCTTTGGCCAGGTAGGTGCTGGAGTTGCCTCATTGGTCGTTGCTTTCAAAATGAATTAGCGTGAAGTTAATGTTACGCAATCTGGGGGGCATTTACAGGCAGTGTTGCCAACTTAGCACCTTTGTCACTAGATTTACTGATTTTTCAGACTCCTTTAGAGACTTTTTGTCAAAAGTGACAAAGCTAGCAACATTTGGAGGAGTCACCAGCATTGTCCTGCAAGCACAAGGTTGGGCTTTCCCTGTGGAGACATACCTCCCTGTGCATCTCATTCAACTGACCACACAGTGGCTGACATATAAGTGAATGAGCTTCTAACCTTCTCTTTAAATGATCATGTTACAAGTAAATGTAGCCAAACTCACAACACAACCATTGTTTTTAATGTATGTATATGGTGATTCTGTCAGACGTCACATTTGTACAAGTTTTGTCCAATTACAACACAACTTTTTTAAATCTAGTGTTTCGTGGATTGGGGTCAAAGCTGTGACCACTGTTTATTTCCTCATACTTTATTTTTAATGTTATACATGGTACCTGAGTTCAATTTGTGAAATATAAATAAAGCAAATGCAAACTGAACATAAAGCAAGTCCTCCTTGAAATTCAAACGTGTGGGTTTACATTGCCTATAAAATATGAGACATCTAAGCAGAGACTTCTGTTTAAGTCTTTGGTGTTTAAAATCTAGCAGACAATGGCAAAATGTCAGGGGTCAAACAACCAGGTTGATGCAGTGAGTGGACTAATACCTGATTTGTACCACCGTTCTGCATGGCAGCACCTGGTTAAGTCATGGATCACTGAGGATTGTAGCAACTGACACTCAACAGTGAACTTAAACAATGTCATCAGCAACCTTAATAGCTAGCCACTGAGCTGTAACCAGAAGACTGCTACTCACTAGGGCACAAAACGATCTCTTCATAATTCAACAGAGCAAAACTGATTCTCTTCAAAATATGTACAATATAGGCCTGTTTTACTGTTGAGTTTACAAAGATTACTGGTACTGCTTTAAAGACACTTTTTTTGACAGATAGTGGGGATTGTACACATATTAAATACAAATTATATTTAGTTTAAATTATTTCTGGCCATTTTTTCAAAGTATTCCATAGGTTTCAAGATTCATTTTCTACCTACTAGCCAAAACATTAATTCATTCAATATCTATACCACATATCCGTTAAGGGTCGCGGGGGGGCTGGAGTCTATCCCATCTGACATTGGGCAAGAGGTGAGGTACACCCTGGACAGATCACCAGTCCATCGCAATAGCCAATAATTGTTTTCTATTAATTTCAAAACAGAATGAAAATCAACTTGCAAAGATATCAGGCCTCCTTAGTAGCACAGTCAAGAGCAGATATAGTTTTAATAAGTCCCTCATATTGTAATAATGCTGTGACATCCAAAATATGGAAGTCAGCTGCTGAACCGCAATCTTTTTTATGTAAAAAATGACCACATTTACATTATCCTTTTGACAACATTCATCTTGGCTTAGAGTGTTTCACTGCTTACTCCAGCAGATGGGTTTAATCGCTGGTGTTTGAGACTGTAAGCACTTGCACTATGTGCTTTATTGGACAGCAGTACTTGTGATAAATGAAGCCTATAGTATTTCTTTTCTTTTTTGGCACAGATTTTTCAGTACAGTTACGGATACACTTTTCCTGTCTGTTTCCTGTTGGACAGTCTCATCTACTGGGTGGCCAAGCAGGACTTTTAAATGGCCAAAATATCTCAACACCACTAATGTCTTTTGACAGTGTTTATCCACAAAACTCCTTATGTTTAAGATTGTTGTGACTGTTGCGCTAACTCACTATTTACCAACGCAAAGTTTCCTCTGAAGGAGTACACAACCTTTGATTACCAAACAATAGCATGTGGCGGGTTTGGCTAACTCAACCTATACAGTGCTGATTTAGGGAAGTGGGCTGTGCATTCCTAAATTACTGTCCTATGATTGGTTAGGAATAGATTTGTCTCAATGTAATTGCCAAGCAATGTATCCCATTGACAGCATGGGTGTCTCATTTTCTTATGAGGCTATATTTATCACCTTCCCATCACCCAGTCCTAGTTGGAGGCATTGATTTTACCTTCAAGCACCAAGCTGTAAAACTGATTTCTTCCTGCTAATACAAAAGAGAAGGATAATATAACTTAAAGAAAAAGGAAAACTTCACTGTGCTGGATTTAGAGCTGAAATGATTAGTCAATTATTAGATTAAACAACCACTAGAAAATTAAAGATTTCATTTCACAGTCATTTTAAGTTAAAAATGCCACTCCTCTCCAACTTCTCAAATGTCCAGATGTAATGTTTTCTTGGTCATATTTCCAAATTTAATATGTTTGGATTTTGGACTGTTGGTTGGACACTTGATGATGTTACCTTATGTTTTGGACATTTTATAGACAAAACAGCCAATCAATTTATTGAGAAAATAATCTGCACATTAATCAATAACAAAAATAATCCTTAGTTGTAGCCCTAGTTGGATTACCTATCTTAAGCATTTTATAAGTATGTGAGTTGATTTACTAGGTGATTTATAGTATGTGTTTCACAACATTTGGCAATAGCGTAAAGCATATGCGATTTGCAAAATGATTTTCGGCATGAATCGATTCAGAACTACAGAAGATACTTGATTCTTATGTGAATATTTTTTTCAGCCACCCCTATGGAATTAGTTACAGGAGATGTCAGTGTACAAAGGGCAATACGGAACTGATGAAGATTGCAAAAGAAGATCAAATGTCAGGATTTTGATCACTGGTTTTTATTTTGACTTTGATGGTGACTGCCCCCTCTATTATCCTCTTTGTTTCTAAATAGATAGAATATAATAAGCCCGCTACAATGCAAGGTCAAGCACATTTAACCCTAAACATTTAGCTTATTCCACTGTCACATCTGCATCATCAAATTAATGTCAAGCTACCACGCATTTTTTTCCTCTGTGAGGATAAACCTTTGTGACACACACAGCAGGGAGGATCCAACAAGTCTCTTTTCATTTAACTCAAAATGAGGAAGGCAGAATGATATGGGGCCAAAAGTCTTAATACAACAATCTTATTTCATGGAGGATACTGCCCTTTACCCCTTTTTTGTGCCTGTGAAGTTGATTTGAAGTCATGGTTAGTCCTTTTGATATGAGGTTAGGTCAGACCAATTTGCCACCTGGCGAGGAAGGGGAAGTAGGGAGGTACATTTTTTAATTGTCAGGTCACTTGGTGCAGGGACAGAAGATCCTTTGGGCACATTGTCTGTCTTTGTGTGAGGGACCAGCCATCTGAAATCCCCCACCTCATTATGCGAGAGGGAAGATTAATTGACCAGTTCACTAACTGGCAGCCTGAAGACTAGATCAACTTAGCAAGGGAACTCACCAATTAAGACTGGACTACAGCACCTTTTCTTATACCAAGAGTAATCCTTTTTATTATCATTAGTCTCTACAGTCCTGTGAGGAAGATCAAGGCTAAGCTGCCCCTTGTCAGCATCACAAAAAAGACTACAGGCTGTGACAGCATGATTTAATGTTAGTGATAGCACTGGGTTACTCCAAATGCTGCCGAGCTGGAGTCACCTCAATAAGGTTGCAATAAACATGCACTTGCATGAACTAATCAATTTAATTAACAACAATGTAATATATATATGGTCCAAAGCAGTTGTAAATGTCAGTGGGTTGTTATATCTTTTTTTTTCCCCAACACCTATTCCCAACTAATCTAAACAAACAGGAGGTGTTATACAAGAGAGTTATTATTCACCAACTGGAGGCCAGATATATGACTTTCATGAAATCTTTAGGGGACTGCATCCTTGGATTATGCTGTACATCACTCCAGGTCATAGAAACTGTATTACAAATATAACAACTGGGTGTGTGTAAAAACCCAATATGACGATTCTTTCATTTTGCAGCTGAAGTCCAGGCCAATTTCCTCTATAAATTGCTGCACCAATGTGACATTTTGGCTAAGATTAACCTTACAATAGCACATACTTTATTTCCTTTTTCTCAAAGCTTTTAAAGTTTCTTATCAATCTTTTTCTTGAGATTTCAATTTCAGTGAGGGATGCTGTAGCAATCATTCAAAAGCACACACACCAGCACTTGAATTCACACCTGTGATTTTTCAAAAGCTACCACAATGAAAGCTTTTCAAAACAGCTTTAAAGTCTTGAGACACACAACAAAGTATGTTTTATTTTTACTATTTTATTTGCCTTATTTATAATACATGGCATATCAGGCCCAAAATGCCATTTATATTCTTCAGCAAAAAGGTTGTTGTCAAACCACTATGTGTTGTGGTAAAACTAACTGGAGGGGATGGATATGTCATGACCACAGAGGTGTCAGAGATCTGGTGCCAACACCTGTCGGTTCCCAGGGAGCTTGCATCTCCAATAAAAATACTGACTTTGACATAAAGCATAAAACACATCCATACATATACACATAGCTGAATAGACACACACATTCTTGCTTTGTCTTTCATGCACACACAAATGCTTTGAGGGGAAACCGAGTGCTGAAAAGATGTCATCATCACTCTCTTCAGGAGACCATTATGGATAGAAAGCTAATATACTCCACAGATATTCCAGCATCTTTTTCACCAAGGGCTGCATATCCCTCGTGGGTGATCTGTAAAATTGGTTGACATTTTCCTGACTGCAATTAACCTTCGATTTGACTCTCAGTTTTGCCTGTCTTCTTATATTGTCTTCTTGAAAACATGGCAAAGGGATAGCATGGTCAGAAACAGCTGCATTGTTTCCTGATGTTGACCATCTCGTTTTTTTTGGCCTAATTGTTCTCTTTCCCTGTGGATGACCACCAAATGGAGAGAAGATGTACTTCATCAGTAGGTCATGGCATTCTCTACAGAAGGTTAATACAGTATTGCTCTTTGTTGTGTTGTGTAAAATACCTTTTGAAGTGAATGATGAGTGCCACTATGTTTTGTTCCTGTTACAACAGGCAGATATGTGTAACACATGCAGTAATATCATCAATGACCATTTAGTCTTCATGTTGAGAATCATCTTTTGTTTTTTCATTCTTTAAATATCTGAGTCCAATGTTATTTCTACAGCTCACTGGGAATCTTATTTTCTCTTAAGCTATATTAGTTGTGCTTGTACAGGTCAGTCACCTCTGTTCATCTGGATTACAGGGATTATAATCGTGTATTTTTCTCTATAGCACCCCTCCCCCAGATCCCTCTTTTTATCCTTTTCTGTGGTTCATTCAGAGGTCAGTGATCGCTTGTGTTTTGCAGGACTTCCCCATAAACCAATCTGACAGTTTACATGTCTCTTCATCATCTACAGTACACTACCTCCCCAGTCAGTCATAAATTACAGTTTTTATCTTCTCTAATTAGATAATCATGTTTTAAGTTCCTCGTGGTGCTCAGTTTCCTAGACTACAAAAAGAGAAGAGGAATTTAGTGCTTTAGAGGATTATACTTAATAACTAACATTAAATAAGCTTCTTACCGAGTACCAGATTTACAGTTGCTGTGATATTGCATTATGTGGCTGCATATGCTCAAAACACAGGTACATGAGAATTAGGAGTGTAATGATTCAATCATCTCACAATTTGGTACAAGGGCTCAGGATTCGATACACTCACGATACATCTAAGGATATATCAGGAAAGAATTAAAACAATTGGAGAAACGATTAGAGAATTCTTTTGTATTTCTTCTTGGTGTAAACTGCAAAAAAACACTTTTCAAATTTCCTGTTGCCACTAAACCCTGTTTCTAATAGCGTTTCCTTATTGCAAACTAAATTCAAATGTAAAAATAAAATCTTTCTCGCAGTTATTCTCTTATTCTGCGGTTTACAGAGCAAAAGAGAGGACAGTGTATTGGCCATAATATGAGGCAGTATTTTTCCCCTGGTACAACTATATTTCCATTTGTTTAGCCTAATTATGCTGCTAAGCTAGCAAGTGTTGTCCATCTGTGTACAGTGAGTTTTTTGGAGTTAATCAGCCTTAAAATTCTTTGGTTAGTTCAGTTTAACCTGCAGGAGTTTCTGAAGCTGTTCTGCTGCGACAGAGGAAATAAATTAATGACAACTGAAAACAACTTCACAGCATCTCCTGGCATCTCTATTGCAAAAATGAAATGCGGGGTAAATCTGTCAAACAGCCGAGAATTACAGCTGTTACAGATGATGAGTCTAAAAAATATTAACTGTCAGAGAAAACCATTATGCAAGAAGAATAAGAATGAGAGATGGGTTGACTCAATACAGTCACTCAGTCAGCTGATTAGTGGTCACTAGGAAAGCGAACTGTCTACAGACAACCGGCTGAACAGAACCCAGAAGCCAGATGCTGTTTCATTGCCAGAGGCTGAGGAAAGATGAGAAAATTGCAGTCCAAACCTATTCACTTTAATTCTTCTTTTACCAGTGTTATTTCGTATAGTGCACAGCGTCGCAATCCATATCGACACGTTTTCTGAAATCGCGATGCATCATGTCACAGTGCATTGTTACACCCATAACGTGCATGCATGATCATATAGAGTTGTGTATCTCCCTTGGCAACTCATATTTGGAAAGATGGTTAATGATCCAATACTAAAATAACACATTTGTAACAATATGATACACTGCAATTCAATTCCACTTCAATATGACTAGGCTAGTGTCAGCAGCAAAAGTTAGCATTATTTGCCTGTAAATTTACCATCTTTTAGAGGGATGCAGCACACTTGAAATTGCAAAGATATTGGGTCGTGATCACAGAACTATCAAATGTTTTGTTGCAAAAGGTCAACAAGGTTGAAAGAAATGTGTTGAGAAAAAAAGATGCTAATTAACTGCCAAAGATTTACCAAAAATCAAGTGTGAAGCTACTAGGAACCTGTATGGCTTGCCAGTAAAGGCCTTAAAGGTGACAGGAAAATGACATGGCCCCCTTCCTCACCTGACTTAAACCCTATTGAGAACTCGGGGGCTCTTTTTAAACAGGAGATTTATCATGAAGGAAAACAGTACACCTCTCTGAACAGTGTCTGGGAGGCTGTGGTTGCTGCTGCACAAAAAGTTGATCGTCAGATTAAGAAATTGACAGACTCCATGGATGGAAGGCTTGTGACAGTTATTGAAAAGAAGGGTGGCTGTATCGGACACTGATTATTTTTTGTGGAAATGTTAGAAATGTTTATTTGTAAGTTTTCAGTTGTTTGTTCATTATTTTCACTTTAACAGATGAAAATAAACAAGTGAGATGGGGAAAATATTAGTTTTTCATTTAGTTGCCTAATAATTCTGCACATCAATATTTGCCAAATAATTGAGCACACTGAGATAGCCTCTTAAGAAAGACAAAACCTGACTTTTAATTTCTTAAATATTCAGGTTTGAGCTTTATTAACATTTTGTATTGAGCAAGAGCACTGTAGTTGTTAAAAAATAAAATTAAAAACACAACTTGCCTAATAATTGTGCACGCAGTGTACTTTGATCAGGAAACAGCATCAGGCATTTTCACTTGATTTTTAAACAACAGAATTTAATTTTTCTTATGTTCTTTACATGAAGCTGATATAATTGTTTATAGATTTTTGTTTTTTTTTTCATGTCACTGTCATTGCCTACCCTCAAAAGTATCCATCAGGTCCATTGCAGCATTTTTACAGGTTCTATCCACTGTATAAAGTTGTCACAGCAGTGCACGAAGAGCACAGTCTTCTATACAATAATCAATATTTCAATGCATCTCATTCTCCCCATCTTCAGCAATGATTTAATGGCAGGAAAGTTGAGGTCATGTAGTGGTACATACACTGAGTCATAAAACCACAGTGCAGTGCCTGAACATAGCTGGCATACATTATTAAAATCCTATGGTCAGAAGGAAGCTCACATTCTATAAAACAACATAGCAAAGGCAGTGATGCTTGTGACTGCAGTTTGAACTCGCACTGAGGATACCAAGCATTAAAAGATATATATATTTCAAATATAGCCTATTACACGAAGACTTTCAACTCAATGTTTCCTGAGATCATATTAAAGGTGTAGTAAAAAATTACAATTAACCTACCCAGTTAAAAATTAGCTTGTTACTCTTAGCCACAAACACAATTTCTTAGTTTTTGTCAAACACCGTGGACATTAGGGAGCAGACTTTAGGATTAACCTCAAACCAGTGTACAGTTCAGCAGACAGTGAAGTACTGACATTTGTTAGAATTTTGTTAGGTTTAAGCTGAAAGCTAACTTTCCAATCAGGCTTTAGAAGACTAAATCTTCTTCTACTCTTCAACAGTCTATTATAAAAGTTTACCTGCACTGTGTCATTTTAAGGATGCTGTGGCCAGTGATATGGTTTAAGGAGGGAGCATTCTGTGAATATGAATGTTTTCAAACACATAACACTGTGAAAAAAGCTCAAATTTAAACAAGGTCACAAAGGCTTGTGCCCTTGTTTAACAGAGGTACAGGCTACAAACACAGATGGCATCATGATCCAGTACCATGCCCCAAATGTCCTAGCCCTGGTACACAGCTAGGGCGAGGTTATACAGAGCCTCAGATCTCATAGGGCTGGAGTGCTGGCTCAACGTCAATCACAGTAATGTTAGCTGACACACTGGTGAGGGTGGTGACAGGGCAAGGTTATGTGTCACTGTACGCTCATGGCCTGCATGAAGACCAGGACTGCAAGAGTTCTGTCTCATGTGAGGGGTCACCCTTAGGCTTTGGGATCCAAATTAATATACCCCACTACAGTTGTGCTGCACCTATCAGCAAATTGCCCCCCCAGTTCCCTGGCTGAAGGCCTTCCTTGCCTGAAATTACACCCACAGCAGCCTGAAATACACCATCATTGGCACATCATTATAATATGTAAGGATGCTTGCTTTTTAGCCACCATGTTTGCCCTCGATTGCTGTCCTCACAGATGCTTTGTTAACTTTATAATTTGTTGTCTAATATTCAGTTAAATACTGAACATTTTTATGGCAACGTAGTTTCAAATTTTAGTAGAAATTCTTTCTACTCCCCTGTTCATTGATTCTATTTACAAATGAGAATGGGGCATCAACTAATGACTTTTTTCATTATCAATTAACGGGCCAAGATTTTTTTGATATTGAATATCAAAATATATGGAAAAATGTCCATTACAAGTTCCCAGATGCCAAGGTGAGATTTTCACATTGCTTCTTTTGTCCCAAAACCCAAAATAATCAGTTAACAATAATAAAAATGGAGAAAATCATCAAATCTTCACATTTAAGAGGCTGTAACCATCAAATGTTTGTCATTTTTTCTAGGATAATCAGTGATAATCAATAATGAAAATAATGCCAATTAATTTTTTTGTCAACTGCAACTGAGCAATCTATTAATGACTGCAGTTTTAATGAATGACCACTGAGCTTAGGAAGACTTTTAAAACCAACCAAATGGGCAAATGCATATTTATCAAAATCCAAGCCATTTCTCTTAGTTCCTAAAAGGCATCCTGATGAAACACACAATAAATGATTAATTTGGTCTTTATCCAAATATCTTGAGAAAATATACTGTGCATTAATTTAACTCCTTAAGGGTTAAGAACGACTAAATTAGATACAGAATTACTGCCAACCCAGCTAAACCCATTACCACTCGAACAATGTTGTAGAGTTATATTACAACATGAGATTTAAACATGCAGTGATGATGTGTTGATTTCAATGTTCCTCTACTGGTGATGGATTGTTGAATTAGGCCCCTCTGAGTTGTGAATCACCTTCACCTGGGCAGTTGACATTTAATCAATAAACATCTGAACTGTTGCCATGACCCTGAGCCATAAGAATTCAATTTGGCCTCCCCATACCAACTGCTGCAGGACACCCGCGGATTTCCGAGACAAACCTCCAGTCACCTGTGGTTCATCTCAACATCCACTCAGCTGATGAAAACAAAAATCTTATGCTCTATTTTTTGCGAGACAAATAATCAAATGTTTCTTACAGTGTATGGCAACAGGATGTAATCAGGCTTGTGTCAACATGTCAGTAACAATGAAAAGAATTACTGATGCTGACATGAAAGATTTACCCTTGTCATGCATGTAGATTATGCATTCACTTGCCTTCAAAACTTTTTAAAAAATCACAAGACTTCCTGTGAGGATTGTAATTTTGATGAAAATTTTAGCTCCCCAAAGCCCCAAGCCATTTCATCTATCACTGCACTGATTCAACTAGTGCTATAACTATAGTTATAGCATGAAATATCTGCATTTAAAGGTTTTGTCAAAGAAACAGTTAATGAGTGTACTGTATAAAGCCAGCTGTTGTGCATGCATATGTAACATTTATGTGTGTTTTTTTAGGGGCAACAGTTAATTTAATAAAATTATCATTTAAGAAAAAACACTTTTTGTATTTAATACAAAAAAATACAATATACTGCAATGTGGCCATATAGCAATGAGTTCATACATGTGGCATATATGAATCTTTCACCTCAATAAATATTTAATCTTTGTTCTGAATCATTTAAAGCAAAGCCCTTTCTGTTGTTCTTCGGGCAACATGTGCATGCAGTGTACACGGCTTTATCTGCACTTCCCCATTCCTCCCTTTTCCCCCTCTCTCTCTGTCTCCCTCTCGGTTTCCTCTCTTTATCTCTCTATCTCTCTCTCTGCCAGTTGGACAAGCTGCTCAGTGGCCCTGAAATATGGCACATTATGCCGCTCTGTTGATCATCGTTCAGTGCTACACCCTGAATCTGAATGCAATGTAAATGATATGATTCCTTCTAAGGCAACATTAACTTTACTATCGTTCAGCTTTTTTCAAGTGCAAAGGTTGACTTCATGAGACAATGAAGTCAAGAGTAAGGTTCACTTTAACTTAATGCGGTGGCTGTGCTGGCAAAAAACGTAACACTAACGAAAACAATTTCTAAGCAATCATGGTTTAAAGAGCAATAGTATGAGCACATGAGATCAATGACTATTAAACTTTTAATTAAGAGATTGGTTTATATCCTTAAACAGTCACTTTGAGTTGACTATGCTGTCTAGTTAAAGGAGTCAACTGGAGGTCATTTGTGGTTTCTGGCTGAGTGGGTATGCATATGTGGAAAGAAACACTAGAATATGCATGACTGCTATTAAGTTCATGTTTAACCAGTCTTGCTTGTAGCTTAGCCCTGTATCAAATGTAATTTAAAATAACATACTGTATTTCACAGAAGGCAAGAATCTAACTACTGAGTATAAGAAATATGCTGTATCCATGACAAATTGCTCAAGTCGCAACCCAGATTAAAGCTTACTTCCACAAGTTCATTCAGTAATAGTATTTGCCTTCTGCAGGGGAAAATACTGTGCATCAGTCAACAGGTCAGCTGCAAAAATTTGCACACATATTTGTCTAATACATGAAATTGCATAGTTCTACTAATGAAAACCGGGAATTTTACAGTTTTTCTAATCTTGAACAATTCACCCCGAACCATATAATTTAGTGTCACAGAAATTATTACTTCCATCTTCCAGTTTCAGCTCATAGAACAGAAAAGAGCTGTTTATTACGTCTCTATAGGCTGTTATCACTATTATCTTTCCATTTAGCAGCATACTAAGCTAATATCTCCATTAATGATCCATTTTACAACACACTGCACATGTTAACCATACTGCTGTTTGTACATTTGTCCCCATTTGGAGAAATGCTGCAACCTGGCTATACTCTCCTGCTGTAACAAAAATAAATAAATAAGATGAATGTATTCTTTATGTGTATTTGGTCGACTGACCTAACCTGAGGTTGTGTTCATGTTAGTCACATGCAATTCTAAATTAGTAGCATATGACATACCCATTCCCCCAAACACCATTTTCAGTTAACACAGAACCTTATCTGGACATTTTTCATGAAAATCTATGAACTATGGAAATTTAAGAGTTGTTATGTCCATAAGTCAACTTCCAGCAACTTGTTACAGCCTTCCTTTATTTCACCGTTTTGTATGGAACTAGCTAGGAACATAGGAAGATGTTGTCAGCCATCATTGAGCACAACACAATCAACACACACAACCAACACTACACCTATTTGCTGCGAAAATAATAATGAGCAGCGATGAGGTGTATTTTAATTCAACTGCACTCAACTGCCTAAACATGCACTACAGATAAAGAAAACACAAGGTAAAACAGGTTACCTGTTCACTCACCAACATTACTGAAATATATAAAGCAGAAAATAACTGAGTCTGACATCATATTGTCTTTACTATCAACAATCTTTACCAGCATGAGAAACTTTGAGAAAACAAACACACCCCAAGCTGACCAATCACAGTTCCTGCCGTCTCCTCATGATTAACACACACACCACAAATATACAAAGACAGCAACAGAAGAGATTCTATTCCATTCAGAAGAGAGATCTGTCTTGATACTGATATACTGATATGGCCTTAAGTCAGACTTGGTGTCACTTTCCACAAAGATCATTTTATTATCATTATATCAACATTTATGCTCAGTTTGTACAAAAAAAATCCCTGACAAGAAAGAAATGGCCCTACAGTATGGACAATTACATTTTTGAAAGAACATCTGGTCACATATTGCACGAACCTCTCACTTGCCAGTCTCTGTGTCACTTTCCACATCACCGTCTTGAGCACAGACAACTACAATAGCTTGAAAAGGTGCCATTGAAAAGTTGCTTTCTTGAATGTTTGAAGACTGGTTACGCCACGATTCAATTAGCCATGTGAAAAATGTTCCATGGTAACACCCGCCACTACACCAATGTCATGGTCTGTGTGATAACAACAGAACTTACCTCATAACTTCTGTCTTTATGCCCCAGGTGCTCTTTCTCCATATGAAACTCTGATGCCTGTTTTAACAACAAGTATGTCATACTCTGATGTCTGTTTTGACAACTTTTTTTTGTTCTTACACTTACTATAAATTACCAAAAAAAGACAGTGACTACAAATCACAAGTAACTATCACATTAGGTAACATCATAGTTCAGTCTAAATTCTCACCTGTTCAGTCTTCCCTCTCCGTTTGGCTTGGACTCCTATTCATATTTTTCCTTCTGATACTGCACCTGTATAAATCATAGGTGAGCTTCAATATTAATGTCATACTCTTTGTATAATTTATTTACCATTAGGTCAACCTTATCCAAAGAAAAAAAAACTTGAACTGCAGCATGTTTCTGGCACAGCACTTTTACTCTGAAGTACTGTTAACCACTACAGAGCAGCACTTCAACATGCAGCATACTATAGATTTTACAGAACCAAAAGACTAGCTAACGCTGCAGCCAAACAGTAGCCTCCTCTTTTCTGTGACAATAACCTTGGACATTATAGTGGCTCACTCTGAAGTCTTTTCTTCTATAAGCAAAGACTGGGAGAAAGCCAGCCAACTCCACAACACAGACAAACATAAATATGACATGGAAATTATACTCCGTTTTTAAATGTTAGTATGCTATACAATTAAAAGTACTACAATAAAGTATACGGTGGTTTTTAAAGTGGACACTGAGGCTAGTTGGAAACCACTCCGGATTATACAAACAAATTCAAGTTTTAGTCGATTCTGGTCCACAACTGATTGTCCCCGCAATGATTAAAAGTACCTGCATCTTAATATCTAGCTAACCAGAGGCTGCCGGTTTTCTTTTAGCTAATGTTTTTGGGCTGAGTTTTTAAGACACGGCTAGCTTACCGTGGCTAACGCCCCTCCATATTTAGCTCATTTAGCTGAAAAGTGGTAAATTTACGCTATTTTTCTGCTTTCTACTTGTGTGAGTAACTTTAATTTAATTTAATCTTACGTTTTAAGGTAACAATTTGAGACTTTAAATCATTATTTGTTTACCATTTATCGTCCTGGGCACTGCACAGCCTCTGCGTGCCAACCGAGCTTCACCACACAGGTGTTTGGGAAGACTAATTAGCAAGGCGGAAGAGACTAGTCCACGTTAAACACCGTCTCAACCCCATTTTAGACGTACATCTCATCGTGTCGGCGATTTTCATGTCGATTCTCACGTTTATAACAAGCCCAGAGTCACTTTTCTGCTGATTAAAGTTGTACATCTCATGGGAGGTTAAGCAGTTCCATTTATTCAAACAAATGCGGGCTGTTCGGGATTGGCCAATCGGATGGATGACGTTTGTTACGCCCCCCCTACACACGCAACGCAGACGCACGAATCAGAGAAGGCATTTTAAAACGACGTTCACAGATTCGTGACTCACCTCCGATGTGTCTACGGTACCCTGTGTTCTTTTTGTAGTTCATTCTGTCTTACCAGGACACGTTTAATTGTTGGTCATTTGTAATACGGTGTTGGTTATGGTAATCAGTGGTGAAAACCTTAATATTTGTTTTTTTTGTTGTTGTTTTTTCAGGCTGTAATGTATTAATTTGTGGTCTAATTTTGGAATCACATGTTTATAAAATTTGCTTCACTGTCTAGATGTTACTGATGCTATTTTGAATAAATCAGCTTCTTTGAGGGGCTGTAAGTGATAGAATAATGCCCTCTAATGTCTCTTATACAGGATAACATACCGTAATTTCCTATAATCTATATAAGCCGCTACTTTTTTCACACGCTTTGAAACTTGCGGCTTAAACAATGATGCGGCTAATTTATAGATTTTTACGGGTTAACGAGCTTCATGCCGCAAAAACATTTAGACACCTGCGGCTTATAGACAAGTGCGGACAAGTGCGGCCTGTATATGTACTTTTTTTTTTTCTTTTTTAAATTTAGTGGGTGCGGCTTATAGTCAGGTGCGCTCAATAGTCCGGAAATTACGGTACTTACTGTATGCTAGCTGTTAGCTAAATAACCAGGATAACCTGAGCTGCTGCATGGTTGGTGTGTTATTTATAGTTTTTGCAATACACTGAAATAAATAATCAAGAAAAGTAGCACATGGAGGACATTGTCTAAAAAAAAACTGCTGCTGTCATCAGTCAGTCATCTCTTGGGTAGTATGCCTCGAAACCATAATCCCTCAAATCTTGTGTAAAAATTGATATTTTTCATCAGCTGGACACTGGACTTTTACTCCTGGAGTGAAATATTGACTTTCACTTAAGATAAACTTTAGGCTATTGTGGGGGGATTGCATTGGTCAAAGTTCTTCACAGGGTAAAAACAGTAGTCTGGTGTACACTGACCAGTACATTATGTGAAAAACATGGACAGAGCAGTGAAAAACTACATTATGCTGACAATGGTTTCAGCTAATCCTGGGGTTTAGAACTGTGATTGAGTTGATTACATTATTTTATTGATTGGGTATATGCTGTGGGGCTCATATCTTTCTTCCTAATAGTGCTCACCATGCAGGATGTGGGGCAGATTGCTGGGTATGTTTTGAGCTTTGCTTGCTCACTGCTTGTAGCCTATATGATATGATAGAAGGAGTTCTACTCTATTTTTGCGGTGGCATCCACCAGGCGTAAGCATTACTTCAATTGTTTTGGCTAAACTAACAAGCTAATGATTCCATACCTGTTAACAAAAGCGGTAAATAACAAAGTAGGATCAAAATAATGCTTTGTCCCATGCCACAAATGTCTCAGCATCACTTTCTCCTGATAAACAACCCTGGTAACAAGAGATATGAAAGAACAATAGCCCCATCTAGTGGCCTAAGAAGGCACCACCACTACCCTGACCTTCCTTAAACCTCTTTGGCTTCTTCCCTGAGGACCCAGGGAACCAATATTCACTTTCTAGCATCCTCTCAGCCTAAGGCCATGTGCTATTGCTGTCTTCACCAACACCAACACCAACATGTCTCATACTGGGAAACCCACAGATGGATAGTGGAGAGGAGGAAAATTTACAGCCCCCGTGCTTCAATGGCTTAGATGAGATGTAATGATGACTTTCTACCAACAGATGTCAGAAGGAAAGTAGCTTTTTAGTTACTAAATATTAAATAGCATATAATTTTGAAGAAAATACCTTAAAAAAGAATGCTCATATGCTATTTTTGTATTATACACCCTCAGTTTATAATTGTATATTTTGATAAGTATATAGTAAGCAATGCAGAGAGGGAACTGTAGTGGTGATGTTTTGTAAAATATATGCTTCAGGCACATTTTTAGTTAGAGCTGTAAGACATAAAAAAATGAACCGAAGCATGTGTGTTTTATTTTATTTCAAATATGAACTGCACACATCTTGTATATTTTTTTAGATCTAGTGTTCTCTGTGTTGTATACTGAAATGTTTGGAGCTAGAGTCTGTACTGTGGTATACCATCATATGATGAATATAACATGAATAAAATAAAATACCTGTAAATTTAGTCATATGCCTTGGTATGTAACTCGGTCTCTTTGGCTTCTAAGCTGGTTTTGATACACTTTTTCATGACTGACTTTACAGCAACATGTTCCTGTGGCCTGAATGCTTTCAATCATATTAAATTGTCCTAAACATTAGTGAACTGCATTTATTTTAGCTGGGTGTACCTAATAAACTGGGTGTGTATATCACACACTGCAGATAATCACAACATAAACAAACAACAACAATAAAAAAATAAAAAAAAAATCCTCATCATAATTCAATTCAATTCAACTTTTTTGGGGAGAGTTCCTTAGAAATAAAAATATGTTATTGTTATCAATGCTGTGACACATTCCAGAGCAGTGGGTGGCGGTAGAATAACTACTGTTTATGACAACCTCTTTTAGAAAGGGTAGAAGAAGAAGAAGTAGGCTAACCAGTAGCTACTGCCACCGCTTGTTGCTGTAATGTTAAAGCTAAGCTGGGACGGACTGTCGTGGGAAGGCGGTGGGTTGCGTTACTGTTAAAGCAGTTGGACAAGGTAACCGGGTGGAAAGAGCGCAGTCTGACTTTAAAAGTCTGTGAAACTGTATTTTCTATTGGTACCGTTTGTCCATGTGGTCTCAAACAGCACGAGCTTAAAGTGTCGCTGAGGCTGAAGTAAAGCAGTTCGCCGACTTGCTTTCTGCCACGGTGCCGATAGTTGGCTGAACACATGCAAGAGCTAAACCTAACCCTGCTAGCGTTAGCTATGCTGCCTTCAGGTGCTGCTTGTGGGCTCCGTCCTTCGACAACTTAATTTGTAAACTTACACTGCTGAGTAAATGACGTGTGTCAGTCAGGAATTCGAGATGTATGATGACCCATAGAAATATTGTGAACAGAGCTAACTTAGTTTGTAACCTGTGTTAAATAAATAATCACCGTCAGTACTTAAAACGCTATGTGTATTGATTAAGGTGCTGTCACTGTCCAGGTGCGGTTTAAACAAACTTTGTTTAGGTTCGTTTGGGATCGCATGCATTGACCCCGCTCGGGTCATAAGCAGTTCTACCGATCAGCCATAACGTTAAAACGGTAACTAGTTTCAGTGTTGTGACTGATCGGTGTATGTGACATTTAAAATATGATTTTTCCTGAGATACTACTTTTAGGTTTCCATATGGTCAAAGTTAACCATGGCAGCACTTTCTCTTGAAGGAAATAAACAAGGTATAAAGTAGAAACCTGGCTATCTGCCAGTCGGTTGAATATTTTTTTGTTTACCTCTACTGGGCTTGAGTCACTGAGATTCTCCGGTGAATGCATCAGTGCTGTCCACCCACTAAATATTGTTAGTCAGCACTGGTATGAAAATTGACTCTTGCACCTTGTGACCTTGTGAGTGTTATATAAGAAGCTGTATGTTGAGGGGAAAAATGTTCAAAATAGACCTGTAGGTTAGTCTGTTAGTCAACGGACATACAATTAATTAACAACTCAACTATTTTGATTATTGATTGATAATTTAAGCCTATTTCAAGTAAAACTCCAGTCATTCTCTGATTCTAGCTAATCCACTGTGACGATTTGCTGCTTTTCTCTGGTTTATGGCATTGTAAACTACATAATTAGTCAAATGATTAATGAAAATAATTGTAAGTTACAGGCCCAGATGGATTTTAACAAAAGAATTGTAATTTTATCTTGATTAATAGATCGAGGTGCTCAAATTTTAGTCTTGCTCTATCTATGCAAATCAAATTTTTTAACATAAGCTGAGATGCAACTGTAACTGACAGTCTTGAGTGCTTATTTAAATATGCGTTACAAAACATATATTTACACAGAATGTATATATGAATACAAAATCCTAACTAAGATATTAATTTAATTTGTATGAACTTGTTTGCTATACTTTCAATGTTGGAATTGGGATATTCCTCACAGGTTTGTGTTTCATCATGCGGCGGGGGGAGCACGTTCCACGGGCTTTCCAGGCCCCGGTGGATGTCCATGCCAGCGCAGATGGCCAGGTGTATATGTTCAAGAGGAGGCCGAATGAGTCAGCTGCGTCCTCAGATGACGAGGAGCTTAGTGTCATGGAGATGAAGCCACAGGTTTTCCGAGAGCTGGAGCAGGACAGGCTGAGGAACGTCCAGTTGCTGGAGAGGAAGGTGTTAGATGGTGACAATCTTAACAAGCTTGCACTACAATATGGCTGTAAGGTAAAGATTTTTAATAGTCACTAAAGTTTTTTTTTTTTTTATGATTTCTGGTCAAGTAATTGTGCTACATTGATATTAATGTACCTTCATTCCTATTTCTGCCAACAGGTGGCAGATATAAAGCGGGTGAACAACCTTATGCAGGAGCAAGATTTATTTGCACTGAAATCTATCAAAATACCAGTTCAGAAACACAGCTTTTTAACAGAGACTTACACAGACCTAAGTGACCCTCAAGAGGAGATGCCACATTCATCTACAACACTAGCAAGGCCTCAGGACAGAGCCAGAGCCCAGCCACATCTACAGGAGGTCACAGACTTTCTAATGGAGGTGGATAATGACATTGAGAAACTGATTCAGACTACAAATGATCAAGATGAGGATTTCTCGGATAACCCAGAGAAAGAGTCTAGGTTTGGTTTTAAAGGACAGGGCCTGACCGGTCATGGTGCAGACTGGGGGATCCAGTGGTGGAACGCTGTGGTTGCCATGCTTCTGATCGGCATCGTCCTGCCGTTATTTTACGTAATTTATTTCAAAACGGTAGCTGGTGCTTCACAGTCACCCACTGCCTCTTCAAACACCTCAGCATCGGGCTCCACTACAAGAGGACCTTAGTATTTTCAAGAACCAGGATAGTGCAGACTTGAGCCTCTGAAAACCAGAATCATTTTAAGACTGATGGGTGAGATGGTCTCAGAAGTATGTGACAATCAAGATAAATCCAAATCTCTTAACATTTTAGCTCAGTGCAATAACACCATGTGCCTAGCTTATGCCAGTGAATTTTACCTTTAATTAAACTATAACTGTGATGATTGAGGCAGAGACTTCAATGATTGCATTGAAGTGAAGCAGCTGCACACTGTCCTCATTTTTGTGTGATAATGTAGGGCACCAGCATTTCATCAAACAGCTTTCATAGCATACAGTTTTCTGACATGACATCCTTGGTACTGTGTAGTCCTGATCCTTTGAAAAACTCTTGATGCTTGTTGCGATCTTAGTTCCTCAGGTGCTTTACTGAATCTGAGGAGGTACTTTTGCTTAGGCCCTATCCACAACCTGCCTTTCCACCTCTGCCTTTCGTCAGTATCAACACATTAAATGTCATTTCAGTGTCAGGCATTAGCCGAAAAATTAATATCTGTTGCTGCACAATAACATTTTTTTAAACACTTCCCCAAAACCATGAAATGTGAGATATATTGTATTCTTCTGTTGCTAAAACAGTATGAGGTTACACTATAGCTGACATGGGTTTAAGCATTATTTGTGTGCCTTTTTTTTTTTTTTTTTTTTTTTTTTTTTTTTGGCTCTAACTTATTTTTTTGTGGCCTTGTGTTCATTGTTTAGACATTTACCATGCACCTCATGCCTTTTCTCTGGGTGTGACAAATGCCAAAAGTGTGAATTGTGTTTACCGTAACAAAGTGTTTATTTGATAATTTGCTATTTTTAAAATACAAGGTGTTGCATTTTGAAAATGACATTGTCTCATCTACGAGACCCCAGAGTGGGAGATTTAGGAAAGTGCCTTAAAACTTTATTGTCAAATTTATATTGTATTGCACAATCCCATCTTAAACTGTCTGATGGGAAGTTGAGTCCACCATGAACGGGTGGTGAGTTTGGCCTGGCTTGTCCAATGCACTTTTTAAAGTCTGAAGTATTTTAATTTAATGAATCTACAAAAATTATTATGTTGACATAAGTCTGAATCTTTTCATTCAGCATGTTTCTATTTATCACAGACTTGTGCTCAGTTTATAGCAACAGCACTACAAACTGCAGCCTCCACAATGATCACAGTTAAATCAACACCTCTTTAACACACTATAACCATCATGAAGGGAGGATTTATTGCAGGACTGATGTATTAGACTGCATTAGTTTTAGCCAGTTGTTCTTAATAAACTGACAGTTGAGTGTATTATAGTGTGGAAGTGTCTCTGTAGTGTTCTCTGGCATGTTGATGTGTCTTGTTTTTTGTGATTTGGGAATGTATAATGAGATTATAGATGCTCACAGACACATAATGAAGTGGCATAAAAGAACTCACTACAGCCAGTATACAACATACAGTACATATGTTATGTTTGGAATACTTGCAGTACCCACAGTTACCAAAAGATGACAGCAGGCGCAAACTGCTGTAGTGTGTGATTGTTTCTGGAGGGATGGAGTCAGACAATCTTATGCCCTCACTGCTCCTGAGTAAGACTAACTGTATTACATAGGTGACATGCTGATTTTGGATTACAAATGACTGTCAAAATTGCTTTTAATTGAATTTATTTTTTAGTAAATTACAATAAAGCCTGTGTGGCAGCTTAACGTCTAAGTCTTCTAGGTATTGCTAGAGTTGTAGGTCTAGTGAACATTACATATCAGCAGCTAAATAAAGCACTTTATGGAGAACCTGAACTTCTGCCTGGTCAGTTAGCAGTTTATTAAACAACCTCTTTAAAGGAACTAACTATGTAAGATGTGTGGCTGGACAAACTTGGACATAGTTACAGTTATATTTACATTAAAATTCAAAATATTAAAAGTATATGAGAAACAACTCTAGTGTGATCGTGATTTTTTAACATTTGCTGTGGTTTGTTACCTCAACACAATACAAAGATTGAAGTTGGATGAAGTTGCACTTACTTTCTAAACCAAGTGAAAAAGTCCAATGTTGGAGTACTGACTAAATTAAAGAAGAAACACATCATTTGTACACTCCTAGACACCATAGTTAGTGCTTTAAATTTGAACAAAGAATATACACATACAACAAAACACACAGTAGAACTGAAACATGATTTCACTCTTTATCACAAGCAGCAAGGCTTTAAAGGCCATAAGGCAAAATGAATTGGCTTGCTTTCCCCTTCTCTGCAGAAGTACAAGTACAAGGTCAGCAACAGAGCAGCACTGCTAACTCTAATATGAAATCCAGTGTCTGGCACATGGATGCTTGCCGTAACAGGGTCTGAACCTGGTTACTCTGGTCAAAAGATACTATCACAAAACACTGCCGTCCAAACAGCTTGTGCCATGTGTTTAAAGCAAAAAACATAGGGTATATCTTCTTTTATCTTTAACACATCTTAACTTATAACCTGTGTGTGTAAGTCCTCTACTTCAGGAAATCAGTCCACTACACGTGCCTACAAGTGAGGGGAAAACAAGCTATATTAGCATTTTCTAAGACTCAAGGATAAAAGTTGTAGCTTTATTGCTGCAGAGGCTCTGCGCCTCTTATTATTCCATGACCTGAGACCCTCATCTCATAACTACAGCTCACGAACCCCGCTCTGATCTAGCTCCAGGCCGCAGAGCTCTGGCACGCTGCCATCTCCCAGGCTGAGTCTTATCCTACTGTTGATACCCCCCCCCCCCCCCTTCCTCTACCTCCAACCTGGACACTTCTGCTCCCTGCCTTTCTTTATTTGATGAAATCCATATCAAGTCTGCTCCTGTAGAGGACAGATTTACTAAATATAATCTAATTCTTGCCATCAACAATCCAAATACAGTATGGTGTGGCTGATTAGTATTAATGTCAATTAGCAGAAGGGGATGATTGACATATAACTGTCAGATTATATTGAAAGAAGTACATTTTACTTGTAGATTTACATTGAACATAATTTTCCACCTAGCATATATTTGTGCACACTCTGTGTATGGGTGTGTTTTAAGGGTGGTGCCACAGAAAAGCTGGTTTTGTATCCAGCACATTTTTTGGAGCAGACTTGTGCTTTTATAGAGGTGGGGGCTGAAGCAGAGGGGGCTTTCCCCCTTGAACAAAGCACAACCATCCATACAGTATGGGTGGAGGGTAAATAGAGTGAAAAGATTCATGAGTGAACCGAAGCTCTGCAGCTTTAAGAAGTTTGCACACTTGAGCAGCTGGCAGCGGGCCACTTGGCCAACATAAACAGCCCTAATCCTTTTTCCAAGGAGCTTTCAACACTCATCTCTCTGGCACATCGGCCACTGACTCACTCTCTCTCCCTGACATTCCTGTCTGCATGGAGTTCCACAGGGCCGGCACCAGGAGGCGCTGTGGCCCTTGCAATGTAAACACAGTAAGGTTGTGCGCTGTTGATCATTATTCACTGCTAAGGTATGTGCCTTCCTTTGATTTTCCCCTGAAGCGAAACAGGTCTCAGTTTTCACTCTTTCTTAGTGGGAATGGAGGCTTAGTTTCACGATGTCATGTTGACCCGAAGCCCACAGAAGTACGGGTTGTTCATGAAATTGGTGTTGACAGAAGTAAACTGGGAACTTTCACATGGTCTCTGTTCTTCACCACCAGATTTTTTTGTCAGCTTTTTTGTTGAAAGGTGATCAGTAGTTTTTAGACTTGTCTCCACTTTTAATGCCAGATTAACTCTGTTAATACTCACAAGTAGACACTGAAACCTTAAAATTCAGTCAAACAAATATAACAAAGTAGATTCAATGAATTTCATGAATTAAAAGAAAACTGATTATTAGTATTATAAATGAAAATACAGTCAAGATATTTTTTGTGTGAGTGAGGCTAATGTCTGTTTCTGTGGGGGCAGGGAGATCCAAGGTTTTGATTTCCTTCGCTCCCGGGGGGATTTGGCAGACACAGGGTAATTTGTAGTGAAATTTCCAGCACAGTTTGTTTTGCAGGTGGCTGAGAACGAAGGCAGGGCGTGGTGGGGAATGAGAGAAGCAATTTGCTGTCTGTGGGCTGTGAATGTGTGTATTGTTGCACAGCAGTAGGTTTAGTGTTGTGCTGGTATGTGCTACAGTCAGGGCTGGACTGGTGGAAGGGAGGCAGCAGCAGCAGACATTCATGAACAAATGTATGCATGCGGATGTGTTGAAAAGGATTTCTATTAAGTACATTTTTTACTTGTTGTATACACTGAGCAGTTACTTTTCACTTTTCGTGTATCAACATGAAAAGACTAGTGTCGGTCTGACACAGGAGTGAAAGAACTATTTCAATCTGTGAAAGAGGTCACATGACAAAGCAACATGAGTATGTATTTGAAGGCTCTTGCCAGGAGACATTTCAGTCTCGCAGCCTTCAGAGTGGATTCAATTAAAAATTCTTCTCTTTGAATCCCCAGCCAGAATTTCAATGTATAAATCCATGCCAGATGTTAGAGCACCACTTGAAGAACACACAAGGTGTCAAGGAAAGAGCTAAGATTGTTTTAATGTTTTTATCAGCATATCATTTAGCCTCATGAGAAACATATATCTGTATCATTAAAACTAATCCATCAGAGAAATCAGAAGATATACCACTGAAGGATATTTAACTGCTAGAGTGCAGTTTTTTAAAATACAGTGGATCTTCTTGTTGAATGAGAATATATGATATTTCATATGCATGCTGTACGTTATCCCTTAAGTCTGAGTCTATGTAAGCAAGGGATCATCTGGAGACGCAGCTGGCCGGAGAATGTGATGTTCTGTCAGTCATGTTCCTGCAGGGGCGGCTGTTTTTCTTTCGCCCCCGCTGTGGAGGAACCAATTGTGCAGCACCTGTTTTACATTCCACCCGGGCTTTGGAGGGGTCTTCACTCGAGAGACGGTTCTAGTCAAACTACACAGAGAGAGTATGTGAAGAGAGCAAATTTATATAGTCCTTCATTGCTGTTGTCTCTTGAATCCTTGTTACACCTCTCAGACGTCAGTAATTAGTCCCAGAGTGGCAATGTTGTATGTATAGTCCTCACTATAGGTTGTCTGAGTATGTTGTCATTGCCTGAGGTGTACTAACAGCACAATAAAATAGTGTTGATATACACCACATCTTTGAATAATTAAGAGAAAGATTAAATGAGATATACTGTAATGTCTGTTCCACTTACTGTACCACCTGCAGTTGTGATCTTAAGCAGTGGCTGCTCAACTTCACTGACACAAAAAAATATTAAATAAGAACTCTGAAAATGTGTTATATGATGCTCTGTATAAATTCAGTGATAAAATGTGTTTAAAGATGTTTATACACTCATTGGCCACTTTATCAGGTATGCCTGTGCAATCTACTGTAAATCACTACAACATCTCTGCCATAAATTCTACCTTTACAAAGCTATAATGATCTGTTTTTGCTGACATTGTTGAAAATGTGTAAAATTGAATCCTATATTTATCACTGAGGTCATAGTCAAAGGTGACGTTGTATTGAGCTGTATTATATTTGGAGGTGTTTGTTGTTGAGATGTTTGATTGGGTTCTTGATACAATCATTACTGTCATTTATATGGAAAAATATATTATTTTGTAACTTATTTTACCACATATTTCATGTTTTAAAATTTTAAGAATTGGAGACTGAGTCAGTTAGACATGTTTATAACATTTGTAATGTGTATCTGAGGAATTCACACTTTTCAGTAATACTGGAGTCACTGCAGGTGTTGAGAAATGTGAGTTTTAGATTTTTATTTTCTGAGAGAAAAGCAAAAAAAAAAAAAAAAAAAAAGAATGCACAAGTAAGTCACTTACACAATTCAGAAAACAGTTTTAAAGTCTAACTATCTTATCTTGAGTGCTGTTCAGATCACATACTCTTTCATACAAACATGCTCTCCATTGTGTCCTCGTTAGCTGCAGAGGACAATGTAAAATGCTGGCAGTAAGAAATAATCCACTGAGACAGGCTTGGATGAGAAGAGGATAATGGGTTGGACATGCCTCTTTAAATCACTGGACGCAACTCAACCAAGCACCTGCTTGGCTTGAAGGAGCACATCAAGATATAAACAGGAGGCTCAATATGGGCTCTCAGTACTCTGTTAGTATATTACACCTGCAGTGCTGATGAAATTAAAGCCATTACGAGGCAAACAATAAAAAGAAAACCACCACTTTAAAGTTTGTTGGGAGCCATTAAACCAGCCAAGTGCCTTTATACACATCATACTCCCTCTGAAGACACTGGCAAACCACGCTAATAAACATTCAGCATGATCAGAGTTTATTATGAGAGTTAATCAGGTGTAAATTGCTTGAGAAGACACTGATTGACTTAAGATACAGAATTAAGAATTAATTTTCTTAGTATTCTTCTCTGTCAGCTTCTAGATGCCAAATTAAACACATTATACCTACTGGCTTTAAAATAACTATCCAGAGAGACCATTGTCTTTTTCTATTTTCTGCCTCTGAGACATTTCCAAAGCCTTAACACAAAATCAGACCTCTTGATCTAAGCAGCAGAACTGTGTGTCAAACAGCTGTGTCAGACCAGGTGCAGTCTGCTCAGCTCTCCAGTCACAATTTATACCATAATTCCTGGCGGATAATTCGTAGCTCACCACTGCCAGATGAAGACTATTAAAAAGTGGATGGCTTTTTAAACTGGAACCCCCCCCCCCCATTAACAGACATTTCTCAGTCTGTGGTTTTATACCACACAAGGACTCTTGGGTTGTTTTTTTTTTTTTTTTGGTTGTTTTTTTTTTTTTTGTAAAATAACAGGGAGGATAATGCAAGTATGTACACTGTAGTGAGTGTTAATGACATGAAAATCCTCCTCTGTCGCCTTCATTCAAGTCACATCACACCAAGCGCATTGTTAACAACAACTGGAACAATGCTAAAAGTAATTATGCCAGGAGACAAAAAAATCACCCCAGCACCCCAGCTATGAGCCCAGCGCGGCAATTTGTTTGGAAGATGACACGGGTAATGAGAACCACTCGCTTGCTGGACTCCATAAATTCTGTCAGGGTTTTGGAGGTTGCAAGGCTCAATACTCTGCTCATCCCTCTGAAGTACTTGAAAAACATTCATCGCACGTCACGCTGAGAAATGCCGAATTTCCTGCCATTCCCAGATGTTCCCGTGCAGATGTTCTCAGAGGAGTCTTTCAAAGGAAAATTTATTTGCTTGAGAAAGCTGTTCTTATGTTTGCCGTTGCTCGCAAAAGTTTGGCGTTTGCAAATCATTCAACACAAAGTTTGGTCTGAAACACACCAAAGATTTGACATGGCCCGAATGCGGTGTAAAGAAAAGCTCTGTATACTTAAAGTAGACACGTCCCAATGTCCATTTTGCATAAATAAAAAGATACAAGTGGTAAAGATATGTATTTTAATGTGTGTGATTGTGACATGTTTTATGTGAAGATAGATAACAATAGATGGAAAAGGTCAATTCAAGTGAATTTCTATAATTTATCCAAAGTTAATTACTTAAAATCATTTCACTGGATGATGTGTGTTAAGTGTGGAAGACTACACCTTATTCTGCAGCTGCATTGTACACTGACACAACCAAGTGGCAGATAGTGACTGTCAAATGAAGCACCACAGATTGGTAGGGTAAAGCAAAGGTGATCAAAACATGATAGAGGACTTGGTCAACAATGAGAGTGGACACAGAGAACAAGCATCTATCTCTCATCACAGGGCTCACAAAGCCATACATGGGGGAGTACTTGTCAGCACCTTCCCTTTGGCAAACAGCTCCTGATCCAAGGCCAGATAAAGACAGTGACAGAGCCTTTATACCTCAAGACTGAATTGTAACCTTGAAGATTATTTGGCATTGGAGGGAGACGGTCAAAAGCCGGTCCAAAAGACCTTTTCAATTCGAAATGAGTCATGACGGCTGTTTTTATTCTGAAATGCTTTATGCAGTCCAGAATATGCAGACTTGAGAGATGTAAACTGATCTGTGTGTTTGTGTGTACACAGTTAGGTTGATTGGTCATTAATTGTGCTCGCTGTCTCCAGATGCAAGCAGATCTTTCAGCAGATTTCAACAGCCAAAGCCAGTGTATAAACTGAGGGCGGTGGGTGCAAGTTTTGGGCGTTCTTTTGCGTGTGAAATGGAAAATGAAGAGTGTGAGACAACAACAGGAAAGTTAGGGGTCAAGTAGGGTCCAACAAGGATGTGCAGTCCAGGTTGCTGTTCTCAAACTTACGGTCAGTCCTCTATCAGTATCAGTCAGAACAAAGCATCACTGGTCTCTATGCTGGTGTTCTCACACTCTCCCACACTGGAGAGAGGTGCAGCTGGAATATTGGCTGTGTTTGTCTGATTGACAGCCAGTCAGGATGCATGACAACTTTGTTTGATACAGGAGTAAGAAATTAGATTATTTTTTTCCAGTCTAAACACTTTTCTGTGACCTTGATTAAACAAGACTTGTTTGCCATCTTAGTTTAGCTTGTAAGTATGCAGACATTCGCTAATTAAATTCAACTACAGATGAGGCTACTTGAAATTATTTTTGCAGGTACTTGTACCTTGAATATCTCTGGCAGTCCATCCAACATTTGTTGAGCCTAAAAACCTCAAAAACCAAAGCTGTTTACCTGCTGGTGGAGGAAAAGTCAGAGTATCATCAAAGTCAGTAGGACTCATCTTTTGGAGACCAATTTCATGCCCATCCATCCTGTAGTTGTTGAGATATTCCAGCCCATGTGGGATCACATCACAAGGTCAAAGAAAATGTGAAGATCATTAGAACTTGGAAAAAGATAACTAGTCTGCCAGGAGAATCTGAGTGAACTATCTGACTGAGCTGCAAAAAAGTTTAAGTAGGTCATGAATGTGCGGCCTGTCAGACATTTCTGGAGCAAGTTATTATGGGATAAAAACACGGTTTTCTTTTGTAATCAACGGTGCAAGGACACAAGTGCCAACGTTAGAGAATTTTATCAGCTCTGATGAAGGCTGGCGTAAAGATACTTCTGTATCAGTAAAACTCACTTAGAAACCGAGCTAATCAACACTTTTAAACTGTACGCATAGATGCTCACCACTTTAATAGTACCAAGATAGCGATCAGGATTAGTGGAATATGCCCCTTGAGAAATGTAAGCACACTCTTCTCCCTTTGCCTCTAAGCTCTGTGATAAACATACAAGCAGCCACAGACTTGTGTACTGAGAAAGATCATAGACAGACTGCTGAGCCTCAGACTTGCTGTGGTCTGTCTTAATACTGAAGATGCTGCTAAATATTCATGGGAAATTCAAGCACGCACAGGCTTTTTAGTGCAGATATTAAATACTAATATCAGTTAATAAAAGAAAGATTAACAAAGTTGCAGAATATTTTACACAAGAGAATAATCTAGAAGACTTGAAGAAAAATGAAAAAGTAAGACCTAAAATTATTATGAACAGTTAATCTTCATTTTTTTCCAGGGATAAATCTGTTTTCCCAGCTCACACTTTTACTGTTCATGTCTCATATTTAAGGAAACATGAAACACCTAATATAAAATGGTACACATATATGTACATTCATACCCATGTAAGTATAGACTTACATATATTAACATAAACATGCATATCAGTATGCACATTTCTACGTACAATAATTAATAAGCAACTTTATTTAGGGATATGGTAGATGGGAAAAAGTTCCATTTTGTGATTAAATAGTGGAGAAACAATCGAAAACTGAAACAACAACTGGTTTGATTAACTTTTTGAACGTGGGTGGCAGTTAGACGTCATGCTGCAGTGCATGTAGTACTTAAGTCTATTTATAGTCCTAATTTTTATGACTTGAGATCTGATACATGGAGAAACACTTGACTTGATATGACGACTTGCTTTACGAATGCACTATAAAATCACACTTACTCATTTTCTCCTCATTCTGGATTTGATATGAAATCATTTTCCCCGTGTTGATATGTTTTTCTGACCTGATTTGTGCTCCCATGGATACAGCTGCTGTGTGTGGAGGAAGAGTGGGGGAATGGAAAACATGATTCCTTTCTATGCTTAGAGGTACAGTGTACGCAGACTGTATGTGTGTGTATGTGTCAGAGTGATGACAATGAAGCCTCCCAACACACTGTAACCTGATGCCAAAGGTCAGACTTTGTTCTACACTTGAAAATTCGGTGAGCCACTCAGATCAGCGGGGGAGGTGTGTTTTTAGCTTTTAGCTCCATGTACTGTAACTACCACTCTTTGGCACTTTTATATCTGTATCAGTCAGGGAGTCATTGAATCTGTCAGTCAAAGTCTCTGACTCACCGAACACAAGGTGAATAGCTGTTATGTTGCCAAGAACAAGGCAGACTAGCTGTTGACTCTCAATCCAGTATTCTCAATAAGACAGACAATAGTGTTTCATATAACACTTTGTCTATCAGTAGAAATGAATTATTGTGTGAAGCCTTGACCTCTTCTCTCTTAGTTTGACTTGAAAGGACTTGACAGTCTTCTGCACTCACTTGAGACTTGTAAAGAATTGCGTGGGACTAGTTCTGGGACTTTTATCTAATGACATAGTTGACCTGGAACTTGGGAAACTTCATTTATTTTTTTCCTGTTTTTTTTCCATGCTGTTGGTCCATATTGAAATATCTTAACAACATTTGAACGGATTTCCATGAAATTTTGTACAAACAGTCATGGCTCCCAGAGGATCAATCCTAATGACCTCTTGACATTTTCTCTAGCACCACTATGAGGTTCACATTTATGGTTTGTGGTGAAATGTCTATGCAACTACTGGATAAATTGCCATGAATTTCAGTTCAGACATCCCCCTTAGGATGAATCTGAGTAACTCTCTTGATCCCCAGACTTTTCATTTAGCGCCATCAGAAGGTCAAAATATTATTTTTGGTTTGTGACTAATACCTTCAAAACAAACTACATGTTAGCATTGTCAGTGTGAACAAGTACAACCTCGCAGATACATTAATGTGGCTGTCTATCTAGTTAGAAAATATATAGTATTTGTCTACACAATGTCTTAGGTGTTCAATTACTTACTATGTATGCTAGGATTTACCTTTTGATGACATGCTGTAATTTGTCTTTCTCTCTGACATTCACTCAGTCACTGTGCTTCATCTATTGTAGGTATTTTAGTTAACGATTACCTATTATTTCCCAGAAAACAAGCCTATTCATCAACTCAGCAGGGCTAACAGCAGAGCCTGAAAAACTGCCATTAATCAAATTATAGCTTTGCTGAAAAAAAGTAAAGAAAAAATATATCCCATATGAGGTACTTTAAAAGTAGCTGTATTTTAAGGATACTTAAATGTTTTGAGGGGAATTTGTCCTTCAAATTTCACAAGTCTTAGTGACTCAAAATAAATCTCTTCTCTCATCCAGGCTTCAAAAATAAACAGAGCTTTGTGTTCACAACTTGTTGGAGCGGTGGACAGAGGAGGTGCTGAGCTGCTCCTGCTCTCAGGGCCTCTTCATTGTCACCATCTGGTTCTCCTTGACACCCGAGAGGTTTCCGAGGTGTTCCCTAAGCCTCATCAGGTCGGACCATTGAAGCCCCTCTCAGCACAGCAATGAGTGAGTGACAACAGCCTCCCAGAGATAAGAGCAGAGAGAGAGCGGGAGAAAGACCTCTGGATGGCAGTGGTTCCTCACTGTGTGTGTGTGTGTGTGTCCCTGTATCTTTCTGTGGAGGTGATGAGTGAGAACCAGGCCCAGGGGGGATCACGTCACCACAGAGATAGCCACCATCGCCTAGCAACCTCAGCCCTCAGGCCCACTGAAGGAAGTGCAAAGTGAAAGCTGATCCTCTTTAAAGAAAATGTGCTAATAATGGATCTTTTCAAGCAGACAAAAACCTGAAATGTAGTAAACATTTTGCCTTTGTTTGATGTCTTTAAAGGATATCTGGTGATATTCTATATTTTCCTTATTTTAAACAAATCCCATGACCAAAACAAATAGCTAATGAATTGAGGGTGACAATTTCCTTCATATTTGAGAACATGGACGCTGTAGTCTATTTCAAGTTGGTGTACATCGTCCTGCTGTTGAAGATACTTGCTTGCACACCAATTCTGCAGCTTAAGATTGTCTCCAACGAATGTAGTGTTTACTCCAGTCTGAGTAACATTTGCTAAAAACAACAGTGCCCAGTTGATTATAAGGAAATCACTGAGCCTTTCTTTTTTATAAATCAAAGTATATTTGTTATGTTTTTAAAAGTTTTAGATCTTCAGTAGAATCAAAACAGCTTAGGACTGAGTGCCACAGAGAGGCTGGAAAATATTGAGTGACTGACAGATGTTGGCCTTGTGTTGGGATTTGTTGACAGTAACAAAAAATGTAGAATAAAACCAGCCTCAGCCTTTAATGAACACAAATCCCAGTGTTTTACAATCCAAGTTATAATTGGTTCATAAAATGGATGATCAATTTTGTAAATAAAATTAGTAGGTGATAAAAAGGGCAATTTCAAAATCAATACTGCATTAATGCCAAAGCTGTGACATTGGAATGAAAGTTAGTAAATATAAAGAGAAGTATGCTTGTGCGTTAATTCTAAACGACTCTGCCTAATGTCAGATGTCCTTGATAAAGTGAGCCTGTTACTAGCTGTCACTCTGCCCCCAGCCAACAGCGTCCAGACTCTGAGCTCATTTCAGTCGTGTTACTAGACAAATGATTGTCTTCCTGTGAGACACCCCTGGCGAGGCATGTCAATACTGCAGGTGCAGTTGGGCCTGAAATTGCTTTGTTTAAACTTGTCAGGTTGGAATGGAGATTTTTTTTAAAAAGAAGGATCTGTCCTCATTTGCACAGCTAAGGCACTGCAAACCTACAGAGATTTGCACCTCAAACTGCTGTGTTTTTGTTTGTTGGTTGTTTTTTTGAAAAGAAACAGAAGCTGAAGAATCTGCAATTTGATTAGAGAATAATTTAGCTTTATTTTTAGTAGTGCTGTCAAGAATTAAAACTATTCATTTTCCTTCCTTCCTTATAAACATTTGGTTTTCTAAATATTGATGTTTACTAGTCTTGTGTTACACTGATTGAGAGAAGCTGTTAAAAGTGGAATGTGATGGGATATGCACTTCAGACACTGGACTAATTCACATTAATGTTTGAGGATATTTAAAGTGATGTTTCTGCATGTAAAATGGGCCTCAATATTTGGTATATTCACATAGTATCTCTTCATGTTATTGTTTGTGCCTCACTACACTTCATCTGAACACACATTGTAGTTAGTATGTTTCCATAGTGTGTATAGCCCCTTTTATTTTCTATTTTTCATACTTCATACTGACATTTCAGCTCCATACAGTGCATACATTATGAAACTTCCACTTCAAATGGCATTCCACTACTTTTACCACATACACATGAACTAGCATTTCAAATACATTCCTCTCTTTTTCTTCTACTGCTATTTCAACAGCATTCAATGGTTGACACTTCAAACCCTTTCAGGTCTCACGTCTGAACAACAAAAAAGCTTCTTCAGCTCATCCAACTCTCACAGCTTCCACTGTCGATACACAATTTATTCCAGATTCATTTGGTGCTTACAGTTGGGCTGACACTTTAACTGACATCGCGTCTCATTTTCTACCACTTGAACTGGCACCAATTCCTTTCAGGACTTCCACTTGCATCAGCAACGCTTTGGCTGACACTTCGGTTCCTTGCGGTGCCTCAGCTTCCAGTGAATCTTCAGTTCCTTTCAGTACTTCTAACCCCTGCATATACTTAAACTTCTTTTAATACGTCCATTTTAACTACCCTTTCAGCATTTCCTCTATGCTATATGTTGAACTGTGAATTTGCAGCAGTTAACATGAATTATCCTCAGAAAATGTGGCCTTTTCTGGTCTCATCTCAATGTTTTATCTCATCTTAAGGTAGCACAAACTTTGTCAACTCTTTACTTTCATGTCTAAACTGACTAACCTAGACCTGTTTGGCATTTTCACAGGTGTCAAGATTGGTTTCAGTTAAAAGAATGCAAAGTATGACCGCTTTCAAACGCTTCTAATGTACGGATTACGCGGGCTTGAATAGTCTTTCCCCCCAATTTGTTGCGAGGACAAAGGGCAATGATGCACATTCCTGAGAGCAGCAGTGGAGAAACATTCCATCCACTGTTTGTAATTGTTCACAGCTGCAAGGAGAGTCTGCTTCCTATTTGTCACATTCATGGGTCAAGCGTTACCATATTCTTCATAATCACTGGCAAAATAGAAGTAAAGCTTTAGGAGGAAAAGAGTGTTTATGTACACTTACTGAAGAAGGTGAAGCGGTGCAGCTGTTCGCCTTCCTCTGACTCTGCTACTTGTTCATCTTCTGCGCTTTGTTATTGTGAGGATGTACCCGCCATTTATCTATTTGAGCAGAGGACTGTAAATAAGACCTTGTCAAGTGTTTCTGAAGGCTTCTGCTGGCTGTGTCACAGCATGACGCTGTCATTGTGTAAAAGGTGTCTCTCCTTCTACCTCCAGCTTGTTTCGCATGGGAGCATATGAGGTTAGGATAAAAGCTGTGAAAGGTAATGCTGATTTGACTCTTTGCAATGTATTAAATACCATAAAATGCATCCTTGCCAAGTCACTTAGCAGCATTCTCTCTGTCTTTTTAAGTCAAATTTCAAGGGTGTCACAGCAGCCATGTTAGTATTAATCTTTTTTATAGAAGGATATTTTAAATATGCACAAATTACCGGTAGATCACAAACTGTCTTTTCCAGTTACAGTGCACTCCCTGTTGGAGCTACTCTAGAGCCACAATATCAAAAATAAGTGTTATGATTGTGTATGTGTGCAAAAGAGTGTGTGTGTATGTGTGTGTTTGCACAGGTGCCAAAAAAATCCAGCTCTGTGTGTACAATATGTGCTTGTGCTGAGAGTGAATGCAAGTGGCTCTCCACTTAAGAACAGAGCGGCACCACAGTCGGCTTTGTTGTTTATAATCATGGTCTGTAACAAACTATGGCTCGTACAGGCAGCAGAAAGACAGCATATATATCTCAAGGTAGCTGCTTTACAGTCAGCTCGGATCAACCTTTCCAGAATGGAATAAAAACACGCGCATTTGCTTTGTCTAACACATGGAGAGCTAAATTGTGTTTTTAATGTCCATTGTTTCAAAGGAAAACAACAAACATGACCGATTCATGCTAAGAAACTGAGATCAGCTGGAGCAGAAAACCTCAGTCATCTTGTTCAAGTAAAACGTTTTGCCCAAGCCACGAAATTATAGTTTCTAAGCTTGTGGGCAAGGGAATGTGAGTGACGGTTTTTCTTGCGGACCTTGGATATGTTTTCAGGAACCACAGACCCTTAGAGATATCTGCTGCCAGGAGAGGGAGCTGTAGTTCCTAAAGTCTCTTGGTTCTTCTGCCTACAAATGCTGTTTGCTATCACCAGCTTGAATATTAAAAACTGCAGTAATATCTGTGCTCAACTACATGCAGTGTGCTGTTGCATTTAATGTAACATGTGTAGTAATTCTTCCTGTGCCATGTGTCTTATCATCAGGAATGAGTGACAATGGTTTCAACAGCCAAAAGCTCAAACTCTAAACAATGTGATGGTCTTATTGCAAAACTTTATGTTGTTTTCTTGTTTTGACTGTGTCATAAACATTGTCTTCTTGTCCGCCCATACGTCTGTTGAAGCTGCATCTCCTCCTCATTAACCCCCTGAATTAAACACAGGTTGACATTTTGGACTGTCTCTGAATATAGCTTTTTAAAGCTGCAGTTTACTACCTCATTGTTTGTGATGTGTGCTTGCATAAATGCATGTGCGTGCATGGATATATGTATGTGTGCTTGCACTCTGATGAGTTGTATGCTAATGCAGTGATGTGGTTTGCAGACACCCCCCCCCCCCCCCCCCGCTGGTCTGAGGTAAAACAGCTGCCTTGGCTGCTTTGCCTCCAGCTGCTTCCAAATTGTCCCACCATTAAGCTATTATATGTTTACAACCACAGCACCGAGCGAGCCCACTAGGTGCTAGAGGTCCTGATGATCCTCCTCTGTTGTAATGCATCATTATCCCGGTTTCTTATTACACAGCTTATGCCACACTGCAATTAGTTGTAATACAATTAGGCACACTATCTTAACTGAGCTGTAAAGGTACCAGGCAGTATTTTATACTGTCCTAATGACCTGCGTTAAAAAAAAAATCTTCAAAGTTTATTTACTGAATCATGCATATCCCCGTGACATACAGTTTTATTAACAGTGTACTGCACCAGTAAATGGATACTGCTTGATCTAATGTTGTCATTATGCATGAAAAAGTGATGCACAGATGCTTCTGAATTAAGTCCCTTCAAACAACAAATGTGTGATTTCACATAAACAAGATTTTTGCTCTCTAACATAAGCTTCGTATGCACTCATTTATTCCTCCTTTCAGTCTGGAGCTGCAGGAGAGTGCCCACTCAGAGGAGAGAAGCACAAACACATTGATCTTATTTGGACAGGCTTTTGTCTGGGATACATCCAAACCCAAACAGCCAGGGGAAGCACCACAACAGGGTGTAAGTAATTCTCTTGCAACCCAGACACACTCTGCATAGGTTACAGACAGAGCAAAGCCACTTGTATCATTCAAAACAGTGTTATTTCTTCATTCGGCGTGTAATGATTTATTTAACTGATACAGTCTCTTTTGTTTTTCCTCTCCTGTTCGTTTTTAAAGAGTGGTTATGCTGGAGTATTTTCATCAATGCTGCTTCAAGCTGAGCTAAACGTTGTGTGCCAAAGAGGTGTTTCTCTGTCAGAAAATGCAGCCCAAAAAGACATCTGGTTTATGTTATGACAACACTGCTCTAAGACGCAGCTTGTATACAACTCAACCAGTTAGCAGCTTTCGAAAATTGGAAGCATTCACTGTATGCATGTTTCTTATTAACTACGAATACAGAATAATACAGTACTTCAGTATATTCCACACATTCAATACCTATTTCACAATAACTAGAGTCTGTTTACTGAAGGGAATCTATAGAATAATGAACCACTGAGTAACACAGACAACATGTATGTGTCTTTTCTTCTTCACAGTTTAGCATACAGCCGTCATGATCACTTGTCACTAATGTTAAATATGATTTCTTTTTGCCCTTAATTTCTATGATGATGCCACTAATCTCATTTTCTTTGCCAAATGTAAACACAGTCATGCTGGTACAGACAGTAAAGGGACAATGGAGATGTTATTCTGATATTTTCTCTCAGTGTTTATAGTAGCATTTTTCAAGAGAGAATTTCCCCTGTTTTATTTACATTTTATGGAGAGAAAAAAAATACAGAATACTGCTGATCCAAGACTGAGGATGGAGGAGGACTGCTGATGAACTCATAGAGGAAAACACAGTAAATAATAAAAACTGAGCTTCAGGATAAAACTCTTGTGTCCTGATGAGGCACTGTGATAGACATATAAACAACTGCCATATACTGTTTACACAATAAAAAGGGGCTGCAACTAACAATGACTTATATTAATAATTAATCTGCTGGTTGTTTCATCTGATTAGGATGACATTTGAGAAGTTTCTTTTTAACTTGAAAAAAGACTGACTCATTTTTTCAACTTTTGCTTGGATGATATTATCGCTCAAATAGATATAAAACAGCAGATAAGACCACACAGGTGGTGGAGGAGGGACTACAGTGTCAGTAGAATCAAAGGGTTTATAACAGTGGAAACATGAATGTTGTCAGCAAATTTCATGGCAAGCTGCCCGTTGAGATAGGTTGAGATGAGATAGGTTGGATACAGTTTTGTAATTTTGGTCTGAGGATGGTGCATGACAAGGGTTCATCCTATGGAGGTCATGAATATCCTAAACTAAAACTAATTTGCAAATTAATATTTATTTTGTGCAAGTGGAAACTTTGGCGAGATTGTAACAGTAGATGAAAAGGTCAAGGGGTCTTTAACACTATTGGGAACCATGAACACAAATCCCATGGCCAGTATTTATGTTTTAGTAGGATGTAATTACTGTAATTATTCAGTAGGTGTGGCATTCAAGGATTTCTCAGGGCCATTTAAATTCCTGTAAATTCAAGGATTTGAGCAAATGTTAAAATGAGGGAACAGTCTTCCCCTGTGTTTGTATCACTCACAGAAGTATTTCAAAGCAACAGGTTCCCACTTTTATCTGCCATCTGTTTAGAATAAGGCAGCAGAAAATACTAATTCAAATCAGAGCCAGGTTTACGCTCAACTGGTTGCACAGGGATAACATCAGATATGCAGCTCTGTAGCTTTATGGCTTATTGGTAGATTTGGTTTTGACTGGATCTGTATCTGCAATTGCATCAAATAAGTTCTTACCAGGATTAAAGGAAGTGTGTTACACCTCAAAAAAGTCAAGTGATGCTTTGAAAATTATTCACAAACTAACAATATTTAGTCTCCATATCTTATCAGCCATTTGTTTTCAGTTTAACATGCACAGTTTGAGTATACAAGATAGTTTTACTTTTCTTCAGTTTGTTTTTACTTTTGCTCCCCACTAAATTCACAGCACAGACAAACCCCTGTTTTCCATTTAATCCTGAGTGTGATGTAGCAAATCTCCTTTGGAAGACAAAAGAATCACATACAGTAGATTGTCTATGGTGATCCCTTGACATTTACAAAAGAATTATGGGACTAAGTTGGTTGCAGAATTATGTTTTTTTTTTTTGTAATAGTTGCTATCTAGCCCCAAATTAGACAGCATGTGTTGATGCATTCTGTAGTGATTACAGTGGCGGCTACCAAGTCATACATAAAAAATACTGCACAAAAATTCCTTATATCATCTATACCCTATACCCGTGATATCATCTTATAGATGCTCTAATGAAGGTGTTATGTAGCAGATTTGTCAGCCTATTGCTTACAAACCAATCTACCAAAGGGATCAACACATGAGGTGATTCTTTTTCTGCTTTTGTCCTCTAGAGTACCACCTTTTTTCTTAACTTCATTCAACCGAACAGTGCAGGAGAAATGCACATCTGTTTCCTCCTTTTTACAAATAAAAAGTTGGACTCAAAAGGAATAAAACTAACCCTTGTTCAATTGAATACACTAAGGAGTTTTGCTGGTATGCCCAGTGGTATATGGTGGCAAATGTTATCAACATTTATGCAAGACGTTCCTATTTAACTGACATTGTTGACTCAGTTAACTGACTTAAAGACTCTTGTTTTAACATTATCTTACGATTAATCACTCATTTTTCAGCAAAACTCACATGGGCATTCTATGGGTGTCACTTGATTATCAAGCCAGATTTAGATTAATCCAATGCTTTTGCATTCAGCTGTGATGAACCAGCAACTGTGCTGTACCAGCAACACCACTGGATTCAACTAAAGAGAATATATAGGCTCTCACTCCACAGATATGATAATAGAGACATGCATACTGCTTGATGCTTATTGCAATGTGTAAGTAAGGTGCTGTAGCACATTTGTATTTAAGCCTTAACGTCTCATCTGACAACACGGTTGAAGTACTGCTGCAATAAAATGCCGCGTCATTGTCACTTCATCCAGTTTCTTTCTCTCTGAGATACCTTGTCTGTAACTGGTCATTTCTAGACACATTTTAGATTCTAGAAATGGGAAATAGGTTCTAGTTCTTGATGCATGTCGCTTCACATGGTTTTTGTGAATAATAGTGCGTTGTCTGGTTCTGCTGCTTCATGTAGAAACATACTGATTTACAAAACAGAAAGTCATCAGGTACATGAAGCTTTATCAGATCTGACTATATCACATGTTTTTTTTTAAACATTCCTGGTGGTAAACTCATGCACTTGGCTCATCAGTGAGTCAGTGTTTGCAGAAATCTTCTCTTTATTATTGCTGTCTTCTTTTCCCAGGTGTCTTATTGAAAGAGGATCAACATGCTCAGGGAAAATCGCATTTAGTGCTCTGCTGTAGAATGTGATTGGTGATAGATCAGACTGTATTAGGTAACAAAAGACTTGAATTAACTGGCTGTCAAATCAATAACACTGTCTCTCCCTCCCTCCCTCCCTCTCACTGTCTGACTCAGTCTTTGTGTGTACGTGTTTGTGGGGATTATTGTTATATACTGCATATATTTTTAAAACTGTATCTTGGTCTTATATTTGGTATAGCAAGTTAGTAGTATGTTAACGTATTTTATAGGACAGTGGCTCCTGACTGTGGGGTGGGGACAACAGTACAGGTCACATGATTTATATCTGAGTTATGAAACAATTGACAAGATAGAAACACATGAAAAAATTTTTATGCTATTGTTGATAGGGAAACAGCATTCTTTTGTTGACATAGTCATAAGCAGTGCACATATATAACTGGTGATGATGGGTATCATGTAGACCTTACTTCATTTTGAGGGATCACACAAACAGTGGCTCTTTTTGTTGATTGTTGGGAAATTCATGCAGCAACATACATGACCGCCCTTTATCTATGTGTCTCCTATTTCCTCCCTCTTTATGTGTCTGCATGACAGATAATATGTGCATGTAGTTGTGTGTTCACTCTGTGTATTTCTGCATGCTTGTCTGTCATTGTGTGTCTGCTATGCTAGCTTGTGTATCACTGGGCACTCCTAAGGTCAGAACAGACTTAGCCTGCTTATTTTTGTCAGAGTCGACAGCCTGTTTGGTGAGAACTCTAATCTGGAGCTGTCAGAGTCTCTCTCATAAATGTATATGACCTTGTTACCAGGGAGACTTTGCTCTTTGTCAAATGAAGGTCCATCTAGTTTATTTGCGAAAAATGCGTCATTCGGGCTTCATGGGTTACATCTTATTTTGAAAGAGGGAGTTTCGGATGGTATATTTTATAATTGAATGTCTTAACTTTGCTTATCCCCCTGAGATTAACAAAAGTACTCAAGGACATTCTGTGGGGATTTACAACAGACACTTCAGAGCATGAAACTGCACTTCACTAATTTGAAGACAGACTCTCCAAACCATGACAACATGTTACCACTGAACCAGTCAGACATTTTCACCGGCCAAAAACACAAACTAATGACATTAGACATATAAACCTGACCACAGTCAAAACATTCTCTAGACTGGTTAAAGCCCTGATGAATGAAGTCCAAGCAATTTCCAGGAACATGATGAGTTTGAGCCAATCAGAACTGATATGGGATGTTTTTTTGTTTGTTTTTTTTTTTTACTGCAAAAATGATGCAAATCTAGACACTTAGCAGACTGTTTCATTAAACTGTACTCTACAAGAATACATGCTGTGTGATCTTGCCTTACTCACAGAGTTGCTGAATTAGATGCTGTGTTGAATATATGCATGAATGATCTTCAATTAGTTTACTTGGAGAATACAAAATACAATAAATATCACATTGAGATTTACATACTAGTTTTTGTGTGCACCAGCGTGCTAAAAGTCAGCATGTGCTAACCAGCATGATATATTATTTTGGCAGTTAGTATACATGAAATGACAACACTTTACTATTTTGTGCTAACAAGAAACAACACAAAACCAAATCAGCATGAATCAAACTGTAACTTTTGCAGCACCACTGTCAATGTTAAATTTGGACACTTATCATAGAGACAGTAAAATGTTGTTTTTTTTTCTTTCTGTTTTTGAGATTCAGGCAAAAGTGAGATTTTTAAACATGATTTTCAATATATTTCTAACCATTCACATTGTTGATATGCTGTAGTTGAACCATGCATGCTTTCTGTTTCAGATTTATTTAGCAGCACCTGCACAAACTCACTGGGCTGATGGTTGAGGATTGTAGCAGAGAGTTCTTCCTTTCGTGCAGCCATTTGATTCCACTGATTTCACACAGCTGTTAGGCCCAGATGTGCCTTTTTAGCCACCTGAAGCCCTCATGCTTTCTCCTCCTCACCAAAACTCAACCACAACCCAGTCTGCCACAAACTTGATTTGTACCTCCTGAAGTGGCTGCCAATGTCTGTCAAGAGGAAATGTGATGTTCATCCATTCTAAGTTAAGCTATATCTTTCCTACTTAAGGTATATTTTTAATGATAAGGTCTTCATTTCATGGTAGTAAATGTGATTAATTGGCAGTAATTTATGCTCTCCTTGGAGGGCGGGATGACATTTTATTCTCATTTCTGTATGACAACCCTCCCATACACCGATCCAGCCTAATACATGAGAAGAATATTAAATTGTTAGAGCAGGAAGTGTTGAGTGGATGTGTGGATATATTCATTTTTCTTGCAAACCCAGTGAATTGAGATAAGTGAGAATGAAGGCAATGATGAAAAAAGAAGAGAAGAAATGTATCAATTTATCACTTCAGACTGTTGTGTACCACAGCATCTGCAGCTTCACACAGGAGTAGGACTCAAGGAGATTAAAGTAGAGGCCAGGAGACAGAGAGAGCAGGGCATGTTTCCAAGGAAACAGGCTGTGCTAAGGACAAGGACTTTTTGATGGCAGCAGTGTCAATATTCAGACGAGTCTTGCTCTAGCAGATGTCCGCCTGATTATTCAGCTACACAGGGAAACATTCACATCTGAGATTTTAGAAACTTAACACAAAAGTCATGTACATCAAAGGTGCATTTATATTAATGGAAATAGAAGTTATAAAATCACAAGTATTTACTGCACACATGACAGACAGCTTTAAAGGTATGGTTCAACATTTTGGAGAATACATTTATTCACTATGTATGTTAGCCTTGATGGACTGGCCTCCATTTTTGTACAGATTAAACATACCAGATATAATGTGTTAACTATTAAACTTAAGAGGTGCTGGTTTTTTACATTTGGACAGAGCCAGAGCTGTTTTTCCCCTGATTAGAGTCTTCATGCTAAGCTAAGCTAACCAGCTGCAAGCTAGTGTCTCAACCCTTTTAACTTATTAAGATTAATGATTAATGTCAAAAATGAACATGATGGCTTGAAACAGCAAAAAAAAAAAAAAGTGTGCAGTGTGTGTGTGTGGGTTGTAATACTGTCAACAGATCCACTGCTGCTGTCTGCAGTTCAGATGTGGCAGACACTATGAAGGTTTGACATGTGTGTGGTATTTATGACTCCTTTCAGGCTAGACGGCCTACATTGACTTGCACTATGCATTATTTAAAACTCTGACAGAGGGTGTTTTCAAGTATGTCCAACTATTTTTCCCCTCTCTCTCTCTCTTTTTCCCCCTCCAGCTTTTCCCGCTTGTGTTCGACTGGGTGCCAAAATGTGGCTGCGTGCAGCAGTGCTGGAATATATCGCACATTGGTGGGAAAAGCAGAGGGGATCTCTGTGTGTGGCAGAGGCCTACACTTGGATTAATTTGTGTGATGTGAATTAATGGCTCACTGGAGTGTGGTTGACGCCCTTCGGTATCACCCACAAACTACGCTCTAGATGAGATGCCCGTTGCATTAGATCACCCACCGAGCTGTGCAGGGATGGTAGACGCAGAACCAAATGAAACGATCTTGTCACCTAAATCTGTTTTTGTCTGTCTGGTGCAATCTTCTCCAGGGTAATACTTTAGTTACAACTTCTTCTCCCCTTGATTGGACTGGAAACGCTCTCATCCCTCACGATTAACCTGGGTTCAAAACGTGAAAAAGACCCAGAAGTATCAGACACTCATCATCACTATCTCTCTCATCCGACCAATAATATGCTATTCTGGGAGCTCGGCTATCTTTCTTTGTCACTAACTGTACTCTACTTGCTTTTTCTTCCAGAGAAAAAATCATATCTTTCATGCGAAGGCTGTCATTGTACCTGGGGAATAGAGACAGGGGAAACAGATGATCTATGGGTGGGTGTGGGTGTGTGTGTGTGTGCGCGTGCACCCATGTCCATGTGTGTGTTGTTCAAACTAGAGGTGTCCTTTGCTTCCTGCATGTGATTAATATATAACCCTATTCTATAAGGTTCAGGCTTGAGAGTGAGATTACAGCCACACGTTGCCTTGAACACAAACACAGGCCCCATTCAGAAAGCCACTTTGTCTTCTTTTTAAGCAGTGAGCATTATTGCCTGTATCCCTCAGTGCTGAGTGAGGAATCAATCATGCTTTTATTTCTGTAATTTCAGGTTTAGTCCACTTCAGGAACAACTTGAGCACCAGATAGCAATTGGCAGCGTGACCGTACTATGCTTAGGTATTGATTTTCTGTTTTGTGTTGTTGGCTGTGGTATTTTCAAACCTGCTTTGTCTGAAGCCAAATCATTGTTTTTCTGTGCTTCTGCGCCTGCCGCGGACAACAATGCAATATGAGCAATAGACTGCCTTAATAGTGTGTCCTTAGAGGGACTGGAGAGTGTAATGAGTCTGGGGCACCGAGTTAAAAATAAGCTGAACTACAGAAAGTTCCAGTTAAACTTTATCTGTTTTTTAGAAGTCAAATAGTCAAGAGTTTTACTTGTTCTGTATTTTAACATGATGACATGCTGATTACAGTGTATTAAATGTCAAGTATCATTGCTTTTGTCAGTGCTTAAATAGGCCACTTGTAACATTTTAGCATCAATAAAACAAACACAGATGAGGCTGGCAACATCTACTTGGTGTTCTACTTCATGTGCCACCTGGTTGAATATTGTAGGAAATCTGCTCGATGCTCGACAAGATAAAACAGAAGGAGGAAGCTGCTCTTCCAGCTCTAATGAAGCATTCAGATTTTCTCACAATGACAGATGGAGGAAGAGAGACGCCAATAGAATAATCGTTATCCTCTTTACTGGAGAAAAACAGGATCATTTAGATGAACGGGATTTACAAGGTGCTAATGCTGACACGATTGCCAACAATATCACAGCAGAGACAAGTGATCATCTCAACTTAGGTCTATAATTTGTTCAATTATAACTTTTTTTAATGGCAGAGAGGTTAGAGAGACTCCCAAGGATCACAAGTATGAGAGCACACTGAGTCGAGGCTTTCATGATTCCCTGACTGCTAATTTAGCTATTTATGTTTTGATGCCTTAAAGATTTCACATAACAGACCACAGGCAACATGTACAAACAGTAGTTGTCAGTCAAACAATGCTAATCTCTGTTCTTTGGAGAGGTCAGAGTTCACATCTTGAAAAGAAAACAACAAACCTATAAGTGGTAAGAAACACACAAACTGCAGCGCTCGTGGCATTTAGGGCTGGAAACCAAACCAGGATATAAAACCACTGGCTTTTGGGCAAAAACACTGAATCACTCACCAACTCCGAAAAACAATTTCTAGTGTGCAACACAGTTTTTCCAAAAGAGTACTGTACAATATTATATTGCATTTTATGTCGATTTAAACTTTGCCATCCAGCCCTGGAACTGTTTCTATCTGTTCTGCAGCCATCTACATAGATTTGCTGTAAATCGATACGGCTGGCATCTGAAAATCCTTGCACTTTTAACAAACATAACAAAATATACAGCAAGTCTTGTACAGCTAGCAGCAAGCAATGGACTATTCATAGACAAAATATTAGTGCTATGATGTACGTACTGTATTTCTCTTATTACAGTAAAAGGGATTTTCTGAGTGTTGTCAAGTAAGACCGTGCCTGACAGCAATCATTTCACATTTAGCTCGAAAGCAGTGACCTTGAAACAAGGTGGAGCTGTGTATTCTGAGCTCTGGACGATTTGTCTCTCCAATTTCGCTGCAATTCTTGCAGTCCATCACTGTCATAAGCTCATTATTGATCAGAGACTGATGCGTCTCATGTTCACAGTTAGTTGTTTCCTACTTATATCTCTTTGCACTGTTATATGTGTGGCATCAGAACTGTAAAATAAAACAGGATCTTCAAGTATGATTTCCAGCAACAATAACAACATTGGTACTATCATATTGAGTGCACTCTGATGTTCAGGTGTCTTTATTTATGGGTATTTGTGAGAGGTCGTAGATAAATGATTTTCTTTCAACTGCAGTAGTTCAAAGAGACAAAGTGTAGTATCAGTGATTGCGACTCTGACTGGGCAGCCCTTGTGTCTCCCTTTATAGAGTCAGGAAATGATAAGTAGTTAGTGTCATAAGCCCCTTTTATACAGCCTGTTCAAGATGCAGAATTTTGTCCTGTATAAAAGGTACCAAGGTGGAAATGTGGGAGTGTTGTTGTCCCACCTTTAAACCAGGAGTACAAGTATAGTCACAGAGCTGAATCAATGTCTAAATAAAATGGAGATCCAGCACACTGACCGACACAAAGGTTGTGGTGTTACAAATCATGCCTCTGATTCCACAATGCTGACATGCTATCTAAAATCCCATACCGAGGCAGCTTTGTTTGGTTCAGTATAAACAATCAAAGGTGCTATAATCAAAGGTCTTCTTAATGGCAATACAGTGCAATATCTCTGTCTGCATTACCAATTGGCCCTACCAGGTACAGGCCAAGGGCCCTTAGACCACAGCATCTGTATGAAGTGACAGTGAACATTAATTGTTGAAAAGCCAACCAAATAACTACAAGGAGACCCAAGATAACTACTACTAGATGCTAAATGACAAAAAAGAGACAAAACAACTAAAAAATGACACAAATCAACAACACAAGTACAAAGTTGCTCCTACGTAGGAGGTTTGTAAGGTCTGTTTACATGTCTGCGTCTAGGGACCCATTGTCTCATCATCTGTCTGTGGCTGTAGGTTATAGGGTTACAGATAGCAACTTTCTGTTTAATGTTTTAAGTTGCTGCATCATTTATCACACCAAATAAACAATATAATTATTAACACTGAATACTCATTTTAGAAAATGTGTCCCCCTTCTTTAAAACTGTGCTGCAGTCTACATCAACAATCTGCTTTCCAACAAAACCCAAACGCAGCCTGAAGTGCTTCACTGTACAAATAGCAGCAGGAAATCATTCTAAATAGTACCCAGAAACGTGAGTATGTGAACAAAATGCCCCGTGCGAGTGTCTCAAATCATCCTGCAAATGTCTGAGGACTTCTATGAAGCATGAAAGGAACATTCATCTCATTTAAATAAGTCAACTACTCCAAGAGTATTTAGATTTCAGGCTCGGCAGACACAGGGTGACTCTGCGGGAGACGCCCCCCGGCATGTTAGTTTTCTGTTGATTGACTCAGCGGGCTCTCATTATCACGAGGAGAATGAGCTGTAAATGTTCTCACTCCCTTGTCTGTTTATTTTCAGGTTACACTGTAGTTGAGGAATGTCACTTCAATGCCAGTTTTGTTTTTCTCTCAAATTGAGAGGAGCAATTACCACAGTATTTGCAGTATGACATGCTGTATTTAGTATTCCCACAAGAATAATCACAAAACCTCTTTGTTGGTACAGTGAGTGAAACACTTGCAATCTCTTCAAAGCTGTGGCTCTACAGTTTATATACTGCCCTCTCCATTTCTTTTTATGCACAACACCTTGCAGGATCTACGAGTACACAGTGGTTTTATTATGTTTGTCCTCAGGCTACGATCTTCAAGTGAGATACCATAACTCTCAATAATGTCAGCAGCAGTGAAGCAGTGAACGACTGAGGACCTACAGAGGTCTGCAGCTAAAGAAAAGATATAAATGCTCTCATGCATCAAAGAGCTCAGAGAAATGTTTTCTCGTCTCGACTCGAACAGGAATCAATACAAGCTCTCCTCTTTTAACTCTCAAGTAAAGCCAAGGCGGTATTTTAACAATACAACCTCTCTGTCTGCTGAGGATTATCTGCTTATCCAGTTTCACATATTTATTTGACATTATGTGTCTACAAAGATGAAGAAATAAGCAGCTCTCAGTTTCAAACTTTTGTTTTTGACTATTTTAAGAAGATAATCAGTCAGCTGTTGAATTGAACAAAAGCTACAAGGAATTTTCATTTGTTCACATAGTACATTAATCCATACAAATTGCAAGCTTCTAATTGCAGCTTTTTTTGGACTGCAGACAAGAGGCAATGTAATTTAGCAAAGTACATTAAGGGAATGGTGAGGAATGTTGTAAATGAGTAGTGTGTGAAATATTTCTCTTCCCTGATGCACAGGGCATAAATTCTACACTGCGTTTACACTATATCTGTCTGATGCTTCAGTACGTTGCCCATAACTATATTCTGCTGCTTTCCATTTCAGATCATTTTGATAACTACATTTCTTCTGACAGATTCTTTAAGAAATGTAGAGTGCTGTGAAGTTCAGACAGTTCAGATTTACATTATTTTAAGGCAATGATTGAAACTGCTAGCGCATGTTTTCAAAGGATTAAATCTTGGCCAAAAAGAAAGAAAAAATAAAAATAAAAATAAAAATAAAAAACACACACAAAAATACAGAATTTCAACCCCTTGCAGTGCAGCCTGAGCTTCCAGCAGTTTACATTAATTAACGTGCCATACAGTCAAGCTCGCATCTTGAATTACAATGTTTTCCTCATTTACTTCAGAAGCTCTTATCAAAAGTGATAGACCTGGCAAGATCAAAGTGCAGCCTAGTGATTTTCCCTCTGGCACTTTCCAACTGGGAAAGCAAGCTTTTAAAGGACTTGTGACAAGCACATTGCCTTTGAAGCGGATTAGTATTGTTACCGTCTCATGTTGCACAATGATGTTCAGAGCATACTGTCCCCCAGAACTTGGTGGTTTAAACTATCTGGACGAAAGAGCCCCACACAAATTTCCCAGTAGTGAAATATTTGTTCTCACAATTTCAAAGCGGCCCCTTGAGCCCTATAGTGCCGCACTATGATCATAATGAACAGGACACTATAGGCCCCCAAAAAGCTGCTGCTGATAAAAACTTATTAAGCTTCTTTTTCATGCCCCTGAGGAAAGATTGATTGCACTAAGAGCCTTTTAATGCAAATATATTATCTCCCAAAAGTGATATGAAATCTCACTCTGAAAACTGCTGCTCCGACACTTTTATCAATGGAAACGTGATCAGAGGACATCTAAGACTGCAGCACATTTTTAATTCTGCAGCTACAGTATACAGCTGAATAAGTGGCTCAGTATTTTTTGTCTCGATTGAAAAAAAAATCTAATTGTTTCTTTCACCTTGAATATTGACATCATATTATCTCTTGCTGTTCACCGGATTCCTTTCAGTTTCAAACAGGGGAAGTATTAAAAGACAGTTCATCCTTGACTGCCAGACAGCTAATAATGGAAAATCACTGCTACATTATTTTCTCACCAGCAGCCAATTTGTGCACCTACTGTTGTTTATCACCAAGAAACTGGACCAAAGAGTAAACAAGATTTCTCAATGAGAAAAACACTCTTCGCATGATTTTCCTCAGCAGACAGAGTTAGGCCAGTATGAACTCGATGTTTGAGTTTGAGCACTTTAAAAGAAATAGGCATTACTGCATTCTTTGCGAGTTAGATGAGAAGATTGATACCACTCTCATATCTGTCTCTTAGCTTAGCATAAAGACTGGAAACAGGAAGCAGCCAAATAGCTTAGCTTAGCATAAAGCTTCGCATAAAGACTAGAAATGGGAAGCAGCTAGCCTACTGTCATGGGTGCTAGTAGGCAGGTGTCGTTTCAGACAGACCAGCCTAGCAGACCCATAAAGCTCACAAATGAACACACAAGTCAAAGTGTTTTGGGGGGTTTGTGTCTCTGACTACTTCTTGGATGGGAGCAGTAACTTTCTGTCCAGCACATAACAACCAGTAAAACCACAATTTGTCAAAGATTTTGTGCAAATGAAACAAAAGAGATTAGAATGTGCTTATAATTGAGTTTTCGAGGTGCTGGTAGTGGCACTAGCCTCTTATCTAACAAACAGATATTAGAGTGATCTTGATATTGTTCATGTTCAATCTCACCACAAGGAAAAAAAATACTATTACCTTTATCAGACACCAAATTATGTTCAGGTTTGTTGCAAATTATTCAGTTACTACCTGCCTGGAAACATTAATTCCCAATCAGTCTGACTGATTTAAAACTCCCTTCTCAAATAAAATGTTTAAGTGACTATACATAAGAGCTACTACCATGCCAGTGACGCTAAGCTGAAACACAAATGTGATTTCAATAGAGCTGAAGCTGATGAATAAACAGTTGCTACATGTCTCTCCCCCTTTTTTTAAGTCGTGTGAGTAAAGCAGGGTCTAGGATTAACAAGGACAGGTTGAATTACAGCTTGAGTTTGGGGGCAATTCAATAGGAAGTGAATCAATCTGAGGATTAATTGTTGCACCACATCCTGAGCAGCAGACACTTGATACAGCCAGAGGGAGACTGCTATAATGGAAGTGAAATACAGACAGCACACAGCTATAGCTGCTTAACCCTTCACAGCTCTGACAACATGTTTTATGTCTGATTAAAACACTTGTTCAACGAGAAAAAAATCCACAATAGTGACACGAGATCAGCTAAAGCATTGCAGTGAATTTTTTAGGTATTTTGGGTGAAATCTCTCTAGGTTGTGGGTTGTGGCCTTTTGAGGCTCAAGGATCTATGACAAATATATATGTATATGAAGGATGGTGAAATTGGCCTTTAGGTGGTCAGTGGTGTGTGGGCCAGTGTGATTTAGTTCTGTTCATTATTTCCTATATTTCTGTTGTCATCACTGTTCTATGAAAATGATTCCAAAACTGCAAGATTTGTGAAAATTATTTTATCAGACAATCTAATAGGTTGCAAGAGGGTTATTTAGCATAAGAAGTATGAGAATTTCCTCAACCCACAAAGGACCTTAAACCTTTGGTTTATGAAAAAGTCAGAATAAGATAAAGTGGAAAGTGTGCATATTGTATGTGCATACACTATTGACACACGTGGATTATTTTCCTCAAGCAACTGAGCTGTCTCTTGTTTTGTTATCTCATGTAATATTACTGTGATATTTCAAGGCCCCTGGGATTATTAGATATTTGATGAGATTCGCAAACCTTTGTTTGCCTCAGACTATTTCATAACAAACACACTGTCTCTCTGTGTGGTTTGCTTTGCATCAGAATAGTTTCGAGCAATAAAGAAGGCAAAGGTTACACGTGCTCCAAATGAAACGCAAAGGTCATGTCGAGCAATGATCTCAAGAGATTGAAATACATGGATGGAGGCAAAAATATGTTTTTCTGTGCATACAATATTTAGTTTTTTTTTTCTGGATTCAAATGTCATTTTATATGAAGTATCTTGGCACCAGTGACTCCAGTTGACAACTCTTGAATTGCAAACAACAACTGACAAAATAATCACATATCTAAGTCCATTTAGTAGCTGTTCTGGAGCTTTCAGTATCACATGATATTCCCCAGTTCTAGAGATCCAGAGATTTCTGATGAAGTTTCTCTTTGGTCTTGGTCTTCCCAAAAGTTTTGAGTGTCTGCTATGCTGTTACTCCACGTCAATAATACTTTTAAATGAATGTTAGGGTGTATTGACTGATAATATTTTGTGAAGCCATGAACTAAAGCACAAGAAGAAAAATGACTGAGGTACCGCTGTTTTGTTATTTTAATGAAAATCAGTGATCACATCTGTTGCTGCACATATTACATTCTCTCTCCATCTAAGGTGGACTTCTTGTCAGACAGTAAGTGTACACATATCCCCATAGAAATCTTGCAGATTTTTGCCCTAGCTGAGCTTTATTGCAGGAAATTGATTCCTCTTGGACATTATTCTTCCAAAAAGATGCAGCTATGATGTGAAGCAGGTATACACTGTCATTTGTCCAGTGTCTCTGCGAGCGCTCTTATGCTTTGACTTATCGCATCTGGATTGGCTGGAGAGAAGATAGGCTCTTAAACAAATGGCTGCTGTCAGGCAGGGGGAGGCAGCCTTTAATGAGCCTGTCTTCACAATTGGCATGGTCCTGTGTCAAGCCATTATGAAAAAAACTGTGCCTCCAAACCTGTTCTATATCAAATCTGTAATGCTTTAAATGTTTGGTTTTTCTCATTACTATTGAACTGAATATGTTAATGCTTTTATCCTTTAAGAAATGCTGCAGGTAAAGGTGCAAGATTTCTCACAGAGCAGTGTCCCTGGAGTTGGAGAGTTGGGTAAACTGCTCAAAGGCACTTCAGCAGGGCAGGTGCTGGCTGAACCAGTTGATCAACACTTTCTGAGCATGCTGCCCGTCCAACTACATATATAGTGTATTCTTTGTGTTGTCACGTCTGAACAGGTTAAACTTACTGTAAACTGGCTGCTGATGAATAAATGAGGAATGGAGTTCATGTCAGGAACATACCACAAAATGAACAAAGCTAATTTATGCTAATTGTTAACTCCAGGCAAAAATCTGTATTCTCGGATGCTTTGGATGTAAAGTCATAGCATTTCACGCCTCATTAAAATTACTGACTTACTTCGATAAAATGTGAAAGCTGACATTTGAAATAGAGCTCAAGCTCAGTTACGTTGTTAATACTCCAACACTTTGGAAAGACACTGGTTTGTTGTCTTACCAGGAATTAGTTGAGAGTATTTTTTTAGGGTTAGCTTGGCACAAACAGTGGAAGCAGAGGGAAGCAGCTAGCATCGGCAACTGGAGGAAAATGTAAAAAGCTTGACATACTTTATGTCTTGGACAATTAAACACAGTTAGTTTCAGAACCAATCTGCCCTGGGCTGAAGCATGTAGCCTAGTGATAATGGTTTAGCCTAGGAAGTTTTTGCTAGGGACATCTACAATGCCTCAGGGATTACTCAGAAGAGATGTATATATTTTGATCAGAATATGAACATATTTCAGGAAAATAGCCTAAGTTCATCACAGTAGACTTTTATGATTTAATGCAAGAAGGTGGACTGACAGTGATGATGCTGGAAAAATCTTTACAGGGCTATTTTCAAATACAATATCCACTAGGTAAAATCGATTTGTCTTCATGCTTTAATCTCTTACAGTTATTCTGTGTTTTTAAGGCATGGGCGGGGGGGTCACCAATAACAAAGGATCTTCAGCACTGCTAAGTAATACAGTCGTCTTATCTTAAAGCCTCTCAGATTAAGATAAATGGGTCAATTTGAAAACTAATTAGCTAACCTAAAGCCTATGCATGTTTCTAGAATATCTGCCTTTTTATCACAGTGTGTGCCAAACCCGCGATTGGCTCTCCTCTCCTTTGTTCTCTGGAAAGTGAGTCTGCTTAGAGAGAATAGAAATGATTGATTTGCAATACTGCTCTCTCTCTGTTCCTGACATTACTAAAATACCCATTCAGTATAATGCCCCAACAAGACAATGAGGGAAGTACATGGTAAAAAGCTATAAGATACGCAGTCGTACGAATCTCAATTACTTTATCACACAAAGGTTAGAGAAACAATTAAAGACATTAAGTCAGTGAGGCAGACAAAGCCTTCATGAAGGTTTTGAGTTGTCAAATGAACAGAATATGTTCCACAGAGAGTGCATTGTGTCTTTGAAGACTGGAGACAGATTTATTGCAAAGGCGTATCAAAGCAGGCACCCTCTCAGAGATAAATACCTCCATCTAATTTTTTTTCTCTCTGAGAGATAAGGGCCCAAGCTGATGATCCTGCCTTGCATTTCAGATGGCATGTGTTCTATCTCAGAATAGACTTTGAATATTCCCAGTGGTTATCCAGACCCGGGGCTCTCTCTCTGTTTCCTTTTAATCATGCAAAAGGCAGGTAAATTGATAGGGGAGTTCGCCTGAGTGGACACAGTTCAGAATCGAATCAGAATCAGCTTTATTCACCAAATTCATGTACAAGTAGTCTGACTTGCTACCACTGGTGCTAAGATACATGCAGCTGAGATGCAATAGGATAGAACATGATGAGACAACTTGTGCAAAAAGGGGTCACAGTTACCAGGCATTAGACTGCTATATACAAATACAAATAAGAGTCTACAGACACACCAGTAACCTGTAAGAGGCACAGAAGTGTTAAAGTTTTCATCACTTCACAAGTTCAAAACCAATAATGAATTGTTCCCACTAACAAGAATTGTGTGTAGCCAAACCATGATACAGCTTATTCGTCTTAGTATTGCAGTAAATAGCATTAATACAGTAGTCATAATGTAGGAATGCAATGAATGTTGAAGGGTTGATCAAAAGCAAAGCTTCACAGAGTTCTACTTGGCATGCTCAAAACCCCGACGGTGACAAACACAGATGCAGACACCCACAGGATTAATTTCTATTCATGATAAAGCATTGTTTTTTTAAAGAAATGACTTTGAACAATAATCCAGGGAATTCAGTTTTTGTTTTGCACCATGTTATAACAAACACATTAACAAGCCAGTTTTGCATGATACCAGCTGATATTCTGTTTCATGCTTTTTGCTGTCCGATGTCAGCTTTGTTCAGATTTGGATTGTGCCGGTTGTCGTGACTCAAGTCTGCATTAAGAGGTGGGAAACTAGTTTCAAACATCTGTCAGCCAGTTAATGTGAATACTGCAGCAGAGATTTCTGCTCTGCTGCTGTATGGAAATAAGGCAGTTTTGTTTCACACCATTAAACTCTCCCAGTAGGCAGAAGTGTGTTAAATAGTCATTTACATTTTAAAGTGCTTTATGAAGAGTAAACTGAGAATTGCAAGTCTGTTAGGAGTGTCAGCAGAATAATAAATCCTCTGTTTCATTAAGGTTTCCTGGGAAAGCAAAGAGGACGGCTCAGCGTTCATAGTCAAAATGTAAACTATGTACAGTATAATTCATAAGCTGTATACATCTTTCTTATATCCATCATCATTATTGGCTTTTGGGGTTTAGTTGAGGCAGTCCATTTTTCCGTGGTATAATGAGCGTAATTTCCTTTTTTCTGGCTTTTTTTTTTTCTATATGAGGTGAAAATAAATTGACTCTCTCTCTAAGTCTGGGTTTTGTGAATCTGAACACTATAGACAAACTTACCAAATAACCCTTGAAGCAGGCAATTGCCGGAGTAATTTCGTACAACTGATCACAATTACCTGCGTCTGCACTCCAAAGTGCAGAAGTCACAGAACAATTTTGAGTGTTATCTGCTATTATTTGTAATCTCCAGCAATGATGAGACGATTTAAAATTATAGTATATATACGATAAGTGCATGTAATATTTATTATTATTGTTATGAATGAGCACAAATATTATTTAGCCTTAAATAAGAAGAAGAAGTGATATTTTACATATAAAAGCCTGCCGTTTGTAATAAGCATCATTCACACCAACAAGTGTCTCCCTCACATGGTTGAAACACACTACAAAGTCTCTCTTCTCTTGCATGGCTTATTAATTATATAACATTTCTGTGATTTGTGTGTTATTGTAAATGTTCCAACAATCATGAATAAACACTTAGGATCACATAATCTATTTTCGTTACTGCTTTTCCTCCCACTTTTCCCTGCCTGCCTGTCACAGTACAGCATGAAATTGTAGGGAGAAAGGGTTGATTAACAATCATTTTCCAAAGGCAAATACCCTCATCTGCAGATGAAAGCTTGAGCTTGTCTGTCTCTCATCCTCTTCCCTGCTTCAAAGTGGCAGGGAAACAAGTCATTTTCTGTCATTGTGTTTGGCACTTTGTCTCATATATGCTCCAAATTTCAAACGACAGGAGCCATATAGATTCAGACATATATCGGGCTGGTTTTTCCCTTGCATGCATCTCACTCTCTCTCTCTGCTGCTGGAGCAGAGCTGCACATAATGGTTGGCTCTGTGCTCCTGCCTGCTGGACAGGCTCTTAAAGTCAGGCATGGTTTTTGAGGGTACTTCAAATAGATTAAAAGAGCTGCCTTGTTGTTTATGCAGACACAGAAAACAGAGCTGATGAAAAACACTGCTGATGTATAAGTGCATATACATTCACACCCACTGAAGGATAATTTTATCACACACTGAAATCCATTTGATGCTTCACTGGATGTAATGGGAAAGGGAAGGTCCTCCAGTCACCTGTGCAACATTCAGTACATCTACACTTCATCACACTGTTCATGCTCCCTGAGAAATGATAACTTATTCTTACTGAGGGAATTTCAGTATTCTCAGTACTTCCGATGCACATATGACTATAACTTTCTATTATTTTCACTGTAGTTTACTGTTAGTTACAGATTCTCATTTTCTTGCCAGTAAATTGGATCACACAATATGTCATCAAAAATACAACATCCACTCTCCAGGTTTGTCTACAGCTTTCAACCAATTAACACGCTTTTACATGTTTTTTTGTCATTATATTTTTAATGCCTTTACTGCATCTTTTGAAAATAGACACTCAAATAGCGAGCTCCCATTCTTCCAACTCCATCACTGCCATTTCATAACCACCTAACATTACTCTACCCTATAACCTCAAAATAACATAAAAAGTATCAACGAGATTATAGAGGAAAAGAGAAAATGGTAACACTGTGCAAGAAGACACAGAAAATCTTGAGTAGTTTCTACGGGCGGAGTGAAGGACGAATTGGAACCGACATGAGAATTGATGAATCCAAAATATCTCTGTATGGAGGACTATGCAGTAGATAAGGATGAGTTACCACCTGGGAGACTCTACATTAGTGAATCATTAGGTAATGATTAGTTACTCACCACTAAACTACATCTAACCTGACCACTTTCTTCATGAGTCGTTCCTGATTAACTCTGAACCAGCCACTGAGCATCACAAAACTAGTACCGACTCATTACGTACTAATTATTTAATCATTAACTACTCTTGTTTGCACCTTCAAGTAAAGTATAGTGAGAAGTTGCTTGTGATACCTTGTTACTTCATTATTACAACCAGGAGGGTCATTTCCGATTACTCTCTCTCTTGTTCTTCAGTAAGTATTAAAAGATTTTGAGTATCTTACCATTAAGTGTTGAATCCCAAAATACTGTCTGACTATTGACTGTTAGTGTTCGTTTACTTGGATTCCCAGAAGCTGTCACATGTGCTATTTCACATTTCATGCAATTATGTACATCACTTACTTGAAACAGGTCATTAAATAAAATAAATTAAAGTACAAGACTTGTTAATAATACAATCAGCTGTAGTGCAGAATGTATCATAACCAGATCTCTGCTGACTGCACAGTCTATAAACATAGCGTAAAACAAAACATTCCCCCAATTAATAAACTACATAAATGTTGCATCAGTCAGGAATATCCCTACTCATTTTTCAGGATTTAAAAAGAATCTCTAATTACTCATCCTCTGTACATAACAGTTTTACTTCAGGGTTGTGGTAGAGCTATCTTTTCTGTTGTTATTTGTCTAGTTTGGTAATTCACATTCCCAACATTACCAATGAACTATCATTGATGATTACAAAGGCCTGTTTTCCAGTTGCTATTTAGATAAAAATCTTCTGCATAAATGTTACATAATGACAATAATGCCCTATATCGTGCCACCTACTGTACTGTTTAATTGAAAATGTCATAGAGGTATAGGCATTTATTCCTCAGCCATATGTTTTAGTAAAGAGTAAAATCAACACGTTCAACCTGCTGTCAGCTGCAGCTCGACTTCATGACAGGACTCTGACTCACTACCAGGCAGAATGACTGACACCTCATGTGATTACCTGTTAGTGTACTGGTAGTTTCAGTTTCAGCTGCAGTTTCACATTGTTTTCTCTATACTGTATTATTACACTGTCGAGTTAAAGCAGTTTGTTTCTGCAGCCACAACTGCTGATGCAGATATTGACTCCTTTAAGCTGTAATCATTTCATAAATTAAATCAAACTGTAAAGCTACTACCAGTTCAGATGAAGAGGCTGAACTAATTAACATGGTTAAGCTCTGCAACATCACTCTCCAAGGCACTGCTCTCTGGTATTAATTAGGTCACAGCTAAGCTGACAAGCTCCACTGGAAGTGAGTTAGTTTATTTTCTCACCATAATGATGTGAGGGCAGATGAGTGACGGTTCAAGCTTTGACTCGGTGTTTAATACTCTGCTCTTTGATTGGCTACAGTTTGATTATGAGAGTGACTTATCAGTGTGTAATGAATTCAAATCCTATCTCATAGTTGGGTAATATCTATCGGTTCAGTTATTGATATTCATTCATACCTCACAATGATCATCTGCAACCAGGTTGCCACAGACAGTCTACAGTTGCCATGGAGATGGCCGGAGATTTCATCAATGTCACTGCAGGTGGAAGCAAGCAAGATTCCAGGTTTTAATGTTTGTGTCAACATGTCACAGGTGAAATTCATTTCTGTTAAAAAAACAATAACATGCTGAACCGCAATGTAAGTCAAACTAGTTTCTTTTTAACGTTTTGAATATCACATTTCTTGAAATTGCTGCGCCCCTGTGTCATAGAGCGCGCCATTTCCAGCAGGACAAACAGGTTGTGGATGTGTGGGAATATGCACCCAAAGCCCATGAAGTATTCATGTAACCCGTTTCCCTCTGTCAAATGTCTCACCAGAGACACACTATCAGCCTCATTGCCTTCTCTGGGCCCCATCAATAGACTGAAATTAATACCACTTTAAGTATCTTCAGGGCAATCTTTCTTTTTCAGAGGCAATGAGATTACATGTATCTCTATTGACTTGGTGTTATACAGTATGTAAGTGATCTATTTTAATAGGATTAAGGCATGTTGTAAGAGTACTAGGACTCGAAATGTGTGAGCAGCAGTGTGTCCATTAAGTTCTAATGTCTGAACCTTTGGCTCACAAGCTATTGCTGTCTACTCATGACTACCCAAGCCTCAAAAAGTGCACAGCAGTGCCAGACAGCCAATCGAATCATACGGCACTAATTAACTTTCAAGACTATGCAGAGTCATTTCATTACAAATGCTGTTTCCTTTCATCATATCTCTTTGGCCATGTTTCAGCAATCAGTCTCTGAAAGATTGAAAACTAAATTGAGTTTGTGTGCAATGCACCTCAGCTGTCGGTGAATGCTAATTTTGCTGTCAGCAAGTCAAACAACAGAGTGAAAAAATACTACCTGTGGATGAGGCTGTGCAGCAGCACTGACATTAGCATCCTTTTAATGGCACATAGAGCTCCGACACTAATAATTATCTCATCAGGTCAGTATTGTATAACAATATTAAGCTCAGTATCCATGGGAATCACATCCACATTAGACAACTCTGCACCTCATCTGCACTCACATCTATGAATGCCAATATGCAGTGCCTACGTAAAGATTTTGTGTTTGGGTTACCTCATGCAGGAGATCTGGATTTAATGTTTGCCTTTTTATATATATAGTCACGATCTTTCCCTAACCTTTAGCTTACTACAATATCAAGTAAAATAAAATGTCTCTTTGTGTTCACCTGATGAAGTCTAACATCCACTCTCCTTTTAGTTCTGTCATGGTCTCCACCTACTCCTGAGAAAAACATCTGCAAGAGATTTTGTTGCTTATTGCTCCACTATGTTCATTGGCTAGTTGCTAACTGTGTTTGTGTGTCATTTGGTGTCAAGCAGATAATGTACAGTGGGTCTGCTTAAAAAAAAAACTGCCAAAACAATGAGCTGAAAGACGATGTACCACAGAGCAGAGAGGAACTGCAGAGCTGGATTGAACTCTCACTTACAACAAGGTTCATCTCCAGCAAGTGACCACTTTGACAAACAAGTAGGTATTATATCTTACATAGTGATCATAGCTGCTTTAACTGTTCTGTAGTCATCATATGCAAATCTTGTAGAAAACTAGAATTTTAAAATCATTGTCATTGGACATTTAAGAACATTTTCAGAATCATCCAATTAATATTGAAGTTCTTGACAATAGGGTTAATAATATTTTTATACTTTTATCTAGTTGTTATGTTTAAATTTAACAGCACATTTAGCTATTGTATTGTAGAATCACAGAGCCCTGTTATCCTCTCCAGTAAAAGCTGATTTTGTGTCCTGTTTGAGCCGCAGTGACTGTGTGACTGAGCGTCCTGACCGCCGGTCAAGTAGCTTTGTCTGATGACTTAATTAAGGTCACAGGCTGAGAGCACAGTTTGCCCATCCTCTGCCTTATTAACATATCTCTTTGTTCAATACGCTGATGTGAAGCAATGATTTACAGTTAATCAGCCTCACGGCATTACACCTCTTATTATGTGTCCTGAAAAACGCTCTAATGAGATTTCATTTAATGGAATATTTTGTTTACAATGTGACTTATTTGACCAAAACATCATCTATAACATTTTAGGCAGACACTCTCACAAACAGCTTGCACTCTCCATTGCTGCTGCATTGAGCTCATTTACCCAGCACTGAGAGAAAGGTGATAGCTGACAGTGTGAAGTAATCTGCTCTATTGATCATGCTGTCAGAGAGTGACTTCAGTAACTGCAAAAGCAAACAGAGCGAATATTAACCCTTTACTAGGAGGGACAGGAGACGGACAAACAAAGCAACAACGTTATGAGGATGACACCAAAACATTACAGGGTTGTACATTTTGAATATATTCAACAATTTGCTTTCATAACATCACACCTCCCTCTCTTGTGTGAATTTGGGTTGGTCCTGCAGCATGCTTTTACCTGTAAGGAGAGGAGTGCGCTGCGAGGATCATTTACTGACACTGGCGTCTATGGTTTTGGAGATCAGAGGGTGAATCCCGAGGGGGTGTTGATGCAGACTTGTGCTTTGGTTCGAGGATCTGTATTACGTTGCTCCGTCAAGCCCCCCCTTCCATCAAGTTCAGGGAAACAGAGCCCGCTGTTACCCATAAGCCCATGTGTCATTGAATATTTATCATGTATCTGATTTGAGGGGGAGAGATTCCTGAGATGTGGCAGCCCCCCCCTGAGGCCTGCAACTCAACACCCTGTAATAGAAGCCCTAAAATGTGGCTGTCATTTTCTGCCTCTGGGACATGGTTAATTAATTACACATTGGCCTCTACACTTTAACTCTCTGAGCAAACCTCTCCACTTTATTTCACAACTTTATCTAGACTCTGAACTGGCACTGTGGTACTGTATAATACTGTATGTATTCATCTGAGAGAATATGAAATGGAAACCAAATTCAGAGAAGACACAGAGCAGCCTCAACATTTCCTCTGACTGTCAGACAGTAGCTGTCTCTATAGCATTATTAATGTTAATAAGTCGGTCAGCTGATGGAGAATGCAGTGCAACCACTGATGCTCTGTGGTTGCAGCAGACAAACAGAGCAGATGGCAATTATCAGCTTCAGCATTTTAAATTTGTCAGCTCGTTTACACAGGAAGAAGTAACACAACAGATTAGACAGTAATGTGTGAAGGGCATCTAGCTTAAGCTATTTTGAAGGTCTCTCAAATTCAGGTTAAAACATCAAAACAAACAAGTGGGCAAATCAGATTTCACAGAACGAGACTAAGATGGCTACAGCCACACTAGCAGTCAGAAGATCACCAAAATGATTACAATTCGTCCTCCAAAAAACATCAACCTGGTGGTGACACTAGAGGAACAATCAGAAGACCATCAACGTAATTAGGGTTCAATGTCTGGCAGCCACGAGTGTCTGTGTAAAATGTCTAAAATGTGTTAATCCGTTTAGTAGATGTTGAGACATTTCACAGGTTAAGTGAAAACTTTGACCTGCTGATGACACTAGATTAATAGTCAGAGGATCACCAAAGTTAGAGGATCACCAGCGTCAGAAGGATTCATCCTCTGGGACCCATGAACATCTGTACAAAATGTCATGGCAATTTGTCCAAAGGGTGTTGAGATATTTCATTCTCCTTTTTTCCCCCTTTTTTGGGTTTAGTCACTTTTTCAGTTGTGTAAGACAAACAAGTGTTTGATCAAATTGCTACAAACATTACAACCATTATTTTTGAAAACCCCAAAAATGTTGATCTTTGCTACAGTTGCTACAGTAAACTGTCTGAAATTCTAAAAATATCAACTATTCATGTGATTCTTTGTTCAATCTACTATTTTCATGGCTACCAGAAAGATTGTGTGTCTGTGTGATGGTTGCATGCAGACGTCATACTGTATGTACAGCACTGTTAGCACCTTATGTGTTTGATGTACTTTCACTCCTCGTCGCTCTGTGCATTTCAGTTAGAGCCGCTCTGGTGTGGAGGAGATCGATTTTCTGCAACAGGAACATTAGTGATTCTCGAGCCAAGGGTATTAAACTCAAATCATTGTGTTCTATTGTTTGGCATGTCATATTGATTATCTCCTGGGTTTCACTGGCAAGAGTGAAATATTGTAGCCTCAACAGTCTTGCACACACTGGATCCATTTGAAAACAAATAACTTGTGCAAAGTGATACAAAATATCTGTTTAGATTTAATCTTTTCATTTGTGCCATGCTGGTGAGTAAATAGCACATATAAGTGGCAGAATGTGAAACAGCATGTTATACCAAGTTTAAAGGTGAGGTGGGTGTGGATTGCATGGAATGGCGACATAGAGTTCCCATGTGTTGCTGTCCTGTGGTTGCCCCATGGTTCAGATTTACAGTGGGAGGAACAAACTGACAGCAGCATCACTGCAACATGTTAATACAGCAGTGTTTTGCAGTTAGACAATGACAGCACAAAAGGAGGGAAAAACAGTTCAATTATCGATCCTCTGGCTCAAATCCCTCATTATTTCATAGTACCTGTTAGAGTGAAGTCCCCGAGGACGCAACGGCAGAGTCTTCACAGTAGACTGGCTCTGCGTTCACAGAGATGCTTTGTGCATGATAACAATGATGAAACCCCCATTCAGCTAAAATCAATATTCTGATCCATGAGTCACTTTTGCTCTTCTATCTCTCGAATTAGACACAGCAGGTACGGAGAGAAAATGTCCGTTTCTGAGGCTCAGTGAGTCTCACTGAGAACAAAGATTTTTCCAGTGCCATTGCATCATGTTAGTGAATGTGATGAAACTGACCTTTTTCCCCAAACGCAAATGTGAGTTTGAATTGTATAGTTTTCACCTCCCCAGTTCATCTTGTTATCCTGTGCCATCTAATTATGCAGCTTTTATTGCAGCAAACAGCAGTTCTGTCTATTGTCACCACACTCAGCACTGATTCATTGTTTTTAATTAATTTTAAATGTGAACCCATCAATACTCTGCAAATCTTCTGGGAGAAACTGATAAATACAAAAGCTCCATCCCCATTGTACCAGAAACAAAGCAACAGAAATCCATCAATTCACAGAAAAGTTAAAACAATAAACATTATAAAATATGCAGAAGACAGCATGGTGGCTTTTTCTTAGCTGTATTCATCTACTGTGCTTTGTTTTACTATCAGTGTGACATTTACTGTATAGGCTCCATTGAATATGTCACTCAGAAGCATTGTTTCCGTGACTGATGAATTTCGAGTCAAGACGAAGCATGAATTTATTACCCAGAGTGCATATATTACAGCACAAACAACATGTATATTTGACAGTCTACATTGGATCTTCTTGGGTAGATCTGAGCCAGGGGAATGTGGTGTGGAAAATATGGTTATTTGCCCTCAATTCAAATGCATCACTAAGTCTTGTTTTGTTTATGCCTGTTGAATTCTGCATTGAAGGTTGAAACCCACCATTATCCTCTGTTCCCTGGCTGAGTTATTCATCTGGGTCTCCTGTCGTGTCTCCTAAATAAAAAGCCTGCAGCGCCTCGCCAACCTCCCACTCTTCAAGCACTGCAGGGTCTCTCACAAAGCTAATGGTCACACCGGGGCCTGTCAGCCTTCTCTAAAGCTCATCCTTTGTACACGCTCTGCTCCAGTCTTACCCCTGCTGCCCTGCACCTTACTACAAATGTCAAAGAATATTGATTTGGTTCAGAGTGACAAAGTCTTCACTGAGACAGCTGCCTTTGTACTACTGCAATAAAGAAAAAGACCTGACCTTTATACATGCTGCAGCTAGACACTATCAATGATTCATCTCAAACTGAAAATTTGCAGCTGAATTTCCGTCTTATAAATGATTTCATGAGGCATATCCAACCGCCAGCTGCAGCACCGCAGTGGTATAATTGCAAAAATGCTGCCAGGTTGTGAGCAAGCCTCATGAATGCTGCGCCTCTGATGAACACGCCGTCTCTTTTAGAAACAAGCTTCTGAAGCAGCACAAATATTCCTATGAGCCTTTTAGCCTTTTAGTGCGGCTGATAAAAACAGTGAGGAAGCCAGAAGACATCAGCTATATTTCTGACTGATATCAGATTTTAAAAAGAGCATCAGAGCAGTGCCGCAGATAAACAAAGCAGAGGAGGAACAAAGAAAACAAGAGGACAACAAGTGGGCATTTGTGTTGGCATTTGAAAAACCACACATAGTTCCAGCTTTTACCTCTTCAAGATTTGTGACATATTTCAGCCAAAACCTCTGGTTGTAGAGGCCGTTGTTTGAACACCTTAATGTGCTTTGTATCATGGATACAAAAATTGAATATAATGTCCGATAAGCTGCCCCATTATTTGTCAGTGTGAAACAAAAGCATGGCGCTTATCAGAAATGTAATGACGAATGACGAATTGTTGCGCTGACTCAGTGTGGCATGATGCCCGGTGTTCTTACGTCTTGCATGGCTGATATCTAATTGTTTCGGCAGAAAACTCATTAGGAGTCAGTTGGCTGGAAATTCTCGCAAGAGAATCACTGCAGTCATCTGATAACCTCCACGTTCCCTTTCAGAGGAGTTTATTCCAAATCCTCTTACAGAGACACCAAGAACAAAAAGCCTCTGATTTCCCTGAGGTGTAGTGATATTAGCACACCTGATTATATTGTAGGAAGTCAAAATACACTGTGTATACTGTATATACTCCACTAAGGCAGTGTTGTATGTTCTGTGACATCTCGGTGACTTTCCACACTGATAGTAATAAATCTGAAGGGCAAACAATGACTAATACTTTTTCATTTATTCAGATAAATCAGGTAGGTAATTAAGTGTGTGAGGCAAATTAAACGTCAGTTATTGGTATTCAGTCGATTCTGACTCAAGGACTCTGATGGCTTTTTAAGTCTCTGATGAATGTGAGGCAGTGTCTGGATGCCTCATCAGGTTTTTCCTGCAGTCATCAGTCCGAGTTCAGAGGCAGTTTGCCCTCTGCCTGTACTTGTACGTATCCCGGTCCCTCTCCTCTCGCCCTGCTCACTCAGGGGAGCACTTCTCTGTAACGCTAGATGCATCCGTTGCATCTTCATCCCTCATTATTTTACCCCTCAAAGACCTTTGCTGGAAACAAGAGATGCTCCAATCTGAAAGAAAGGTTTAACTCTTTGTTGTGTCACACCGTGAGCTGCCGTGGCTTAACTTTCTGTCTAGACATGCTTTGATAAACTTGCCTGATATTAAATAAAGGACTCAAATTTTTTTTAAATATGTGAAATAAATTTTGTTGTTGCTGAGATACTAACCTATCGACACAGATGCCACCAAAATGCTCAGTGAGATTTTTTAGAAAATTATGTAGTGACTAGTGGCTAAAATTTATATGTTTATATAAAAATAATATATCATGTGCTTGTGTGTGAAAGGTGCCACTTGTAGTAATGAACCCACAGAGAATCATGACCTGACTCTGCAGTTCTTCTCAACTTGACAGAATATTTTAGTATCTTTCAGGTCATTATTTTGGTTTACATTCAATCTCACCACTCTCATCAGCATCATCGCCAGATGCAGAGGTAGATGTCTATTAGCAAAGAAGTTCTATAAACCCACTGCACACGACCTTTCCAGCACCAAACAGCAGCAGACAAAGTTAGCAACTAGCTCGAACACTGGCAGATAATTCCTCAGGAATTAGTGGAGACCAAGTGCAAAAAAGAAAGAAGATACTGGACTTCTTTTCATCAGGTAGCCAGAAACAAGACTCAAGGAAAATGCTAATGTTGCTCCATACCTGCTGCTTGTTTGCTAAGACATTCACTGTATCATCTTTTTAAGTGATGTCACTGTCTTGTTTCCACTGCAACCAAGTGGCCAAAAAATCTGTTATTGTGGGTTACATTGCTTTAAGAGGTAAAAAAAAAAAAAAAAAAAAAAAGGTTAAAAAAAAACATTTCATGCTATTATTATTATTATTATTATCATTATTATATTTTATATATTAACAGAGTTATTGTCCTTACTGTGAACAGTTTCTTTCATTTATAGTTTGTCTAAATACAGTATGTGACCACAGTCAGGCAAAGAGTTTTAAAAAAGCTAATTTAAAAATCGATTGCAGATGCAGTAAAATTTGCTTTTCTTATATGTGCTTAAATAAATCTGTCTGATTGCACCACTAACAGACAAAACTCAATTGTGAAACCCAGCTGATGGTTTCTCTCTGTACTTTACTGCCTGATCTGTTCCACTTTTCAAAGACTCAGTCTGTCTGTCCCCAGAGGCTTTCACCCTGCTACATAATGATTGATTGCCATTTCTATTTCATTTAGGAGTCAGGCTATAGAACAGGTAAATGAATTGTGGGTGGGTGCCTCTATTCTATGAGAGGGGCACTGAATACAGCGTATAAATTATCACAGTTTGACTGACATTTAATACCCTGACATTATTTTAGCTGACAGACAAGAATTATTAGTGTGTCGCTCCGAAACAGCTCGGCTCAGTTTGATTGTGTCACAGATGACAACTAAACGTGCCTGATAAACAGGAAAATAGAGATTGATGTCTAAATTCTTGTAAAATAAATATTACTTTGGCATCTCTTTAGATAGTTTTTCTATTTCTGTTATGCTTTTGTGTACAATGGCCTGGAATTGCTTCATTTTTGAGAGAATGAAGGTATCAAAAACCTTCAGTGCCACAGAGAGAAAATGCCCAGTGACAGCCTATTAAAGACATTTTTTTAAATTGCAGAATAACAGTCAGTGTGCAAAATGTACAGGAGAAACTGAAGAGTGAGTTACCACTGCAGGCTTTGGCTGCAGTTTTGCAGAATTTCAAGTTATTCCAAGTGGAATGCCAAAGAAATCCATCAAATGATTATGTTGTGAGGTAAAATCAATGATGTGTTAAATAAATGATGTTGTTAAGTTGAAGGTGCATTAAATAAATGGTGTTAAGTGTGATGTTGGAATTAGTTCTAATCTAATCTGACAAGGTACCTCTGTTGCTGCTGGCGGTGCTCTAAACTGATCCTGATCCGAGCTGAGCCTTTTAATTGCACTTGAGAGGAATACAGGGAATGCATATTTTTCTAGAGAACGATCAATCAGTCAAAAGGTTTCTTTTGTGGAATTAAATACAAAGTGCTTGGACATGCTAATGAGAAAGGAACACTGATTATCAACAAACCTGGTGTGAAACAAAATGTGAATGTAATAAATTTATGTCTAGTGGTAAAAATCTGCAGTGAGGCTGCAGTTTGATGTTGGTGTTTCTTTCTTGTGTGTAGACAGAAACTTGCGGTCTGTGGCAGGAAGTTGGTGAGGAAATAAAAACTGCAGTCATTATTAATTGTCAGAGTTTGTTGTGCTGAGTGATCAATCTACTGGAGCTGGATTGGTGGGAGGTTGGTAATGGAGTTGGCCATCTGAGTTTGAGACTGAGTCTCTGCAGCCTGACGCACATATTGATGTGCTCCTGCTGCAGAGTAACTCACCACACTGCAGACTTAAGGATCATTCTAGTGTGTTACTTTGTTTTAGCATAGTCAGAAGAGCTTATGTATCTATATGTTTAAATATGCTTTTTTATATTTGTTTAGCTTGTTATCTTTGCCAGCTACATGTATTCTTTAGCCAGTTTGTTTTCTGAGTGTGAATATAACATTCAGTGTATTGCCTAAGATCATGGCCTGCAACATGCAATGCAATTCTTCCTAATTTACAGTGTACAGGAACAGTGTATACCAATGTATACATGTAGGCACAACGGTATGAAATGTGAAATTAGAGAATAAGGGGGAACAACCTGGGAATTTATGGAGAATTTCTACTGTAAGTGTAGCTGCCTGTGAGATAACTATTCCTATATCGATTCCTGTCTAACAATTGACTGCAAAGTATGTCTCTTTTGTGGTGCAGTTTATACTATAACTGGAGCTACAGTTTGCTCAGCCTCAAACTCTCCAATTCTCCATCCTCTCAAAGGTCAGTGCTGTCAGGGTGTTTGGTTTTAACGGCACAAATTAGCATGTTTAAGTTCACCAAAATTGAGCCCCACACAGTTTTACTTCCTCTTTGTGAGAATATCTACCCTGTTCCATTAAAATTAAGTGGTTTTGTTCTGAAATTTCACTGTAAATGCTGGTGTGAACAGGTCATTAAATTGCTATGTAAATGACCATAAATAAAATGAACAAACATACTGCACATTCGTATACAAAGCAAATAAATGCACTTCTATATGACCTGTGTTTCCTGATCTTGATTAAAATCAGTATGAAGTATCATCCATGTCTCACATACATATACTCACATTATGCAAACACTCATTAGCTCCATGTCAGGGGAATAAAGAAGCTGGAGCTGCAGGAAACAGGTGGCTTGCTTTCTCTCTCTCTGTCTCTTTTTTTTTTTGCCAAATGTGAATATTTTGGTCGTCTGCCCTGGACTGAGCTAAAGTTTGGACCTGCTGTGGTTGGCTTCTGGGCTTAGTTCCGCTAGGCACAGGGTCAGTGTACCAGAGTGCCATAATTACATTTGGCTCCCACTCCCACAACAGGATTAGATGATTTGTGGCCAAGAGGCCTTTATAATTGCCCCTGATTACCAGTTGCCAGTGCAGTGTAGAGAAAGGTCAGTTGGTCTGCCGTTCAGACACCCTTTTGGCCCATAATCCCTCAGCACCCCATGTCTGTGTCATCCTCCTCCCACCACTACATCTCTGAGCATGCACAGCGATCTGGATCACTACTGTTGCCTCTCATTGTCTGAATTTTAATTGTAACTCATTTGCCTTCGCTGTTCAGTGGATAGAAAACAGAAAACAAAGAAATACTGCAGCTGATGTTGTAGTATTTCCTCCATGTATGTGGTCTGTGTTCCTCTTTTCAGAGCCATGGGTCGCTCATTATCTTCGGCTGAAAATATGTGACCTTGTTTGGTACTACAAGAAAATAGACATCGCAGAGGTGCATTGTATGAAAGCAATTGCGTCTTTCCTCTTTCCCATTTTCGCCTCTCGTTAAGCTTCATAAGGGCTTTGAAAAATTCCCTCAAGCCTCCTCAGTGTTTTTTCCCCAAATGGAGGGATCCCCCCCCGACCCCCTTTTTTTTTGTTTGCTGCTGAAAGGGAGCCGCTTGTACAGAAATAATTAGCTGTATTATGTGTAGAGATATAGGCATCTCCCAACTGAGGTGAAAATCCTCCTATTCATCTTACTTCATGAAAGTCCAATGTATCTTTAGACTTAAGCCTGTCAGCACAGGCTTTTACTCCATAGAGGGTGAATTCAGCAAAAATGTGAGATAATCTGATATTATTTCACTGGCTTTGTTCCAGACAGTTTGCATATGTAATATCTGCATATTCAGCTGAAAGTCATGGAAGTATTGTTGTGCTGCTGTTATACACTAGATAGTTGGAAGTGTATTTATTAAACTGGCAACTTGTGAAATCTGAACAATGCCTGTGTATGCATTTTCTCTTCTGTCTGTTTTACATGATCTCAGTGCATCTCTGTTATTCACACTCCATTAAAAAGCTAAGTTGTGGCAAAGGATTACACTCTTAAAAACTGTTATATTAATTCACCGAATGAATCCCCAACCTGAGACACTTCTGCAGTCCCCAGGGGATACCTAGCAAGATTGTGGATGGTGAACGGTGATTTTAATATACAATACTTGAACACCTATGTATTTGTGTTTCGAAGAAAAATAAATACACAAATTGGATAACATACGACATGATGCTGTTCTTTACTATACTATTGTTTAGAGCAGAAACAGTTAGTCGATTAACCAATTTGTTGATTAGTCAGTTATTATAGATATATTGTAAGGATCTGGTTCCAGCTTCTCAATTGTGAAGACTGACCCTGTTTTTCTCTGTTTTGTATTGAATATCTTTTGGCTTTTACTGTTTTCTGACATTTTATAGACCACACAATTAACTGATTAATCAGGAATACAAATCAGCAGATTAATTGCTAATGAAAATAATCATTAGATGCAGCTCTAGTGGTGTCAATCTATTATTACGCCATCAACTCTCTAGCTGTAAACGTATGACTGCACTGGAACATACCTCGGTTTTCCAGTCAGTTTTAACACCTTAAGACCAAGAGCACTACAAAACTACTTATAAAGTGAGCAGAACAGTCGACAAAGTAATGAAAGGTTAAAATACCCAGCTTAATGCTAACTTGACAAAACCTACTGACACTGAACCAAAACATAAACAATGCCACACAATCACTGTGTCTTGCATGGATTCATGTGTGTAGCCACCGCAGCCTCTGTTGTTCTCTCTGCAGTGACATAGTGTTGAATCACCTAATCAATACAGTATTTTGCTCTTAGCATGTTTTTTTTTGTAATGCAGCCAATTAGAAAAGTGTCCTCCACTCTCACAGAGGCTGGTTTTAATATCTGCAGTCTCATAACAAATCCTTTTGATTTGTCTTTGATGAGCACTTCCCCCTGTAAAACCATGTTAGCTGCCTCTGGATGAAGGACTCTGAGTGGGAATTATAAAAAATTTATGTGAGAAATGCCACTTTAAAAAGTGTCAGTGAAGTATCACAACATGTGCGTTATTGTTCATCGTTGGGTGCAGCCAGCCCACCTCCTGAGGTCCTCGGCTTTTCAGATAATGTGAATGACCCAGCATGACTGTTTGTTCTCCAATTTGTTCTGCAGTTTCTCTGGGTCCTGAGAAGTGCCTTTGGCTTGAAGCAGTGCTGCCTCTGAAGCTGACTAAATTGCTTAACTGGGTGAGAAATGAAGATTTATCTGCACATATGTGAGGCGCTCTGGGTTCAGTGTTTCTTAACCTCCCAGTGCAAGCAGTCAAGAGTACACCAACTGAAGAAAATATTATACATTTGAGGTTTTTGTTCAAGCACAAATCAACATATATAAGGTTTCTATCCATTGCTTATCATAACTTTTAGTTTCACACACACTTGCAGTATAAAATAGTGACTCAACTTATTCTGTACTTACTTGGACTATTTTATTTATTCTGGCTCAAGCCCCACACTATCGCCCAAACTGCCACTCCACCTTCATTTCCTGCCAGGCCCCACTGTGGGCTCTCCCTCATCTGACCTCTCACACAGTGAACCCCATGAATGGACAATAGTGCCCTTCAGTGGGGCCCCATGACCATAGCGAAGCCTGCAGCTGGAGCGCATAGCAAGGCTGCTCCGGCCCGAGGGCACGCAAACAGCTGAGGAAGATCACTGAACTGCCAAGGGGATTTTTGGAAATGCTCGGGGAATCACAGATGTGAGGGATGAAATGTGGTCTCGACACCATGTGAGGGGATCAAGAGTTGGAGCTGTTTATTAGATGCCAAGGAGAAGCGGCCTTTAGCAGGTGCTCAGGGGCTGGATGGTGGATCTAGAGGAGGGCTGCATGAGGATGAACCTCTGGAAAGCCCCAGGGCTATTTTTCATTAAACAAAGGAAGCAGGGGATTAGGGCAGTTACTATAAAATCCACTGGATTTCTTCCTGGATGTCAAAATAAATTGACAAAATAATTAAAAAAAAAGAATACTATGTTTCTGGGTGAAGGAATAAAAAGCGAATTCTGTTTTTGCCAGTTACATGATTAAATAAAGTGGAGTTTAGTTTTGAGGTACTTGCACTTTACTTGAATATTTGGATGTTATGCTACATTATACTGCCCACTTCACTACATTTCAGAGGGAAATATTGTACTTTAGATGGATAGCGCAGACAAAAAGCTAATACTGAAATTCCTCATGTGAAATAACAGGAACTACTGTAACTTTGTCATAAAACTGTGTGTTTATTTAGGACCCCATCATAATAGTATGAAGCTAATTGAGAAAAAAAATACTTAATATAATGGAACATTATGAGTTATTCAGACCCATTAATTTTCATTGTAAAGATAGATCAAGTATTTTGTTTTGTTTGACCAAATTACATGCTCCATGTGGCTCACAGAGAGCTGATGGTGAATTTAATGGTGTTATGGAGCTTGCTGATGGAGTATTGACCTTTGCATTGCTTGTGTAATGAATGATCAATGTCTTTTAGTGAACAGGGGTCTGTAACATGCTGTCATTGCGGCACGGCTTCTTCTGACATCTTTGTATCGAAAACTTTGGCATCTAAGCAATCACTGTTTGGTGATTAGGAGCTTGTTTTGGTGCCTCTGTCTTTCCCCTGAAGGATTTCTAATTAGATGAGAAAATCAATTATGACTAACACACACCAAACATGTCTTATCTTCAGTTGCCAGAAAGATATTTGGTAGTTTGTGCCACGGGGCAAGTGCAAGCAGAAAAAAATATATATGCTAATGAGAAGCAAGAGGAAAAAAAAAGTCAGTGTGGGAATAAATCCATCAGTGTAGTCTCTGGACAAGATAAACAAGTTTAAAATTCTGCCATCATCATCATCATCATCATCACCATCACAAGCCTTCCTTCTCCTCCAGTCCTGTAATGATATGCTGTCCAAGAAGCCATTTGCTCCAGCCAGCCCGGCTGCACAGTGAAGTCGTCCAAATACTTGCCGGCGCCCCCGCTCTGCCTCTCCAAATGAGTTTTCATTAGCATAATGGTGTGTGCTGCTGCTTGGTGATTTCTTTTAATCAACCCCGGAGTCACTGGTAATTAGTAACAGACGACTAATGGATTCTGATGGACACTCTTGGCATTCTCTGACTTCTCGACGGCCGATTTTATAGTAAAAGGAATATCAGTGGCAGCTGCGGCCGACAAATGTATTCATATCGTGGGAATGCAGGCGAATTAAAATAGGTTGACATAGATTTTAAAACAGCTGTCTCGTACTGAATTCAGCACATTTCCATGTTTGCTCCTACCTCAGCCTTTGTCACTCAGCACTGGCTGTCCTCAGCAACATTTTTAGCTCATTCGATCTCAGATTTGACATCAACCTAATCTTCCCCCACAGGAAAAAAAAACTGTTCTCTGTGCTGATTGGAGGAAATTGACATTCCCTCCGCTGTTTCTATCTTTGACTGTGTCTCGCAGCTTTGTTTCTCCACAGGACATGTGGTGATTGGAGTTCTGAAAGGTAATAGGAAGACTAATATCCAGCAGTGCAGAGACACAGAGTGAGACACTCGATGCGTCTGCGGGGGGAGGGGTGGGGGGTAAAAAAAAGTTGTTAAAATTCATAGGACAAAAAAAGGAATCAACTGCAGAATATATTACACAGCATCGACTGTTCCAAGGACAGGAAAGGTCAGACTGCTCGTCTGGCACACTGTCTAGCAGTCAATGGGACTGGTGGGACCACATTGTAGAAAAATCGGGGATTAAAGCTGCAGAATGGCAAACCCCAAATCCATACACACAATCTGTGATGGCTTCACTGCATCACTGTACACGTGTATTGGTATATCTGTCCCCTGACAGCATGTGTGGGCTTTTATATCTGTGGCACAAGCAAGCCCATCCACAGTAGCCACTGACCCATTTCTCCTTTCAAAATTACCAGCCACACAACATCTTGATGCTGCTCTGCACTCGGTTGCTCTGACCTTTGATAGAGACAGACTTGGAGATCATGTACCCTGCAGACAGAGTGCTTGTCTCCAACCTAATCTGTCCTGAGGCCGAGATTGATGCCGTCCAGGGCTTAGAGACATTCAACACAGACATGTTCCTTCAGCAAAAATTCAACAGGATGTGTTACGGCAGGATTGCAAATTACCAAAGTTGTTTAATCACGGATTGATAAGAACAATAGTTTCCCAGGAGACCAGACTACTACGCATTTAGCTCCCAGACATACAACCTCCCATACGTCATTCTTTGTCGTTGTGTTTGCTTATGGCCCTACTGTTTCTTAAATATACACAGATCACTCACGCCTACACACATAGATACACACACACAGAGTGCCCAAACTGGAGCGAAAAATTCAATAACCTTTAACTTCCCTTTCTTTTCTCACGACTTTCCACTCTATCACCCTCTAACCATCAGCTCCAAACGTACACTCGCTTTTCTTCCTCAAAGTTCCTTGTTCAAAGTTATGGCAAAGTGAGATCAAATTCACGCAGAAACCCCACCCAGCCCGCCTCCCCCTCCTTCCCAGGGACTCAGTATTTCAACACAGGCCGGGAGGCTGGGTGTATGTACGAGTGAGAGCCACACCCCGCAGCTGTGCACCTGGAACTACTCCCATTCCAGCATGGCAGTGAACCCACACACCTGTTCACACCTGAGGCCTGCGCCTCTGGACCGCCACCTCCTCGCCTGCCTTTGTTTCATCCATCAGCTCATGAAACTGACACAGAGAGCAGGCAGTAGAGAAAAAAGAGAGAGAGAAGGAAAGAGAAAGAAAAAGGTGTCAAGACTATCCATGTCTCACCAGAGTAATGTCAGGTATGTAGCAGCCGGAGCTCAGTGAACCAAACATTATACGAAGAGGTCTGCGTCTGGTTCGATTAGACATTTGTGCTGTTTTTCTCATCACTGTGTAATCTCACCCAGCCAGTTAAGCCAACACCTAACACGACATGTTAGAAAGATGAATTCCAAGAAAATGGTCGACTTGTTTTCCTACTTGGCGATCAGTTCAGGATAGAAAAGGCCGTATCAGTTCTGTCAATACTTCATAGTAAGAACAGGTGTTGTGTGATAATTTGCAGCTGTATGTTCTTTATCACATCACTGAGCTGTATTTATGTCTGTGAGCTGCTGGTTATTTTATTGAGGAGGCTCTGCAAGAAAGATAAAAGAGCAGGTTCAGTGAGGAGGGTTGGTGTGTCTGTGGCTATGGATGAGAAAGGCTGAACTAAATTTCAGAATTTTATAGTTTCCAGCATCAGATTTCCTCTAATTGTGCAAACACTCATCACCATCCCTGGAATAATGCCTCTCTTTCAACTCTCATGCTTTTACTGGCTCAAAAATATACAGTACAGTAATGATTAGATATTTCACATCCTTTTACTTTATGTGTACACATAAAGTTACCCTGGACTGGACAAAATCACAACTGTCTTTGACAGCAGAGATTTTTAATTCCCAATTTCAACACTTACATTTATGCATTTTTACATAAATAACCCTTAAAATGCCTGAAAAGTTCAGCTTTATTTTTAATTTTGAGTAAATACAACTGTGGTAAAATATTCTAAAGTCAACTTTCACTAATTTGACTTTTCATTGATCTTTGGATGATGCTCCAGGGGCTTCCTTTGATGTTTATAACATGGTCAAAAGCTCCATGAAAATAGAATGTTATTTAAACCTGAAAACAGTGTTTCAAATCTCACATCTCAGTGACTCACTGACCAAAGACCAAAGTTAGAAAGAAATTTTAAGAGTCTTGGTCATAAATCAATAACAGTGTAACAATTAAAAACTCTGCTAATCTGCGTCATCAGGATTGTGTATGAGTGGTTTGATTAAAACTGATTGACAGGCATCTCCCTGCCAACACAAACAAGCAACTCAATGTCTGTCAGATTATGATTTAGATTCTTATGTTGTTTGATTCCAATTATGTAAAAAAATACCTGGCATCACCTTTTTCCAACACAGCCCCACCCTCCTCCAACCAGAGAGATGACTAATCAGAAAAACAGACCTGTCTCATGTGAAACAAGTTAGCACATCAATATGCATGACTGACAGTGGCCCTAAAGAATACTAGTTATAAAAAAAATCTGTTAGCTTTTTTTAAAGATTTGATCATAATGGTGAAATAATATGAGTTTTGTTTCTGTTTGTTATAAAATCCTTTTGGCCACCTGTCAGCGTCTCATTGCAAGGCCAGCACAAACACTCTTTGCTAATGACTTGACCACTCCAAACAAATCTGGGAGGTCTTGAGCAGACTCAGTTGCTCCACAGTGGGGGCTCCCTGCTCTCTCTCCCCCATGCCTGCTGACAGGTATCGTATCAGACCATCTGTTGTGCTCTCTCACTGGTGTTCCACCTTGACAAAATGGACGGAGTTAACAAGGGAATCATCTGCTTCTGCAAGGGATGACCACCAGCATGCACAAACACCACAGAGAAAACAGTGGACAAGAGCAAAATGGCATCTGTTCAACATGCCTCATTTCATTCTACATCAGTTAAGTTTCCTACATGTCCCAGAACAACTTTCAACAACTCCCAGAAAAGGAACATGAACTTTCCATGTTAATCTGTGACTATATAGTTTTTTCGGAACATTTTCTCCAACATGGTTGTATATCTTTCCCCCTCTGCTGATAATCAAAGGATTTTTCATCAGTGTGGTTTTACATTTGATCTAAGTTTTTGATGGTGGAAAAATACATATCTGATATCTCTCTTTGCTCCAGTTTCTAGTTTCAGTTTTTGGCTTTGAACTATAATGCCTGACAGGGACAGAACTTGGACAAATCATCTACAGAATGTCCTACCATTTTTTTTTTTTTTTTACAATTTTTCACACTTTCATTTGTATGGAATGAATCCACTGTCCCATATCAATGCAAAGCCCAACTACAAGTGATAAATCACTGCTATTCAAAAATATTAGAGTATGCTTTTTAGGTTCATGTATATACAAGCAAAGCAAATGTATTATTTTAAAGTTTCTTGTAGAGAGAGATGAAGTACTGCACAGATCTGGTATCATGTAAATAAAACAATTAATTAATAATAAGAAATAACTTTTGGTATTCTTCTGTATGACTGTATTCTGAGAACTGACCACGTAATTTTTCTCTGGTTTGTGTATAATTTGCTCATACATTATTATGGGCCTGTAATCTAATGTTAAACTCTATTGTAGTTGCCTAGAAAATACGTTGACATGACTCTACATCAACTTTGTTTTCATCATGTGAAAACGGAAAAAACAGAACATCTCTAAATAACAAAATGGATCCAAAAACTGAAGGTACACTGCCAATGTCTGTTTTTATTTATTCTTCCATTTTCCAAGAAGGGCATATTGGTTTGATTATCATCTTGATTTAAGTTTATTAGAGAATAAAGCAGTGTGCCTGAGAAAACAATAACGCCAATAGCACTGGAATGTCTCAACAATGAGCGCTGTTGTCAGTTTAAATGCCAGCCATGCGTCTCTGCTGGGAACGGATGTCGTTCCAGTTTGGCACAGATCCCACTGAGGTAGCTCCAAAAGGAGGCCACCTTTCATTCTCCTCAGTCTCTAAGAATAATAAACTGTATTCTCTCCCCTCTCTATTTGTATCTGACCAATGCTCTGTATTAGCCAAGGCCATCACTGGTGAGAGCCCAATTAGAGGTCTGAGACCGCCCCGAGGGCTTATTTTCTGCTCTGTGTTTTGGGAAGCCAGTTGCCAGGCACTGCCATGTGCAGTGAAATCATTAGCAACTCTCTGGCACGTCACTCTGGGACTCTAAATACTTTAATTCTCTGTGGTTGCCTCTGAATTGACTAGTTGGTCATCCACGAATAACACAGGCTTTTCTATCTGAACAAGCATTCAGAGTGCTGATATGGAGCTCTGCTTTTATGTTGCTGTCACATTAAAACTTTAGCTGCTCAGGGTCTAATTGGCAAAAACATTAAATTTATTAGTCTTTTTATTTTTATTAGACCTTTTATGAGTTACCTCTAAATCAGCCTTTGAACAGCTTCATGTGTTACACCTTCATTTGTTTTACTAGATGCGGTAACAGCTTGAAATATTTGTATTGTCATGTAATGTATTCAGTTTTGCAACAAGAATTATTACTGTTAAAGCTATGCCAGGTTCAACTGTAACATCATCTTTGCCAAACCTGCTGCTAACTCAAAAGTAAGGAGACATTTGAGGAGGAAAAAAATATATCCTACACATTTTCACATCATGTGACATGAATAACATGGCAAATAATAGCAATATAAACTGCCAAAAGTAAAAGGTCAGTGACTGAAGTCAACTAGAGATTGTTACATCAGTATATCAGAGACAGCTGGACTGTTCAAAACAGACCCAAAACACTTGTGGTCTCATGCAACAAGTGTTCATAGTGTAAGACCACCCACACAGTCAACACACTCTGACAAAAATCACAATTTGTTTTTATTGCACCAGCCTAAAAATATTGAAGAATTCCACCTGAATGAGCTGCTACAAGATATATGATGTGTGTAACATGCCTTTGCATTTTAACATTTTAATCCAAGCCTGAAGATTTAAGATTTAGGTCAGTAGGCATTATGAATGGAGGCAGTTAAAATACTATAGATTGTAATTCACAACAAAAGTATCACAGCTACTTGTAATGTTAAGTTGTCATGTTATCAAAACAAATATGGATGCACCTGCAGTGGCAATGGGCACAGAACAGAGCCAACTAAATCTTTCCATGATTTATTGGAGGAGAAAAATATTAGCATCAACAAAGGAAAAGAAAAGAGAAAGAAAAGAAAACATGTTGGTCTGGTCAGATTAACCAGTGAATATTGTTCCACTGTTAAACACCAAATCTGTATATTGATCATGTCTTTTCAAAATTAATATGTGCAGGAGATGATGTATTTTTGTTATGAACTTTAGTTACACAAGTGTTATTTCCTTTCCTACACAGACCTACAACCTTGTAGTACTTATGTTAGTGATCTTGATCTATTGTGGCACCATTTGGTGCAAAAGACTCAAACCAACAAATCAATCAACGTACATCACTTTGTACAGAAATAACTGGTCATTCATTAATGTTAGTTATTAGATCTGTGGGACCCTGTGAAATCCTTGCAGCACTCACCAATGATGGGTACGCTGGGGTGAAAACGATCTCACTCATCTCCTGTCCATTTGTGGGATTAATCAGGTGTGACTCCTGAGGTTCAACAGCCACAACCTGAAACATGTCGAGGATGTGGTGTTAATTTAGAGGTTGTGATAAACCAACAACATTAAAGGGGACTCAACCCAATCATCATATAATTCATTAGAAATTAACATGAACCACATAACCATCCTTATATTAAATACATTTTGCGTGGTGTTTGCGATGATGAAGATGGTGATGTGTGTTGGAAATGGTGTCTTTGTCTAGTCCATGGTTCTACATGTATTTTTTATGGGAGAGAAACATTGCTTTAGTTCTCTGTATCGACTTTTCTTCCACATAATATTCATCAGTATATGAACATATGTAAATTAATGTAGAACTGCATTATAAAAATACATGTGTATGTGTGTATTAATAGCATTAAACATATTAACAATGTGGAGGTCCCCTAAGTGCAAATTTACCATATGGCCTCAGCAACAAAACCACATAGTCTGAGAGGAGGGGGGGCGGAAGAAAAGCCCTGACCTTTGGCTGTCTACAAAGCATTCCCCAGACTATGGACCCATTGAACTGAGGTTCTTCAGAGGTTTTATATAAAGAGCATCTCTAATGTGACCGCCATGCACAACTCACCGCAAATACTAATGTCACCCAGGAAACTAATTCTCTGTGCAACTGCCAATGAGCTGTCATTACTCTCCAACTAGACTGCAGGATGAGCCCGCTGCATTCACGGCCTTGTTGTTTAGGTGCTTTGTTCTTATGTAAAACATGTACTCTTGTGTTTTCTCTCTTTGTCACACACACATGCACAGGCCTTCACACACACGCGCACACACACACACATACACATGAAACCCAAATGTCATGTGTCCGTCAGTGCAGTTTGTAAATCCAGTTGGTATTCTTGGCTTCACTCCACCGAGGATATCTGTCTCCAATTCAACATCTGTTTAACAGTCCTGTCAGCTGGAACAGTGGATAATCTCTAATTCTTCCAAATGTGGCACGAGTCGTGCACAACGCTGGCTACAAGTCAGGGAATATAAGAAAAATAAAAGCACATCCAAGAAGCTCTGCCAGGATATAGATTAACTGCAACTGGCTCTTACTTATGCATTTGGTTGGTACTATCTGAATTTTACAGTATCACTGTGCCTCCAATGGTCCAAAATATAAACACTGAGACTCATATTTAATTTATTGGCTGCGATGTTATTTTTAGTTTAGACCATATTTAGGTTTTTGAAGCCACTGGGCTGTCAGTTACTTCAGATGTTGTAGAAATGGCTGTTAGAAACTCTCAACACATTTTAAAAAGTCTTATCCGCTCATTGTGTTTGCTCAGCCTGTATACTCCATCTAACTTCTTGGATTTAGTTGGTGTTTTTATGATGTTTATCAGGTGTGACAGCTCTTTGTCGCGACGATCTTCATGCTTCATAATGTCTTCAACATAATCTACCGCAGACCCAAAAAAAGGATGAAAGGGAAAATATCTGCAAAATAAGTGGGAACACAGAGTGATGTGTCACCCATGCCTCTTGTGAATAGCTTGATTAGGATCTAGCAACAGCACATTTTTTTTGCACTTTCAGCCGAGACTTATGTTGTTATTCCTCCGCTCCACTGAGAAGGCAGAGGAGGGCTTGGTGTAAACACAACACCTAGAGAGGGCTTTCACTCTCTTTCTATGCAGGTGAGAAGCAGCAGCAGCAGCAGCGGCTCTCGCTCCACAATACACCTCTGGAACATGAGCAACCCCCCCGCAACAGCTATCTTTTCACTGGGTTCGGAGGGGTCACTATTTTCCCACCAGGGAAACTCTCTCTAAGTACATATGCGATGGATGCATTATGGCCTCTGAATGAGCATCGTAGCTTTCAATGTGCATTCCACTGGGTTTCTGTTCTTACAGAGGACCAGTGAATAAGAAATCAGCATCTCTATAAAACGCTCTTTTTGGCACACCCCACCCCACCCCTCCTCCTAACTCCATCTCCATCCGCCCCCCCTCCCCGCCATTCTGTGAAGTTTGGAATCCATAGGAGGTTTATTTGAGATGCAAGCGCGAGTGTGAGAACACTGGGCTTGGGAAAAATCCCTTCCTTTGCCCTGAATGGGGGCATTTCAAAAACCGGACGTTTTTTCAGGAACTCCTTCAGCGGCCTCGTCCTCTGTCAGCTGAACAAAACACTGCTGCCATTCAAGAGAAATAAAGCTTCATTACTAGCTAATTTGATTGAGTGTTATTGTGATAAAGGATTTGACTCATTTAAAGTCTCTCCCCCCTGTGTTGTTACTGTTTAGTCATATCAGGATAATAATTGTAACAGTCCTATCTGGTAAATATGTTCAAGGCCTGACAATCATTTGAGGGCACGGATCAGATGCTTTATCCATAGCTGAGGTTCTGCTTAGCTACTGGTGCTCAGAAATGAAAAGAAAAGTCAGTCACACAGTGATACCCAGCTGTTTCATTCAACTCAGCTTCCATTTACACTTTCTACAAAACATCAAAGTCGGTCGCCGTCAGAGTTGAATCACAGAAAAAAGGACTGGGAGGAGGAAAAAAGTGCAGAAGTCCCTTTAAACTCAACATCAAATTGGCTTTCATGAGGACCAGTTTAAATGTCACAGACGTGAATAATACATTGCATTTGGAGGTTATTGGGTTAATTTGTTATTTTAAGACTTAATCGTTTATGGCGTTTTTTTTCTATTCATGTAGTACAGAACATATTTTATGGTATAAAAAACAACCTTATTTACATGCACCCTCTCTGCACACATTTCAACAACTCAATGTTTGGTTGAGTCCATATTTCTCTTGCTCCACCTCATAGGAGAGACAAGAAGAAGTATTTTCTGTTGACACCCTGATTGTATTTTCAGTAAGGAACTACCACTACAGACCAGATGAAAGGATGATACTGTATTTGCAGAGGCCTTGCCAGTGCAGCATAATGAGGTGAATTCAATAACATTGTTGTAGAAACCATTCATAATGAGGACTAATGCACAGATATGGACAGCAAAAGGAGGCTGGCTCTGAATACTAACTCAGACTTGGCTCGTCTGTTGCCAGATTCTTTGTTGTTTTCCCTCCCGGTGGCTTTTGCTCAATTTTTGCTCTGCACCCAAATTTAGAGACTTCTAATGACATCGTTCAGACTTATTCAGAAGGGAGGCTTTCAGTAAGCCCGTTGCATAATCACCCACAGACTTTACATATCAATGTTGTTGATGCTGAAAATGAGTAATGCAGCTATTTTTGCACAGCACAAAGTAGTTTAATTCTCTTTAATTTTAGAAATATTTTGACAAATTAACTTCACAAATCTTTATTCTGCTGCTTGCCCAGGATTCCCATAGTGAGATTATGTCAAGTTGCAACTGATTTTGAAAATAATCTACAAACACAGTCCTTGTGTTTACTTCCAAATGAGCCTCTACAGTACAGTGCCTGGATGAATTGGATCAATGTGTTGTAACTGATGTTGTCTCATTGTGCTGAATATTACGACTTTCTGGGAACAAAGGTCCCAAGAGATGAAGTTGACACAAATCCAATTGTGCAGGGGACGTTGAACATTTGTGTTTCATTCAGTCTGCTGTAGCTGATTTGTGTCTGTACGCCTGGGGCTGAAACATGGTAGAATAACGTCATGTGAGCTCAGAAAAGGAAAAGTGTGTAAAATGACTAAGTCCTTTCTCCATCCAAAAATGATGTGATTCTGCATGGGGATACAACTAATGATTATTTTCTCAATGAAATCATGGTCATGTTTTAGTTTTTATCCACACAGTCCAAAATGAAAAAGTCTGTAGTATCATACTATGAAGTATTATATGGGACTGTATCTAATGATTTTCTTCATGAATCATCTATAAAATGTTAGAAAACAATGAAAAAAGATTTTTTTTATAATTTGTTAGATCACAAGGTAATGTCTTGTGCACTAAACATTCCAAAATCCAAAGATATTCGGTTTACTGCAGAAAAGTTTCAAATCCTCACATTTGAAACAACAGCAAAATGACCTTTCAGTTATCATAACATTTGCCGGTTTATTTTCTGTCAATCAATTAATCAATTAATCAATTAATCAATTAATCGTTGCAGCTCTACTATTAATATATAACAGAAGAAAACATAAAACTTGCACATTTGAGAGGCTAAACCTAGTCAGTGTTTGGCATTTTAGCCTGATAAATAGCAGAAATCGGATCAACTAATCAATTCATTGGCTAATGTTTCAGCTTTAATTCTTCACACACATCTTCTCAATTGAGTTCATTTCAGTGCACTGCTGTTCACTGAGAACAGATTGTATTGTAATTATAAAGTCATTAACTGATATCCAGTGCATCAAAATTCAGAAAAAAATGTTACCTTAATATTCGGTTTCTTTGCACTTTACATTCTCACTATAATATGTGCAGCTAAACAACGACCAAGCTGTTGGAATAAACAGCTTTTTGGGAGGTCTATCACTTTAATTAACAGAGAGGGTGAGTCTGACAGCTGTGATGGCAATGGGCGAGCCAATCACAGGTGCTGTGTGGGGCTCAGGGAGGAATGTGAGGGAGTGTTTGACAGAAGAGGCCATGTGCAGAAATAAGATGACAGGTGGTTGGCCTGATCCAACGCCATGCTGCCAAAATGAGTTTGCCTCTGGGAGCTCCGGAGAAACATGACAGTGTTAATGAAAATGGCAGCGTTTAAATGTGCTACGCTCCACAACAGCATATCCCAAGGTTAGGGTAGAAAAAGTAACGGCTTTAAATGAACTGAAATAGAAATTCATGAATGGCACGAATGGAAGGTATTTTTTCCAGCTGACCCGTGGACTCATTTGAACTTCACTGGAAATATCCAGACATTTTCTTCACACATGTTTCAGTTAAGTTTTAAAAATAAAAATGGCTCCTGAGCATCAACAGTCAAGCACTCAGATTTTCACAACAACCTGGCATTCTATGTGTGTTTTTGGGTCTCAGTGGGAGTTGCTCTAAATACCTCATAGCTTCCAGGAAGTGGAGGCAGACAGCCCCAGGTGCAACAGTACAAGAGTGACACACATGTGAGCACAGAAACATGCAAAGAACATGTTTCTTTTTTTTTTAAATGAAGGCTTTTTCCTAGGTGTGAAGCTTAGCACCATTTGTCTCTCAACCCTTTCACAAGAAGTATCTTCCATCAAAAATCTGTATATCCAACAAATGCTCGCTGACCCATCATTTACTTACAGAACAACAATGTAAAATATTACATTACAAGTTAAAGTCTATTATATCTTATATTATTAGATTGTTAATACTGATGAATATGTAAGCAGCATTATACTGTCAAAGCTAGTTTTAACTACTTTGTATTTTAAGTTCAGCAGTGCCAAACCTGGGGTTGGGTTGAGGGGTCATGTCTGTTTCTTAAATGAAACCACTCGGTGGAAAAGTGACACGAGGCCAACTAGACACAAAAATGTAAGTGGTCACACATCAAAAACACTGAGAGCCAGTGGTTTTATCTTTAATTATGTATTTTATAATGTAAAACCTTAACTAGCTGTCAGATAGATGTATGGGGGTAAAAAGTGTAACAATTTTCTATGAAGTGTGGTTACACATCCCTGTTTCCTTCTCCTGCCAGCAAGACCAAACGAAATTCATGCTTTTCTCCCAACTTGACACATTTTTTTTTACCCTCACGTTTCACTTACTATTTCATGCAAGAATGAAGACATCCACCTTTTTCTGGTGTTTTCTGCCAACCCACACATTAATTCCAAGTAAAATGTCTGTGATGATGTTTGGGATCAAACACAAAATAAGTTTCCAGACATCTACAAGGTACCGCAGGAGAATACTGCTAAGCACATACACAAAAACATTCCCAGTGGTAACCGTACAAATTTGTCCTGTGGGCATGTATTTGTGTATGTATGGATGTGTTCTCATCCCTGCCAGGAGTATTCCTCCATATCACTGTAGATGTTCTCAGTGTCAGCTAAGTTTCCATAGCGTTGCTGCTGTGTGAGGAGCTGTGCATGCTGGGGCCTGTCTCTTAAGCCTGCCATTCTGACACACACAAAGGTGCTGCTCATCCAGGCTTTGTGTCGAGGATTAGCTGAGCAGATATGCTGCAGCCACAGAGAGACACATTCAAAATTGCTTCTTCCGTTTTCTCACATACCCTCAACATTTTAAATGGACAGTAAATTCCTCAGAGTATGACACAGGATTGTCCCACGTGGAACAGTGAAATTATCAGCAGCAGCCGGTGCTGTCAGGGAGTCTAAAAAGTGAAATCTAACTACAGTAAGTGTAATTAGTGGAGTTGCCATGAGGGAAAATGGTTAAACCGATAATCCAGAGTGTTATTAGCAAACAAAGTAGACTGTCGGAAAATAATTTAACGAGCCTGACGAGTTAAGGGTTTTATCGCTGAGCTCACAGCTCAACACAAAGGGCGTCCAGTTGTTTCTAACTGGTTTTTGACCAAAGAACAGCATGAGCCATCAAGTCCAATCAGCATTGCACACTTATGTCACAACCCAGAGGTTCAGAGCGCTGGTCTGAGAGCAGCAGGAAAGGATTAATGGTCTCTGGAGCAAGTTGAGGTAGTCAGAAATAGACAGCAGAAATGGGTTAAATTCTCAGACTAAACTTTCTTTATCCAGGGTCCAGGTTCTTTTGAAACTGAATGCTGTTCTGAGTCTCAGTCTTTGCTTTCTCTGAGCTTTTATTTGCTCACTAAATAAACTGTTTGCAATTGTTCTCACAGTTTTCATGGAAGATGCATTATTCTCTGCTTGATCATATATCAATCTCTGATGTGTGTTTGCAAGAGAAGCTTGAGAAAGAGGACTTTAAAAGAAGAGTTAAAACATGGCATGAAAGCACTGATTAAGCAAGAATAAAGACTGATGTTGTCACTGCATGCATGGCTGTCAATATAATGGATGATTTTTAATGTCTACGCCAAATAAACCTCTCTTCGACGTATTTGCTTTGCTTTCAGTTGTGTTGATAAAAGCAAGAATCCAGCTGCATGGATGTCAGCGGAGCTCTGGATTGCTGTGAGGCCTGTCTATGCTCATCTCTGGATCTTCCAGCTCCCTTTTCTTACACCCTTCATGCTTTCTGTATCTGTCTAAGTCTTCCCTGCCTGGTTTTATTTGAGCCGTTTGCCTGTGTGGTTCCAATTGGATGCCTTAGAAGATTTTTTTTTTTTCTCTAACCTCCATTGTGCAAAAACTATACCGGCTGACAGTTGCCTCTGTGAAACCAGGGCTTCAGTTCTTTGTCAGGCTGCTGCATTGTGACAGAAGACTCGCAGGTGCAAAAAGAAGGCCCTGGTAAATGAATAGAAAAATATTGTGGGAAAGCTATGTGTCTGAGTGCGCATGCAAAAGAAAGACAGATTCTAAGAGACAAAAAGAGAAAGCAGGAAGACGTAAAATCTCCACCAACTCAGGATGTTTTAAAATAATAGAAATGAGCCCTGTGGATATTTCAATGGATGCATATGGGTCACAGGTGAGAGTACTTCATACAAAAAAAGATAATGCTGACAAAAAAACAAAACTGGAAACTCCATTCTTGAACAGCTTCTCCCACTACAAATCAACTTGCAAAAGTAGTCAATCAATACTGTTAAAATGCATCAGAAGACAAGTATGGGCAGATTCTCCAGGTTTGCACAGCAGACTTCTTGGCTCTGAGATCTGACAGAAATTGAGTTTCTTATCTAAAATGGCAGAGTGATTTCAGATTTCCTCTGCGTGGGCTGCACTGACTGAGAGTTCTCGATTTATTTCCAGTTTTCCTTATATGGATGGCAGTGCCAGTGTGCCAGAAACACACCCTTAAGGTATTAAGGTATTAAAGAGATACTGTGGATAAAATCCAATCAAACTCTAAATCTATCCTTGAATTTAGTCTCATCTTGTTTATTTATGATGTATCCACTGTCTATCTACTAGGCACTTATTCTCATATGTATGGGGTGTGGTTGTGTTTTCCATATGGGGTAAAGTTGGGTTTCAGACGAGAGACGCTGAGTGTTTGACTGCTGATACCCTGGAATTTGCTGCAAAGATACAGCTGGGATCATGAGTGCAGATCACCTTACTGTGAAAAAGAGACTGATAGCAGCTGGAAAGCAAATGAACATGTGTCAGCCATCTGGAAAAGTCACCCAAAACACTATGCATCCTCTGTGCTGAGACAAAGGAGTCATTTTACTTTATGAAAAGACTTGTTCCCCTTTTTCCTCTACAGATGAGGCAGAAAACCATGGTTACATTTTAGTCAGTTACAACACAACTGTGATCAATGCAACAAATTCTGGCTTTTGCATGCTCACTGAAGTCTCCATCAAATCACATCTCACATTCTATAGACTTACAACATGTCCACCCCCACATTTGATGTACATAAGCTAAAAATTTTCTGGTTCCTGTGCCCTTAAATTTGTCTATAGACTCTACTGCGCTTTGATTATGTGCTCCAAGTGAACTGCACCTGCTGCTGTCAAAAGCCACTGGCTAAAAGCCTGACTTTGGTGATTATAAGAACTTTATAATCTAACAGTTTTAAACTGATTGCTCAGCCCTGAGCCCAACCACGAACAGAAAATCCCTAGCATTTGACACAGAACCAGTCCTCATAGGTTGCTGACATCATGCATGGTATCCATTTGCCTCACTCAGGAGAAAAATCAGGCTGAATGCTGATTACAAGAGGGGTTTGATGTCCAAATACATCTGACGGCAAAAGTATTTATAGCTGTTCCAAAAAGCCATACACAAAGACTGGGTAGAGTCATGAAGTGTATTTCCATCCACCTATTTTTATGCCTATTTGCAATCTGCATGCAAAAAAAAAGCCTGGTGGAAATGCCAGAATTGGTGTATGAAAACGAAATGTCAACCAGGAGAATAAATCATGACATTCATGTGGCATGTGACAAACATCAGATCTGTATGGAGCGATCATCATTAAATTAATATAGAAAACAAACAATACCATATTTCTATCACATTTTAAACACTGAGCAACTTGGCTGTGGAGAGGGGTAAGACATGATAATCGTTTAAATATGGGCATAACAAAGCACACTTGCAGACAGTCTGTCTTCAAAGGCAATAATAATGTTGCACTTGGTTGACATGAAAAATGAAGGAAGTAGTTGTGCGAAAATTGGGAAAAAAAAAAAAAAAAAAAAACTCTCTCAACTGCTACATAAGAACTAGCCAAAATTGCTCATGTTTGTTTGTCCAGGCCAGGCCAGTTTCAGCTTCAGATTCTCCTTTGTAGATTGCTCCATGTTTCTGAGCAGCAGATATAACCCAGTCCTCAGACAGGGTGGGTGGACTGCTGACACATTGTGGCAACGGTTTGTTTCAGTCAAGGGATTACTGGTGTTGAATGCTGATTTCCTCTGTCATGGGTAAACAGCAGTACAGCCAGACAGTATGAGGTGCTACAGTGGTTTTGCTGCAGGGTGCAAGTATAAGATGAAATATGAACCCATGTTTCAAGATTTAAGGTTTAACTAATGCCAAGTTCATACTCTTTTGAGGCCAAACTGTACAACTTGGAAAGTTAATTGCAACTGTAGTCATTTGCACCTCTACCTAAATGCTACAAGGAACACACTTCAAGGTATTCTACCTCGTATTTAGACTTGCAGATATTTGATTACAGTTCAGTGTGTTGCATGATGACACTGCCCTGCTCCACGAAAAAAAAAAAAAAAAAAAAAATAGAGCCAGAACCACCTTTTTAGCTGTGCCACCTTGTGTTTGTTGCCGGAGGCCTATTCAACATGAACCCCTGTTGTGCCAAGGCGGTGGTCTCATTAAAACGAATGAGGAAGCCAGTGCTTTTCACCGCAGTGTTATTGTCGGACTGAAAAGGCCCCTGAGGCTGTGGAAACCAGTTATACTTGGACCAGCCCTTGAGCTCATCCAGGTGTGGTTTAATATTCAGAGGAAGACCTTGCATTTTCCTCCTGTGGAGGTATGTAGTATAAGCTGTCACCAAATGATTGACTTCATCTGTTAGTGTGATCAGTTTGTGCCAACTGGAAGGCCTCACTTCCCTTGACAGCACAAAAACAGTGTCTCCTTGACTATACAGAGACTCCCCAGTCTTGCTACTGACTTTGGTGACATTCACAAATTAAAGCTTGTTTTCACCCTTCTTGTTCGGCTAGTGCACATATAACAACTTGCTTGCCTTTCGAATGTGCAGCTCACAAGTACAAAGAGCTCATTTTCAGAGTCTCCCTGGCTCCTCACACCTTCAGTAAAGCTGAAGTGGCAGCTCCAGCTCCTATCAGGGTGCTGGACATAATAGCCATGTGCTAAATGGATGGCTGGGTTCTTCCAGTCGACTAACAAGAGGCAGCAGCACAGCCTTGGGCTCTCCCACTGGCAAAGACCTGCTGACTCTGGCTTCAGGGGAGATTTTATTTCCTCGATCGTGCAGGACTTTGGAATCTGCGCACTTGATCTTTTGAAAAACAACTATTCAACTGGCATTTCTAAGTGCTATATGAAGGCAACTTCCATGGCCTGTGATATCACAGCTTCCTGTCATGGATATTCTCAGTTATTGTACCTACATGCCTTTTTGGACTCTTCCTCTACCCTTGGAGCTAATTTGGCAGCTCAGTGCCTCACTGGTTGCACAGGTCAAGAACAGTGCATGCTGTTTATGATAGCAGCACGGGATGTTATTTTGACTAATAGTATCTACACTGGTGTTGCACTAAACAATTGAATTAATTGGATATTAAGTGCTTTTTGTTGAGATTAGTCTGCTTTTTCCTCTTCTTTTTCAAAGCCAAATGTTTAGCAGATTTACATGCCCTGACAGTTACAGTAAGTGTCTGTCAGGACACGTGATAGCTCTTCATAAAAGGTAACCTATTTTACCTAATATGTCATTTATCATATCATTGAATTTTCAACAGCCAGAGGTATGCTTCTTCCTCAGTTTGCTTTGATTGGCACAACTGAGAGGAAATGTAGACAATGAATGGGCAAGTAGAGGCAAACAGATTGAACCAGATTTTTCCTATATTAGGCATGAAAACCTTTAACATTTGCTTTCTCTCTTTCACCACAGAATATAACTGAACTGCCACCTCACAAGGAGAGGTTGTAAATCATTTGCTAATATAACAAAATGAATAACAAAATGGTGGCACCTTGTCTGAATATAGTTTTTAACAGTCACGTAAATGTAAATCTTGACACACACTATCTATACAGTATGTACATACTAGCCATGAACCACAAAGGTAGTTGAAGACATCACATTTATTTAAAAATGTTTTAAACCTCACAGTTGTACATTATTACAATGAGGTTAAATATATGGCGACTCCTACTCTCACTTTAATTAAAGTTACTGGTGAGAGGACCAGCCTGCGTGTTGAGGCAGAGGAGATAAAGTCAACGTGGCCTGAAGGCAACTATGACTCACTGATGTTATTTTGGCTCTGGCATTGGGATTTTTTTTACTGAGTGGGGGCTCGAGTCTCCTCCTGTTTCACAACTTTTTTCAGGAGAGGCCATGCTGTGTGAGGTGTTTGCCACAGAGAGCTGTCACTAAAACATCAACAGTCTCCATCATCATTCCGCTGCCCGGGCAAACACCTGACCAAACAACCAGACACCATCTCCCCTCTGTCGCGGGACTCTAGTATGAGCTCTGAGGGCAGGGCTGGCCTGTGGAGCTCCACGCCCGTTCAACTTACTCTTAATTAACCTCATTGCATATTAAGCATAATCCTCGAGCTAAGGCATCTACATAACAAATCAAACCTTTATAGCTTGTTCAGCACTAATGTTTTTCTTTTTTTTTCTCCTTTTTAGGGTCTGATCCAATTAACCTGCTTCTACTGCAACAGTCGAGAAAGAGAAATTACAGTATCATTTTACATATAACGATCAATAACAGCATCATTTAGCCCGGGGGAATGGTCTACTGTCTCAGAGGGCTGGGGATATCTGTAAGTCTTTTTCCTGTAATTAGACATCCGTGGGCTCTTCAATTAATCTGAACCCAAAGCGCTGACATTTCCACAGCTCATTAATGAACCACAGCACACTTTACAAAGATGGAGTGGACTACAATTCTGCACAGGGATATGAACATGGATGACACACACCGCTGTGGCCCCTGCCATCTTCACTAACAATGCAAGAAACATTTCCAAATGTTTGGTAACATCTAACGGGGAGCAGCTCCTTCTTTGGCCTGACAAGGAGATAGCACACATCTTAATGAGTTTCAAATTAATGAGTTCTTTCAGCCACCACTAAATTCCACTCTTCAACAGTTTTAAGGAGACTATGAATATTTCAGCATGGAAATGATCCTTTTCTAGGCCCTAGAATTGCATATTCATTCCCCTCCACTGGCTGAAGATAAAATTATGCTCTTGGATGGATTGTCCTAAAATTTTAATCGAGCGACTGACCCATGATAATGGTTTTGCACTTAAATAGGACTGCCAATTCATATTGCGAATAAAATTTACTTTACTGACAGATATTGGTGGGAATGACTCCAGACTTTTACATCCAATAATAAAAAGAATGCAAATTTGAAAGGAATTAGTGTATTAAAATGTGAAATGAGGCGAGCTGTGGGATTTGTAGGAGCAGCTAGCTTGACTGAGGAACTTTACAGTCAATGTGTGTGGTCAAAGTAATAAAGAGAGAGAGACAGAGAGAGAGGGCTAGAGGGCTAGAAGCAACTGGGCTAAAGGAGACCCATGAAAAACTTGCAAGCCAACAGTGCCATAATGCTGAAGGGTTACTGGCTAAGTTGGTTAGGAATCAATTTTAGATTGTGTCTTATTGGATTTTAGCCTTATGTGTTGTGTTAAGCCTGGTTTTCTACAAGCAGAATGTGAATCGACTCATATGATAGACATTAAAATGCTTGTAGGCAGGAACAGCAAAAACTACATGCATCAGATTCCCTGTGCAGCTTGAGAATAAATGCCTGATTCCTGTTTCTTACTTCTGTCAGTGCATGGAAACTGCAAAGAGATTTCAGGCTGCCAGTAATTTGTTTGCACCTGCAAAAACTTGAGCTTTTGGCTGCAGCTATTGTGACAAGACGGGACAAAAGGAAGGGCAGGACTGTAGCCCCTGCAGCTGTGCATACAGGACAACACTACAGGACACTAGTAAAGTTCAACAGCCGAGCAGATAGAAGCAAAGACATAAAAGGGCTGTGAAGAATTCAGACCGGCTGCTTATTTTCTAACACCCAGACACCGGCTGCATTCACCTATAAATGCACATAACGCAAATAATTAGACAAAGACTGTGAATCAGCTCATTGTGATAAAGTCTCTCTGTGCTTGTGTGTTATCATCATTCTGCATTTACACAGGTCAAGGATGGATAACCAGAGTTTATTGGTGCTGATAGGAAGCTATTCCAAGACATAGAGAGTTGCTGTGTTGTATCTCTGCAGCACAGAGATACAGTATTTCTGAACAGAGTGCTGCTAATCCATCTGAAACAGTGACAAATGTAATGGGTTTCCTAAACGTGTTAGCTTAAACATTATTATATTAATCCATGCAGTTCAAAGAATAAATGTGATTCACACAGATATCTAATTTTAATTTCATTTTAATTGGAGTATGAATTGGTTCACCTGTTTCCATTGTTTCTATAAAACGCAAAAATGAAATAATTGTTTTTATGGCAGTGATGACAAATATAGGCATAATGCCAATATTTTCATTATTTCAGACACCAATTAGTTGTGAATTACTAGAAATGAAATTGCCAGGAAGGCATTTCACACATTGTGGAGTTAAACCTTATCTAATTTTATACTCATACACTGAATATTTAGATAGTCCTCTACTTTTTGCGCAGCAGGAAATTAAAAAAGGCAGCTGTTTTATTGAGATAAGCCTTTTTTTTCATGCATTTATGGCATCTTGCATGCTAATGGAGCCATGGCTGCTCACTAGCATGTTTTCTTAAACCCTGTCAGGTGCAAAATTGTGATGATCATCCATGGTCTAAAACAGTTACTCATTCACTAATGTTCCTCCCTGAAATTTGGCTTGATGTGTTGTGTCCTTCAGTGAGATCACTTCTGTTTAGCAGCAGAGCTAATTATTTGTCTCACAGTCTGTACACACTCTGTCTAGTTCGGTCCATGTCTGGAATTAAACAGTGTGCATAATTCTCACTGGACTGCAGTCTGGCTTTTGAAAGAAAAAAAAGAAAAGAAAGAAAGACGAAACTCACCTTCTCTTCTTAAAATGAGAAAGGAGATTCTGTAATGAGGGTTTACACATTCAAGCCCAGTCCTCTGTGGTGCACGAACAGGCCAATTTGCAAGCTTCCTACATTCATATTGTTACTGACTGTGGCAGTAATTCCACACAGTGTCTGAACCCCACATATCACCTCTTAATAGAATTTTTTGAATTCATGCTCACACCTTACAAAGACGGTGCTGCCGGCTGCACCTCCCCCTCTTTTTAAATGCCAATCATGTACATGAGCCATACATCTTAGTCTATTTGTATTTTCACCGAACACCAAGGGACTCTTACTGGTTAACTGTGTAACATTTCTATCATTTAATAGCCTTTTAGAGAAGAGAGACCTTTGGCAGAAGCAGAAGCTCAGCTAGACAATGCTCTTCAGTCATATTTGAAGCAGCCAGTGAAGCCAATAAGCAATACAATAGTCCACACTGAGGGACATGCATATGTAGAATAAGTACATGGATATTACTCCTTATTTAAGTCAGGTATTATTGTGGATGGAGAGGACAAGTCCACAAACAGAACCATTTCTCTCATAATTCATACTAAAAGCAATACATAACCTACAGTATGTGATGGAACATTGTGTATGTAAAGCTGAGAATATATTGTATATTGCCATTTGGCCTCATAAAATCAAAACAGACACAAGAGATTTCTTAAAAATAGAAAAAAAAGAAAACTAATTTGGTTTCTTTCATTTCAAATGTAGCCACCCATTAATATTGCACATTAAGGCGGCAAATAACAATTATTTTCTCAATTGATCCATTCACTGTTTGATCTAAAACTGTCAGAAATTGTTGAAATTGCACAACACCATGTTTTAAAGCCCAAACTAATGTCATGCAAAAGCTGGTTTTCTCTGGCCAAGAGTCCAAAGCCTAAAGATGTTCAGATATTACCACATAAGGTGAGGAAAAGTAGCAATTCCTTGCAACAGAGAAGATCAAATAGGAAATGTTTTGTATTTTTGCTTGGAAAATTGATTCTACAACAGTCAACTCCACATGACAAAGGACAAAACAGAGTGCAAGGGCAGGAAAATTAACATATCTCATTCAGGTGATACTACATCACAGGAGGTCACTGCCTAACTGTCAGATCTTTCAGAGGCGTCCAAACACAATGCAGCATGACACCTCAGAAATAAGAGGCACGACACGCCTTGATGGGCTAATGCTGCGTGGGCTCAAAAGGCAACTGGAAGGTCAACAGGAGCATATGATGTTTACTAATCTGTGTCTAATGCAGAAATACTGCAATCACTGACTAGTTTCCCGCAAGTCTTTCATAATATCATCCACCACACCCCCACATGTGGTCAGTTCCTACACACAAACCTGAATTTATCTCGGCTGAGGAACAACGCTTTGACTGAGAATCAAGACAAACAGGTACTGAAACTGAATCTGTGCAGCTGAAATCATGGTTGTCCTTTAACAAGAAGACACAGTGAACTTTTGATCCTATAGAGGGGAAGTACAGCATGTGATAATCTAAAGAAATCACTGGGTGACTCCTCTGCATCTGTTGAACTCACAGTACGTGACTTACGATTAATCACGTTGCAGTGTTGCGTTTGAGTAAATCAATCAGTTTTTTCTGGATATATAATCTTTCTTTAAGGTTTTCTTCATCTCTGTATAGTTATGGTTTATAAACATCTGAGACAGCCTGAGCTTAGCTGATTTTTACAATGGACTAAATCACAGACTAGTAAAGGAAATCACAGAGAGCCCCAGGGGCTGGCATTACTGAACGCTTCTTTCATTTGTGCTATAATAGTTACATGCCTGACTGTCATGGATTTGTTCTGTAAAATGAAGCAGAGACTGAACTGCGACACATTTAAAAAATTCAAAGCGCTTTATTAATCCAGTGATATGTAAAGTAGATCTGTTGTGTTAACTCGCCATAATACCTCAGCAAGGCAGCGTCTACACCAGCTGTGTTTGAGATGGGGGCCTGCATCCGGCACCTCTAAAACCATTCTTTTCACACTGGGGTGTCACTCTTTCATGTTCTTCTGCTACATCAATGTAAAATATGCTGCCTCTCAGCGGCCATCTGGAGAGGGCAGGTCTGAGCTGTGATAGTAAACGAGTGGATTACAGGGGTCAGTTTCTTGCTGGATGCACAAAGGGGATGATGTAATGTGACAGCTCTGTCCGGTAGCCGGGTGAAAATAACATCTACTGCACCGGCGTTAAATAGAAGATGAAATCGCAGGCTCTCTGTGACAGGTTGTGACTATCAGTTCTGCATTATTTCTGTTGGCCTGTCAGGACAGTAAGAATACTAAACTGGTCATTTTGCTGCTTGAGTCAGATACTGTAAGGCCCTGCCCTCCCTGGTGTGATGGATTTTCCTGATCAGAGGGAAACTGGAGCAGAGAGAACCAGTTATGCTGTGAGGAGTGGGGGTTTGAAAAGCTGCAGAGGAAGGGGGGGTGGTGGTATTTTCCTGCATGCAGTCTGATCCTAAAACACAGGTGCAGCCTCCATGCAGCCCTCTCTGCCTTTGAGCATACCCCACCCCTCCTCCTCCCTGCTGCAAAGTGTTTGTCCATCTGATCCTCCATTAAATCCTGATTATTATGGATTTGTCTTTGTCCAACCTGTGATTTGCAAAGATGAGGGACTTGCTAAAGGTTATCTGGTGAGGGCGTAGATCTGACAAGGGGGCTGTTAGCTGGCAGTCAGTGACAAATTAATAAAACGGTGTGAATATGGAGCAGCAGTTTTAAAATCGTATTTCTGGCGTCACATGTGCACGAACAAAAAGTCAGCACCGTGAGAAAATAAAGCACATATCCTCACTACATATCAAGGAAATAACATTTGATTTAAGTTAAAGCATTGCTGGGGATGCGCGGTTTTAGTTTCAGTTGCTTTTATAAAATAAGACTGTAATAGTCAGTTTTGGCTTGTTTTTCAGTGCAGCTGTCTGAGTAGGTCCCTCAGACTTCTATTCTCTCAAAGCGTCTGAGAGAGAAAAAAAACTAGTAGAGATGACGGGGGTTCACAGCTGAGATTTGGGGCTCCCAGCGGCGTCATGCAGAGCCGATCATTGTCTCTCTCACACTTTCTAACTAGCCATTTCACAACATCCAGACAGCGGATCGAGCCGTACGCAGCAGCAGCAGCGGCAGCAGCAGCTTTGCCCTCAGGGCTTTTCTCTCCCTCCCCGACGTCGACCATATAACTAACAATTTGGATTCAACGAGCGGATGAGGGCAATTACTGGACTCACTCTATCATAATGTCTCCTTTCCGATCGACTGATAGTCAAATGAGTTGAGCAATGGCTGAACAGATCTGAGTCCACCGGGTGCGAGAAGTGGCTGTTTAAATGAATCCCAACTAAAAAGAAGAAGAAGAAGAGGGGGAAAAGCACTTTCATTCAACTGCAGAGCAGACTTGGAGAAGCTGATCGGTGGACATCATGTTCAGATTGGCGGATTTTACACTCAGAAAGCCACTGAGTGCGTTTGATTTCGGATTACTGTGACACACAGGACGTGTTCTTTAAGGGGGAGATTTTTTTTTTTAGGAGTCTGCTTCCTCTCGCTCCTGTTCGCTGTCCTCCGGGTTCCTGCAGGACTCCAGAGTCGCGGAGAGCCCATGCAGTCGCCAAGGTTGGTTTGTCTTATTTGTTCAAGATTTAATTAGGATTTTAACCAACATTATCTGAGTTTATTTCACGCAGGGGTCTCGTCAGCTTTTGCTTTGCTCGGTGGGGTTGCCGAACTATATCTCTATGTCCCAAAAATGTTCAATTTGTCAACCATCATACAATCAGAAGAGCTGGATTTCTGCATTAAGAACTTGATCTATTTGCTGGTGCCACACAGGAATCTGGCAGAAAGCTGAATTTGTAAATGCAGCTGATCATAAAAACTATATTCACTTGATTCTTGCCTGTTAAATATTAGCCTACAGGACACAGGGTTAACATCACGTAGGAGTATTTTATTAATCATATTGTCAACACTTATTACATCTATGCCAAACCAAAAATACCACTGAGGCTACTTTTATGTGACATGAAATAAAGGATGGTCCTCCTCAGAGCAGTGCAACAGGGCAAAATGCGCCTGCTGGCTGCAGATTTTCACCTTTTAAATCCCAATCGCATGACAGCTGTAATTAGACCGATAACCGAGCTGTCTATAAAGCTCAAATTTAATGACAGGTTTGGTTGTCCTCATAATGCCATGTGCGTTTGTGTCATGATTTGAGGTCTCATATCAGGGCTCATAACAAGCGCCATCTGTTGGAAAAGAGGATCAGTCCGCTGTGACTGTCAGGACACATGCACAGGGAAATGTAGGCTACTGCTCACAGTTTAAACACTGCGCCACAGAGATGTGACAGTTCTCCAGCATATTACTTACTTTGTACCATATATCAAAATGTCAAGCTTTCGTCAGTTGTAAATGTCTCTGACAACAGGTTTAACAGGTGATAGCAGAGATTTAAAGCAGCACACCATAAAAGATGAGTGGAATATACCCACTGGATTTATGGACATGTCTTATTGCTATATTATGTCACCTTTACCTGTTACAGCATGTGGGACACCTGATATCTTGACATACTGTTTCTATACAACATTTTTCTCATTTATAAATGGTGTGTCGTTTCAGTACATGGATATGTAAAATCCATTAAGTAAAACTCAATCAGTAAAAGCAATCAAGCAATTTGTCAGTAAATCAGACGCTAACACTGTAATCCAAAAGCCAAAATATAGGTCAGCAAAGGCCTGATGAGAGAAGGCCACTGAAGAGAAGAGGTCCTGTAACCTAATTTGGATTGGCAGTGCAGTCAAAATGGTAATACTGTAGCCTTCCTGATTAGAATAATGGCTGCAGCTAATGATTTTTCAGTGATTTTTTATTAGAGATTACCTTAGTTTATCAAAATGTCAGAAAATATAAAAAATGTCCATTACAATTAATCATAGAGCTGAAGGTGATGTGTTAAAATTGCTCCTTTTGTCCAGCAATCAGTCCAGACTCAATTCAGTCTCCATTCAGTCTGCAATGATGTAAAACTGAGAAAAACGACGACTCCTCGCCTTGGAGAAGCTGTAACTACAGTGTTTGCCATTTTTTGCTTGATAAATGGCTGAACTGATTAAACTGATAATCAAAATAGCTGCAGAATAATTTTGTTAATAATGTTGATTGACTGTTAATTGCCTAATCAATTAAAAAGTAATTCGAATAATTAGATATTTCTTATGAGAATAAGGCATAAATAGGACTGTTCTGACTAAAGAAATGGATAATGGACTTCAAAATAATTCATTATCCAATTATATACACTGAAAAATAAATCTGTAAAATAATTTGTTTTGTTGTCATTTTGCAGATGAATGCACTCGTGAAGTATCTAAAGACCAAAGATTAGTTGTGACTATTATAATACTAGAGATGTTATTATCAGCCATTGACAAATAATAATTTGCTTATTTCTCATAAACACGCCAAAAAAATGACTGATAGAAACAAAACCCTCTTATTGACTCCTCAATTAATCAATGACCTGTCTGAAAGGGGCAAACCATGTAAAAAGACAGATATCAACATCTTGAGATTATTATGTACAGTCATAGTGTACATTTGTCTGCGAAGTCACTGCAACAGGTGAATACATTCTACTGCAACATCTGTCTGCAACATCTATTTTTCAGATCTGACTCACGGATACATTGATTCTGAGGTTTTTCCTACCAGCAGTCGACTTACACTTGAATCAGTCACACTTTGCCTCTACATCCACATTGTCGCTGCTGAAAGCCAAAAATGTTCCACAATTCATCAAAACATATCACCGGGCAGCTTATACCTTTCAGCTGCAGTCATTCATTTCATATGCGAGTGGCTGGTATATTAGAGCTGGAAATCAGTCTGCACAGGGCCACCCTTGTTGAAAACATGCGTAGGCTCAGACCTCATTGTACACGAACATATCCATCATCCATGAGAGGGACAGCAATCACAAAGACATTCACCGCTCTATGGAAAAATACTGTACAGCCAGCCACAACCTGAGTGCGCAGCCATCTGTCTGGGAGTATTTTGTTTTAAATGGCAGTAAAAGACACCAGTAATGTGCCATTTGTACAACTGAAAGGCAATCAAAAGAGGGGATATTATAGCTTTTAGAGGAGGGGATCACCACCACCCTCTTCTCTGAGTAGTGGTGGAAATGTATTCAAATCATTTAAAGCAACACGCAGAAAATACTCTTATTACATGTAAAATGCTTTCTTTCCTAATTTACCGGGAAAATGGGCTTACAAATCAAACATGAGGGCACATCTTGAGGTCATTTTCTTCTTGTTGATGTGTTAACCTTCAAGCATGTACTTCGGTTTTGACTTTGGCTACTTCACATACTGCTGGGTTGTTTAACTACAGCAGAGCATCACATTTTATGATTCTTCTAGGAATTTTCTCATATAACAACCTGAGGATGAGTTTATATCATATAATTACAGGCATACTACACATAATGGTGCTTAAATGCTTGTTCTGATATTCCTTTTTTGGAAACAGTATATAGAGCCATCATGTAGAGAGACAACATTTAAAGAAAATATGATTGAACACTTATATGAATAAATTGTGTATAATTCTAGTTTTTGTTTGGTGTCTAGTCAAACATTTTGCAGGGAGGCGGGGTTGTGCTCGGGGAATATAGACTCATGACTGTCAGAATTTCTAAAATAATTATTCAGTTTGATTTGGTTATATTTTGGAGGTTAAATTCCCTTATAATCCTGTAAAATCCAGATCACTTCTTTAATTCTTTCCCTCACCTAGCTGACAGTATCATACATAGAGATGAAGGTATTAGTTAATGTTCAGTTCGTCAATCAACAGAAAATGAATCGACAACTATTATGACAATTAATGAATCTTTCCATTTACTTGCCAAGCATAAAAGGCAACTGTTTGCTAAATGTCTTTGGGTTTTGGACTGTGAGTCAGCTAACTCAAGTAATTTGTGCATGTCACCTTGGACTCGGAGAAGCTGAGATGGGCATTTTTCGCTACGTTCTGACATCTTAAAGACTAAACAATTAATTAACAAAATAATTTAGCAGATTAATTGATTTTTAAAAAAAAAACTGTTAGTTGCAGTCCTGATCATATATAGACCATATGTGCTTATTCCACTCCTCATTGATGCTATTTAAACGCTGAGTGAAATGTTCAAACCCAAGACTCCCAAGAGTTTATGTCTGCACCATTTCATCAAATGGAAATATTCTTTTTGATCATTTTGTGTACACTTATTCAATATTCAGCCTGAGATATTTGGTATCTTTGGAAACTTTGGAACCTACATTAGAAAATATAAGTAAAATTTGTTGGATTACAACAATGTTTGACTGCACTGCACAAGTTTGCTCTAGACACAGAGGAGGACAGGAGGTAAACTTCGCTTATAGCCACCGTTTTAGGTTAATGTATGTCATAGTAGTTGTAAACATGGTAGGGAGTAGTGTTATGAAAAGAAAAAGCTGTTAATTGACAGATCTCAGAATATATCTGATGTTTGTTTATATTGTTGGTGTTTTCCTCCTCTCTCCTCTGTATTAATCCCCTCAGACATGCTCTGTGGAGGTAGGACACCGTTTTCCTTTTCAGGTTGGCCCTCCACAGTGGGCTTATTGTTGTGATCTTTGCAGCAAATCAAACCTTTCTTATATGGCGCTGTGGACTGCCACTTAGTGGGTCGTGAAGACTCGGTCGTTGTCGAACAAGTCTGCACATTGAGATGTAATTTGAAACTTGGAGAGGGGGGTTTAAGGGCAGAACAGGCAGCCGTGATTGGTTCAGTGTGTCCGCTTGGCCCACAGAGGCTGCACCTTCTCGACACTCCCTAAAAGGAAGATAGGTTGCCTGGCTGCCTGCAGCCGTTTGTCCCGCACTGAGTGTTAGCTAGCTAACTCGGCTGTAGCCGCAACTCTCACACCGAAGAAGAGGGCAAAAATAACAACTTCTTACCTGCTAGTGATGAGAGGACGGGACAGGCGTCTTTTATGGACTTTTTTGAATTTTCTCAACGAGGACTTGGCGGCTCTAACTCTTCTATTCTGTCCTTCCTTGAATCGGTTTGACCAGGGAGAGGAGTGAAGTGCGACCCCGAGCTGGATGGATGGTTATGGGGAAAAGAGGAAGACCCTCGGCGCTTGAAGTGTGCAGAGTCCTCGTCGTGTTTCTCTCACTCTTCCCGTCCGGTAAGAAACGACTTTTTATTCTTTTACGTGAAATTATTTGTATCTTTTACGAGACGGTTCACATTACAAGTTGAACTTTGTAAATCTTAACGCAGTCTCTCCAGAAGTTACTGGCGCTGTAACTTAACAACTACTTCGCTTGTTTTTCCACGTTGGGCAGCAAAGTTGCGAGGTCCGACCACTTTCTATTAGCGGAACTATTTTAGCGATTTTATAATTGAGCTAGGGTTCCGTAGTATATCATAAAATAACAACGTGTTAGATAAAGTATTTAAATTGTTGTAAATACAAATAAATGTTTATAATTCGCCTGCAGTAATTGGTTTGAATCCCTGCAGTTTCAATGCAAAAATGATTGAAATGTATTATATTTCAGAGATTGAGGGCGAAGTGCTTACGTGCAGACGCGTGGAGAAGGTTGAAGGTTTGGAAAATATGACAGCAGGCTTGAAAGTGAACAAGCTTGCCGTCACAGCTAAAAAATGCGACTAATATCGGTAGTTTTAGGCAGTGTTTTATTTTCTTGCATTTTATTTCATTAAAGAAAGACCGAGCACACTGAGAGTTCTTGTTTGAGCTGCTGCAGCTCTCAAACCTTGTTTTGTTTGGGGGATGGGGCATGCCTCAGTATTTCACATCAGCGTCTTGAACGAAGCGCTTTTATTCCAACCTTTAGTTTGGTCAAGCGAGAAATTGTATTTTCAGATGTTTTAAACTTGAAGAAATTTGTATAATTTATTTGTAGAGAATGTGGTAGTGTTGAATGGGCCTATCGAGATGTTTTAAAGCTCTACATAACTGCTATTTTTGAGAAGATTTTTGACAAAACGCAAGAATATTTCCATTAAAATGTGGCACTGATGTGACACTGTAATATAATATTAGGAACCCTCATTGTAGTGTTTATATGGACTTAATATCCTTAATTTAGTATTAACATGACTGCAGTGGGTCACTTTTTGCAGTGGAGACAACTCATTCACTCACCTTGCACATTTGCCAAACCCTTATCAGTTTCCCTCTTAAGTCACTTACCGTCAAACAACAACGTGATAATGCACTGATAGTGGAGATCAAGATTAGTTTATTGCCATCTATCAAATGGGTGACAAATGGAGAGGCGGTGTGGGGGTTGGAGAGAGCTGCGGTGAGGCTTTGAGGAGGGATATTGTTTAAAGTGAGACTTCAAAGTGTTGATATGCCTCCCCCCTCTCCCGGACACACTGGGGAGAAACTTCTCATAGCCCATTCAAATAAATGCTCTATTAGTCGAAGGTAATACTAGTCAAACATGGTGTCGCAAGAGGGCATCCTGGGAAATATTTGAAGAACGTTTGTGTAAAGAGTTGGCCGGATGTGGCATTAAAGCTGGAGACAACAATCTACAGTCAAGCGGCCTTTATTATCACTAAAGGTGTAGATTAGGATCCCAAATGGTGTTTTTACTTGTACACAAACCAAAAACCACAGGGTGTGAAAGGGAAGTAGACTTTTCTACAATACACAGGGAGGTTACCTTCTATCCAGGTTAACCTGAGGGAGGCTCAGACCTGAGGGAGGTCCAGACCAAATGTATAGATTTGTATAAAAACAGCAAATCTATACACAAATCATGGCAATTAGAGCTTTGTTATTACAATGCTATCAAGTATCATGGCAGCCTTTGGTTTGCTTCTTTTGTTCATATAGTATCTTGCTCCTCCCCGACAGTGAGTCTACAGTGCAAGATCCTCAAGTGTAACTCAGAATTTTGGGCCTCCACCTCGAACTCTGGACCGGAGGAGGAGTTTTGCACAGCTCTTCGAGCGTACAACAGCTGTGTACGCCGGACCGCACGTACCTGCAGGGGCGACCTGGCCTACCACTCGGCCCAACATGGCATAGAGGATCTAATGAGCCAACACAACTGCTCCAAGGAGGGGCCAACATCCCAACCACGCGCCCGGACCCCGCTTCCTCCTCCGCCCCCTCCGCTCCCGTCCGACAGGGACCGGGAACCCTCTGATGGCCCGGAAGTGTGTCACTATGAACGCAGTCTTCCACGCAACACGTCACCGCCCAACTACACCCACTGTGGCTTCTTCGGAGACCCGCACCTCAGAACCTTCGGAGACGACTTCCAGACCTGTAAGGTGGAAGGAGCCTGGCCGCTCATCCACAACAAATACCTGTCTGTCCAGGTGACCAACACTCCTGTGGTGCCGGGGTCTTTGGCCACCGCCACAAGCAAGGTAGGGATCTTTTCTGTCCTGCCTGTATTGTGTGTTGCATTTAGGTCAGCAACTATAAATCTGTTAATTGTATTGTCAGTCAACTAGGGCTGTCTGCTCATTATTTGCTCCATCCATCCAATCAATTAGGTTTTTTTTGTCACAGAAAAGCAGTGAATTTTAACATGTGACTCACTGGAACTCTTGGAGGATTAAGACAATTAATTTTCTGTTTTTCCTCTAATCAATTAATCGGCCACTCTTTTCACCTCTGGAATCAATAGAAAAGAAAAACAGAAATTTTGACATTTTCTATGCTAAATAAAAAAGAAGTAGACAAATTGATCGATAATGAAGATGATCTTCAGTTGGTGTCCAGGCTCTACTGATTTTACATTAGTTGTTTGTGATTCCAATTATCACAGCATTTTCAACAAGTTTTAGGTCCTTGAATGTCAGTGCTGCAGCAGAATATCAAGCTGTTGATATTTTTGTATGCGTGAGTCACTTCTTTCATGTGGTCAGACTGTGAGAGCTGCTATGGGGCTCCTTTTCTGTCAGATTGGGGGACTTTGGTTAGTGTTTGGATGAGATCCATAATGACAGATGAAGAGGCCCAGCCCAGCACAATTGCTAAGATCTTGATAAGCTTTATAAATGAGATGTTAGTGTTATAACGGCAGCGCTGCGTTAAATGTTAACATGAGGCTCCATTTTCACTTTTCACTGTGGACAGCTCAGGCTGATGTTTGTCCTACTTAGAGTATAATACTGTACTGAGTGCAGTGAAATGTTGTGTCTGCACAGAACTGTAGATATTTTCTTTCATAGCTTTATCAGCAGTGCATTCCTCATTATTGTTGTTTTGTTTAATGGTACAGTGGTTATTTTGGATGGCTGTCCCTAAAAAGGATTTCAGTAGAACTTAAGGTCAAAAACAAAGAAGTAGGACTATTTGTAGTTGGCAAATTCACTTAGAGTTGGTCCAGTTTTGGCAATGTTTTGACAGCAATGATTGTGGACCTCAGTCAATGTGCAGAGTATCGTAGCTGAAGTCTTTAGACTGAGGTATAAGAGGACTTTGTCCTTAATCACATTTGTAAGAAAGTATAATTTTCTGTAATCAAGGTTTTTTAATGATACTCTATTAAGCATTCATGTTTTTTTAGCTTTTAAAGTAATGCCATTTTTATATTGCTGTTCTTGGAAGCAAATGAGACAGCTTTTTTTAAGATCTTGATTCTGGACAAAGGGAAAACAAGGCAGCAGCCAATGCCACCTGTGCAAACAAGGCCCTTCTGGTAAAAGATCTGCATTTGCAGAGCTCTGTGTTGGTACATTGCTCTCGCTACAGCAAATAAAACTGTCTGGTTATTTCTATCTTCATTCTGATGGAGGGATAATAGAGGCATTTTTCTTTTGTTTGTTTTCATTAAAAGCTTAAGAAAGGAACCAGGGAAAAACAGACGTCGATGTAGGTGGGAAACGTTAGCTGAGGGTAGAGGGAATTGAGACTGAACCTGGTGCAACAGATGACTTGTCAACCTAAGAGAGTATTCTTTAGACTACCCCAACCCCCCCGTCCTCTGTCCCGAGCGAGTAGACATCAGAGTCCCTAATGCTGCCCCTGGTATCGCCGCTGTGACAATGGCTCATTGGTGTCCTGATGAAACCAAGCTTGCAGAGTCCTGACCAGTCTCACTTAATTAGCTGCAGAGTATATCGCTCTGTCCTGGCCCGACGCCACTCCCTGGAGCATAGTTCTGGGGTTCACAGGCAGGTTTTTCAGCACTATGAATGGATCGTCTTTGTGTCTGCAAACTGAGGCCTGATTTTACATGGCCGAGACTCATGTTTTTTGAGGGCGTTTACCTTGGCCTCCCCCATGTTGAGCCAACGCTGAAATTTGACACTTAAGTGGGGTAGATGGCACATATTGCACAAACTTGTTCTTAATGCAGAAGTATAAGCACTTTCCTTTTTATATCTGATGTTTACATTTGCTGCAGTTTACTACGTTTCTATATGTGAGCCGAAAAACGCAGCAGTCCATGACTGCATATGTGCCTCTCTGAGAAGCTTTGTGTCAGAGCGAGATGGTCATGTTTTCAACATTTTAATGACATTTCTCTCATGTCTTTTCATCCTGCAGCTGACAATCATCTTCAAGAATTTCCAGGAATGTGTAGACCAGAAGATGTACCACGCAGAGACAGATGAGCTGCCAGCTGCATTTGCAGATGGCTCCAAGAACGGAGGCGATCGGCATGGAGCGAACACCCTGCGCGTGGTGGAGAAGGTTCCCGGGCAGCACGTGGAGATTCAGGCCAAGTACATCGGAACAACCATAGTGGTGAGGCAGGTGGGCCGCTACCTGACCTTTGCCGTGCGGATGCCGGAGGAGGTCGTGAACTCTGTGGAGGAAGGGGATAACCAGGACCTCTACCTGTGTCTTCACGGCTGTCCGGCCAACCAACGCATCGACTTCAGGAACTTCAGGGCTCGGGCGGCGGAGGCCCACGGCGCAGGCAGAAGCAGGGGCAGCGCCGGGGCACAGGGCTTCACCTACCAGTCTGCGAAGGCCAAGTGCAAAGAGCGACTCCCAGTGGAGGATCTGTACTTTCAGTCCTGCGTGTTTGACCTCCTCTCCTCTGGAGACATTAACTTCACCATGGCAGCCTACTATGCCTTTGAGGATGTAAAAATGCTCCACTCAAATAGCAACAGATACCACATCTTTGAAAAGGATGCTTTTATGAGTAATGCAGCACAAAGGGGCAAAGATTTACTTTCTCTCTTCCTCATCAACCTCCTGGCTGTCTTATTGTGGATTGAGTGTTGCACAGTTCATTTATAGTCCCTTTACAACAATATCCTCATGGTGTATCTGTCAGTGAGTGTTTAGAGTACCATCGCTGTGTCGTACATCGGCTCCTCTCTCCTGCTCTGGTTCTGTGACACGACCTGGGGTTTGCCAGTAAGCTCATCCTAGCCCTAAGTCTCATTTTAGTTGTGTTGTCATGTCTTGACTTCAGTCTAATGACAAGGGGAGTCCACCTATCATCACATGTATTTAGCTGCTTCATAGGACTGGTCTTTGAAGAGAGCAGCGGTGAGAGAGCCCAGCTACCCCCAGAGCTCAGGATATCCACCTGGGATTAAATCCCACATTCTCACCGGGGCTGCATGCCTGTGGGAATCCGGACAAGATGATCTTTTGCAGAAAGAGGAGTTTGCTGATCCTCCCTCCCCTGATCCCCCTCATTGGTGCCAAGCCAGTGAGGCTCTCTGTGGCTCATGTGGCGAAGCGAGAGGACCTGACAGGGGCTTTTGTTAACCTAAGGCCAGAAGCAGCTCTATGTTTGATTAGTTTCCAGCTTTGGAAAAGCCTGAGCCTTGTGGAGGAAGCACTCAGCCAAAAGGATGTCAGAGCAGCGTCTCCAGTTGTCTGCTGTGGAGATTAATGGGTCATATTGTTAGGTTATATGTGCGTGTGTGTGTATGTGTGTGTGAGTGAGTGCATTAAGTACAGTATGTGTGCAGAATTCAGCGTCTGTGGTTAATTTTGTGTGTGCAGTTTGTGGGGTGCAGGAGTTCCCGGGAATGAGATAACAAAAACCTCCAGTTGGGAGAAATCTTTCCCAAGTCTTCTTGTTGCACCCAGAATTCCAGAGACGGAGAAGACGAGGAGGTGCTCCACAAATGGACTCTTATATGCCAAGTAGCAAATCCTAAAAGGGAACTGATAAAAATAATCTCCTTTCATCTGTACATCACTTCCAGTGTCACACAGTTGTTCCCTCCATTGTTCGAGCTGACGTGTTGATCAGACAGTGTTTGTATTTTAAGTCTGTAATGTGAATGTAGCTAACAAGACAGCAAAAGAACAAACTTAGTTAAGGGCACTCAGAGCGTTTACACAATGTAGATCAGCCAATCAAACTACGACACCTCTTTGAGAGCGTTTTTTGTGAATTTAACTCTCCATTTCAAGTAACAGTGTAGTAGATACTCTTCGTACTAGCTGTAAAGACGTCACCTCTAGTCAGCCAGTTTAGCATTTTTATAGACTACCAGTGTGCTGACCCGACTGTGGCTTATTGACTAAATGATAAGCATATGTCTGTAGACGTGATATCATGGCTTAAGTCATTGCCAAAGAACAAGCCCTTGTGCCAACATTTCCTCAGCAACTGAATTTTTCATCTTTCAGTCTTAAACAGCTCACATTAGGGGGGTTCTTAATTGTATATAACTAGTGTTTGTGGGTGAATGTGCGGTACACAGAAAAATTACAGTAACACACTGTAAAAGCAGCATTTGCTTCTGTTTTTGCAGTCTCACTTTTTTTTTTCTTTTCTTGTGTTCCACCTCACTACAAGAGGTTTTCATTTGAACTTAAGCTCTCAGCTGCAGTATCTGCTAACGTGCAAGTCATCCCTGTAGATGCTGTTAACTACTCGGGCACAGTTTGACAGTCATTTATTCTTTACACTGAAGTATTTGGCAGGCCTTACTACTGCTATTTGGAATATGTATTGGTGCAGTTCAACAGCAACAAAAAAAATATCATACAAACAGATGATTGTAATGTTGAATCTTGTGTTAATAGATGTAATTTGTATTGTGAGTTTTACAGTATATGGTTCTACATGTGTAATGTGAGATTGTACATATGTTTTGTGAGTTGTTGAGTTTTAAATTTGTATATTACCAGTTGTGTTTTGAATTTATCACTCCAGTTTTTGTACATCAGATGCTTTGGTGAATGTGAACCTTTTTCTTTTTTTCTTTTTTTTGAAAAGGGATTTTTGCAAGAACATGAACGCCACAGAACAGAATATTCAGAAACAGCATACACACTTAGTTTTTGTAGAGATGTTGGTTGTCATCTTTTTTTTTCTCCTTCCTTGGTTGTAGATGAAGTAAAACACCCTGAATGCAGCCCACCTTATCTAGAAAAGGGAATGTAGAAATTGTTCTGGGGCGTTCATGTTTTTGAGTTTAAAGCACTTTATGTTTTCTCTTTCATTTAGCTCTTATTTTGTTTGAAATTCAGTGTCAGACTTGCAAGGGTTCAAAAAGAATTAAAAAAAACATAGCTGAATGGGAAATGCCAGAAAGATCAAACTGTGTTTGTATGTAAAGCAAATGTGGTGCCACACGCCAGCTGTTTATAATGTAAATTATTTATTGAATAAAAGAAAATGTCTTGTTAAAGAAGTGTCCTCCTGTCTCATTTGGTGTTGGTGTGAGAGCATTTTTTGAAAAATCACTGTGTTGCTGTAATTTGCTGCATTTGACTGCCTCCTACTGTAGAGATGTGGAAATGAATGTGAGCAGATCTTCCAACTTTTAAGAGATGGTCCTGAGTTGTCTTCAACTTTGTAGCAAAAATGTTTTTAAATACGCACTATTTTGCAAAACACACTGCCAAATTTAGATTCTTTAACAAATTTATTGTATGTCTTCTGAAAATAAAATGTAATGGGTCAAGAATACACACACAATAATAATTTGGTTGCATGTCCTTTTCAAACACCTTAATTAGCAGCGTTTGGTTAGCCATCAAAAAGCCTCTGGCAGGATTTTGGGTGGATCTTTGACATCATACTTTTTTTGCAGTGGACTCATCTTTTCAAGTCAGTCTACATGTATGTGGGGTTGAGGTCAGGAACTTTTCTACTCACCACAGTTGTGAAGAATGGTTATATCTGAGTTACCGTAGCCTTTCTGTCAGCTCAAACCAGTCTTGCCATTCTCCTCTGACCTCTATCATCAACAAGGCGTTCCTGTCCAAGTAAACTCTAGGGACTGTGTGTGGAAATCCCAGGAAATACTCAAACTATTCCATCTGGCGTCAACGATCACAGCACAGTCAATGTCACAGAGATCACATTTGTTTCCCCATTGTTCAATATGAGCATTCAGTGAAGCTCCTGACCTGTAGCTGCAAGCTGCCACATGATTGGCTGATTGCACAAACAAGATACAGGTGTGCAGGTATTCCTAATGAAGCGTTTGGTGAATAGAGGTTCAGGTAATGTCTTTCAAACTCACCTTAATTCTTGTATTTCACAGCTCAGCTAATATAAAAATGTAACTAAAAAAAAACCAATTGAATATAGATGTGGTTAATATGAGCACCAGGAGGAATCACACTAACATGCTACATTATATGATGATGCAGTAATGGAAGTTTAAATGTATTTATCACTTAGATTTAATCACTCAGCTGGAAATAGAAATAGAGAAGCTTTCATTGTGTAACAAAGTTTATTACATATGTCCAAACATATGTACAGCACATTTGTCATGAAGAGTGGTTTTGTCACAAATATAAATTATTTAGACTTTCTTTAAAGAACATATGATACAGGAACTGTAGCTTGCTAAACGTGGAAGAAAAGATGTGCTGGCTGATCACTGTAACAGGTTGGCTAAATGCCCCGGACAAAACACACAATTTCTTTATATTAATGTTTGTATTTTCCTCTCAAATCATCGACTCTTTTAGAAATGACAGAACCACATTACGAGTTACCAGAATGCATGGTCCCTTCACCATGTTTCACTGAATTGCAATTTAACCTTTCAGAGCAATTTCCTTAAAATGTGACTGTTTAATACTACATCCTGCCTGTGTTAGACCCCAGTACTGTCCATGAACCAATATACAGTATGATAATACACACATAAATAAGGCACAAATGGAGAAGCATTAAAAAACAAAATGAACCAAAAAAAAAAAAAACGAATGAGGGCCAGAGCAGGACCAGATTTGGCACAGGAAAATAGTGACCAAGGGTAATAAACATAATGAAACATCATCAGCAACTTCCTGATAACCCTTTAACAACCTATCAGCAACAGCACAACTGCCCGTCAATCAAAAATATTCCCAAACTATAGATTAGGAAAGAAAATGTTTTTTATCACATAGTATTTTCAGACATAATTGAGTACTTACATTGGTGGAAACATGGGTGAATTAATGAAACTACATGGAAGTACCATTCTTACCCATCATAATACTGAAAGCCAAAAATAAAGGATTGTTCTAAGTCATAGTGTTATGAACCTTTCCACAAGTTGTGGCAATAAATACTGCTTACAAAGCTTCCATTTCATTTTGCCTACTAAGAGGAAAGTGATTAAAGTGAACAAAGCGAGAAGACTGCAATGATTTATATTGATACACAGTTAAAGAAATAATGAATATTTGTACACATGAGAAATGTCAATTGGTTAAAAACCCTTTTCAAACTGTCTGCTGAGTGTTTCGAGGAAACATACTGGCTTGATTGATCATTCAAATTTCAAGAGAGGCCGTCCCGTCACGTCACCATTTTAACCTGCATGGTGTTACTCCATGATTCGGTTCAGCTACATGTTCAAGATACACGTTTTTTAAAGGTGCCGATGATAACACATTACACATTCTTCTTGTACTGAAATCTTCTAATGACATCATTTGCAAGACTTAAAGCTAAACACAAAAAGAAAAAAAAAAAAAAATGTCCATGTCATGGTTCCTTTGGGAATAATCCCATACATTTACCATTCAAAAAGGCCAAAACCTTCAGGCACTTTTAGGATTGAGATCAGTCATCAGTTCATGTATCCTAAATTCTCCTTAGATAATAGTCCATGGGACTAAGCATCCATACTCCACTCAGTCTTACCATAACTGACTGATCAAGTCAATTCATTTAAATAAAGATGTTTGTTTTAGTATTTTTCCATCGAGAAGATGAGAGGAGGAAACAGATTTCTTCCTTCAGGGCACAAATCATTCACAGCCACAGTCACTGAGGGGCATGGGGGCAGGGGGAGCAAAATAGTTTGGTTTTGCTGGTAAAGAGGGTACATGTTGATTCCCTTTCCAACTGTGAGCTTATGATTGGCGAGTCCAGACTTGTCCATCAGCAGCAATATGTGGCTTTGACCCTGGACGAAACACCCAGATCAGTTTCTTACTAAGCCCAGCACCCGGCAGACTTTATGTTTTCCTGTTGTTCCAGTTTGGGTCTGCCGCGGCATTCGGCTCTACAGGTCGCTCGAGCGGTGAGCGGGAGTCCTGGGGAGACTTCTGAGCCTGCGGGGAGCGAGGGTCCAGCAGTGGAGGGGGTTTGTCAGGGTGGAAGGGCCTGCTGTAGTGCTCCGGCCCGGGGGGACCTGCTGGCCTGTGCTCAGGCATCCTCCTGAAGTCCTGAAGAGGGCCTTCTCGTCCCTGGTGGTAGTTGGGACGGAATTCGTCAGGACGTCTTCTTTTGGGGTCTGGATGCCTGAAATATCAATCCAAGCAAATTCTTAGAACCATGCACAACGAAAAACTAAAAACTAAAACCAAACATATCACCAGGTCTGAATAATCCTCACCTGTCGTAATAAGGTCTGTGACCTCTGTGGTCCCGGTCGTTGCTATACTGTTCGTATGGCCTTTTTCGAGGGGAGCTGTTGTTGCGATAATTGCCTGAGCTGCGATATGCGTCTCCATGTGGACGTCGATCACCATAGTGGTCCTTGTAGCGATGCGGATCATATGGATGATGTCGGTCTCCCTGCCATGACTGGTTGCTGTTACTGGGGTAACTGTATTTCCGGTCTCTCTGCCAGTCTCCTCGATCTGTAATGAAGTATGAAAAAGTTCAAATTAAATGACCAATGTTGATGATAATGCTATCTGATCTGTATTTCACTGTTCAGAAAACGATACCTGTGCTTTAAACAAAACCCATCTCTTCACACGTACCGTCATTGCCAAAGTGCCGCTTATTAGCTGCATTGTATGGTTCTCTGTGGTGCCCATGGGTGCCTGGATTTGGGTGAGATGTGGGTTTGGAGGTTGGCTGTGTACCCATAGAGTCTCGACTAGAACCAGAAGGTTCTGGTCTGAAAGATTTCACCCTCCCTGCGGGATCGTCCTTCTTCTTCTGCTCCTTCTGAAAATTTCAGTGTTGGTTACACAAAAGAGATCACATTTACTTCAGTAGTCTTAATAAACCAGTGTGTTAACACCTTGAGAAGGGAGCAACTTGCCTCTTCCTCATGCGATCGCTTCTTCTGGGCCATTTTATAAAGCTTGTGAAGCTTCCTTGCACCAAACTCTGTAAACTTAGACACAAAAATCCAGAGGTTTCTGCCAAAAAAGGCACAAAATATTTATTAGCTGAGGTATACAGTTTGGCATCATGATTCATTTCACAAAGATCATATCCGATCACCTTACCTTCGCCATATTTTGACATGTTCAGGATCACTGTAGGCTTTAAGGCACTCTGTGATTCGGTCTCCAATCTTCAATAGGCATGTGCGTGTGTGCTGGAGCTGCTCCTGGTCAGACAGACCCTCATCTGGTTTATCCAGCTGCTTCAGGGCCTTTTTCACCGGCCTCATGCGCTCCTTACACTAGACACATATACAAATTGGCTAGGTTATTGAAATGTGCACTGCTTGACTCCATGATTTCTGCAGCTCAATTGGCTTAATCTTTGCACAAGAAATAAAGACTTAGAGAAAAAGAGACTCACAATACTGAAAGTTTCCTGGTCGAGTTCATCGTCCTCCTTTCCTTCAATGGGAATGGGCTCAGACCCAGCTGTAATGTGAACTGGACCTTGAGTCTTCTTCCCTTTGGCTCCTTTAGCCTGAAGGAGAGAAATACCAGACGTAATGACAATTAATCCACATCCACTCTTCACATCTTTAATAGATTATTCACAGGGTTCAGATCCAAATGCAGAGGGCCTTGACTTTTGAGCTGCAAGTTGAGTTTTAAAGCTACAATGATGTGTAGCACACCAAAGATTCATATACTGTATATAAATATGAACACATAGAGGAAAAACCTCACATCCATGTAAATTTGAAACACTCTTAAGATAATGTCATGAATACTTTTCTGAAATACCTTTTCTTTTCTGGGCTTGGTGCCCTTCTTTTCTTTGTCCCCGTCCTTCTCCTTTTTAGGAGTTCCCTGTTTTTCTTTGTTCTCTTTGTTATCTTTTTTCTTTTGTCTCTTCTTGGCGGGGGACTTTTCTGTTCCATCATCCTGTTCAAACATGAGAAAAGACAATTTAAGTTCAACTGACACAAATGCAGCGGTGTGTTGATGCAGAGGGGGAGTATGTTGAAGGAGAAAGACACTGAAGTATGTTTATGTTTAAATTGTATTACAGCATTAGTCTCGTTATTTAATAGCCATACGTCATACTTCTCTGTTGAGGTGTTGTTTCTTACTACACAGGATCTGATTTATTGTTTGGTGAGTAATTCATCCACTGAGTGTTGTAGCATCATTATAACACTAGATGGAAATGTGGTGCAACTATTTTTATTTCCTGTACCTAGAGAGCAGGCATGGGAAGTAAAAAGCTGTATCTACATAGCCTCTATTTGTAGTAATATTTTTAGGAGGAGCACATAAGCTACAATAGGGTCCTACACATAATGACAGCCATCCAATGTACTTTAGGCACCACAAAGCCTGGACACAGAGGTATAACTCAGCCTATACGTAACAGGTGATACTTGAGTGATCATCTTATTGCTGACCTTGACTTCGCCCTCTTCTGATGGGTTGTCAGACAGGCGGGGGGACGAGATGTCGTTGCCCTGCTCGTCCTTGAGAATCTTGTTCTCCTTTTTCACCCGGGGCTTCCTCTTCTTCACTTTGACCTTTAGAAGAAGAGATTGCATGAGCGATGTGGGAGGTGTGCGGCTTTGTGCACGGATCAAAGACAAACTTCATGTGGTGAAAACAGTACGGATGAGTGAATCTGCCATTAATAGCGACCTACCTCCTCCCCTGTTTTAGATGTGTCTGTACTGTCTTGTTCTTTTTTCAGCAGCTTGAGAAGATACTCTGCTCTCGCTTGCAACTGCTTGGCCTGAGGCTTCTTGCTCGGGTCATCTGGGAGAATCTGTGGAGAGGGAAGTAAATGCTTCATTCGTCTTCTGATAGACACAGCAGATTTCAAGAGTTGCTGATAATGGTGTAACGACAAACAGAGAAATCTGACTACATTCACAATTTTGGACCAACTTTTTTGATCAGATCAGGTATTTATTAAAGCTTTCATCAAACTACATCAACAAACTAAAAAAACAAAAAAAAAAACAAACAAAAAAAAACCTAAACTGTCATTATTCCTCATTATCACCAACTCTGTGTTTAAGGTAGATTTGAGATATTTACCTTATCAGCCAGTTTAAGGTCGGGATCCGTCTTTATCAGATCCCAGTTGCCGAAGCCATGCTCATAGATGCCAAGCAGGAGCTGAACGTCATCCTGCAGATCCCAGTCCACATCAAAGTGGGCTACCTTGACCCTGCATGTCAGCTTGAACCTGTGGGAAACAGAGTGCTGTCAAATTTAATCTGCAGCACAGACGCACCTTTTCTGAACATCTTATCTTGAACACAACACAAAGCCCACGCTCTCCTTTGTATTCACAGCACTATCTTACTTATTTCTCTCAGCGGGGTTGGGTGGCACCGCTTTGTGCAGTGGTTCAAACTCTTCCTCGTGCTGGATGATGGACTTGGCGTTGACCTGCACTCCTGAGATCTTGATATTAATTCCTCTCCGTTTCCCAGGACCTTTGGCTGGAATAATGATAACATGCATCATTTTCGGGGCCTGGAAAATACTGTAATCTGAAGGGAAATCTAAACACATGAAACCAACATACCTTCAACTGGGTTCTCTTTCAGGTGTTCCTCGTGCTCCTGCACTGCAGTCACACAGCTAGAATGAATCAGCTCACCAAGTCTCTTCAAGTCTGCTATGGATTTGTCCACCAGCTCAGAGTCTCGGGCGATTGCCTCTAACCTGAACACACAAAAGAGCACTTGACTTCATGGCTTGTTGGACGAATTAATTGGCAATCAAATGATCTAGGTATACACTGATTATTAATATAATTTTACTATATGCTTACCTTTCAAGTGGAGACCCAAATTTCTTGTATGCCTTAATGAACCTGTTAATGGCATTATGATGAATAAATGATTAACTGTGATCATGAAAGGATGACAACAAATGCAACTGAGCAAGTGTAAGAAAAATTTGTTTACAGAATACTTTACCTGCGGATCTCGGCATCAGTGAAACCCTCCACGTTGTTTTTGCGGGCTCGGGGTCTGCCCCTCTTCTTTGGCTTCTTGTCATCATCGCTATCGTCCGTCTCGCTCTCAGAGCCTGACGAGCGGTGCTTCAGCTTGGAGCCCACATCACTGTCGCTATCATTCGCCTGAGCCTGAAAGATGCAAGAACCAAAGTGGAACTCAAGAAAATGTGACCCACAGTGACCTGAATTAAAAAGTTAAGAAGCAGGAAGAAGATAATCCTTTATTAGTCCCACAATGGGGAAATTTACAATAATGGTGTATTATCAGTGCTTAAAAATGGGCAAACAACATTTTTATTTCTCAAATGAATCTGTAAATCCTCCTCTTACCCTCTTGTTAGAGCTCCTGCTTCTGGGCAGCATGAAGATGTCCTCCATCTCCCGCTGCTTCTCCTCCTCTTCAATTTTGCGTCGCTGCTCCTCAGGAATAATATCATCCCATTCCCTTATGGGCTTCTCCTCAAACTCTGGAGTGCTCTCTTCCATGCTGGAGAAATTGGCCACCTGCAGAGAGGAGCGAGAGAGTTGACAAAGTTGAAAGGGAGGGATGTCTGACACCGGAGTTTAGATCGGGGTCTGAAATGAAGATCTTGAGCAAAGCAAAGCAAACTTGCAGATACCTTGAACTGAGAAAGAAGTTCGTCTGTAGCACTTGAGCCCTGGTCACTTTCTCTTGTTTCTGCCAACCTCAGGATCTCATCGATATCCATCTCCTTAAGATACAAAGATGTTCTGGTTAATTTACAAAATATGGAACAAGTATTTTAATCCAAGATAATTCACTCATTGTCATACCTGTGGTTCAGACTCTTCTCCTTCTGCCTCTTTGAAAAGATCCTCTGCTCCAAACTTGAGAATAGCAGTCAGTTCTTCTTTATTGAAAGGGTTTGAACTGTGAAAAAATTGGCAAAGCTGAACACTGAGAGCTTCAGCATCTCAACAGTAACTAAATCAACGTGAAAAAACCCATAAGTAATTTCTGACATCTTACTTGGTGTTTCCTGAGTTGCTGTCCAGTACAGTTCGACCAGTAGTGTCCATTCTCTGAATGACAAGATGGTCCAAAACCATCTTCTTCTTTGCCCTCTCAATGATGTCCTCCTCCACTGTTCCTTTGGTGACCAGTCGGTATATATTCACCTATACAGGGAGCCCACGTATATATTTTTATACAATAATCTTATTAATTGTGAAGTATATCTACGATGACAGCTATGGGTTTGAGCCATGGATTACCTGTTTCTTCTGGCCAATCCTGTGAGCCCTGGCTTGAGCCTGCAGGTCGTTTTGAGGGTTCCAGTCAGAGTCAAAGATGACTACAGTGTCTGCTGAGGCCAAGTTAATCCCTAAACCTCCAGCTCTGGTGGACAACAGGAAACAGAAATCCTACAAAAACAGATATAAGTGTTACTACAGATCTCAAGTTCTTCCAAGTAATCATGTTATTTCACCCTTTTTGCATCATTTATCAATTACATAATTTAGTCACAGAAGAAACCCAATTGTGGGGGGGTGCATATTGACAATAAATGTAATAAGAACAAATATTATTTCACAAATATTTAGCAGAAAATCTAATTATAAGACTTGCAATCTTTGTTAGTATCAGTTAGTAGTATTAGGTCACTGGGATACATACCTCTGAGCCCTCTGCATTAAAGTGGTCAAGTGCCTGTTTTCGGATTTCTCCCTTTATGGAACCGTCTAATCGCTGAGGAGGAGAGAGGCAAACAGAGACATTTAACCTCTGTAGATTTCCTGGCCAGCTATCTGCCTATAACCTTGGCATCACTCTACTTTACATGCCATTGTACTTGTCTATATGTTCAGGCTGATCACAACGGTCTACCGCAAAGACTAAGTCAGCAAAAACAACCCAAGTCGGGTGACTTGCAGGAGTCCGGCTGGTCTTCAGTTGAAAATAACTTGTTGATATAAATAACCACATGAACTCTCAGCCTGGCGGAGTATGCATGCAACAACACTGACATCCGATCCTCACCAGAGTCAAACCCGCCCAACACAACAACCCCAAAAGCCCCTACGCTGTAAACACCAATAAAGACAACACTCAAAACCTTTAGTCTGACCTCATAAACTGAGTCAGATGCAGCTTTGTGCTAGAGGAACCTGATGACAGGTGACAACAATAGGACTGCCCTGTTTTATGGTCAACCACACACTTCCTTTTGTGCAGCAAACCTTAATTCTTTTGATCTGTGATACGTTAATACCAACCACAAACTCCTATCGGGTGGTACTGATTTTTAGACATGGACGTAGACCGCAGTATCACTCAGAATAACTGTAGTGGCACAGAGTGGAACCAAACACGGCCCTGACACAACATTATTGTTAAGTGAAATCTGAATTCAATCAAAAACTGTGCAAATCATACCTGGAATGGGTAGCGGTTCTTGGCGAGGTATTCAGCCAGAATGTCCAACATCCTGACCATCTGGGAGAAGATCAGGACTCGATTGCCTCTTTCTCTGAGTCTGGTCAGCAGCTTGTCTAGCAGCACCAGTTTCCCACTGCCCCTCACTAGACTCTATGACATACAAAGTTTAGGTGTTAGAGCTGTAAATGAAGAAGAATGAAGTAGCACTGCGCTATCTGTTAGGACTATTGTGTTTTCTTCTATTACAGAGCAGCGTTATCCTGAGGTAATGCTCGGAGCTAAACAGGGTTCATAAGGAGACTTACCTGCAGGTGTTCCTGTTGTGTTTCAGTGTCTCCGTCTTCAGGCTGTTTAATGAGGAAACAGTGGTTGCAGCATTTTTTGAGCTCCATAACGATGTTCAGGAAGCCAGCGGAGCTGCCTCGGGTTCCTTTGGCAAGGGCTTTGTAATTCCTCGTTAAAATCCACCTGGAAATATTCAGGAACAAATTAAGTTAATAGAGAGAAGAAATGCAGCTACTGCACAAGTGGTTTATGTGAAAGACAGATACAATAAAAAGGTTTTTTAAAAAACTATAAATAAAGTCATACTTGTAAAACTGTTTCTGCTGTGCAGTCATGTCCACACGGAGGATCTGTTCCACCTTGGCAGGCAGAGATTTTTCCACATCTTTCTTGACACGTCGGAGGAGGAAGGGCTCAAGGACTTTGTGAAGACTCTGATAACCATTTTCCCTTCCTTTCCCATGTTCATCCTCAAAATCCTCCCAGGAATCAAACCTGCAGCGCACAATGGAGATAACAAACGTCACTCATCTCTGGCCGGACTTTAAAACGGATGTTCTTGTTCAGTTATCATATTCAACGGCTAGAACCAGGACGTACTTGTCAGGCATGAGGAAGTGCAACAGCGACCAGAGCTCTTTGAGGGAGTTCTGCAGTGGAGTGCCGGTAATGAGGAGTCTGTGGTTGGACCTGAACTCCATTAATGTTTTGTACAGCAGGGAGTCATCATTCTTCAGCCTGTGAGCTTCATCCACACCCAAGAATGCCCAGTTAATGTTGCCAAGCACACCCTGGAGACAAATGTTTTGACATTCTAAATTACTGATTCTCCCCACATAAACAGAGACTGTGTGACAAAAATATACTGTAAACACAATCACACATTTGATTTAATTTATCATCATCACCTACCTTATCTTTAAGTAGAATCTCATAAGTGGTTAAAAGTGCATTGAAACGAATTCTTTTCGTTTGATGGTTCACCCACTCGTAGTCACGGATCTACACAAAAAAGAAGTACGTTTATGAAACCAACTCTGTGCATACCACAGTAATTAAAAAAAAAAAAAAAAAACACCCTCCACACCCCAGACTAATCCAACCTACTGTCTTCCTGCTCATGACGTCACCGAGGTAAACCACCACATTCATGTCTGGGGCCCAGGTGTCAAACTCCCTCTGCCAGGAGGTGAGCGTGGACAGAGGCACCACCAGTAAGAATGGCCCGTACAGCTGATGCTGGTGGAACAGGTAGGACAGGAAGGAGATGGTCTGGATGGTCTTTCCCAGTCCCATCTCATCAGCAAGGATAACACTATTGCACCTGGAGGTGGAAAATAAAAGGATGGTTGTCTTTCTTTCCCTTCCTATTTTCCACCCGGTCTTTTTCAACCAACACACATTATTATATTTAGCACGGTACCTGCACCAGGAGTGAGCCAGCCAGTTCAACCCATCCAGCTGATAATCCCTCAGCTCTAAGTTCTCATCTCCGATGTATGAAGGTTGTTTCTTCAGAGCGACAAACCTCGGCCTTTGCTTTAACACCTGAAATAACAGAAACAAATTTCTTCAGTTATGAGCAGAGAAATCTCACCACGTCAGTTTTAGCTTTTACTTATTCAGTTCTGACAGTGAAGGTCAAGCTGTTTTGACTCTTACCTTGCAGTCTTTGGACGGGACAGTTTTGCTGGAGTTTCGGTTCGTGAAGCTGTCTATGCAGTGCTGAAACTTCTTTCTAACCAAAGCTCCGTCTTCCCAGCTGCACTCTGAATAGGGCAACCCCATCCACTTACACAGATACTCTGGCTCATTGGAGGATGGTGTCTTGTGACTATGAGCTGTTGAAAAGCACAGACACAGTATTAGACAACTAATTGTGAAAAAAGTAAAAGCAAATAATACTTAACAGAAATGTACAGCACAGGAGACTATAAGAAAATGGACTTACAAGGAAAGTCAGACGATCCTGGCGTCTTTCCTGTTTTCGTTGCTGTTAATAATAAAATTAATTTTAGTATACCTTGAGTGCAACATGTAGTTGTGTGTATATATATATATATATATATCAAATACCACCAGACAACAGCAAAAACATTTCATAATAACGTCTTACCGATGATACGCTCCACAATCTGAAACTGCTTGTTCAAGTCAGCAGTGAGCTCCTGTTGGCAGTTATGAAATTCTACATCCTCAGGAGACGCTTTCCTCAACCTACAAACAACGACAGGATAAACAGTGAAACTTCCTGAAAAGATGTACATCTCAAAATGAAATGTTAATGCCAAGACAAGGATTTTCACCATGAGTTGAGCTCCTCGCTTTTCTTTTTATAGTTGTCCAGTTTCTTTAGTCCCTTGACCTTTTGCTGTGTCAGAGAGTCCATGCTCTCCCATGTGTTGTGGATGTAGGACCAGCCCTTCCACTTAATCAGATACTGAGTCTCCCCCTCATCATTCTCAGGGTCAAAGCCCTCACATGGGTCCCCATTTTCTTCTATAGCGTATACAGTAGTGGAAGCCCCAGTGGCTAGAAGAGACAAAAATAAACTTATAGACTGTGCTAGAATTTATTTTAATGAGAAACAACATGGTTTTCAAAATCGTGAGAGACGAGTGAAAATGCATCACCTCCTTTTTTGCCTATCCTGGTGTCCATAACCTTCTCAATGGTCTCACTGTCATCGTCCTGCTGCTCCTCGCCTGCGTCCCCCGTCATTTCGATGAGGTCATCAGAGTCTGTTTCAAAGTCGTGTTGGTCCTCTTTATAACTGTAACACAACAGAAAAACAAGTGTTTAACTGTTGATGCCGTTGTATCACTAATACTAATAAATCAATGCCAAGGAAAAATTACAAACAAAGAAAATAAACAAAAATCTCTGGATGGAAAAAAATACTTTGGGTTCTGAAATGCACCTTTTGACTTTTGTTGCCCCCCGTCTTCGAGTCTGTCTCTTGGGAGTGTCTTCCTCATCGTCATCATCATCGTCCTCATCATCATCGTCATCATCCTCTTCAGCCGATGACTCTGGTTTCCTGGACTTTCTTCCTTTCTGAGACAGCTGCTTTTTGACTGTTGATGATTTGGTCTGAGGTCTGCAAAACACAGAGTTAAGCACACAAACATGCAAGCCACTTAGAGATAAGGAATCAATCTATCAGGATCATGGTCAAGAGTGACTTTGCTCTCTTGACTTGTCCAGCGGCTGATTGCCAAACGGCAGCCACAGGTTTTACAATTTGAAAAATGTTTGTACCATGTTTTATGATTAGATTAAATTTAGAATTTAGATCACATCAAGCTGAATGATTTAGGTGTATACTTCACACCAGTGTAAGGGGAAAATATGTCATCAAACAACTGCTCACACAATATGGAATGATTCTGAGATGACCAGTGGGTAGCTGTCTGATGGCCAGGCTTCGCTACACTCTTACCTTCTAGCAGGAAGTCGTCTGGATCTAACTTTTTTCTCTTCCTGCTCACTGTCTGTACTGTCGGAAGCCTCCTCCTCCTCCTCCTCCTCCTCTTCTTCATCATTTGAGTCATCATCTTTCCAGATATTTCTTACAACAAAGAAATGCCACAAGTTCACCCTCAAGGGCCATAACTGCTATAACCAATTATAATTTCATGAAATACTGGCCATAGGGTGTTCAGCACAACCCAATTTGATCAGGGATAAGCCACTGATCTGACCAATCAAATTTGATGCAGATGTATAAATATCACCTAACTGGCTGAAACTAACTGAGCCCATTCTTAGCCAAACAGATACCCATTTACAAATAAGCATTAAATGATAAGAATCACAATATGAACACGCACTAGCAACAGAATGACACAAACAGACATGAACTGTGAAAGGCTACTGCATGGATTGAGTGTTAAATAACATAAATCTTGTTAACAAAAAAGTTTTGTAGAAGTGTCTCAACATGACAGAATTAAAAAGGATTTGAAAGAATAATGTGCTGTACTATCAAATAAATAGTATAAAAGTGAAATAATAACAATACATATCCCAAAAAGGAGTTCACACCCTTCATACTTACTCCTTTTTCTTCCGCGATGTTTTTCTCTTGGGGCTTTCACCCTCAGAATCACTGCTACCCTGTAAATACGGTCAATACATCAGATACATGTTTCAAGGTAGCTGCACTTCCACATGATATCCACTAGATGGCGCGCATGGCTAATTTAACAGAAAAAAAGATAATGGCGCAGAGTTAAACCATGCGTGTTTGTCTCTTTTGTTTCATTCTTCGTCTTCCAAGCTTTCATTTACATATGCTTACCCCAGCTCCAATGTTTAAACGAGCTGGCTCCTGCCTACTGCGATTTGACCTCCTGACCCCATACACATCTGGATGCTCTTCCCACATCTGTAAACAAAGAAAAGCTGCTATCAGAGAGCCTCTGATTTTGTGTTCCACTGTGCAAATATAACGTGTTCCAGTTCCATTCTAATTTGCGAGTCTGAGCTACAGGACTGCAACTAATGATTCATTTTCATTACTGATTATCCTGCTGATTGACTCAATTATTAGATAAATCAGTTAATCTATACAATTCCAGGCAATAGTGACAAATAGCTCAGTTTCCCAGAACCCAAGGTGATGTTTTGAAATGTCTTATTTTATAAGACATATAAAATAAGACAATAAACCCAAAGTTATTCAGTTTACATTAGTTTATAATTATATAAAACTCAAAAGGCAAATACTCACAATGGAGATGCTGTAACTGGGATTTTACGCATTAGTTAGTCTGGAAATATGTTAATTCTATACACTAACAGGAAATTAACCAATGCATGTGTGATGAACGTCGACCAAAACTGTAACTTTAGAATTGTGCAGTAACAGCCCAATTAAATGTCAACTGTCTCTTATCGTGCATACTCACTCCTGTATTTTTAGTAAACTTTCTCTTGAGGTTTTGTCACTTTTCCAATGTGAACACACTACATATTCATCTACACCTTGAATTATGATGTGGTTTGGAACTGGGACACAGCTACAGTCTAACACAGATAAAAAGACAATATGGCTGAAGTAAGGATGAAACTACTGCTATTGTATAAGTCAAACCTTCATAATTACATTAATCAGCAGTCACAACAGAGGACTTAAATACTCCTCTGAAGTTCAAAAACCTTTACCTTCTTCACATCTGCCAGACGCTCCTTCTTTCTAACTGGCTTGTCTTTGACTTCTGCTGTGGTTTGTTGTGATTTGGACTCTGCAGATTCACTCTCTGACTCTGAGTGACTCTCGGACTCTGAGGAGCTGTTTGACTCGGAGTTGTGGGATCTCCTCCTCTCACTGCCATGCTCGCTCTCTGACTGACTTCCCGACTCCGACGCAGAGCGGTTGGATTCCTCTGAAGCTGAATTGCTACAGGAACAAGAAAATTTTCATTCTTTTGATTTTTCTATGCTTTATGTCGAGCTAATGCTTGTACAATACTACACACTCTACCACAAATTTGTCTTAAAATTTAAACTCAAAGTGCACACACTCTCATTAGGACATAAAGAAACTGCAAGAGCTTGTTACGTGAGTAAAATGTGACTCTAGCTGCGAGGAAACAGAAACCTTATTGCATCATGCCCCATGGTCCTTACTCAGCTAACGGTCTTATAATAACCTCATTCTCTCTAAGGCACACAAATCCTCTTACAGTCATTTTGAAAAGCCTCAAGAGTTCATACACCCACTTTCAACACTAAAATAAGGAGTTAAAAGTGGAACAAATGTGGGTTACACCCACTGAACGGTTTTAAAGTCTTTCCACTATGCTAACCTCCAACAACAAGAAAATACTACAATAAACATAATAACCTTTATCAAAAATGTTCAGAAAGGAATAAAGATTAACAATAAATTAAAAACACTACAGAAAAATTGCAGAAGTATTCTCACATTTAGGAGCCTAACTCACATCCTCAATAGGCTTACTACCAAATTCTTTGAAGAAATAAGAATCTTACAGATTTATACAATAAATATACATGAGTCCAGTATCTAGCCTCATTGGATCCTAATCTTTTTTTAAAACCATGACCAAACTGAAGCAATATCTACTTGTTAGCCCTCCTGACATTATTATCTTAGCTGAACATAAGTTGAGAACGGTCGATCTTTCTTTTCCTCTCATTGTTTCATTTGAAGGATTTTCACAGGACTGAAAACTCTGAACAGACTCAACATTTCACAAGAAAAAGGAAAGTATCTGAGAAATATCAGGAAAATAATGTTTTAAAAAAAAAAAAAAAAAAAAACACGACAGTAAATGAATGTGATGGTGACCTCTCCTGTCTGGGTCTATCTGCATGCAGTATTATGTCTGAGCACATGGGGGCACTACATCCATTCAGAATAAATCTCTATGAATCACTGCTTTATGTGGATTTTTTTTTCCAGAGACCTGTGGGCTTGTGTCTTACAAAGATTAAAATTAGTTTACTTGTTACTTCATTAGAACCTTAAAGATCAAGGGTGTTTTTCTGAACAAAAACACCCTTATTCTGAAATCTAAACAGATTTGTATTTATCTTACTAAATGTGGAAAGAATAAACATGTCTATATTCTACAATATGGGAATGATAATGAAGGGGAACTTGAATTAATTGGTACTGACTAAAATAAATAACTACCGTTAAATGTCACTGGACTTCACGGCCTGTCCCTTTCGCAGCTTCAATGACCAAACTCGGAAGTGCATGGCTCCTTCCGCTTTAAGTGAGGTCAAAAGTGGGAGGGATGGAGACCAAATCTCGAATTACTATTGGCTGACGTGTTGCTAGGTGGAAATTCAGCCTATAGCAGTGCAGCCTGCAGACTTTCCAAGGTCTGAACTGTTCCTGTTCCTCCTCCATGTAGTTCTCTGAGCTGAGTTTTAACACAGATAAGTGAACAAGCTGGGCACACAAAGCAAGGGCCATTTTGTGACTCAGGAGAGCACCAACATTGTACCTTACTGAGATATAATTTTACATAAAGTCACCAGATTTTTTGTTGCTCTTTCAACTGTTCTGCATGCTCCCAGTGTTCATGTATCTGTATGAAAAGTTAGGCTGTCATCAGCAGCAGAGGACATATTTCACTCACAGCTAAAAATACTAAAATGGCTGCCACAAGATCTCACACAAAAAAACTACAAGTGTGATGTAACCTGCTGCAGTGTACAGTCAGTAAAATGCTTTGAGGGTGATTACCTGCATTTAGCATCCAAACTTCTCTGTGTCTTTATCTAAAAACACAACAGTCTATTGAGATCAGGCTGCATTAATTGTTGTTGATAAACATGGCAGCAATTCTAATACTAAAAACCTAAGCTGGAATGCAGATATTAATGCAATAAATACAAACATCTGTTTTTTTTTTTTAATAATGGCTAGACACTTCTTGTTTCTGCATTCCTGCATTGTCCTGACACCATGCAAATGACCTGATGTTAGTTTTTAAAATCATCTTTATTGATCAAAATGTAACGTTTCCACTGATTTTGATGTATGAAGAAGAGTTACCTGAGGACGATAAATACACACTTGCAAATGTTAACATTTTAGAAGAAAAGCAGACAATATTGTAAAAACTGTCACCACACGTGTGTCTCCAGACTCTTGGCCACAAGGGCTTTATAATTTACCTGACAAGTTATACACATATAGCCAGATTTAAATAGAATCAACATTGCTTGGCTGTAACATTCACAAGCATCAGACATGATCAAAAATGATGCTCAAATTAAAATACCAATCACCATATAGCAGATAACATCTGATTGACACAAAAGTGACTTTTAAACTTATCTAATGCTTAAAATAACAGTTAATTTATGTGACAGGTGTCATCAGAGGATAAAATATCTTGTTTGACAAGGTAAAGCAATAATTCAATAACTCTACTCATAAATAACCATTCTGTGTCAGAGAAATATTTAAATTGAAACTGTCTATTTACAAAAGGCCCTTTAAGAAAGAATAACCTTCCCCTGAAAACAAAAATACAGCTGAAGGTTAAAATGGTCTTACATGAGCATGTGAACACTGACATAACTTCTTAATACACAAGAGTGAAGTAGTTTTCAGATGGTTTTATAAACCATCTAAAAGCAAATTTATTTACAAGGCACTGGAATCTTCATTAAGGGTTTTAATCAGCAGAAATAACTAAGCATAAGTAAACTTGGATTTCTTATAACTTTGTCAAAACTTTGAATACAGGTTCAAATAAAAAGCATAGTTCGATATAAAATGAAAATTTTGGTCACATGCAAACTGATTTCATGACAAAGAACTAACCATAAAGAATGTTATCTATAGCACATCCAAAAGTATGGATATATAACTGACCATGAGTGACACCAAAGCAAAACATTGTTTCTGAAATAAATAAAAACGAAACAACAACGTTGATAAAATGGTGCAATGCAGTACCAACTAGTATGACAAGGTCATATTACATTATAGCGAAAGGACATTAAACATTTGTGACAAATCATTTGCAACATAATACAGAACAAATCGAGTTTTCCTGTGGTCTAACACATACATCTTGTGGGCTATGATCTCTTATCACAGGCCTGAAACCTCAGTATTGAGTTAAGAAATGGTAGGAAAATCAGGGTGTGGCTATTAAACAATAGCAAGGTCATTCATGACACTGGTGCACTTCATCAAGACCACGTCGCAAATGTATACACAGGTGATCAACCATGCTTGACAAGGTAAACAATCAAACCACATATGGGAAAATGTAAAAAAAAGTGTAGGGTTCATACCTTGATGCATTGCTATGAGCCGAGCCTTCATCCTCTTGTTTTTTGCTTTTATTCTTCATCATCGTAGTATCCTGAAAATCGTTGATAGGATGATCTTTTGTCCTGGTATTTACTGTCAAAAAGTTACAGGAAGCATGAACTATCATACAAGTCCCACAAGATTGCCTTTGCTCAGATGGCAGTTAAAACCCAGGCGGTGCGACACGAGTACAGAAAAAGGCATTAAATCGAAAGATTTGAGGATCATTACTTTAATCGCTAATTTAAATATGAGTAAGAAAAATGACAGGTGCTGTTACAATAAGTTAAATATCCAACGCATGTCTTTCAATATAGTCCACGGATCAAGCCGCATGCAATTAATTCTAACTGCGTCATCAGATGAAGGATTAGAAAAATGAGATTTAAGGATGAGAAAATCAGTAAATTATGAACTACACAATGTAAACATACCAATTCAATGTGAAGAAAGGTGGTAGCCTATAAATGAACTATTAGATTCACGTTCGCTCTTATCACAGGGTTTAAATATTTATCCGACTCGAATGAGAATAACAGACTGTAGAAATAATAACAATAAATTACAAAAAAGAGCCTTGTTTCAAAAAGCTTGTAGGCCTTTACAGTCTTCATCTACTGTCAGACTCAGAGCGACAGAGGCGAGCAGCACACTAAAAATGGAGGCGCGCCATGGCTGCCAGAGCCCAGTATGGAAAACAACGACAAGCACTCCCCTAGCACAGACGGCTCCTACGACTCGACAAAATACAGCCCGAAAAACCTCACAAAACGCCAAAATTTCCGCTAAAACACCGATCGCACTAACACATCCCTCAAGTTTTCATCAGAATCAAGCGGTCTCGGTCGAAAAACAAGCACGAGAAACGGTCTGACGAAAGCCCATGGCACCCTTCCCAAGGCTCAGCCGCCATCTAGAGCTCCTTCCTAGCTCTGAAAGCTTTGCCTTTGATTGACGTTATTTCCATTTACCCCACACTCAGGTGATGTCTAAGTCCCACCCCTTTTATTATGTTTAAAATTTGCTTTTATATTAACTTACATATATTCTCAGCACCAGGACACAAGCTTGACAGTGAAAGCTTTCTTTCCATTTCATAAAAAGGTAAAATGCTGAGAAGCTGTATAAGTATATAATTTGTTTTGCAGCAATTGCATCACTTCCTGCTCAGACAGGAAGGAGGACGACCAGGAGCCATTTTAGAGAGCCCTTGGAAACCATTTCTGGTCAGACCAAAATCCTTTTATGTATCTTACAGAAGGAATTGTATTCTCCCACTGTTTTTGAATTAATTAAGATTTTCCAGTGGGATTGATTAAAGCACAGAGGTGCATTTTCACCAGCAATTTCTCCTTTATCTCGTCAATCGAAGGGATAATTTCCTTTGCAGAGCAACACCAGAAAAAGAAAGAAAGCATTACTTCGGGAGATTCATCAACTCAATACAAAGCTTAAGCATTGACGCTAGCTCATATTTACATGGGCAAACCCAGATGGTTTGTGACACAAAGTCAATGCAAACCAAAAACATTTGTTGAATGGATTAATTGAAATATTAAAACCAACTGCCGAGCTAAGGGACTTCAACGTCATCAAAATATTACGCCAAATATCCTCTATGATATTCTGGTTAAGTAGCTAATGAAACAAAGCCAGGAAAAAATACGAGGACATACACTTTATTTAAAAACAACATTTGAATATCAAATGTACAAAGGCTGATTTTGTGTTTCCCAAGAACAACAATGTAAGTTTTCAACGAGTCCACTATACAGCCAGCAACGGGGTTCCAGTGTCCATGTGGTTGTAAAAAATAAAAATCCAAACGTCAAAGTCCAGTCAGAAAAAAGGTTTCATCTTGTCAAAATTTGGCTAACTGCCAAATCACCTGCCATCTTCACGTTAAACAACGCTGTCTCCACTTCTGCAATATCCAGTTGAATGGAGTCTTGATAGGATAAAAAAGAAGGAAAAGTTGTAAGCCCACAGTGCAACTGAGATGAATAATGATTCACTGTCCAGCAGTTAAAGAAGGCATGCTAAACTAGACTAAGATTAAGGCACTTTAGTAACATCCGCAGCTAGCTTCCAGTTGCGTTAGCTAGCACTGCTCAAAAATGTGTTAACTCTGAAATATGAATGTTTGTAAGAATACATAAATGTTTTTTTAAAAAATAACTGAACCAAATTGCTATTCCAGTGATTTATTAAAAGTCAGCATGTCGGCATCATTTATAGAATGCAAGTTACAGACTTGGTGGGTTTGTAATTTAGCTTCGCAACTTAATCATTTTAAAATCAAAGCTGCTGAAATATTGTCTTGCAGCCAAACTGTGATGGACAAAATTACAAGACATGCACAATATAATTTTTTATGCATGTCATGGAAGTAGCTAAATAGATTTGACTGAAGCTTCCATAACTGCGAATCGCTAGCACAAAGTTACACAGTGAGAAGCGCAACTGGTTATACTGATGATGTAATTTCTATCAAATTTTTGTAGGGTTCAGAATTGATATGTTTGGTGAATTCAAAATATTTGGCAAAATAAAATCTGAGTTGACCAAATGTTCCAACAATTTGCAAAAGAATTCATCAGCTGACCACCAGGGGTATGGTGAGTCTAGAGTTAGCCTAACTCACTTCATTCGTTATGCGTAAAACTTAATTACACAACAGCTGTGATGTTCAAACGAATTAAGATCAGAACAACAAAACACTGGCGTGTGAGTCAACAATGCTATACGCAAAATAAAATCCATTGCCTGAATTGGAAGAATAATTACCAGAGCCACCAAAGCAAAGACATGACTGACCCACAGATGGACAACATAATAGCATCCAATAACTATTATAGCAACCTTTCAAACAATGGTAATTTACTTAGATCCAAAAAATATACCTCACAGCTCTTGAAACATTAAAATACGGTAGTGAGATAAAAATAATTGTGATGTGGTATTGCTCATGTTTTATCACGTTTTCAACATAAAAAATCAAAAATGAAGAATATAGCAAGTCCAGGAGAAATGTGGCTCTTTCTACAAAGTACCAACAGGTGGCAACACAGCCAATGTCCACATAAATCCACAGTAAAAATAACTTATAGTTAAGTTAATTTAGCCACATAATGAAAATTATTATGACTGTACTACATTGGAGTAACTTTTACAAACTTACCCTTTGTTTATGCACTCTACCTGCTAACATATAGAGCTTTAACTAGCTTTTAGAACTGGAAGTGAAAAGCAGCAGTAAATATTCCAGCTACATATGCCATTAAGGTCAGCCTAAATTAGGAGGGAGGTATTCTCAACCCCTTTAGAAATCCAAATGAGATACAGAGAACATAATATCTCTAGGTCAGACTTTCTGTTCATTTTATTCGTGAGCTCAGCAGGTGAATAAATATTTAGGACAAACATGAAAAACTTACAGAGCTGTCTTCTTTGTCTTCAGAATTTGAAAATCTTCACACCAGTCCATGTCGCCAGTCGCTGTAGAACAGATAAGGAACATAGATGTATTAACATACATCAAACCCACACAAAAGTGACAAGTAAAGCAGCTTGGTGGGCTTTAACTGGTTTGAGGTGTTAAGGTTCTCTAACTTTAAATGTTAACTGCAACTGACAAATATGACTTTTTCCAGCAAACAATAATTTGAAAGTGAGGAATGCGTTTATCTTAGAGACTAAATATGCAACTTTCTCCAACCTTCACAGCAATAACAACTATTGATTAGTAGCTCAGGTTATATACAGCAAATGTTGGAAACTGACTGAAGGCCTAGCTAATACAAAGCTTTACTCTCTTTTTTAAATAAATGAGTTATTTTAATTATCAGTCAATGTTTTTTCAAACGTTCTGTTAGTTTTGTTATTTTTCAAGAACCTCATTTTCACAGAGCCAGTCAATATTTTACTTTATTGAAACATTTGATAATATAATCTTCCTAATCACTGTTACTAACAAGGCTTACTGTCAGACAACTGTTGTGATGATTAAATCAATACTGTGTGATTTAAAATGTCTTATGGATGTATGGGAGGCCAAACACAGCAAACAAGGAAAGTTTAACTGTTATTACTATCTCACCTTCTGACTAGACATTACAACTGATAATGTGAATTAGTACCATGGATTACACAGGGTCCTCAAGTTTTTCAAAGGGTTTTGTAACACTCTGTCTGTACGGTTCTTTTTTTCAAGGGCAGAGAAAGGCAACACACCTGTGGTGCATGGTCAGTGAAGCACCCTTAATTTGTTACTAAAGCATATGCAGACCTGAACAAAATATACGTCACTCTCTGGAGGGTTTACAGTTCATATGCTACATGGTACCTTTACATACTCTTGGGAAACTCGTGCTCAATGTTGTCAACTCACAGGAAAACTTTTTTCCCATTTATACATTATTTAAGAAGTCTACCAAATCTCCCCTGTTAAATCAAATTATATAGCTAATACTGTTAACTGTGTGGTTTGCCTTTATATTCTCTTTGACAGTTTTCTAGGCTTATGCTTTTTACTGTATGGAGTCCTGTGTGTTTCTACAGCTACTTCTTACACTTAGAAGAAACAAGTTAGGAAGAAAAATACAGGGAAACGAGAAATTATATTTCTGTGGTCAGAGCAACTTGTTATATGGATTTTTAGACAATGTCAATGGAAAATATCCAACTATGCATCTTCAGACAATTTAACATTTTCTCTAACTCATTAGCCATGGGCTCTGAATTTGTGCAAGTGTTTTAAAGATGTGACTTGGTTACATTATTGGCTGCAGGTATTGATCACAACAAGTAGATAGTTCGTGTTTACTGTCATTGTTCCAGAAGTTCCATTTTGTTGCATCGCTAATCTCAGGAAATTATTGTCATTAATGTTAAGTCACAATTTAAGATATTTCTCATGTTTAGTAAATTTGTCTAAAGTTCATCTTATCTTACTTTAAGACTGGCTAAAACTTTTTTTGGGGTGCCCTGAGATTTTTTTCCAGGTGACACAAATTAGAAATAATAAACAATGCAGATCAAAAGAAACACATGGCACCTACTATTAAATGTTGAACAAATGGGTACTGATAAAATTCATTTGACATTACTCTTCATGTTGCCCTCTTCCAGCCATGATTGAATATGTATTTTTAGAGTGCTACAAAATAGCCAGATTAGCCAATGGTTCTTCTATAGTTACCCTACAGTTAAAATGTCACCAATTTACAGACTTATACAACTTAAAATATAAAAAAGTACATCTAACTAAATTTGGAAATGTCTGTGCAGGTTGTAAAACTACTGAAACGTAATGGAGAACAATTGAAAAATGTCCTCAAAGCAACTTGTGGTTCATATGTTTAATGTTATCCGCAACACCTTTAACTACGACTGTTAGTACAACTCCAGAAGCCCCAAGTAGTGAACTGGTAAAAACATCAATGACTGAAGCTGGACAAAAGTTCACACAGCTGGTGTCATTATACCATAAAAACTGAAGCATGAGCATCTTTTGGGATCACAAATGCACCAAATTCACTTCTTGCCTAGCAGCCAGTTAGTGTTGTAAAATTTCAGTGTTTTTAGAAATGAAAGGTGATGATTGTTGTCAGGTGTTTTTGTTGCACTGACTACAGTTATCACAACAAGCAACAATCATAAAGATTTTAAGTGCTTCACTAGTTAGCTAGCTAGTTGAACATCAAAATGTTAGTTTAGCTGAACATTTATTACGATAAATATAACATGGAATCTCTCTTTAAGTGTTTAAACTGGTTAACTCTTAAACTATGTCCATAATGTCAACACTAATAACATATTACAAAATACTGCACAGTGAGAGATCACCACTGATGGCAATTTCTGACCACACAAATGATTCTAGTCGTGTTTTAGCAGTATACTTACTTGACAAACTTCATCTCAATAATATGTCAAAAGAGTTTAAGTATGTTAGAATTTATATGAATAGGATTTACATATGTATTTGAATATAGATAAAATTGTTTGAAATTGACCGCAAAGTTATTCTCCCACAGTGAGGATACAGATATTTTAAATGAATGTATATATCATCATATAATACACTAGGGGGCAGAACAATCCTACCCTCAGACATGACTTATTGTTTTTAGTCGAAATGAGCAGCAAGAATGCACAGAACCTACTAACTAACTACTAACTACTACAAGTTATGCTAGGCTGGACGCCCTAGTAATGACACTGACATAGAAGTGAAAAATTGCACTGTTTACTCAGCTTTTTGTTTAGCTATGTTAACGTGGTTATGTGATTTGATACATTTGAAGAGTTCGATGCAAGTATAACATGCAAGGAATCTCTTACAGACATTTTAACTATCTTAAGAATGATACTTACAAATCCCCATTGAAGTGCGAATCAACCGAATCCTTCATTTCACGACTCCGTGATGGCTAAACATCAACCCTTTAAAATAGAAAAATAATGGTTAAGAGAGGAAATGTTACAACAGCACACCCTACTGGCAACACGTATGTGGCAGTACAGAGTAAGAAGCTAGTGAAACAACAGAAAACACTCAAGAAACATACCATTCAGCTCCGATAGGATGCTCTACTTTCTTCTTTGACGCAATTTGCGAAACATCAAAGGGAATCCCTGCAAAATATAAAACACCATTATCATCATTTTTGTAGTAACAGTTAACAAAACTACAATTTACATTGGCATGAAAAACAGTCATAAACAGGATATTTGTTTTAAATATCTTTTTGTGATTAGTTTTGTGAATGTTTCAGAGCTCATTAACATATTAAGAAAATCATAAATAAGTCATTGCATATTTAGGCGTGAAAATGCTTCATCTTCGCGTGTCTTGGTGACTCAAACTGCAACTTAACTAGTCTTCAACAGTAACATCCTATTGAGAATAGCTTGAAGAGGACATTTTGTTATGTGCAGGGTGGTACTAATCCTTTGGATTTTACAATGTAGCTTAAGATACACATTGCTATAATAAAAGGTTGTAGATCATTTGTTTTATTATGTGTAGTATTTGCCTCATATGTGGATAAATCAACAACCTTGTCCGTGAGACCGTGATATTAAGATGATTTTATTTTTTTATTTAATTTTAATACAGTATTTAAGAGTTTCCTCAAATTCCTACTTTAAGTGAAGCTTTCTAACATAAAATCTTTCTTTACATGTCTTACAGGTGTAATGTAACATAGAAAAACAAAATGAATGTACATATTTAAATTACTTCTCTATTCAGTACCTCAAAGGGTTAAAAGCCAACACCCTATTTTGTATTTCGAAGTATATCTAAGCTTTTATAACATATAGGACCTTGATTTGACAAACAAATCAAGTATGGTTCAAGTGCAGTGTCTAAAATGCAAGAATAGTTGACAATAGTCATATTCTGAACATTTTGACAACTTGTCAGGATTTATTTGACTAATTTTTAAATAATAAGTTTTCAGCATCTAACACTTGCTTAAATCTTATCATTAACTACATTTGTACATTCTATGGTGAGATCAGGTGAAAAATTACCGATTTTTAAATATTTTTTTGATTTATAATTCGATGAAAAACCTCAAAAAACGAATATACTGAAAATAAACAAAAATATGTTCAAGCTTGTTGTATTGGTGTCAATCAGTCTCAATACAACATTTAAAAAACGAAACACTTGCTTATTTTTGTTGTTTTTGTCGAGCAAATTCAGACAAGGGCATTTGCCCTTTCAAGGACAAAGCAAATTTTAAATGCGTAGGTTGAAATAACTCCAAACAGGTCGAGAACAAATGTGCTTGTCCAAATATGAACTAAGTTAACTCGAAACAGAGCTAGCAAACATGTAAATTCCGTCAACTAAAACAGAAATAAAAGCATTTTACACTTTGTAGATCGTTTTCTTTATTCTTCGCTGACAACACACCATGGCCATTTTTACAACACTGCGTCTAACCGTCGTTCTTTCCACCATATTGCCATACACCCCTGACTCGTATTTTACAGCTACTAAAGTATGATTACTCGTAAGTTCTTACCCATTATCCAGGTCGTGTCTATCCCCCGTCATCTGCCTCGGCCAGTGTCGCATTTTTGGGCGATTTTCGTCGTTTTGGTGGGTCTTTCGGCCGCATCGTTCCGCCTTTCGTCCTCTTCGCTCTCGACGCCTTGCTCCTCTGTTGTGTGTGTCCTCCTCTCCGCCTCTGCCTGAGCTGATATCCTTCAGCGGCTCTGCCCACTTTCCTCTCAACGTAAGCCAAACTCCACTTCCTCTCCAGCCCCATCTAGCTAGCCTTAGCAGCCCACTAAACCCGCAAAAAAACACCGAAACTTTTCTTGCCTGACCCCGAATTCACGGTGATGTGTTTTAAACTTTTATGTATGCACAAAAACAAACGTTAGCAAAACATGTTTGTTGTTGTTGTTGCTTTTATTTATTAAGGACTACAAAGCCTTGTAGGTTAAACAGCAAAATCAAACTGAGCTAAAATCGGACATTAATACGTAGTAACAGGTGTTGTAAACAAGTAACCTGTGAAGCAACCTAAAATATGAAATAAATAAGTTTTTTTTGTTGTTGTTTTAAAAAGTGTAATAACATGGTGTCACATATGTGTCATTTTAAGTGGCAGTGTATTATTGTACATATGTACATGATTGTTAAGAGGTAGAAAAACACATTTTCACCAGTGCTGTCAGCCTTCTGTCTCACCAGCCAGACAAGACAGGCAGACATACACTTTGCTCAAAACACTTAGCTTTAGGTAATATTATATTATGTATATAATAAGCTTTGTTTTGCCAGAAACACGGTCAGACCTTCTTTGAACCTTCTCCTTTGTTGGGACCTTACTAGATGGTTAATAAATAATTGGTAACATGTTAATTATGTGGCTTGTGTACAACACAGTTGAGACATCAAACTTTCTAATATTAGGAGCATTTCACAGAGATGAAAGGGTGACTGAGAGATTGAGGCCATGCATCACACCATTCTGCCATTCACACAGGGTTTTTTTTTTTTTTTTTTTTTTTTTTTTTGTTTGTTTATTTGTTTTTATTGTTTTTGTATTGAAGTAAAGGTTCATTTTTACAGATATGATCTGTAATTGTCTGGAAAGCTGCTTCAGGATTAAGACCTGTTTTAAAAAGTGTAACAGAATATGAAGGCAATGTCAGATGCTTTTCACAGATCAACCTTGTCTCTGACAAAACGATTAAATCAATGAAATACATCCTATTATTTGATTATCTGGAAAAGCTTGACAAAATAGAATCAAAAGTTTAATGGGGACAACCAAACTTGGCAAAATTTAGCTGTTCAGTCACTGCAGCCTTTGTTGGACAGTCTATGGGGTCTGTGGTATGTACTCCACCCCCATCGCTGACCAATGAGGTGTTCACAACCACAGCGCATGCGCTTTGCAGTGGAAGATTTCTTTAAAAAGATCCTCAGCCTAGCAACAGGAGTGCCCTGCAAGTGTATTACAAAACCAGACATTACTAGTGAAGTGAACATCACCTTATATTGACTGGCTGGTTGGGTGGGTTTGAATAGGGAAGTGCTTAACCACCATCTGTTGAGATCCCAGAAAAACAAAGTAATGTCTTTTGCCTTTATCCACAAGTCACTTGAATGTTGCAATATACAACTGTGTTTTTAGATATTCAGAATTGGAAGTGTACTCATAATTGTCACTGCTGCTGCAGCACAGAGCTAGGTGAAGATCTCTCTCTTCTTCAATTTGGTTTCAATAAAGGCAGATTGTTAATTGTGTTGAGCAAATAATTGCTATTAGTGCAGCATGACAGAAAATGAGGAAAATGAACAAAGTGCTCTTCAACTGATCTGCCTAGTTCAGGCAGTTTTTTTGTTTTTTTTTATACTGTGCTTGACACAGTGTCATTTTTGAAGAACTTTACCGGCACATTAAGCAAATGTGTCTCATATGTTTCATAGAGGAGTTCAGACTTTGATCAGTGGTCAACAGGGACAGCTTTCACAGTATATGTGCCTCATGTTTACAATAGTATAATATCACTCGCTGTGACACATTAACACACTATGAACTCACACTAACCTGCAGAAAGGTTCAGGGATGGAGCTATGAAACATTTCTTTGTCAGAGCAGGAAGACAGAAATGCAGCCATTAGTTCTGTAAGGCGAAAAGTACACAACACTGTTGAGGAAGGGTGTGTCTTAACACACTGCAAAACCAGCACCACCAACAGGCAGAATTACATTCCTGGGTGTTGGATTTCAGATAAAAGCATACACTAAATGTCATGTTAAATGGCAAATAACCTTTGACAGTTGACATAAGAACAGGAAGGCTATGTTCTTGTGTTTACTTTTCACTCAGTAAGACAAATCATTGTGTGTGCTGGTGGGGTTCTGTTGTACAACAAACAGCTTTTGAGACTCAAATGATCAAACTGTGGAGATAAGGCATGTGTTCAACTGTTGTTCTTTGTACGGACAACATGACTAAATTCTGTGACTGTTTTGTAGTCTAAATTCAGTTTTGTCAAATATGTAAGATAGGAGTACAAAACGCTTCAAACTGTGTTGTAAGCCAGTTTAAAACTATGTCACATGATCTCTGTAGTTATGGTCTGAGCTGTTTCCTTGTGCAAAGTTCAGGCCGTCCTCTCAGAATGTGAAAACCCCCTTCAGCTTTAGATTTATATCATTTTTGTGGAAGCCAAGTCATGCTTCAGAGAATCTAGATATAGCTAATGCACAGGTACTTTACAACAGATTGTGACTGTGGTTTTTTGTGCATGTTAGTGTAAAATGTTTTTACTTGCTCAGAAGCTCACCTGAAATCTTAACAGATCTCCCCTAAAATAAATCTCAGCTACCTTTTTCTTATAAATGAGGAATGTTACAGATCCTAAAGGCCTACTCGAAGCAATCTGAGCTGAATTTTGACCTTTGCATTGGAGGAAAAAATGCTTCAGTATGCTGCCATCTGGTGGGCTTTGATCAAATCAAATAGCTCTTATGTGAGTACAGTAGAAAGGCCGCATTCCCAGTAGTAGGTGTACGGAAATGAGGTCAGGCATCAAAACCGACAAAACTAAACAGGCTTTCTTCCATCTTTGTTTTCAAATAAAAGGAATCAGCACAAAAAATGCTGAATGAGTCTCATGTTGTAGAAAAGTAGTTTTAACTGCAAGTTCCCCCACCCACCAGCCATCAGAGGGATTATTTGTAGTAGTGAATCAAAGTGTTGGTCTACTTTTTCAGTAGGACTGCGTAGATTGTAAACCCAAAGACTGCTGAAAATAAAAATGGGGATCAATCGTAAATTGTGTCTGTGTGGCTGTGTGCCTAACTAAGAGACAAAGACCGAGATGAATTTTCTGTCATGCCCATGGAGTTGCTTAAACATTATCACTGTCACTCATCAACTGACTGCTTACCACTGTTTTGTGTCGTCAAGATTTTCCCTGGAATCTGCGGTCGTGACCCGGGAGTCTGCTGCCCTTGGAAAATTGTGTCTACTATGGCCCATGGGTAAACAGGGAAATGTTGCCTTCAAGTGCTGTCGAAAATTTTTTGTCGACCTTTAATGTGCAGGGAAGTGGAAAGATGCAGGATCTGTGACACCTTGAAGATGTGACAACCTACTATTCAACCTACACACTGTGTCGGGAAAGTAAAGTAGAATTGTACTCTGTTGAGTTTTACGTAGACTGCAGAGTTAGTGCTGTTTTCAGCGTTTTGTCATCAAACATATTTGCTTGAATATTGGATACAGACGCACCTGTTGCATGTTTTCTCCACTGGATTCATAGAAAAGAATAGACCACAGGGCCTAATATCCGCCATTGGCTGGTGTTTCTATAGGGGTGTGACTCCTCAGCAAAAGTAACCATGCAGTGATATACAAGAAATCTAAATATAAGGTTTACTCTGAACAGGGCCATGTCTACCACTGAGGACACTAGGGTCTGATAATGTGGGAGACATGATGTGTTTTCACAGCAGCTTGTTTTTTGCAACATCTATATCATTGATGATAAAAACACTTGAGAAATGTTTTTCTTTTTGTGCAATTATCCAAACCCTGTTTAGTTTAATGCAATACTGTACACCATGTGTGTATTAGTAGCACTTCATATCCATATATTTGATGGATATATATATATATATATAATATATATATATTTATCACCAACTCAATCATTTCTTCTTCTTTTAAGCTGCTGTAACGAGTGATTTCACCCTGTGGGCACCAGAAGAGTTTCATCTCTCTCTATCTATTACAAAAACGTGAGCTGAAACGCTTTTCTTCATGACAGCAGGTTCTGTAGGAACTAGGAATTACGAGGCTGCCTTGAAGGCAACACAAGCCCACATAATGCTGCTCTTCAGCACCAGGAACAGTAGGGCCAGCCCGCAGAGCTCCTCCTGAGGCGGATAATCCCCATCTCTACACGGAGTCCTAATGCAATCAGGAAGGAATTGCTATAACTCACCTCAAGGAAAACAGATTTTGGAGGCAAATGCGAGTAACGACCTAGAAGTCCACCCATAGGAAAAAAAAGTCTTGACGAGTGGAGACATGGATATTTGCGTTTCACATTTTCTTTATTGTGTATATAGCTAAATTTGACATTGATAAGCCGATCCTCTATAATGTGACAGCTGTTGTCGCATTTCATCTTGTGTGGAGAAACTACTTATTCAGCATCCACCTTTGCATTTTTTTTATTTTCGCAGCACCATGGTGAAATACAATCTGGTTTTAACTTTTATTATTGCGGCTCTTTGGCGGGTCAGTGGCGTACCTCAAACTATTTTTCCACCCGCGATGCAGTTAAATTCAACATCATCATCCATCATCAGCGAAGATGAACAGACGAATAATGTCACAGATGCTTCTGCCGTGGGATCCCGGATTTCATCCCTAATGACGCATCTTCCAACTCTGAAGAACATTGTAATTTTCATCTGCGTGCTGACAGCTGCTCTCATCACATGCCTGGTCATCAAAGTGGTCAGGTAGGAAAAAGGCTGATGCAAATGTTTCTCTTCGACGGTTACTCGGGCCCTTATAATGATGCAGTCACACCGTGATCACTGTATAAATGTCGCTCTTTGAAATCTCTGTGGTTGTTCCTGGCAAATGAATCGATTAGGAGCATGTGGTTGTGCTAGGCTCCATGTGACGGTGGAAGCCAAAGAGGAAAGATCAGGGCCTTTTAATACTGTTCCTACGGGGAATTTCTAGTGTGGAGGCACTTGAGTAAGCAGTAGCCTAACGTGATAGTGCTTTATGTGGGCTATTTTTAACCTCATGTGTCTGTGACCTGTGAATCTAATCACTTAATTGAATTGCATTGACCACATAAAACTTATTATAGGTGTACAGTGGTCAACTAATGACTCTTTTAATAATGGATTAATCTGTTGATTAATTTTCTGATTAATCAATAATTTTATCTATAAAACACCAATACACAGTGGAAAATTCCCATTGCAAGAACACAGAGCCTGGTGTACTGTCATAAGATTGTGTTACAATCACAAACATTTAAGAAGCAAGAATTAGAGAGTGTTTGGCGTTTTTTTTTTTTTTTTTGATTGATTAATTACAAATTGAGCATCACAGTTAATAGTGATTGATGTTGTGCAAGTTAAATATTTGTTTCAGTAGTATTTAATCTGAGGAAAACATTAGGGTATTAAGACTAAACCAGCAGCCAGTCTGAGCATTATTATGACCCTGAGAGCTCAGCATTTACCAATTTAATCTACTCCAGCTGGCAAAGCTAAAGTAGGTTTACAGCTAGAAATGTAGGCTCAGTCAGTCCTAAATGGTGATGATTTTACTTCGTGTACTCATCTCATGTTTGGCACCATTTTCCTTCCCACAGATCTGGGAGACGAATCAGGAAAACACGAAAATATGATATCATAACTACGCCTGCGGAGCGCGTGGAGATGGCCCCGCTTAATGAGGAGAATGATGATGAGGATGACTCAACCCTCTTCGATGTCAAATACAGGTTTGTTCTTTTCAAATCCCTCCAGCAATGAGGTGTTCCTGAAACATATATTCATGCCATTCTAAGACCAAAGATAACTTTTTTTACTTTCTACTGCCAAAAAAAGTATAACTGTGGGCCTATACCCATTGAGAATGCTTTACACATACCAAAGAAGTTAGATGTAAAAAAAAACAAAAAAACACTGCCTTGTAGTACTAGTCTCACAGTTTTGCCTTTTTCTCAATGCCTCTTCTTATCTCACCTGTTGCCATTGTAGTCATAAAACATTTTAACCTTGATTTGCCTAGATAAAGCAACATGACTTTGAAACTTTGCATGGTGGCACTGGAGTTGTGGCAAAGTCAATTCAAGTACTGAGATGAAATACAAAACACTCTGACAGACTGGAATAATGCATTAAAGTATGCAATTAAACCATGTTATTTCAACTGCATGTTTTTCTTGAAGAAACACACTATTTTTAAGAAACATTGTTTTAGTCAGAGTCCGATGTTGACATTAGGTTTCACCCTTCCGTCCTTTCAATTGTTCTTTAACACACAACCACTTCCTCAAAGGAAGATTTGATGTCCTGTTTACCTGACTTTCTCGACTTCCAAGTCAGACAGGACTCTGCAGGCGAACGTTTCCTCCTTCAACATGTAACATCAGATTAACCTTTTAACTTTTTTTTCTTTTGCAGGTGAATCCCAGCGTGAACTTCAATATTTGCTAACTCCCATTTTGACAACTCAAGTGATTTCCTTTATTTTTTTTTGTCATGGAGTCTTACCGAATCAGCAACTTCATATGCTGCTTGTGCATGGCTTTTATCTGTGTTTAAAGGACTGGAGCCGCATAGATATCATTGTTTGCTGCTTTACTTCTATCACGTTGCCCAAATAACTTGCCTGAATCCTTCCAATATTAAAGGTCAGGATGTTTCATGGTGTGACTTCTCCTCGCAAGTCATTCAGTAATCAGGCTGTTGGCAGCCTGATTGCTCCGTAACAATTCAGTACGTGGAAATAACATTTGATTTTTTACATTGTCTGATAGTTGCTATCATTAACATTTAATTTTTACACCTGAGCTACAATATAAAGTATGTTGGAGTGAGGAGTTTATGTAGGAATCGATGCCTGCTTTGAAGCTATGATCCACCCTCATTAGATTGCAGGGTTAATCACATTGTTTTGATTTAATATATCATCTTTAAATAAATACTTGGTGGACACTAAAGACCCATCAATTGATGCACAAAATGTTATCATGCAACAAATATTGTGCAGAGAATACTCAAATGTAAATGTTTGCACAATATGAAGAGTCTAGTTATATACGCAGTAATTGATATTTTTAACCAAACTTTAATACCAAATATATCTCTATCTACTAACCACTTTATTGTGCATATATACTGTTGAAGGCTTTCTGTCCTTATGTACGAAGTAAGCGTATATTTTTTTACTGTGTGTTGTTTGAGACATTCCTATTTTGCTGCTATCTCAGCTAAAGTTTTACGTTTTCAAATTTGATGAAAAGCTCCAAGAATATCATCAGTATATATTTGTAAGATATTTATGGAATACATCCATATGCTGTGAATGTGAATGCTGTAATCCGTTGTGATCAGGTGCACTCAGTAGTGTGAGAATTTCATCTGGTCAACTTACCACTAAACAATATCAACAGCAGGTTTAAAGACTGTAGTGAAGTAGTTATGGTGTTGAACATGCACAACGTGCACCCAGTGTCTTATTTTATAAGTCAAAACAATCTTATATCACCAGTTAATGTCAAGTTGTTCAGTTAAAAATTATCCACAAGATCTGGTAGAGTAAAAGAACAGCTAGTCTAGTGTTATGTAAAATCCCCTCACAATAATTCCCATTAATGGCTCACTGACTATTGTAATGTTTAACATAAAAAGGACCATTTCTTTCCTGAGGAGTTGCTTCTCTGTGCTACACAGACTCTGGTAAAGAGGGACTCTAATTTTTCAATTGGATGTAATCTTTTGAATATTTTTCAGAAATCAGTGGCATCATGTAAGCCATTCTCATCAAATGTGATTTTCCTGGGCTGAGAAAAGTCAGTACAAACAGATGAGTATTTCAGAACAATAAGTAAAACCAAAGTAAGCAAAAGCAACGTTCATAGGCTTTTGTGCAGCTGACAAACACTAGCACTAACCTTTGATGGACATATTTTGATGTTTAGCTTTAACTGTTGTCCTTGTCAGGGAGTATGAAGTCACTTTTATGAATAATGAAAGGCATAGCTGGTTTGTAATATTTGTCATATCTTTAATTCAAACACCAAATACACAATAATTAACCAAAAGTCTGATTCAAAATAAATGAAAGGAATAGTAGAGTTCACAAACCCTCCTTGTCTCTGTCTGCATGCTAAATGTAAGTACAGGAAACTAACTAACGATGCAGAGTGCACCTAGATTAGGTTTCTGTAGCAAATGTGAGCGTGGGTGTTGTAGGTGACCTTCTGTGTTAATCCAAACTGTTATTTGATAGTGCATCATGGCCTACAGATGCAGCTGTTTTCAAACGACCTCCATCCATGGATCAGTAAGAAAAAAAAAAAGGAAAGAAAAAAAGAAACTGTAGTGGCTAATCGTGCATGGCCTGTTCAGCCCCAGCCCTTCCAGGAGAGAGAACATTCTGTATTCCTTCTTAATTAAAAACAAAAGCTATTGACATTCACAGAAGACTGGATATATGTTTTGTCATTGTTTAATATTCAAGTGGTATGCAGGAGCGTTTGTGAATGTCTGATAAGGTTTTTTATCATTCATTAAGTCATGTGTGAATCAAACTTTCAACCTTATTTTTGATATAATGTTCTCCAGTGTAACTTTTAGCAGACTGTTTACTACTTCATTGTGCTTTTTCTTCAGACTGTATGACCACTGTTCATTTCAGTATTGTGTCATGTTTAAGTCTTTCACTCTCTGGGCAGAAAACTGCAGATCCATTTTTGTGCCTCTGCTAATTTTGTCTCAGGAGAGTATGTCACCCCTGTGCTTCTGTATCCTCTTCCATCTTGGCAAAATCGTTTATTTTATCTTTATTTGTGTGTGAAAACGTGGAAAAACCTGCTCATCTTAAGATGCTAATTCGGGACTTTTATTAGACCTGAATCGTCTGCTACAGAAAGTTCCTCTTGTAAAATGAATCAAAGTCAGTGTGGTAACTGTTTGAAGACTGCAGCTAATTTCTTTAGTCCTGCATTTACACCAAAAACAGTTAAATGTTCAAACTGTTTTGGAAGTTTATTGAAAACAAGCCCATGCTTGGTTTCTGTCAGAGGTGTTATGCGTACCCACGGCTGTTTCCTCAGTTTCCATTTCTTTGAAACACTACTGAAATAAAACTGCTTCCTTTGAAGTGTTAAACAGTTTTAAGGAAGAGGCTTGGAGTGTGTTTTTTTTTTTTTTTTCCATTCCAATCTTTTGTGTATTTTCTGCCACAGAAAAGTACATTCACATTGTCATAACTGCACAATTTAAGTGTCCTTGAGTCATTCAGAGTATTTTAAAATCAACATTTGAAATATATTCAAGTTGTATGCATTAAGACAAGACAGACATGCAAAAGATAACAGTTGTTTCCTGGGGTTTGAACATTAAACAGATGTTAACATACAGTATACATGAGAAAACGTCAAACTATACAACACAATCCCCAGATTCAAAGCAGAGACTACATGTCAGTAGAAAGTTTTCTAAACTGTGGCAAATTCCTAACTCTGGGTTAATTAACTTAATAGTGTTGGTCACAGAATGTTTCTATTTTTGCCGAGGTCAGACGGGCTTTCACAAATAAACCTTTCATCGCTTTTGAACTGCTGACGTCTCTAGTACAACTTTCATGTCTATTCTTAACTTAATTGGCAATGTAACAAGGCTAACATGCAAGTCAACAGGCGCATCCTGTCAAAACAACACTTTTATGGACAAATCACATGGCTGGGAGCACATGAGAGGCCGCTTGTTTAGTTGCAAAGCTCTTGGAATATCTCAAATACTTCTGTTAATTTTTTATTAACAGAGGTATTTTTGTTGCAGAAAAATACCCAAAGAGTTTGGCGTAAGGGCCAGCGTCAAGACAACCCCTAAAGGGGGAAAAAAAAAAAAAAAAGAAAACCCTGAAAACTCAACAAGTGAACTTCGAGACTTTCACAGAGGTGGACCTTGGAAGTACAAAAATATAAGCATTAAACTGATGTACTAGTACTAGACAAATCAGTCTGATAACGGGCTTGTATTGGAGTTTCGTCCCTGACCACAGCTGTATACCTGCAATTAAATGTTTTTTTTTGCACATTCTGTTTAGGGTTTTTTTTTTTTTTTAGTGTCTATTCATATCTGGGTTTCAGAACTGAGTAGCACTACTGAGACAATCATGTTTAAAATATACCCCATCCTGTCAAGAATAACTTAAACCCTGGACATTTTTATTCTGGGCCTGTCTGGTCTGGTTTATCATCAAATGGTCAAATGAATGTTCAAAGTTATTAGTTATTATAGGCACAAATACTGGCAGCATAATCAAATCCACAAACATCTCTACTATCGACCTACAGTATATTGGTTGAATACTAACCCAAACACACTATACAAGTATAATTTCTACATCATTTCAGTTGTATAAAGGCATAAAGTTATCAGCTCCTCCTCCTCTCAGTGTTATTGCACTGACACCACTGCTAAATGTGACTAGGAATTCATTTAAAGCACATTATGGGGCTCATTTCTTACAGTGTTTGTAAGAATACCACTTATACATTCATTTAAAAAAAAAAAAAAAAAGCAAAGCTTCTCTTATTACCACCATACAACTACAGTCTGACTTCACGGCTAACATTTCCAGTGCAGACAGGGCTGGTGTTCTATGAGAAAAGTTTACAAAGTAGGTTTACTAAGTCTGTGTAAACATTCTTCTTATGTGAACAGCTGGTACGCTCCTCTATTCTCACAGAAGATGAAGTTCCACTTCTTCATTTGGTTCTCGCAGTAACCAAGCATTATCACACGGCAGTTCTGGTTGACCAGACTTTCTGATTTTTTTTTTTTTTTTTTTTTTTTTTTGGTTTTAATGTGAGCACCAGTTAAGGTGCTTTATAAGAAGCTACAAAAGCGTACATGTAAAATGTCCTATCAGAGAAAAGGTTATCACAAATTAAATTATCATATCAACTCAACATATCAAAAAGAGCCTAATCAAAAGTGTTCATCATATTACAAACAAATATCTGAGCAGCTAACCAACATTTTTTATCATTTATCATCATTCTCCCTCAGTATTAAGTGCTTCCATCTTGTGGCCCAACCAGTGACTCACATGAACCTTAATTCAACAGCTCTTCATGCTGTTGACATTCTGGGTAATTTACAACACATACTTAATGAAGCCCTGTCATATCATAAAGTGGGAATATTAATTTATGGCATCTTGTGACTAATTTTGAAAACACAAATATGTGTTTTGAATCCTTAATTCAAAGTTTGTACCCACAATGGGAACTGCAGGTTAAAATTGACAGTTTAGGAGAGAATAAGGGGCCAACAGACTGACATGACAGGATCTCCATGAAGAGCCGGGTTACACCAGCAAAAAGGAGTTAGACAAAAAGGGTCTCATTATTTTAAAGGTTGCCATAGAAATCTCATTAAAGGTAAAACACACCAGTGAAACGAGTCACTAAAAGAGCTCGAAATAGAAAAAAAAAGTTCATTCCAATTACTGAAAATAAGTTAATTCAAGTTTCAGAAAAAGTACAGTAACAAGAAAACTGTTAGTACAAAGTCTTCTCAGTCAAGACAGTGGTTTCCATGGCAATCTTCCATCCAGCTATTTGCTCTGGAGCTCCTCCGGTGGTCTCCTCTCAGCATCACAGGTCCCAGTGTGGAGCCGGAGCGCCCCCTGTCTGTGCAACGTGCTCAGGGTCCTGAACTCCAAAGGCATGGTGTGAGGACTAGAGCTGGAGGTGTACTCATATTTTAGTGTGTCGTAGTAGTGGTATTTGACCGGTTTGCCCTGTGGGTCGAGTGGAAAGGGCCAGAAGCCATAAAGATGGATCTCCTCGCAAAAGCGCGTGGCCATCGTGTACATGAGGAGGCCGGTGGTCGGACGTTTGATGTGGACATTGTTGGTCAGCCAATACCTGTCGAGAAAGACACACAGTATGACATTAAGCTAAACTTTAAACTACAGAAAGAGGAAGAACACATTCAAGGTCTCCAGAGCTCTTTTTTAGTTAGCAAACTGAAGTCAGTTCACCGTGAGGCAACAGTCCTTCAGTAAGACCTCTCTCCCTCTGGATTTTGATATTAAGCCAGATATCCAGCGTGCTGGAGCACACAGAGAAGAGCTGAATCCTAAAAAGTCACACAAGTAAAAATACAGAGGTTACTGGGTATGTCTCTTTGTTGTAGAATAAACAAACTGGCCCTTCAAGGACTGTCTGCTCACAGATCATCAATAAGTAAACCTTTCTTTTTCTCCTTTTATTCTCTTTTTGCTCAGTGGATGCACTGCAAAAAAAAAAAAAAAAAAAAACACATCACTTAGTCTAGCAGTCCTAAAATCTTGCTGGGAGCTGGCAGATTAATTGATAGTCAATTCTGATGAAAAACATCAGAGTTTACATCATTTATCAAGTAAAAACATCAAACATTCTCTTCTCACAAATGTGAAGATTTTCTACTTAGTCTGTTTTGCTCTTTTGATGATTAATCAACAGATTGATACAAAAAGTAATCATTACTCACAGCCTTATTCTTAACACACAGTAGAACAAGGTTATTGCACTCATTTGCAATTCAAAACATACTGTCTGAAGAATACTGAATCTGGTGTAATTTCCTTAATACCAGTGCAACCATCTGCATGGGAAACAAATCATTTCTATCTGTCTCAGTCTGTTTCAAGACAAAGACACACCTGAAATAATGGAAACTGTGCTGTGAAAAAATGATTTATCTCCCTACATTGACAGAGATTTAGTCAAAAAAAAAAAAAAAAAAAAATCCAGAAGGCTGAATTTGAGATTAGTTCAGGCGGATGTTTTTTCTGCAGAGTGTTCACTGAGCACATATGTTCTCTTACTGCAGCAGACTTTGAACAAAACTGCACCCAGCACACTGTGAAACTATTCAGCACAATTGCTTTCTTCTACTTCAGCTGCACCTGTGAGCTTCCCATGTCAGTGAGATGCCACATGCTGCTGCCCTCAGGAGCAACTTCCAGGGGACAGCTGGTCAAACATTTGCTGCCCTCAACTTCATTTTCCTTTTCTGTCACTAACCCCTCTTCTCCAGCCTCAAGGCTATCGCCACCTCCTCCAGCTCTCCTGACACTCTCTGTGATTGGTGTGGAAGGTCGTGTTGAGATGCAGAGGTTGTGCTATTTAAAGCAGCCCTTGTGCCGTGAAGGGCAAACAGTGGGCAGGCTTACAATCCAGCCAAACACCACAGCAGGTGATAAGCATACAAACAACCAGAGAAGATGGTCTAATTATCAGTGAAATGATCTGAGGTGGCATTTAGTCGGAATGAATAAGCAGACTCTTTGCCTTTTCCTGCATACAATTGGGATTTAAAGTTCAGCCTTACTAAGAAAAGGACAAGGTCAGGGGGAGCATTTATCAGACGCCACTATAGAAAGTACAAAGGCATGCGTTTCATCTGCAAGAAGAATTCAGGAAAATTATTCTCTTTGGTAAAACACTGATCTCACAGACTGTCAACTACAAACACGGCCCCAGTTCTACCACTTTGCAATACCAAGTGTTAGTTGGGGCATACAAAATAGCATAATTTGGTCAGTGACCAGCAATGGTTGTTAGGCTTTTAACAAGGCAGGAAAGATCCAGAGCAGAGTCTAGTTGTGATGGGAGAGAGACAGAGAGGCAAGAGAAAAAAAAAAAAAAAAAAAAAAAAAAAAAAAAATCTGCAGAGATTTTTCTAAAAGCCTGAAGGCAGTGGGAGCTGTATTTAACAGATATGCAAAAAGCACTGCTCAAAAAAAAAAAGATCCTTGACCAGCTCTAAAATAAATCAACACAAATAATAAGGATTAACAAAATGCACACACTAAACAAGTTCTGTTACACCACAGTTTAACAGCTTTGCTTATTATCTGTGCTATTCCTGAGCCCCTGCAGAGGCCTGTCAACAACAGAATCTAAATAACAATTTGGAGCTAACAAATGAGCATGCAAATTGATCTCTTCACAAATTCATGTTTTCATTAGAAAGCATTTTCAGAAATGTTGACTGTAAGTCAATGTCAACGTCAGTGTAAAAGGTTGAGGATGAGTGCAATGTCAAACAGTGGAGAAATGAGCCTCAACAACAGTTTGTTATTTTGGGAACACGCTTATTTGCTTTCCTGATGACAGATGAGAAGATCAATTGCACGAGCAACAGTTAATGCAGTCGCAGAGCTGCAAGGCTGTGGACTAACAAACAAGACACACAAGAAGTGTTGGTCGGTATAATTCAAAACTTTGAATAGAGCAAGGCAAACTTTTTCCCCCTGTTTCCAGTGTTTATGCCAAGCTATGGGAGAGGTATTGATCTTCTCATCTGACTCTGCAAGAATTTTCCAAAATGTCAAACTAAGAGAGACAAAACTGACCCTAGTCTACAAATAAAACCTAAACCCTGTTACTCTTTTTAGAACCATCTTAAACAAAGGAACAAACATTAACAAACAGTTAATTAAAGACAGATGTGGTGAGACAACTCAAGCGAGGAGACAAGAGTAGCATTCTCACACTGACTGCCCGCAGTGATCAGCTTTAACGCTCGGTTTAAAAATAGCCTCCCTGGCTGAAGATTAGAGTTTGCCAACCCATTGATTATGCTGCTCACAGGTGTTCTTATCCGGGCATCTTACCCTCTGACGGCGTGGAGGAGGCGAAGCGAGGGGAAGGCAGTGCGCACGTCCACGGTGTGCAGCAGGATGAGACGGAGCGCCCACTCCACGCGCTCCTCCCCCCCTTTGGCCATGAAGGCTGGGATCCACAGCACGCTGCCGCTCAGGCTCCGGAGCCTCTGCAAGAAGCGATCCCTCCACTCTTCACTGACCAGGTCCTGGAAGGCCCGCTGAACCACTGAGGGGTTCATGGTCACCAAGTTGGTCCGCCACCCCACGTCCCGAGAGTACTCCTCCACTGGTGCCAGGTTACACCTTAGGACGAGTAAGCATTAGTCAATCAGTACCAGTGCAAGCAAATGTGGCATTATTGTTGTATCTAATAAGAATATCTGGTTTCTCTGTCTTTTGATATGAAACCTCACACGTGAACTTAAAAGCCATAACTGCTCACTTTACAAGAGAAAGGGATATCAATCATACTATAATAAAACATGAGTAATTGTTGGGTGGTACGTCAAGAAGCACTGAAGCTGAAACCACCTCAGGTGGCCCAACACCTTAGTAAGACAGCATGTGCCCTGCAGAAACTTCTATCAGGAATGAAATAAAGCAGAAATGGAAGTGAAATTCAGCAGAGTAGCATTTCGTTGATTGATGTTAACCTCGGCCTCAAAAGCAAATGCCAGAAAACACAAAGACGGTAATTATCTTCATAGCGAAGCATCTCTGTTCTCTAAAGCGTGGCAGGAAAAAAAACACCAGGAGTGTTTTTGTTAAAAATCTTTGCATACTCGAGTTTATTCTTGCTGTCCACTGAAAACCAGTGAGAGTGCGTTTTTTTTTTTTGCATCGCATCGCATTTGTTTAGTTTGAGAAGCAGGATCATTTTCTCGACCCATGAAGGAACTGTCCACTCTTCAGTTTATCTGAAAAAATTCTAAACCACCAAATTTCGACATGGTTTTCACTGGACAGTGGGAATCACCAATATCGATACCGATACTGATACTGACACTTTTTATTATTAAAAGTAGCTAATATACTGTTATGTGGGGGAGGAAAACGGCTCATTATTTATGCATCATTGACAGGCTACTTCCAGATATGTTTTAATTGCCACCTGTTACACCTCTTAATTACCACCTGGCTGTTAAAACACGAGAGAGTTTCTAATAGTGAATAACAAATATTTCTTGCGTCAACCCTCTGAACTGAGGGAGGTGATCGGCATGCGCATGCACACGACAGCAGCAAAGAAGCAAAGAGTACATGCACTAATGAGAGCGTTCATGTTTCCAGAGTGGAATGTAACATGAGATGGATCTACTACTTTTGGCTTTGATCCTACTGACACTAGTATTGATACTCAAAACAAGACTCTAATATCGCCAGTATTGATACTTTGAGGATCAATCCACCCACCCCCACTGGGACAGGGACATAGTGTTCTTTTACAGCTTAATGGCAGCTGTCAGTACTCCACAGCTGCTAATGTACCTGCTTGTCGAAACAGTTGGTTCAGAGATAACGACTGAAAACGTGACAATGTGCACCATAAGCTGACTTCAGTGACATTTCTTACGTTCTAATAAACTTCTGGAGTTTAGCAAATCCTTCCTTGACGTTATTGTAACACTGAGCTAAAACCATCTAGTACCCTCAAACACTGTCAACCTACTTTATGAGAACCAAGCACAGGGAAGAGAACTATATTTAGCTGAGACATTATCTCCCAATCTGATACGTGAATGCCAGTGCAAATTCCTCAGCTTCTCAAAATGCCACATTCCCTGTTGTCTGCCTTCAGCCAATCCATTACCGCCATGGCCCGGGCATTATTATCATGCCGTTATGGTTGAGAAATCGTGACCGCTTCTCATCAGCATAACGTTGACACACTTAGAAAAGACCAGATACAATAACAACAGAATCAATTTCAGAATTAAAAAAAAAAAAAAAAAAAAAAAAAAGAGACAGAGAGACATTTTGAGGCCTATTCAGCTATCGATCAATCAGCTCAATGAGGCTTCTTCCTGCTCCATTTATACAACAACACTGATTTATGAGAGGATGTTTCTCACAATAGATACCTCTGCATGTTTTGTTAGACTATAGCTGTACACAGAATCCCAACCAGAGTACTTTTTATTTGCATCTTCCATTAGAATATAAACCTAGACAGATTTATTTGTCGTCCAATGACAAGTATGAATAGTGATAAATAACCCTCTCAGTGACTCTTGACTACACCCAAACACAAAAGAGAGTCGACTGATGGCTTCACAAACATAGTCCTGTGGTAAATGAGAGCAGGGCCCCTGAGAGTACCCGTGTTTCTCTGAAAAGCACAATGTGTTGCCACTGGATGCAAAAGCTTTTCAAAATGTCAATTTCATGTATAACTGTGCATTTAATTGCTCTCATTCTGTTTGTTTCCAACTTAAAGTCATTAAAAAAAAACCTTCTTTCAAAAGTGCAATTAATATATTTCCTGCTGTGTGAGCACCAACTCCAAACCTGAACTCCAGAAAGTGATTATCATTCCAATGTGAATTATACCTCTAAAAAGTGAGATAAACCTAGAGCCGAAACTAATTTGCTAATCCATTTCAATTACCGTCCACTTTCACTCGCAGGTTTTATGATTTATTTCAAGTGGAAGACTTCCACCCCTGAAATCACTTATGCGGTTTCTGTGAGGGAGAAAAAAAAAAAAAAAAATACCTGATAACAAAGTCGTGAGAGTCAATCTCAGGCCCACAGCTGCTGTTCAGCAGGATCCCAGAGTTTCCCACAATGGCACAGCGCCTGTGATGTTGGTTTTTCATGGGAGATACAGTTGGCAAGAGACGGTAGAGATTTTCTGAGATGTTTGTGGTGCTGTGGCGATCAAAAACATAGTGGATGATATCTCCTGGTTTCAGTGTGCCCTTCAGAATCGAGATGTCTCTCTCCGGGTCCAGGAACCTCAGGATATTCTTCCTGTTAAAAAGAGAAGATACAGACTAGTTATGAATGGCTCTGCTTAGTCAGTTGTAAAAACTTGCGGAGACAGTTGTGCAGAATTGTGAACCTGCCTGATGAGGTTGGAGAGGGTCTTGTTGAAGGTCCAGTTGTTTGACGAGAGCTTGGCAGTGTCATTGTAGCTTGGACGAGGATGATTTGTATCTGTGCTTGATCTTGTCAAAGCAGTCGGATCCACGTGTGCTGCAGCCTTTCTAAATGAGGATAGACAGTCATGTTAGCGACAATGAACCTGGTCTTTAAAATTCTGATTGATCAGAAACAAAAAGCTCGTCATTTCTGTGAATTTCTGCCTTTTTTCCCCAGTTAAAGGGTTTTTATGTACTTTTTCCAAACTGAATTGAGGGTTTAAGGACATAGCGTGTCATATTTTGTACAGATTCACAGCACTCTGAGACAAATTTGTGATTTCGGCCAACGTAATTACGTACATTTACTTAAATACTTTAAGTGCAAATTTAACTTAGCATTACCATTTACACTACACACTTTTGTTCCAATATGTTTCAGAGGGAAATATTGAGTTTCTTACTGCACTACACTTATTTTGCAGTTTTGAGTTACATTGTGTTATCTTTTAACACACATAAAGATTTACACACAAAGATCAACTTACTATCAACTTAAATATCAAATATAATGTATTGTTATAGTTGAATCTACCAGCATTATAAAGTAGTTTATATTAGCGTTGTCTCAACCAGCTACAAGAGTTGAATGCTATTTACACGTATTTGCTGCATCAGTAGTTGTGTTTTGATAATAAATTTACACCCACAGGTGCCATTTTCTGCATAATGAGTACTTTTGATACAATTCTCATGTATCTTTAATTAAGTACAAGTAAGCAAGCAGGACTATTGTTTGTTGTGTTGAAGCATTTTTGCGCTGAGGTGTTAATGCTTCCGTGTAACCAAAGTATCTGAATACTCTTTTTTTTTTTGTAGGTAAACAAAACTGACTTCCCCTGACATGTCGCCTCATTGACGTTTAGAATAAACAGAATACAATAGTGATGTTATTTGAAATATTATTATAATATAATTATTGCTATAGCAGATGTTCTCCTTATCACATGGATACCACCACATTTATGGGTATTTATAGCAGCTGCCTTCTTTCTGTAAAAAGTATTGAGACACTCACACTGTGAATGACTCACTGTGCTATCAAGGCTGCAAAGGAATCAGATGACCACTACCAGCTGAAAATTATAAGAGGCAAGTTAGCTCCCCTCTGGTGGTCTACATCTTACAGTATGTGTGTATGTACTAATCTATGTGTGTGTGTGCGCGAAGATAATTGGATTTCAGACCTGTGCGGTTTAGGCATGAGCCTCTGCAAGTTCATCTTCTTTGAATGTCCAGTATTCCTAGGGAAAAGAAAAAGGATTTAGATTGAATTATGAATCGCACAGTGCGGCTTGAATTCCTTGCTGTTAATGGACAGATGCTTCAAATCCTTCCTGTAATCATGTCTTGTATCAGAGCACCCACTGTATTCACTACCAGGCATTGCTGTACGTTCTTCTTTTATGATAGAATGAAGGTGAAATACACACATCAAGGTATTTTTGGAGCAATCCACTGTGGGCCCATTTGCTGATGTAATGAGGAGAAATGTGGACTTAATGAAGCCCCATTAACACTGAAAGGATGTTTTCTTTTCACAGGGAAGTGAGCAATCTCTCCACAGGGGTGCTGAATACACCAGCCAAGATGCATTTACAGTAAACATAGTGTATATTCTTTTAGATTTCTAAGCACCAGTCTATTTTGCCATCATGACCATGGCCACATATGATAAAATCATGACAAGCTGACAGCAGCTGTGTGAAACTGAAATGCACTACAGAGCTGCTCTGACAGACAAGAGGGGCATCTCTCGTTCACATTTCACAAACCTGGTAGCCTTTAAAGATATTGTTATAAATACATTAAGCTGCATTTACGCAGAAGTGCAATTGGTTCTGGTTCTTCTCCCACGGCGAGTCACAAACCAATATGACCTCATTACAACGTGAGCCACAGCGGGGTAATTGCATTCAAAACAAAATGTTCTTGCTGAAAGAGAAATGTGAGAATCCAAAAAGATTCATAGAGGGGGAAAAAAAAGTATTTTTCTTTTTAGGCCATTCAGGTAACACAGCATCTTTACAGCTGTGATGATAATAGTGAGAAGGAGAGAAGGAGGATGTTGCACTGTTGAGATCTGCTTTGGTTTTACATGTGACAGAAGTATTTTGATGCTAAATTAAGAATGTATTTTCTTTGCGGGGTCAAATGCAAGTGGGGCATGTGTGTGACTTGGAAGATTTTTGCTGCACTGCTCAACATTTCAAAGTCAGAAAAACGAAAAAGAAAAAAAGAGGAAAGCCTCTTTTGTTCCCAATCTGTGCCCCCCCTTCTCTATCTCCTCCTGCCTGTCTTTCTCTCTCTCTCGCACACACACTCTTTTGCTCTCTCGCTCTCTCTCTCACACACACATACACACACTTTCTGTTATAGTGTAAATGTATCCTATCCCGCTTGCAGGCTGCTGCAAGACAAATAGCCTAATCCTTGGAGACCCAGGCAGGCTGCTGTCGGAGCAGCTGCTATACTGCTGCACCCAAGTGTTACAAATGAAGGAAACAAGCCTCACACGCTCCACATTCAACTCAAAACTTCAATTCAGTTCACATAAATTCATTTATATCACTCATTTCTTCTTTCCCCCTCACTTTCTATGTTAAATCCTCTGAGAGAGCCTGAAGGTAAAAAAAAAAACAACCTGTCGGGCAAGAAAACAATAGACTACACTGAACAGACACTCTCAAACACAATGCATGGATAAATTACGGCGGGCTACTTACGCAGTTTCTTCCTCCACTTCTGCAATATCATCAATTATCAAAACCACAACCAGCAGCGTTACAAAGCCGAACAACAGCGTGCGGAATACGAGCGGCATGGTTGAGGGGGAGGCTGCAGCCGGTAGTCCCTCCTTCCAGCAGACACAGTGTTACATTAACCACCTTGTGTTTTCCATTTATAAATCGAAAATCCGCTCAGTCATCTTTCCCTTTGTTCTTATCGCCGGTGTCGGACACTCCCAGGCGAGCTGCGGTCCTTTTCTTTACCCCCCCCTGTCTGCCACCGCCACCACCACCACTACTACCTCAGATGATGATTGCCGTGTGTCTGTTCTCCCGGCGGGGCGACGCTGCTGCCTGCTCCACTGTTACCTCTATTCCCCAGTCAAACTTTGAAAGCGTGCACTCACACAGCCTGCCATGGGAGCAGCGAGATGTGGACCACATGCAGTCTTAAAGGCGCAGGGGCCACGCTTGTCCACTCCCCCCACCAGCTGGTTTGAATTTCACTCTCCAGGTGTTGTTGGCTCTCTGAGAAGAGGTGTTAGACTGCGGTAGTATTCAGACAGGCAGACAGGTGTGTGTGTGTGTGTGTGTGTGTGAGGCAGGTTTTGCACCAAGCGGAGCCCCACGTCCAAGCACTGGGAGAGGGGGGTGGTGGGGGTGGGCAGATCGCACCTTCATCAGCAGGGGATGTGTGGTCTGTTAGCCTACATTTTTAAATAGAGGCCAAAGCTTCAATGAAGCTCTTGTGGCCACTTAACACAGACAGGGAGTCCTGGATCAGACATCTCCAGAGGGTAATGGGGACATCTTTTAATAGTTCTGGTCACCAGTGGTGGGAAGTAACAAAGTACAGTACTTTACACATTGCTTGATTGTTTCGATCTTATGCTTCTCTAAACCTCTTCTCCATGACATTTATTTATCTGTTTTCATTGCTGGTTTGTTTGCAGATTAAGATTTTACATCTCAAAACATATGATAGCCAGTGTTCACCATCCCCTTTGGCTTGTGACTTCTTCCAAAAAAAAAACAGTGTGTAGTTGCGGCACCTTGTTGTCATCAAAAAGTGATTTTCCCTCTACACTTCTTTGATGTAAAATTAGCCATTATTTCATGAAAAAGCAAAGGTCAGAGAAAAGTTTTGAAAATGAATATAAATGTGCGCAGAAGAACTTTGTGTTTTCCTCTTTTCACCCCTTCAGATTTATCTTTTGACCACTGGAGGGGGTCTGACCCTTTGTTGGAAACCACTGTGCTAAATCACCAACCTGCATGTAAAGTAGTTAAATCTAGCACCAGCTTGACCATAAAATGCTGCTTACGCATTGATGCATCACATGTGACAATATAATAATGCCATGTATACATTTGCAATACTGTAAGTACATTTCATCCATCCATTTATTTTCTATCCCTTATCCGGAGTCTGGTCACAGTGGCAGCAGCAAGGTAGTCCAAACGTTCCTCTCCCCATCAACACTTTCCAGTTCCTCCTGGGCGACCCCGAAGCATTTGTAGGCCAGATGAGATTTGTAGTATCTCCAGCGTGTTTTGGGTCTTCCCCAAGGCCTCCTACCAGTTGGACATGCCTGGAAAACCTCCAACAGAAGGCACCCAAGGAGCATCCTAATCAGATGCCTGAAGCACCACAACTGGCTCCTTTCAATGTGGAGAAGCAGCAATGAGCTCCCTCTGGATGTCTAAGTTCTTTATACTTAATCTACTCATTACTCAAAGCTCATGAGCACAGGTGAGGGAACATAGGTTGGAATGTAGTCATGGCTTGATGAAGCCAACAGAACCAGATCGTCTGCAAAAAGCAGCGAGGTGAGTCTGTCCTCCCCTGCAGCATTGATCAAGTATGTCAGCCAAGACACAGCCAAACAATGTGCAGAACCTTCAATATCCCGGGGCCGATTTCATCCATACCTGGCAAACTCTGCCTCCTCCCGAGAGGACATGTTGGTTGGGTTCAGGAGTTCTTCAAAGTGTTCCCCAGTTAGAGTCAGGAGTTCCTGAACATAGCTTTAGCTTACCTCCTCCCTGAGGCATCTGATGGTTTGCCAGAACTTCCTTGAGGCCAAACTGAAAGTCCCTCTCCATGGCCTGAGGAGACTCCTGGGCCAAACATGTTTGAAAATCTTCTTCTTCAGTTTGAAGTTCTCAGGTTGCCACCGCAATAGACAACTACAACCTCCTAACCTGAACTCCACACAGCCACCCCCACACTGAAGGCTCTGCATATGGCCCACTTCCTTTTTAGGAGAGAGTCTGAGATGAAAATTAATGTGTCTTTCTTTCTTTTTTTTTCAATTTTTTTGTGAGACATTCATATAAATGTTGGATGCTGTTATCATTTCAAAAAATGTTCCTGAATCTTACATCTGTCAGTTCTTTTGAATGGCTCAGGAAATTTCTTTTTTTTCCCCGCACGCATAAAATGGCAGGAATGCTGATCTTGGAAAAATAAATGCATCAGGCCATTACTGTTACTACCACAGATTCTGCTGTGTTGAGACTTTTCTTTGAAAATATATATTTTTCAAAGCTTATATTTATCCTGAAAACGCTAGCTGGGCATGTTTGCTCTTTCTTGCAGTTTGCCACTAAAATGTTTGCTACACCTCAAGCAGATGAAATATTTGAGTTACACCAAGGACAAATTTACATTACAGTTCACTAACTGCTGCTTAATTAACTAGTGATTAAGTGTTGAGTAAACACGTGTTAATTAACATTTTAATTATGCACAAGTTACAAATGTTCGTCCAATGGCCATTTTGATTATACCAGCTACATTAACCACAGTATGGGGGAACACTTTAGCCACATGTTGGTGGTTGGTGTTTCAGTACTTCCTTAATAAATAACTAAAAGTAGAACATTAATGCATAGCGACTACAGTTTACATTATACAACATTGGTATCATCATCATCTTTCAGGACTATCCTTTAGTCCTTCTTGTTTGTTGGACATTGACATTGCCTGTTGTTCTAATTATCTATTTGCTGGCAATCACTGAAGCATGCTTGATAGTTAATGCATGAATAACACATGGTTTGTTGGTGTTAAATTGCAAATGAGGTATTAATTGGTTAAAGCAAATCTAAGGTGATAGCTCAGTCTGTTTTCAAATTTCATGCATACATGTCTGCACAATTGTATTTCATAGACAAGAATAAAAGACTGATTTACATAAAGTGAAAAGTGCAGCTGGAGCCTTGAGAGTACACATAATGATGAGAATAATCATAATCATATTTACCCTGGTAATGATATCTAATTCTATCTAATGCTGATCCATGTTAAAGCTGTTTGTTATGCATTTTATACACACTAAGGTGATTTGACACTTTGTGTATTTTCCTAAGTCTCTACTGCATCCCAAATTTGTATTCATCTTTTATACTTTTTTTATTCATCTCTATACTCTTTTTGATGTTATTGCTGAAAAATCTGCATCCAAGCATGAAAATCTAAATGTCAGCAGGCTGAACTCAATCACTCCAGCAGATTCATATTCATTGGAACGTATACAGTATGTCCCTCAACATAAGTCAAAATTCTCCACTGAGGATTTATTGCTTTAATTTTTCTGCTAGAGTTGTTGCATAACAGTTCTTCTCACTGAGGCACCCATTAGGCTAATTGACGCCTCTTGATTAAAAGAGAAAACTCTTGCCTGCAGCAGCTTCTATTTCGAGGTTGGTGGCTTTGTGTGTGTGTGTGTGTGTGTGTGTGTGTGTGTGTGGGTGTGCGAGTGTGTGTTTTGACTTTCAACAAGGACACTTTGCCAGAGACTTGCAGTTGTATTTTGTGGTCCTTTGATGTGAGGAGCATCAGGAGTGAGGTGTGTATCAGAGAGTATTGTTAACTGAGGCAGATGCTGCCGATACTGTTAGCTGTTGTCATGCACCAGCTTTTTTGTCTTGTTGAAGAGTGTCATTGTGCTATTGTTAGATTTTATAACCACCTGACAGGCACACACAAAGACACCAGCAGGAACACACTATACACTCTACCATTTTTCAAAGCAGGTTATATTTACATTCACAAGGGCTCAGAAATGATAGTAATCATGACATGTTGTTTTCTTAAAAGGCTGTTTCTGTGCCTGCTTTAGTACACAAGCCAAACACGTTAAAAGTTATAATTTATAATTTATTGTTTACATGGTATCAGTTATTTATTTTTGCCCAATGAGATATATATGATTTAAGGAAAATGTAAGATTCACTCCAGTCCAGCCTGCGTGCACTAAACCAAACCAAACTGCCCTTTTGACTCTTCGCTGCAGCTGGGGACTTGGGTCAGCCTCTAATTGGCTGTGTGCAGGTGTGACAGTTTCTTTGTTCAGACCTGGAGAGTGACCTTTTGCAATATTTTAAGAATGTAATTGCTGGCTACAAAGAAATGTCATCTATTATTTCTTGCAGTTTGCTTCAATTTAAATGTTTTTGCTCATGTGGCTAAAATGTTACAGTCAAAACTTGCATATTTAAGGAACAATGAGGTTCAGTTTTCTGCTCATAAGGAGCAACACTTTGCATTTGTATAGTACAGCACTATGATGTCTTCTGTGGTGCTGGCAGGTTTGAAAGTTTGAAAAAATAACCCTTAGGACATAATAAAAAATGGAGTTGCCTTATGGGAAATGCAGCATCCAACAGGTCCTGAGCCTGACCCATTCAAGAGATAAGTCAGGATATCTCAACCTCTGCTGCTTTGATCTTGACTATTGTTTTTTGTTATCTCCTGTGAGTCCACCAAATTTGTGGAGGGGCAATACTAAATCACTGGAATATCCTTTTAAGTATTTGACTAGTTAGAGGTTGAAAATGTATCAGGAATTCTCTTTTAATCCAGCTAATATTTTAGATGGCTACTATTGATGGGTTTTGTATTAACCCAGAAAAGCCCATTGCTCATGAAAATGAGACTATATTTGGTTGTTTATATTATATATTTCCATTATATATATACAGTGATAAACACTTTAAATTTAGGATAAATTTAGAGCTCCCTCCCACCTTTTCAAATATACTAAATTTACAAACTGATCCATGTTGCATATTATTTGTTGCATATTTACCTTCTTGATTTACTTGAGAATGTGTTCAATGAATTATTTAATAACTGGGATCGCATTTTACAGCTTCTCAAATTCTCAAAGACTCCTTGTACTTCTGAATAGTAAGTGACCGTTAAAATCCAAAAGGTAAGCTTTAAGCTATAAACCTGCCGTGCGAAGAAGTCTTTATTCTTGTGTGGTCCATTAATTTCTCAGGTCAGTACCTCGCATCATACTGTGTGAGCACTTAGTGCAATATTGAGAATGTATGATGAGCTGTGAAAAGAAACCTTTATGGTGTTTCAATACTTAAATGTGAATGTTTAAAGGTTAAAGAGAGTATTTAATGGGAAATAATATAGTATATTCAGTGTATCAAAGCCTATTAGTATGAGAAAATCAGATTAAAATTTTATATCACTGAATACAATATATGATGATATTTAATTTTTATATGGTACATATAGAACATTCAGATTATTCATCATAAAATGTTTGTTTGTTTTGTGTTTTCTTTTGGATCTAAATCATTTCTGACTGGTTTTTCCCACACAATCTCCCTTTCTTTTCCTGGGTAACATTGAATAATGCCCAGAAAAGTATTTTTGCAACATTTAATGATGTCACAGTGAAGTTGACCTTTGACCTTTTGGATATAAAATGACACTTCATCATGTCGCATTATTATTCATTTGTGTGAAATTTTGTCATAATTAGAGTTATGGCCAAAAATATGTTTTGTGAGGTCACAGTGACCTTAACCTTTGACCATTAATTGCCACATTGTAATCCATTCATACTTGAGTCCAAGTGAACATAGATCAGCAGTTTCTGAAATACTCAGACCAGCCCATCTGGCACCGACAACCACACCACGTTCAAAGTCACCTGAATGACCTTTCTTCCCCATTCTGATGCTTGGTTTGAACTTCAGCAGATCGTCTACATGCCTGAATGCATTGATTTGCTGCTGTGTGATTGGCTGACATTTGTGTTAACGAGCAGAACAGGTGTACCTAATGTTGTGGGCAGTGAGTGTTCATCTGCAGAGGCACAGCAGTCTTTTACTGTTATCATGCTTTGGGGTTGCCAGAACCACTGTGGAAATAAATTATATTAATATTTTTATCCTGTATCATGCTTCAGTATCATGCATACAGTAACAATGCTTGTATTATATGTTTTACATATTTTTAGCCTTTGTACATCCATGTCCCATATTGCTGTGACTTTTTGTCTTTTGTTTTCATCTTTTTTTGATAACACTGGACATAGCAGTTCTATAAAAATGACAAAGTCTATAAAAATAGAGCCAAAAAAACCCCTTCACATTCCAATTTATTTTCTGAAAAATAATTTATTTCCAGAGTAAAATAAACGATATGTTGCCATACAAAAAGTGTAAGAAAAGGGACAATGTCAAAACTGTAACTGCAGAGAGATCAGTAGAGTAGCAGTAGGTCGTATGTGCCGAGTCGCATTAAAGAGTTTCTCAAATACACGTCAAGGAATAAATTCAGTGTCGTTCACTTTCTCTCTTTCACACACAGCCTCATGTAGCATTTCTGCAACCTTATTTCCCAAATATTACAGGCCTAGCTTGAAGACACAGATTGTGTTTTTTCCCCCAAAATGAAACATACTACTTTCATTCTATGAACTGTCCCAAATCTTCTGTGACATCAGACACACACAAATCAGAAAATTAGATTATATTTAATTTACACTGTCTTTTCAAACATATATAATAAAACATTCTGGGCCTAATGAAATAAATATATTACTCCTATGCTTTTTTTTTTTACTTGAATGTCAAAACACATAAAAATATTACTCTTGATTTTCGTCTTTGCTCTTCCACTAGGTGCAAAAGTCAAAAGAAAAATAATTAACAATCTTAATTGAATAATCCCTTATTAAGACATATTAGGCTGAAGAGACTCTGCAGATGTAAAAAACAAACAAACATGGAAATGAAACAAACTGCTATAATGAAAAACAAACCTGCCATCTGACACAAGACTGGTAATAAACATGGACGTGTCAGATATGAATTGCACATTTGCACCTATGAGACAAGACTTCTCAAGTCTAGTCTAAGCAGTATCAAAAACAGTGCCTATGATCCAGCAAGAGAACAAGAAACTGAACAGTGCATCATGACATGAAAACACTATCTTGTTTAAAGTTATTAAACGTGATTTTCTGACAGTTAAAACATCTAATAGGCCACTATAATAACACAGTCAGAGTGCTTCTGTTCTCCTTTTATAAGAAACCTTCCTGCATCGAAATAAAATGCATTAACTGATGAACTATTAGTTTGTAAACACTTGGCAACTTTTAAATATGAATAACTGAAGAACCACCCAAACTCTTTTTTTTTACTCAAAATCTCATTTTTGAGAGCAACAGACAGAACACACAGTGCACTGACTGAAAGGAAACTGTCATTTTTCACACAGATCACTGGGATCATGACAGACCTAAAAACAATATGGCAACTATAGTTGTAGTAGCATCATGTCCACTCACTAATAATCAACTAGGACTGAGCCTGACAGTACTGTAGAGGTCTTCTACCACCAAATCAACACGGGAATTCACCGGCAACACTGGACAACACCTCGCTGATAATGTAAACGACTAAAATGGACCCTTTCGAAAGTTTACTGAGGACATTGAGGGCGAAGTGGAGTGCAACGTCTCCTGTGACCTGAATGGGCCATTAAATAGATCGCCTTTATTAAAAACGCTTTGTTTTATCCTTTCAAGAAAAGAAGAATAAAATAAAATATTCCTTTGAGAGAATATGAAAGTCCACATTGTCCTTTTCTTGCTTTACGAACTATAAAACTGACTCCATATTTTCACAAAACTCATGGTCCTCTAGGTTATATATAAACTTTGTCCTGTCGACTAGTTTGGGGCCGTCTGTGAGAGAGGGGTAAAACTCAGTTGCCGTCATGTGGCCCTCGTGGCTTTTGATGTACTTCTTGTAGTTCCTGCGTAAGCAATACCATGTGGTGGTGTAGAGGAGGAAGGCGACGCCCTTCAGGATGATGGCAAGGCTCACGTACAGGTGCCTGTAAGCTATGTTGTCGTACAGCAGGCAGGCGCCCTTATCACCGCAGTCTGAACTCCAGAAAAGGCAAGTAGAGTCGATCCCAGCACCAAATATCAAAGGAGGAGGGATGAAACCTGTAAAACAGCCCACAAACTCATTCTGTTTCCAGAAAAATGACTGTAATGAGTGCATTTCATTATTCCAAGACTGTAGGTAAACACTGAACTACTTTACAACTACTATAAATGGAATGAATTACAGAGGATATTAAAACTTGAATGTCTCATCGTGATGAGTGTTTGTCACTGATGCTGCATGTGCTTTTGTTTTGTGTGGCTATGTTTGTTTTTCTGTCTCTCTGCTGTACTCATGTCTCTCTTACAAAAGAGATCTTGTTCTCAATGAGACTACCTGAACAACTGCTCTGCAATTATGCACACATTTTAAAGCGTCCACATTTAAATCATTCTTAAAGGAATAGGCACAAGACATTTTGGGAAACATGTTAATTTTTTTAGTTGGCAACAGTTAGAGGATAGACTTTATGTATATGTCATGTCTGTATGTTAAATCTAGCAGACAGTTAGCGTAGCTTTGCATAAAGACTGGAATCAGGCGGAAACAGCTAGCCTGGCTCTATGTGAAGGCAACAAAAATTTGCCTACCAGCACCTCTGAAGCTCACAATTCACATATTATATCTCTGTCTATTTATATCCATAACTGGCTGCAGGCAGTAGCTTCATATTTGCCACAAAGGTATAAGAGTGATACAAAAATAATTTGGAAAAGACGGGCAATAGCATAAAAGTTATAGGGCCTGTCCATACAGCAACGCTCCAAGTTTATGTCATGTTGGACTTAGCAATTAATATTATTATTCGAGTCCAAACGCAACACAATCATGGCAGAACCACCACACAAATCCCTTAAAAATAATATCAACCTGTCTCTTTTATGTATAGTATGCCTACGAGATTCTTGGTAACTTGATTTAGATTTTCTTAGTTCCATTAGTCCTCCCACCTCCTTCTGTTTTTTTTTTTCAACTGTCATCAACTGTAATGCTGTACGGTTACTCCAGTTTATTTGTTCTCTGTGTGGAAATAAAGAAAACCAATCAAGCATTTGAGGCCAACTGAGCTATTATGTGTGTGTGTGACAAGATCATCTGGGTGTGAGGCAGACCCAGAGTATTTAGAATGAATCTGATAAAAGCTGTTCAGCAGTTCTTACCGAGGAGTCGCAGCAAAAGAAACAACACTCCAAGTGCGTATGATTTCAGTTCAGGGCTCACGGTCCTTCAAGAGAAGCAGACAGAATAAATTACCATGTTTTATTTTCCAAATGGATTCTGTGAGTGACCAAACCTGTTCATGTATTCTTCACAAACCCTGCACCCTGATATGTTTACTTCCAAAAAAACACACCTGATTAGGATGATGACAGAGGGAGTCTGGGCCATGGCTCCGACCAGGCTGCAGGCACAGATCACACAGAGGAAGATGAGGAAAGCCTCCTGGCAGCCTGGCATCGGACATTTCCCTGGGACCGCTGTTGCGAATTCGCTCTCAGTGGATATACAAGTACATCCCGTCAGGTTCTGTAAATTTCAAACATGTTATATCTGGTGCAAACTCTTTTTACTATTGAGAAGAAAGTCTGGAATCAACGCAGTGGAACTAAGTGATATGCACTTTAAAAAAAAAAAAACATTACTGCTAAAACTGCTGCAGTGAGACAGCAGTAATAGGGAGATTTTGCGCTGCTGAGCTGAGAGCAATTCTCTCTCTGCGTGTGATTTGAATATAGAAGACATTAATCTGCAGTCGGCATCTGATCTCAGAGCAGTCACAGTGCCACTTGCCCAGAATGTGCTAGCTGATGACAGAACTATGAAATACTGTGACTTTTTTTTTTACTTTGAACATTTAAAAAACACAGTATATAGAACATTATGTGCTCAAAAAAAGTTTGCAGCATCTTAAATTAAAATAGTATTTTTCTCTGCATCACAATCAGGTGGATAACTATCCCTTGCAGAGATTGTGATTAGATTTTTCATATGTGCCATCACTCTTACTGATCACAAAGCAGGGTTAAAGACCTGAGAGATATTCGACGTAGTCTGAGCGTTTCCTTTTCGGGTGCAGCCCGCCAGGCAGGCGGACAGGTAGGTGACACCGTTGGAGCCGCACACAGGGCTGATGGAGGAGGTGAAGCAGTTGCAGTGACTGATGCACTGAGCCTCTGGTTTCTCGCCCGGCCGCAGCGTCCTGAGAGGAGACACACAGAAAAACCTGAGCATCCATCTCCGCTATAAATGCCAACTATATCTGTATGAGGCACAAACAAAATCGAAGGAGCACTCCTGGCCCTTTTATAAGTGATACTATAGCCTAACATGGGTTCACTTTTAACATCTCCATGGAAACTGTACTGCACAGCTGCTGGGGAGCAGGTTCGGTTCAGACAGACCGAAAAGTAGTAAAAGCCTGAAGTCACTATTTCTACTTGGCCACAATATGAACAGAAAAACAGCTTTCACATCAAGGTAGCGAGAAATAAAGGCAACAATAAGCCTTGGTATCAAACCTTCTTGCCTCTTTGGTAGAGACCAAAATGTATCTGAAGCAAGTATTGGAAACCTGCCAAATACAATTTAACTGGATCCATGAAACCAACACACAACACAATGATATAGAGAATTTTTTTTTCCGACGAAGAAGCTTAGAGCCAAAATAAAAGGAAATGACAACAGCTTTATGGACCTCCACTAGAGACCTGTTATTGATTAAATCACTTGTCTAATCTGGACTGGATTACCCCTGACATTTCTATGTAACGCATGTTAGACAAGTGGATTTGCTTGTGTACAATATTAATTAGGGATTGTGTACATGTGTGTAAAATATGCCCTTCATAAGACTGTGTTTTTTTCATCCTCCCTTGAATAGCTCAGGCCTATTATGTCTCATACTATGACACTGACACATAATTATTTTAAATAAACTGTCAAGTACTAAAAGCTGGCATCAAATGACAGATTTGTAGTCCTGTTCACTTCTTTAACCAGAAATTTTCTGATTTAAATCATAATTGTGCTAGTTTTAGTTTTTATTTAGTTATTGTATGGCTTGTTGTATAGACTATGTATGTATATTTATACAGTATCATTCTGGTATCTAAACTTAGGCACTGTATCAGCACTAATATCTTGTGTTTCCACTGTATTAATAATTTAGTCTATCTGTATTTTATTTAATTTTATGTACTTCCTAAAAATCTCACATTATTCATATCAATTGGTTCTATTTTTCACTGTATTTAAATGTTGTTCTTTGTTGGAAATCACTATAAATTGTCTCTGCATTCTAAATATACTGCAACAAATAAAGTCGCCTTGCCTCATATTAAAAACTTTCAAATGATTCCCCGCTCTACACAACAGTTGGCTATAATGAATTAACTGATAGAGTGAGGGTGATCCATCCATATATAAACCAGAAATTCTAACAAGTGGTTACAGTCTGTTGCATTCATAGTTAGTCTGTGCAGCACCCAGGAGCATGAGGCCACTTTCTGCATAGAAAATATTTTTATAGACTCAATGACATGACACAAAGTTGTCTGAATAAAAAGTAAGCCCACAGTGCCCCAGTCACTGGCAGTAACAATGCATTTCATTCCACAACCTAGCGCATTACAACACACAAAACTTGCCAGGTGTATTGCGCACAATATTATTTATACATTATCTATTGTCATCTAAAGTGTACCTTTCTCTGCTGAATTGCATATAAAACTTCCTGATCTGCTGAAGTTGCATGTGATTAGTTAATTGTTACAATGACAGCTTGGATCATGAGAATGGGCTCCCAGCTACTGTTATAACCAGAGAACTTTGCAATTATGTTGCACTTTAAGAGAGAAGCTCAACATCACTTAAGCTATTTACATCAGACTGATATGTGTGTGTGAGAGCTATAGCACCCCAACCTCAGTGGTTCACAACCTTTTGGCTTGTAAACCTCTTGAAATGAAGCAATGTCTACTTCTGACCCCTTTTCACCACTTGCAAACCAATTCTACAAGTCACCAGTTTAAGAATGACAACCACCCCCTTTTATTTGAATAATTTTAGAGTCATGAAAAGGTGAGATAATTCCATAAATTTAAAAAAAGGAAAGGGTTAGGGTTAGGGTTAGCACTTCTGTTAATATCTCAAAATGCTTAAAATCTAATTTGATTGGCAACTCCCGCTCTCACCTCCTATCAGTGTCAACTACAAAATGCTGCCATTTATTCAGGTACTTTCTTACTCGTTGCCGTATGAGACCGTCACTCCTGCAACAGGACCCGTGTCACAGCCCAGGAAGAGGAAGGAGACGTAGCAGGCGGTGGATATCAGGTTGACCAGCATGGCCATGCGGATGGCTCCCAGCGCTGACAGATTCAGCTTCTTCACCAGCAAACCACCCATGAAGATTCCCAGACACGCACATGGAATAGCTGTCATACCTTAAAAAGAAAATGTCCCAGAACTGGTTTATTACATTGGCACGTTAAAGTGCATGGCCGTGAACGGGTGTGCTTGTGCGCATTTTCTCTGAATACAGACCTAACAGCTGGTTCGCTGAGGTGGTGGTGAGGTTGAACTGCTGCTCGAGATACTTCCCCAGGAAGGCTGCAAAGCCAGCCACAACAGCGATCTCCATACAGGCCGCCAGGATGATGCAGGTGAACACTGGGTTCGACAGGAGGTGCTTGGTCACCTTGGGGATCACTAGGCATGAAGAAACAAGGAAGGATGACCATTAATTTCCCAGGATACTGGTTAACAGGACAGACAGGATTCTCTTGTTGCCTTCATGTCTTCTTTTTGGCACCTGTTCTGATCTAATTTGATTAAATTTGGTTAGCAATCAAATAATATGAATATTAAATCAATAACGGATAAAATGCAGAGTTCTAAAACATGCAAAACAAACACGTCTGAGACACATCAATTCTGACTGAAAACTAGTTTAGGTTTATGAAGTAGCTTATGTAACAACAAATTTTCATCATGTTGAGTGCTCCCACTTGTACAACATGTAAGCAGCTGCAGTGGAGGAGCAAACTGCAACAAAGTACATTTGCTGAAGTGCAATTACTCTTCAGGTACTTTACTCGAGTTCTTCCCTTTGATACTACTTTATGCTTTTACTCTAATGGATATCAGGAGGCAGTACTTTTTTACTCTATTTATTTCACAGCTCGTGTTACTAGTCATATTTCACAAAATGTGGCAAGTCAATAAATATGCCATTTTATAGATGAATGAAAAAATAAATTGTTAAAATTATTTCAGCCTGCACTAGCTACAAATTTGACCTGCTGCTTACTTACTACATATGTACATGTAATATTATAGTGATATAATTATAAAATGTGTGAGTAATTGCCTTAATAAGTTACAAGATTAATACAGAATTGTTTCATGTGTGATGGAGTATTTTTACATTTTAACATTACAACCTACTAAATTAAAGGAGCTGAATACTTGTTCCTCTTAAATTAATTAATATATGACATGTATTTTACATTTAAATGTGAATTCTCCTTGCATGACAACACTGCAGTACTACAGTGGATCTTGCAGGCTCACCCCTGAGTTGCTGACAGCAGGTGGGGCTGTTGGCAGGCTCGTGGTTGCGCACAACTCCATTGCTGGGCTTTGGAGTCTCATAGTCTGGACTCAGAGCGGGAGGAAGCATAACCTGCTCGCTGTCTGCCCCCTCCTCTCTCTCCTTGGTCGGCAGCGACTGAGGGAAGCCAAACATCAAGAGAGCAGAGCTAAAGAGTAAGGCACCGCACAGGAGGAAGCCTGCCCACCAGGCCCCGATCCACCGCGGGTCGTCTGGTGTGATGCCCAGCTTACCTGTGGAGAGGCATGGCGGAGGTCAATGAACCGTGTATTCACAGAGAGACACATGAGCAATGAAATGCTGGAGAAATATTATACTCACTGGTGTCAATGAAGATAGCGTCCACATAGAATTTAGTGCAGAGGGAGCCAAGGATGAAGCCACAGGCAGGTCCGAACACCAGCGTAGAAAAGAGGATTCCTGCACAGAGAGGACAAACAAGTACCAACTTTAATGCTTGGTCTAATTTCACTCATCTGACACACATAAACAAGCAGGATAGTTTTGTTAGAACAGCCCTGAATATTGTACTGTGTACGTCACTAACCGAAATCACTAGATGTTCTGTATAATACTGTTGATGCTTTGTGTGCTATGCTGTAAAACACCCCTGGTAAAAAGAAGATATACATGTATAAGGGATCATTTTTACCATGTGCAATCACTATAATGGCCAAATAGCATTAATATGTTGTGTCTCCTATTTGTATTGTGTTTATTGTGTTCATTGTCTTTGTTTGTGAGACGGAGACAAACTTCCAGCTCTGGTGGGACAAATTGTATTCTATTTCAAAAATACACGTATGCCTTAAAATCAACATTTTATTACAAATGCAGAAAGAGCCAGTTTTAAAAATGTATCAACATCAAGGAAGGCCTGGAGATGGTTTAGATTTCAGTGTAAGTTTCTAACTTGAGTCAACTTGAGTCTTGCTTGCTTGTTAGTGGGTTTTCCAGAAGGTACAGGGTGAAGCATGACAGCAAACAGGGAAACATTTTGGCTGTCATGAAAGATCAAATCAGCCATTTAAAACCACGAGGCGAGTGCAGCAGTGGCAGTGGCACTGTGTGGTGACTGTGCTTGCTATGATCACATGGCTGAGCCTTCTCACCCTCACTGGGTAATGCTCTGAACAAACAAGACACAAATGCACACTGTGAGGGAGACACCTGACAACTGAAACCAGTTGTTTTGTCCCAGTCTGCTCTGGTGGGCAGCTGGAGATAAAAAATGTGGAGCTTGATCCAAAATCCTCATTAGAGCTCTGTCAGCGTGGTGAGAGTCTGGCACTGTGACTCAGACTGCAGGCAGATAACGAAGACTCAAAGCCTCAATTTGGGAGACAAATTTCTCCCTGTCTGTATGTCCTGTGATCTGTGGTATAATTAGACTGCAGTATGGAGCGTTGAACTGAATCTTGGCGCACTGTGACAAACCAGATCTCAAGTTTGACCACTCACAAGAACAGTGATGCTAGCTTTAAATTACTATCAAAATAAATTAATTTATCTCTGCTAACGCTGCTTCCTGCTCCTGCTTTTCAGCATTAGCAACGTCCCCTTTTACTGGCGGGAGGTTGGTCTGAGCATCGGCGCTAACAGCATGGCGTCTCCACCAAGATGTTGTTCGAAATGCCAGGAGCAGCCACTTAATGAACAAGTGTGGAAACTGTGACTAAGCTTTGTATGTCTCTGCAAGTGCTGAGAGTGAATGCACGTTTTTTATTTATTTTTTTGCTTCCTGCGTTGACCACCCACATGGGAAGGGAGTCAACACATTCACATAATTGTAGCCTCATTCACATCATAGTTTATTCTTCACATAAAGGAAATGGCTCACAGATTCGTTAGGTGTGGCTCAGCACCTATAAAGTGGTATAAACGAGCTCATTTAGGAGAGGCGAGGCAGCAAACAAGAGAAAAGAGGCTTTCATAGTGGGATAGGAACATAATGTTTTTTTTTCACACGACTGAAACATCTTTGCGGTTGATGCTCAGACCAGCACGGAAATGAACAAAGATACAGATGTGTGTCCAGGGGGCGTCAGAGCATGACAGGTTTCCTTCTGCTGGTTTCCAAGGTTTTGTAATATGTAAAGAAGGTAGGTAGCAGCCTGAAGCTTATTTCCTCTGCTGACAGCCTGAATGCAAGACCACCAACTCTGAAATTAAAGTTTAAAACAATTAAGCTGAAACAACAGCGTTTAACCACAGTCTTAGTACTACAGGCAGAGGGATTCACACCCACAAACACACACAGACAAAATACAGAGGAGTTGCTGTGGCTCATCAGGGAGTGTTTACCAGACACCAGTGAAAATGTGCAACAGCACTTTCATGAAGCAAGGCTGCAGTCGCTATGTGACTAGCAAATTTGCCTGTGGTGTTGCAAATGAGGCCTGTGCACTCTCTGTTTCGAGTGTTTCCTTAGAAACTGAGTGTTGTCTTCTCATAGCAACAACATCACACCACAGGAAACCTCAAAGAGGAAATTCAGTTAGTGAAGTCACCTTCCAAGAGATGACGGCTTAGCTATAGCCCACAAAGTCCAATACCACTGAGGGGATAAATGTTTCCACTGAGATCTGTGCCTGCCCCCTGGTTGCTTTAAGAAACGCTGTCTCCTTGATGATAACATTGTGGCGCGGCACGAGCCTCGCATGTGAGAAAAATCAATAATCTAAGAAAGACCATGCCTCCTTATCAATCTGCTGCGTCTGAACAAGAAAGGAGGGGCATGCAATTTTGAAGTTGGTGATAATGTCCTCATGTAAGATTAATTAAAAATATTTCTGATAGCTTTTTTCTTTTTTGTCTTGAGGTCAAAGCCAGCAAAGGAACAGCATGCAGCAAGCATGCAAGTCTTATACAATGGGATTAAGCTGGCATGAGCATGAACTGGATCTTGTAGTCAAAACACAAGAAAAGTATCAAGCTCAACACTGTTGATATGCTAAAAGGTAAAACATATTTCTTTTAAGTTGCTACATGAAAAGACAGAAAAGACCAAATCTTAAATATCATAGACTTTCTGTCTTAAATTGTCCAGTTTGACTGAATAAAATAGTTCAACATTTTGGGAAATACTTTTCATGTAGTATTTCATAGAGTTAGATGCAAAGAGACGTGATATGATTAGCCTAGCTTAGGATAAAAACTGAATACAGGGGGAAACAGCTTGAAGTCTTCATGCTAAGCTAAGCAAACTGCCTCCCAGGTTCACAAATACAAGAACATTTAAAAAAAATTGGGTAATGTGCTGCTTTGTTTTATATTCAATACAACTCTCATGTCAGTACTTTAAATATGACGCTACAGCCAGCAGTTCATTAGCTTAACTTAGCTTAGCAAGAGTTGGGGAGACAGCTAGCCTGGCTCTGTCCAAAGGTAACAAACATCAGAACCTCTAAAACTCGCTAATGAACACGTTATATCTTGTTTGTTTACATGTAAGGCATGTAACAACAACGTATAGTTATTTAACGTGACAGGGCGTATAGTATTATGTGTTGGACTATTTCATGGCATATAACCTGTGTAAAGTGGCGAATCGTCAAATAAAATATAACATGTCAATCAGTTGGCTTTGGAGGTGTTGGTAGTTACTTCTGTGCACAGGAGAAGAACAGAGGAGATAAATGACATGTGACCATGAATCTGAACTGATTTGGTCTGCTTCATGCGAAGGATTCCCCTGGGCATATAATGACAAGCTTGGTTACTTTTATTACAGATGTCTCTTTCACCATCCACCTCAGTGCTTCCTCTTAGTCTCATTCCACATAACTAATTCTGACTGCGACAGAAGACCTTTGCTCTCAGGTCAAAAATAAAAAAGACAACTGTGCCTGTACAAGCTCTAACGGGACATATTTCATGTTTTTCACGACAGGATTAAACAGGGAAAAAAAAGGAAAACCTAAGTTAAGCACATTAAATCTCCATGAAGGACAATACACAACCACAGCCGTGGGTAATCTTTGTAATACACTACTTTTCCAAACTGCCTCTAAATCCCTTTTCCCTTCCAGCAGTCCTGTTACGAGATAAGTACAAAACAAACTAATTTGTTCATGTTGTAGTTCGCCTGAGCCTTTTAGTATCCCGTGAATTATACTCTCAGGGGAGCATGTCAGATGTAATTCAATAACAAAGCTCGGCTCTAGTGTTTTTGTCTCCCTCTAATTTGTTTAGAGACTAGGAGAAAAGACTGGAAGAGCTGCTGTCCATGAGGCTTGTTCTTTTCCAGATATTAATTAACCAACAGATGCATCCCATAACCAACACACTACATTTGGAAAATTGACTTAAAACAAATGTTGAATATACAAATGCCCACGCATTCTCCTCAAAGCACACAGAGGGCTGCTCTTATATCTTGTGCAAACTGTAGATCATAATCAGTACTTCATGTGCAGTGCCTATGGTTTATGGAAGGAACTTGATGTCATGCTATGTATTTTCACACAGAATTTCCATGCAAGTACATGACCACATACAAGCACCTGCATCTTATACATTTGTGACAGTTGAGCCAAAACACCATGCAGGGATTAAGCCACAGCAGAGGAGATGAGAAGAGTGACAGGCTGGGCTGTACTCATTAAAATCACTCCTGAGATTAACGAGGAGCCAGGTGGAACCAAGTGAGAGGCCGATTTAATGCCTTCTGACACAGATGGAAAGTCCTCCACAAAGCTAACGGGAATTTAAAAAGCCCGCTAAGTTTTGTTTCTTCAGAAGCCAAGCATTTGAGATTATAAACCAACACAGCGTGAGGTTAACAGAAAAGTTCATGGCAATCGAAATGTCAGATGCATTACGGCCGGGCCGTCCTCAGTTCATTTCCTGCTCTCACTGTACAAAGGGAATTCCTTCTCCTCCTCCATTAATCCTGCTCAAGTTGGCTCAGTAATCCCCCGAGCTAAATAAGAGCAGAGGGACACTGCGATGTGGGAGGCCAAACAACAGCTTGTGCCACTTTCATGTGGGGCCAGACTGAAACTGAGAGTGAGCTAAATGATTACTAAAGATAAAGGCCATGAGCCAGTGTCTCAGCTCACTACCACCTCTGGGCCATTAACATGAATTTATGTCAGGGGGTCAATCGAGAGCAGGGACAAAAAAGAGTTTGGGGACAACGGAACTGCATAAGTAAGGCAGAAGATTTTAAGGTTGCCTTAAAAGTAAGAATAAAATTTAAAGACTGAGAGATTTATAGAGCTTTCAAACAAAAGACCTCTCTTCCTCCCCTGATGTACATCAGGTCATAACATCCTCTGTGTAGAAGTGTAAAGACATTTTTAAGACTGAAGAGACCCTGGAGAGACACTCAAACAGGCCAGAGATGTCAGACTGCACAGGTCATTTCCTGCATGTCCACTGAAGAAGGCTGGCATTGCTCACACTGACAGTTACACAAAAGATTCGGACAATTACTACAACACCTTAGCTCAGACAAAAAGTCAGACGACACACCTAACAGCCAGCCATCTGCTTCCTGTCAACACACCTCATCCGTGCTCATCAACTGCACAGAAACAGTATGCAGCTGTTTACAATAACATAATAGTTGCTACCATGCAGTGGGCTGGCTTTAATAGGTTGCATGCATTTTTTATTCAGGAAAAGCACAAACAGCTTTTTATCTATGGCTTTGTATAGAAAATGTGTCACAGTGTTACAGTAGCAAAAAATTTAAACAGGCACACAGAATCTCTTTTCATGATCTCATATGACTGATCAATAATACAATTAAATCCTGTAATGACATAGTTTGTCAGGAGTGAAGCTCTGCCTGTTTACACTGCAGTCATCTCTACCATGAGTTACCATGAGCATTAATGTAGCACATCTGTATATACATTATATGTATGAATTACATTATATGTATGAATCATGATATTTTTCAATACCATTAAAGTTTTACACTGTTTTTGTGAAATGCTGACTACAAGCTAGACAGTAAATATGTGTGGAGGACTGTCTGACAAAATCACTAATACAACATGACAGATAATTATCGCTGCAGGCTAAAGAGTGTGAACCTGACAAGCCTAAGAGGGAAATACGTGGTGGTCAGACAATCTGCTAACGTCATCTCCTGTTTCAGTCCAAATGATCTACAGGGTGAGAGAAGCCATCAATACACAAGCATATCTCCCATATATCTCCCATGGTTGTGTATCAGGTGAAAATCTGTCAGACCACAAAATGTCCAGGATTTAAAACTTCTGCATGCAATCACAGTGACTGGTAGTCATCCACTTGTTGATTAATGCTCTGCAGCACTGATTAGTAAAATCAGGTTGTTAGTGCTTAAGTGAATTTATTAAATGCACAGAAGAAGTTGTATTAACAGCAAACAGCAGCAGCAAGTGGTGTCATCTTCTTTCACATGAGTGTATCATCTGACAATTCACCTGAATCAGTTTTTTTATCTCTAAAAAAGACTGTGCACACATCCGATGGTTTAACTCTGACCTTGTGTTTTTCAAATTTATCATCTCACACCTTGTTTGTCTCTGGGTTTCTTTTAACAGGTCAATACCACCCTCCTTATTTCCTGCTATGCAAGGACTTTTTAAGCATCCCCACTCAAGCTGTTCAAGAGCCACACGTCAGCATGTGTCCTGTTTTTCCCCATGATTCACAAGCTGCTGTAATTTTGCAGTAGCATTTCATTAAGGTGGTGCATTTAGATATCAGGTCTTAGTATGTGAAATGAAACTTGAAATATTCAGGTGGTATTTTATCTGCTTGTCCGGTCTCTTCCTGGTTTCTTTTTTGTACTTTTTCCGCTGTCACATCTGATTTCCATCTCAAAGTCATTGGTCTTCAGGTGCTCTGAGGGGAACTGACAAAATTCTTATCTTACATTTCTCAAAGAATATGTATCTGAGGCAACACTTCCCTTTCTATCTTTGGACGACTACTACTGACACTCTAATCTGGCAGACTCAGAGACTCTGTGACATTTGGCTGATGCCTGAGACACGAACCTGTGAAGTGCAACAACAAAAACAAACCTGCTGACAGGAAATGAGCTAATTTAGACGTAATAAATCCCTTTACTAAAATAAGATTTAAAAACATTTGGGAAAAAATTCCAAATGTCAGACATGGTATGACATCAGTTTATGCAGATGGCTGTTATGTAAAGTCAGCCCATGTCATGGCATCAGGATTAATAACAAATAGGTAAAAGTCACGCAAAAGTCACCTCTGAGGTGAAGTCTATTTTGATGAGGTACAGAGGAGATTAATGGCTACCAAATCTTCAGTGATCCATAAGTAAGTACTAACAGCATTAGACAGCAGCTTTCACCCCAGGAAGTGAAGCCTCAGCCCACCTGAGTGGCTTTTAGTATCAACGTCAACATCAGTTGTCAAGGAAAACATTATTCACACTGAAGGCAGGAATTCTTAGTGGGTATTTTAAAACAACCTTTGAAATCCTATAGAACAAATGTTAACAACATAAAAGCATAAAATCTGCAAATTTACAAATCAGCAAACAGCAAAGCAGCAGGCATTTTGGCTTGAAAAATGACCTCATTATCAATATAGCTGGTGATAATTTCTCTGGTGATAAATTGATTGATCACCAATGTACTGGTCCAGCTCTATATCAATGAGTGTGGAAAAAAAAAAACTACAAAAAACTGGTTGGTTGGTTTGTTGATCAGCTGTGCCCTATAGTAACCCTGTTGACTCTACACAGCCATGACCTAAATAAGAAGCCAAAGCTTAAAGTAGGCTCTCGACTCATATTCAAATGCCATTACATCAGGATCATCCTACTCTAACTTCCGCTTACGTCAAAAACATCTAAAATGTGAAACCTGACCCTCTGCACACGTCTGGCTGTGATTTGACATCAAAACAGCATCTTGTTGTCTAGTTAAACTTCTAACTTACAGTGGAGCAGACACGTGTTGAAACGGTTTCACTGAAGCCATATGGTCACTATATAAAAAGTGCAGCTTAAGGACACGTTTAAAACTATTAGCATTTTGACCCTGAGGATGAGAGGTGGGTTTACAGCAAAGCGGCGTCCAGGGCTTGCAGCTGGGCCGACACACACCGGCTTCTCAGCGGCTCTCCTCCCCTCAACACCCTGTCACGTTAAGCCGAGCTCTGGCTCAATCTAAGCCTCCGAGAGGTCGCGGCCTGAAATGGGAGGTTGGCGTCAGGCCTTCGCTCCCTCATATCAGCAGCCTACTTTGACAGACTCCTGATATAAGTCTAGACTGCTGATAGCAGATTATTTTTATGTAGCTGCACATTAAAGTGACTTAGCACTGAGCTGACTGTACATGCAGTTTGTGTTGTGCCACACCACCATCTGTAATTTAACACAAAATACAACATTGTTTTACGCAGATGCCTGCATCGCCTCTGTTTCACATAGGGTCAGATACATGAGGCTTGTTATTCCTATAAATAAGATTTAGGAAATGCCACGTGAGGTAACATCTGATGCAGAACTATGGCACAAATATTTAATTCACAGGGGAGAACACTATCAAACACAATAAAAAAAAAAACAAGATATTTTTGTAGATGTCACTTTTAATTATGTTATATTAATGTTAAGAATGTAACATACTATTTGACATTTTAAGGATTTAAAAACCCAAAAACGCAAAAATATTTAATGTTTAATGAGTAATACATTAAAACACAAAAGTCATAGCTGAAACAATGAGTCAGTTGATTGACAGAAAAGCAATTATTTTGATCATCAATCAACTGTTTTCATCATTATAATGCCAACAGGCTTCACAAATGCTAAATTTAATATCTTTGGGTTTAGATTTGGTTGGACTAAATGGTCATTAGTTGAAGCCCTACTGTGTATATTTGATATTGTTTCATTAAATGCATAATACCTGTTATATATCAGAGGTAAAAAAAAAAACAAACTGTAAATGCTGACCGAGGTTCTTCTGTGGCCAACAGATCTCTGCCCTATTTTATAATTCAGGGGCTGCGACATCCCACGAGCCATAGGATGACAATACAGAGAAAAATCACTTAAGTAAAACACACTGCCGCGGGATGGCAAGAAGAAAAGAGGTTTTCTGAAACAGTGAGGCCCTGTCATGGAAATAAATGCCTTTTTAATCTTGACCAAAAAAAAAAAAAAAAAAAAAACACATCCGGCCCTCTTACATTATGTAAGACAGAGAAAGGCCATTATATTAAACTTTGGGAGCAGAGCACTGTATGAGTGCGTTCATATCCTGTGTGTCTCCTTACAGATAAATAGATCCTGATGATGAATGCAGATAAAAGGTCAAGTCAACAAAATGGATGTGAGGGAAATGAAAAGTGGGCATGATTGTTTAAAAAGCACTTTGTTTCACTTTCAATTTCTTGGAAACTTGGATTTTACTCAGAAATATTTCAAAGAAAGGCCTCATTATATATATAACTGTGAGGTACTAACTATAAGGGAAATGGAGAAAGTGTATAAAGAAACAGTGGTTATATCTTGGTAATCATCCTACTTTTTTCTTCTACTTGTTATCATAGCCTATACCTGTTTATGTCATTTTCTTGTGGTATAGTAAATAATCCTGTTAACAAAAATGAAGGGGTGTGTATATATATATATATATATATATATAAATGTATGTGTGTGTGTGTGTGTGTGTGTATGAGTCTACCTGTAATTAGGCCCTTCTTCTACCTTGTATGTCAATGGCATTAGGCTACTTTAGCCTGACATGCAGTGACTTAATCTTTGAGTCCAATTAACCTTGTGTCATCACACTCCAACTATTCCAGGAAGCAGTAAAAGCCCTTATTAACCTAAATGGCAGCAGTATAAGTTTGCTCTAATGGGGGTTCATTTGTTTTTGTTTCATATCCAGCAGATTTAAATCCACACTCCTAATCAATGAACTGGTCGTAATTGTTCATGACATGACAACAAACATTTTAATTCTCAGTTTTTTTATGAATCAGTGCTACCAGGGATTTTCTGCACAAAGGCTAGTGGTTTTCAAATATTACAGTAATGCAAGCTGCGACTGCTGTTACAATAATAACGATGGTCTGTCTGTGCCATAAGATTAAATAAACAGAACAGGGGTGTTTTCAAACACGGCATTGATGTGATGGCGGAGGCTCAGAGGAGTCGGTCAGACTGCCAACTCCGAGAACACCGGGTCAGCGAAGTGGAGGGGGGGGCAGTGTTGGGGGGTCGGATTGACGGTGGGTAGGAGTTAATGTAACAGAGCAAAGCCCTGTCGTTCTGCCCTGCCACAGCGATCTGTTTGTAATCCTGCTTCAGATGTTTGCTTGGAGCTGGGACAGGGCTACACACACACAGTCTCCATTGTTGGGCAGTTGGG